>NC_081201.1:4421287-5621287 GCF_902713425.1 Acipenser ruthenus | reverse complement strand
TTGTTCTCAAATGCCAACCAAAACTCATATCGGGATTCTGCATACTTCTCAGATAATGATTCGGAGATGGATAGAAAGTCTGAAGACATCAACGGTAACTCTAACTCTAATGACACTACTCTCCTCACTAGTGATGACAGTAGTCCCAGCGTACACACTGACACTAAAAACACCTCCAGTGTTGGAATCACGGCATGCCTGGAAGAAAGGATGCAACCATCAGAAGTTCTTGTATCTTCGCAGGTACAAAAGACTGAACCAACTAATAATAGGCTTCCAGAGCCATCGGCAGAAATAAGGAATGCAGTATCACAGGTCTTAGACTTCAAAGGCAACAGTCTGCCAGAGCTGGTACGCACAATGGAAGATGACTTGAATGCAGAAACTAAGGTTGCTATTTATGGCAGTGATGTGTTGCACATCAGGACACCAGAACCCCTTCCTGATGTTGAAGCCAGGCTTCAGGGCAGTACATCTGAACCTGCAGACATGCCAGCTGTCTCGGTCCACATGCAGCAGTCTAACTCTTCAGGGGACAAGGTGGATGAAAAGTTGGTGGCGTCCAACCAGAATGAAGTCCTGAAGCTTAAGGAACCCGATGTCGAAGGGAAATACTTGGGCAAGTTGGACGCTTTGGATCTCCCAGAGGTTGCGGAGGATGGGATTGATGCTGATGAGGAGGATGAGAATAGCGACGACTCGGATGAAGACCCCCAAGGGTTTAATCTGCTCAGCGAGAGCTCTGAGAGCGACGATGACATCGTGCATCCTGTCCCCATCGTGGTGACCGAGAACGACGACGGCAGGGACCTGAAAAGCCTGTTAAAGCTGACGCCTCCCCTAGCCGCACAGTCAACCAAACAGGCCGAGTCTGAATCAAACAGAAGGGCTGTGTCGTTCTTCGATGATGTCACTGTTTATCTTTTTGACCAGGTAATGTATTTATTGCCAGTGTTAAAAAAAAAAAAAAAAAAAAAAAAATCACTAAGCAGCAATATATTGCAATCAAGAAATTCTTCTGTTCGTCAAAGAAAGAAAACCATTGAGTAACATTGAGTCATTCCATGTTCTAAAAAAACTTGGACACATTTCATGCATCATAGGACCACATATTGTTACATGAGTATCTCTTTTTGATGGCTGAAGTTTTGTTTCCGCGAGTCAGAAGAGTGCGATGAGTAATTGCTTTCTTTTTTTTTTATCCTTGAAAGAACAGTTAAATGTCTTTTTGGAACCTGTTAGTAAGAAACCACTATTTATTTTGGTACATATTGCAGTATTTTAACCATTTGTATGTAATAATCTCCTTGATAGCTGATGGTACAGATTTATGTCTACAGTTTTTTTTTTTTTATTTAAAAAATGAGTTTGTACATATCTTCAAAATGCAGAAATCACAATTCCTGCATCTCTAGTCTTCTAGCATAATCATTGCTAAAGTTGCTGGGTTGCTTGGCCTGTATGACCCCATCTCCTATGACTTGCCATTTATGGTATTAAAAATTGGTTGAATGGTTGCAGAGATTCTGTAAATCCCTGTGCAATTGCTCAATTACATTAGCTGCTGAAATTGAATCTAGCATTCTATCTAATAATATGCCATCAGCTAAGAGTAACCTTTATTCCAGACTATTAACCTTTTGTCTCTCTCACTCCAAGGATACTCCAACAAAGGAGCTGGGTGACCACTCGGCCGGTTCAAACAGCCGAGTGTCTGAGTTCAGCAGCCCCGTACCCTCCTCCAGTCCTGGTTATCTGAACCGCTTCACCCACTCGGAAAGCTCTACAGATGAAGAAGGTAAGTGTGCGTATTAACACAACACAATCCAGCTGAAGTTAAACTCAGGGTAAGAAATAGATTTGTGTTTGCACCTTTTATGACGCTGTTTGTGTTTATACATACGATGATTGCTATCTTGTATGATAGTACTGTATATAGAAAAAAGTGGACATATAAAAAAGAATGGCTCATTTTTTTCTTTTGTCATTGATGTAAGAGGGGCCGTGGTATCCGTGGATTAAGACGGTGTACACAACAGTTATCTTTGAGAAATGCTGCACAGTATTTACAGCAAAGAAACACAGCGGAAATTCTTTAATTGTTGTTGCAGCGATGGTAACCCAGGCTCGGGGTTGATCCAAGGTGCACACATGGTAGTACCAGCGATGGTATAAACATGTTGAGTGGTTACACTGCACATAGTGTAACAGGAACACACTGAAAAATGCAAAATAAAATAGTGAGAAAACAAAAGTTGGCCACCAAGTGTTCCTGCTCCAGGAACCTCATACTCTACATGCCCCTTGTTATACTTTTTAAGTTGGATCAAACCCCCCCCTAATTAAAAACTATTCTTATTTAAGCATTTCAGTTGTCCTGGTTAAACACACAGACAACCTAAAACAAACAAGGCCATGACGTGGTCAGCTCTGTCTGACCAAGCGCTCGGTAATGTTGGGGTTCGAAGTTGACCCGTCTCTCTCCAGAGTATGCATCCGGCTGGAAAAGAAAAAGGAACAAAGGGGAGTGTTCGTGGATCCAAACTCTCCCTGCAGTGCCACATATGCACCTGCAAAACCAGTGACAGGATGCTATCCCTGACAGATTGTGTGTGTGTGTGTGTGTGTGTGTGTGTGTGTGTGTGTGTGTATATATATA
Source organism: Acipenser ruthenus (assembly GCF_902713425.1). Classification (NCBI taxonomy): domain Eukaryota; kingdom Metazoa; phylum Chordata; class Actinopteri; order Acipenseriformes; family Acipenseridae; genus Acipenser; species Acipenser ruthenus. Next base: position 5,618,628 of record NC_081201.1, on the reverse strand, counting down.
TATATATATATATATATATGCACTGCTATTACTCTGTAAAACTGGTTTGCAATGTGCAGATTCTATTTCTTATGTTTTTTTTCCCTGTGCAGGCGCTGGCTTTGAATGGGACGATGATTTCTCTTCTCCGGAGCCCTCCTACGTCTCCAAAGCAGCCAGTCAGCTGATCATTTCCAAAGCGTCTCCTCCAGTGTCGTCCCGGTACTTCTCTCCCCCGCCACCCCCCCGCACCACGGAGCAGAGCTGGGCAAGCTCCTCCCCGTACTCCCGCTTCTCCATCTCTCCAGCCAGCATCAGCAGCTTCTCACTCACACACCTCACCGACTCCGACGTGGAGCAAGGAGGCGAGTTCTCCAACCTCGGATTATTCTAGAGCAGGGGTCTCCAATCCTGTTCCTGGAGAGCCTTCTGATAAGCACTTAATTGGTCCAATTAAGTAATTTAGGGTACAGTTGGAACAAAAACCAGGAGGGACACCAGCTCTCCAGGACCAGGATTGGAGACCCCTGCTCTAGAGCCATACTGATCTTTCTTGAGTATTCATTGGTACACCTTTTTTTGTTACATATTGTGGTATTTTTAACCATATGTATGTAATAATCTCCTTGATAGTTTAACGCTCCGATACATGTTTTTATAAAGGGCTTTAAAGTTATAGGTATGACTTTTTTTTCTAAAATAAGAGCACTTTTGCTATTTTTGCTATGGCACAGACATCCTTTTTAATGAGGTAGTAAATGGTATGCTACATGTGGAGAAACACCAGAACTGCTGCAGGATCAGTTTTAAAAAGGACAGCTTCGTTGTCATGATGACGTAAGATGCTATTTTAGTTTAATCTGTTACCAAACACATGGCAACAGTGACTTGTGCCTCTAAGCTTTGTGATGTGAAATGAGTCACTGTTTAATGGATAGCACTGTAATGTGTTTTTTTTAAACAGCTGAGACACATCTGCCACTTCTTGCCGTACAGTATCAATGGCATAACATTTATTGGTATAATCACTCCGGATTGTTAGAGATGCAGTTCATTGTGAGATTCATTTCAGAATTTGTTTTCTTTTTAATTTGAGAGCAGTTTGAATTCGATCTATAATGTAAAGCAACATGAGGGGTAATTGTATGAATGAAATATAATTAATATTGATCTGATATATTATTATCTTACCTATTTAACAAGAGATTTTACATTGGTTTTAACTGTTGCCTTTTCATTGAGGGTGGATGCAAATGCTACTGTAAGATATCAGGTAAATGTATACAAGGCCCAAGCAAATTGCCAGTAAAACACAATTATGTGCAGATTGAGAAATGTACATCATCCATTTTATTTTGCATGCAAGTAGTTGAGTGGGAAGATTGAATCCTGACTTTTGAATTTCAAACAGGTGCAAAAATCATAGATAAAATATGTCCTTGCATCTTTAATCAATGTTCAGTTGCTGTGCAGAAAACACGTTTGCACAGTGAATGGACAGCTTTTAATAGAATTAAACAGAACAAGCTACTTCAACAATCAGGCAGCATTCATTCAGAGTCAGCTCTTGGACACGTGTGCTAAATGCTGATTTTCTTGTGATATATCAGGCACACTCTTAGGAAATGTCAATGTTGTAACAGGTTTTATCAGTCTATGATTAAAGTAAATACAAATGCCTCTGGGGTTTGTTTGATATTTAAAATGCATTTACAAATGCTGAAGGTAAGACAAATTTCCATTGTGAAACCACAGTGCACCAGATAGATAATTTCTGGGCTGCTGGATGGAAAATATGACTGGACAACAAGACTCACTGCCTGATCGCATTCTGTCAAGGCCATGGGTGTGGAGACGCAGACACTGTGTGAATTAAGCAGATGTGCTTTTTCTGAAAGACCTGCAGGTTTCAATAACTCGGATCACAGCATTAGAGGCAACGATGTATGGTGTGATGTCATCTGACTGGCCAGTTTTCTGAGCCATAAAACTTAAAATATTAAGTAGCTGTACTAAAAAGGATGGTTCAGTATCACTTGTGCTTTTATTACAAACATTTTGTTGTTTTTATAAACTAAATAATAGCACTATATATTTAGTTTCATGTTCAATATATATATATATATATATATATATATATATATATATATATATATATATATATATATATTATCTCTGTTCATCATCTTTTCAGGAAGCAGTGAGGATGGAGAAAAAGACTGAACAACCAATCATCTGGGATTGAATCGGTCTGTATTTTCAACATGATTTATTTTAAGATGTAAAACCCCTTTTAAAAGCAAAAAGAAGATCCAGATGAAGAATTCTTCCAAGTTCTGTCGTCCTCTCGTAAACCTCACTTGCTGGTGTCTGTGGGTCGTCACTGCTAGAAGGGACGCAGTTGAAGTGGCAAAAGAGAACAATGGAGATGATGAAACCTCAGTTATGGTCTGATTAGTATACATTGGTATACATGCATTTCAACTAATCAGTGAAATGAACAGATTTGATTTAAAAAAAGAAGCTATTTAAAGTATTATTTTGTAAAAGTAACTGTACAGATAAAGGAAATTGTTCTGCATTCCTGTCTCCTGCTTTACATTGCATCAGCTGCTTTACATCCAGGCTTTTTGAGTATTGAGTCTTTATTCCGTCAAAAGCATTAGTCATTGGCTTTGTTTAACATAAACATTTTATGCAGCCTTGGCTTGCATGGGTTAAAGCTCTACATAATAGATTCGCTTAGAATGAAAACATCAAACTTAAGCAATAAAAGTGATAGAAACCTCATTGAGCATTCTCATTACAGTATATCAAAAGCAGTTTGGTTTTAACATGGTGTTTTGTGTGAAAATGAATTCCCTGCAGCTTAAAAAAAAAAAAAAAAAGTTTGGTATCTCAGACCTGTGCAAAGTAAAAAGAACAGGAAACTTTTTTTGCAGAGTCACACGTTTATTACTGTATGTAATTGAGCAAATTTCTTCCATACATGATTTAACAATAATAAATGAATACATTGGTATGGAATTTTCAAACAGTTATAAAGGAGGCAGTCAGTCATTCTAATTTGTATGTAATCAGTGATGCTCTTTACCATTTTGACCAGAATGTAATTTGCATTCTTATGTTAGAGAAGACCTCGTAATGGAGGGTGTTCATTGCAGTAGGCTAACTGGGGAATGCCATTTCAGTAGCTGTGGTTAATTTGTTTAAAACAAATTGTAACATTTACCCTAAATATCTTTTTGAACTGTGATGAAGATAAAGACAATGTAGCATTTGTCTGCATTAGTGTCATACATGTAAATTAGGGTTAGTCTCCTTTTTTTAATTTAAAAAATAAAAAAAAAACCTCCACCAGGTCTTTCAGATTATGCAGTTGATCGCTTTCATGTATTATTTTCATTTCCATGATGTTTGTTATGGTCCTATATAGAGCTCTACACATCAGCATTTGGAACATGGCTGCCCTCTGGCTTATCTCCTTTTCTGCAGTTTGATAAATATATTTTCTATTCTTATAAAAAAGCAAACCAGGTTGTTTGCAATGCAGCAGAACCTCAGAGTTATTCGTAAGTCTGAAATGTCTGTAACTCTGAAAACTGAATTTTCAATGGTTTTATTGAATGTGCACACCTGCCACACACTGTCAATCTGGTGAAATAATACAAGGGATACAGTACAGAATTACAATACTCATATCGTTATGGTTCTAAAGTCTTTAAAACAGTACTGTAAATGGGGGGGGGGGCTACATTTAAATTGAAATCGTAACTGAAAAAAAAAAACAGCAAAAAAAACAGATTTAAACGTCCATGAAAACCTGCGTTAGCGTAGTGCTTGTTTTTAACAAAATGCATTTGTGCAGCGTGCTCAGTCATTCAGCCCTCTTTGGCTTGAAAAAACAACAACCTGTGCTTTGTTTAAAACTAAAATGTTCCAGTAAAATTTCCTGCACTTGCTTTGAAATCTGCCTCACCTTTCTGGATACATTTGTTGATACAGTAATTAAGCAGTCTAAGGGCAGCAAAGTCAAAGCATTACACTGAATTTGTGTTTCTAGAAGTTGGTGATGCCCAAACGCATGTATTAAATATAAGGAGATTGGGTGTAACTTGTTTGGCATACAAGCAATTGTATTGATGGTCTAAAAAAAGAGGAGATAATCAATCTTGTTTTTATTTAAACATGGTTCTGTATTTTGTCGTTCTTAACTTTAGCTATAAAACTACTAGGAGGTAAGCTGTTGATATCCCTGAATTAAGGCTGTGGATATGCTGGTCTTTTAAAAAGCTTTTTGTCATGGTTTTGATGAAACCCCTGCCCAGGTCTGCATTGGCTTAGAATGTCAGCTACTGCTGCTGTATGAGTTCTGTTAAAAAAAAAAAAAAAACCAACCAAACCGGGCTGTAAATTAATATATTCAACACATGCAAATTAATAATACTGGCCCCACTAGGGCTGGGTTTAATCACAATGAGAACTACTTCAACACTATTTTACTGTAAAGTCAATCTGGTATAGCCCCCAGAACATGGGCTGTACCAACCAGTCTGGAAATAAAAAGTGTGGCTAATCAGTGTACATATGTTGAAGAAAAGGAATCCAAACATAACCTTTAAAAGCCTCATTTTTCTTTTAAGATAAATCAATACGTATCATTAGAACTCCTTTTTGTTGGACTACAGTAGATCTACTGTAATAATGAAATAGTACATATTTGTGATGCCAGCAGCCTGTGCTTCAGATAAACTTGAAATTGTATTTAAAAAAAATCTGCTGTTTTATTCTATATACATTTGCTTTGATATTGCACATTTGAGAAGTGTAACTTGATGTTGAACGAGACTGATGTATATAAATCTTTTAATTTTGTCTGTAAATGGGGATTGATGTAACAGAGTCCTAGGTATGAGGTTTTCATATTGTAATTTAATAGATGCGTAAAGTTAATGGCAACATATCATGGTTTAAAAAAAAAAAAAAAGAATTTCAAGTCATGCTGTCCTTTTAAAATGTGTACATTTTTTAAATTGTAATATTTTTACTTCACATCGATGATCATGCATAGTGTAATTCGATTAATTGTTTATAATTAAATACACTATGTTTATTTAATATTGAGAATAAAAGAACATTGACTTGTAAAATATTTTTTTGTCTTTTTGTCTTTGCAGGTGAGATGGTTGGAATATAATATAATCTATTTATCTTTTTACTGCTAGATATCAGTCTAACATCTGTCAAATAACATTCACTGTTGAAGTACTCTCTTTTTAATACAGTGTGTCTACTCTACAAATAAAAACATTTTAGAGTAGATTCCTAGTGTTAAAGGCCTAATGTTTAAAAACTATTAAGTAACTCGCAAAGGTTAATTTATTAAAAGCACTCAAAGGATGGATGCTGGATTTTACTATATAGTGAACTTCAGTCTACAAATGAATCTTTAAAAAAAAATTAAACATGACCAACACCATTGACTCACTCAAGAACAAGGTACATCCTGTAGATATTCAAATGGACCCAATGCAAATAATGGAAAGAATAAATGAAGGGGTTGCTATTGGAATGCAGTTACTACCTGAGTTTGAGCATTCAGGTTTCTCTAAGTGGTACACCAGCAAAAATAATGAAAAAACCAACAAGAAGCCTTAGAACAGCAAATGTGTGTCATGGATTGGTCTGCACAGTTGTGCTCGGAGCAGTTTTGTCAATTGGAACTTTTTTGGATAAAACACATGCACACAGTGGCAGCTTTAATCTTTAACACAGAGCAGATGCAATTATCTTATCACTAATTTGTAACAATCGGAAGAGAATGAAGAAATAATAACTAGTGCTGGCTGCATTAATCATAACCTGGATTGTCTGCAAATGCATTCACTACACTTACATTTTACAATAAGTGTACATTGATGTCACAATGATGACTGTTGAACAGTGAGTAGTAAAGCTCCCAATCTACAGACCAGCATTGCTATTTATGTTGGATGTTTACACAAAGGTCAGGTGTATATGAGTCTCCTTGTCTATCCACATTAATGTGAACCCTTGACGATCATTAGTGAAGCTGTACTTTAACAATTAATGACCTCCACTCAATTGTTATATATTTTTGCCATTTTTTAAAATTTTATTTGGTGAATATTTGCTGTGTGATCAACGCGTGTCTTTCTGGAAAACACGCATATGGGAAATGATATACAAAATCGAAACTAACGATCGCCAAAGGTTACTTAAGTATAAATGTAAATCATCCCTTTTAAAGATGGTTTTGTTTGACCAGACCTGGTACATTGGTATCAAAATAAGAGAACTCTGATTGGCCGTTGTTAAACGCTACGTGTACAAACCAGAGCAACAGGTTGACGCACTTAGTGTATCACATTGATCAGTTATCAGCCCGTGCCGTTCAACTCCAGCTGCAGCGACAGTACTGCAACACTGCTACAGGTGTCCCGTTTCTCAAGTTCAGGGCAATTATCCTCTGTGCACTTTACACTCTGTGCTACTGTAATCTCAACTAACAAACTCCCACCGATCTTCACTGTTTCAGGTAAGCAATTAAATTAAATACGTTCTGAATGTGTCAGTAGCCTATTTGCTGCGGTGACAAAATAATGTAATAGTATTGAATGGCTGAAAAGTCTTTTTCATTAAATTAATTCATGGAAAATAAGAAAAGTTATAACTAACCGGAATATATTATACATGTTTTTAAGTTGTTTTCTAAAATCTGATGATGATGTATTATAAATATAAAATAGACGGATTAGATTAAAAATGCTTTCTGTATATTACATATATCGGGCTTAAAGTAGAACTTCAAACTGAAAAAAATACATTAAACCATATTCTCACCTGTAAGCTTACTGAAAAAAAGGATCATAGGCAGATAAGGTATCGGTAAATATTGAAAGCTCATCACATAATTACTTTATGGTGGCGTCAAAGCAGTCCTTTGTGCCCGAGTTAATGTTTATATATACCGTATAATAATCAGGCGCTTGTATTTAAACAAAGCTGACATTACCATATGTAGCCAATTGAAGAATTTCAGAAGCTATTTCTAGATAATGCACTATCCTGGTACAATTGCACTACTAATGTCTCTGTAGATAGAACTTGCTGTAATCCGTCCTTGGTGCATCCTCGTTCATATTGTACGTTTGGTAGTGTTATTTGCACATACTGTAAACCTATACTGTTAAATATTAATCTTGCATTCTGTACTGCCCTGTAACACACGTAAAGTCGCCTTGGATAAAGGCGTCTGCCAAATATAATAATAATAATAATAATAATAATAATAATAATAATAATAATGTTGTAATCAGTTGTACCGGGACCTCCTTGAGATAGTATTACCTCCTAAAATTACTCCCTGTTGCCAATTCTTACGATGTTGTGTTGGTGGTTCATTTCATTCCAGGTGAAAACAAACAAATATGAAATCCACAGGAAAAACTTCCAAACGCAACAGCAAAACGTCAGTGGAGAATGACCAGGATTTCCTGGTGGAGATGGAACCCGCGTCCAGTGATCACGAAGGCTCTGAAAAGTCTCTTAACCTCCGGGGGAAACGCAGAAAGAAGAGCAATGACAACGGCATGGCCTCGAGCTCGACGCGAAGGAAGCAGCACCCGAATGCCAAGGGGGGTAACGTCAGGAGATTGGAAAGCAACGAGAGAGAACGGCAGAGGATGCACAAACTCAATAACGCTTTCCAGGCGCTCGGGGAAGCAATCCCACACATCAAGACAGAGAAAAAGCTCTCTAAAATTGAGACGCTCACCTTAGCCAAGAACTATATAAAATCTCTCACTGCCATTATTTTGGGTATGTCAAGCGGGTGCTTGCAGCACGCAGAGGGCGTGGAGTCTTCACACGCATCTAAACTGTTTGAGCACTACCAGCAACAACTTGAAGACGATGGAAGCTTGTCAGATTACCTTACACAGATCCACAGCTTCAGAGAAGGCAGTTAAAGACAGATGCGCTCTTTGTGCCAACCTTGGGAAGGTATCTTTTACATCCCCAAGAAGGACGCTATTTAAACGTGTTCAATATTTTAAAACTACACCGAAGATCAGACTGAACTGATGCAGCAACAGGAAACAGCAATGACATCTTCAGGACCGTTTTACTTTCTGCAACTTTATAGCAGGAACACAGCATTATCACTGGGAACATGGCGTTCCTCCTCACTGCCACACGACCAAGGTCATCATTATCTGTGTATGTACTGTATAGAGAAAACTGTGAACAAATGGTACCTTCAGATAGACCCATTCAGAAACACATTGAATTATGAATGATTTTGGAACGGTGGCCCTCAAGAACTCCTGTTTTACCTGCTGCACCTTGATCCTGTAATTGAAACCTCCAGACAATGACACAAATTGAATAACATGTTAACACTTACTCTAAGTAGGTTAAAACTGCGGAAACTGACTAAATTATAGAAATTAAAATAAATAAATAAATCAGATTGAATGCCTGCTCCAGTATTTTTGTGCTAAATGTGGTTTTGTTGCATTTTGCACTTGTCATTCTACCAAAGAGAACCATGTGTACTAATATGGTTTTTGAACTCAGTAGCCCTCCAAATACTGTGCCATAGTGTGGTGGTCAGCGAGCCAAGTATGCCTTGTACAGCTCTGCTGTAGTTTAATAGGGATGCCAATAAATGATGCTGTAATCTAATTTCTGGAATACTGGCCATGCCACCATTTGGAATAAAAGGGCTTGTAACCAGGAGGTCCCTGGTTCAAATCCCACCTCAACCACTGACTCATTGTGTGACCCTGAGCAAGTCACTTAACCTCCTTGTGCTCCGTCTTTCAGGTGAGACGTAATTGTAAGTGGCTCTGCAGCTGATGCATAGTTCACACACCCTAGACTCTAAGTCGGATAAAGGCGTCTGCTAAATAAATAAATAATAATAATAATAAAATAAACCTGATACCAATTTTTTTTTTTTTTTTTTTTTTTTTTTTTTTTTAAAAAGAGCACCTTCCACCAGTTTATATTTGGAAAATGGGCAAAAAAAGAAAGGTGTTAAGATTAATACATTTTGTTTAAATGTGGACAATAAACTTTAATGTAGTATTGCATTATGAAGCTCTTGAGTTCAAGTCTAGAAACTTATTTATAATGAGAAATATTTTATTGGATTTGCTATGTTTGTGCTGTTATCAAAAGTCGCCGACAATACAGAATAACCAACAGAACAGTGGTTAACTTGTTGACATGAAATGCTTGTTCTTAAAATTACAACTTAGTGTGGACAATGAGCAAGTAAATATACCATACCCCAAACTATGCAAACCAACCTTTAAAATACTCAAGTCTTTGTTTGCTTCTCAAATGTTGTAAACCTAGAACCACTGCATATAATTAACCAGACAGGAAGTTCATACGTATTTATCAGCAATAAATTAAATACAGTGTCTAGTGTGGCAGGTTACAGCAAATGCTTAAAAAGGGCAAAGTGTCAATATTAGGTAAACTGCTATAAAATAAAACAGCTAGGTTTTGAAAGTACTGTATATACCTAGTAGTACAGAGGTTCAGAGCTACATATATATAAAAACATTTCACCTTTTTTTAAAATAAAAAAATCACATTTTTAATTAAAGGGCAAAGTCAAATATTTTAAGCTTTTGCACCTTACTGTTTTCTAAATGGAAAATAAAACCTAAGAAAACATCCAGGCGAGTGTATTGGGATCTTAAATGTTCATTTTGTGTCTTTCCTTTTGTGCCCCTTTGAAAACAGTGGAGCAAACTTTCCACTGTATGTGGTTGCTGTGTGCATCAAGGAAGCAATTGTGCACCAGAAATTAAGGTTTTATAATGAAAAATTATTCACCTGCCATTAATCTGTGTGAGCTAATGTTATTGCAACAAGATAACTGCTCCTTTTAGCTTGGGATTGTGCTTTACTGTATCTCTGTGCAACTGTTTTTCTTTTGGTACATCTTCACTAAAAATGATGCTGTATTATTTTGAGTTACTTGTGCTGAAAACCCCAAAGTAAATAAAGAAAGGTATACAGGTATAAATGGGTTAATAAATGTAATTGTAGTGATCTTCAATTATCTTTTCATATGGTTTATTTGCTCCAAGAATGGAGCAGGGGTTATTCAAAATTCAAAATTAGTGATGTGGCAGGTCTCCAAAACTGATACAACAAAAACAAGCCTCATTCAAATATACAGTAAAACCCATGGAATAGTTTATAGGAAATGATAATCATAGTAAAACAGTCATTTGTGTTGTGCCTGCATGAACCTTACTGGCTTACAGCCTGATACCTAAAATATTTACAAATGTATTTTTATTTGAAAGCTTTGTGTAATCATGTTTCATGAAGAAAACTTCATTTTTTTTTTTTTTTAATAAATCATCTTCCAAGACATCCAAATAACCCATGAAATATTACATGCAACTGCATTCGCTCACTCACCCCAACTGTACACTGCGCTTGAGCTAAGAATCTGAACATAAACCATGTTTATTGAGAAGACATCATTCATGCATTTCTTTCCCTTGAAAAGTTTACACAGCACAAAACGGGAAGTGTGTATACAGTAGTTGAATATTTGTTTTTACAGAATATAGTTGACATTCTATCTGTTAAAATCTATATGTAAATCTTAATCTTTCAAAAAAAACTCAAAACAAACTAACATCGGAACCAATTCACTTATAGAACTCACATTTCGTGTTTGTTTGGAATGTACAGCTTGGTCTATACTGAAGTTAATGTTTTTCTAACTCTAAAGAGAATTGAAATGCACAACCTTTTCACTTTATATTGCCTATGAACATCTGGATGCATGGGGTGGGAATTGAAAACTGCAGTTTTATCTTCGGCAAAGAGGTTGGCTCTTTGAGTAGTTTTATACTGAACAGACAAACAGGACTGACCCATCTATAATTCTATAAAGGAATGTAGGCACCATAGAAAAAAAAAAAAAAGTATCTGTAAATAAAATTTAAACATTTTAACTTTTAAAATATAAAAACGTTTTTGTGACAAGTATTTCAATAATTATATTTGTTTAAAATAATTTCCAAGTTTGCATATTTTACTGTGCCACCCATGATTTGCATACAACTGTATTCCAATATATAATGTTCATTAAGAACTTGTTCTATTTAAAACACCAGGACTGTTTGTTTTTGGTAAACAATAAAATTAAACATCGGTACTGCATTATCATTAAATAATGTATAAAACCCAGCTACATTTCAGTTCTCTACAGTAAGATCACTTTTTAAATTAACGTGTTTAGAGAAGGAGGCTGTAATAAAGATTGGAGATCCGTGATTATACTTTCATTCAAACTTATTTGTTTTTAAAAAAAGTACATGGGCCTTTACAAAGGAAGAAAATAACCAATGCATTGGTTTTAATATTTCATTTGTGAGTGCTGAGAATGAAAAACCTGCCTAGGTGTGCCTCAAAACTACCAGTTTGGGTGTGTCCCTATAGACTTGGATTTAAAATGCCTTATTTCTTATCAAAACAGGATGAAGTTAGGAAATCTTTTACAGTATTTAGTTGCACACCAGAGTAAGATAAACATCACAGTTTGTGCGACTTACTTCAATTCCATGGCCAGCCTCTTGAGGGGAAAAAAGGATTCCTTACTCTAATTCAATATTCTTCTCACACCACAGAAATATACTCCATCTCATTTTGGAATTGCTTGTTGCAGTTTTACATTTTGGTCGCAACGCCTCGTTTGACTGTGACCATAACAGCCTCTCACCCTTATTCATCTGCATTGATTTCTGTGTTAGGATTTTATTTTAGGTACTGTAATAATATTTTCAAACTGAAACTTGTAACGTAAAACACACATGTTGTAACGTAAAACACACATGAGATGTTGATTAATACATTTCAATAATCTTGTTTGAGACATAGAAAGAATAAAAATTGCACTAAAACAAAAGTATAACCACCAACACACACACCAAAGCTACACAAAGAAGCTGTGTAAAACATGGGCAGGTGGTCTTCCATAGTTGTGAAGTAATGAAGAACGGAAGGAAGGAATAACCTTGCAATGTTCATGTTAAGAGGTACACACTGGACAAGAGAGAAAGCAGGCTAACAACTCACAGCGTTTCCATTCAGTTCCTCTTCTTTGATACAGAGTACTGAGCTGATGGAAGCGGTCCTGCCCCCACCTTCACCGCCCTCCTCTGCCACACGGCCCTTTTTTTCCAAAGTATTTTCAGCAGGCACTGGCATGACAATCCTGGGGGCTTCCTGGGAGTTCCCTCTTATCGTAATGTGTTCCCATCCACCCTGGAGGAAGAACACACCACACCAACAGAGAAGCCGGTTATGCTATTCTTAAAATTCAGCTTGAAAATCAAAAATATTTAAAAGGAGGGGTCCATAATATTGAGGGTTTTACAGATCCTCCCCGGTCTCACGTGATTAAGGGATCAAGACAATGCCCTAAAAATGTCCGAAAAATCTAATTAAAACATTAAAAAATACTTATGTTATTCTTATCTATATTAAACTAAACATTTTTTGAGCTGACTTACTCCAATTCCATAGTCCCACGATTGTCCTTTAGGCTCCATTGGCTGCACCCCAACCCGATGGCATACAGTGCCACAACTCAGACTGTGGCTGCCTTGAACTTTGTCAGCAATTATCCAAACCTAGAGAAAACAGTAGAGAGCATCCTCTCTAATAATGGCCTCACTGAAATAGTCACAGTTCAGTGACACATGTATGCTTGTCTTATGTTATGATCAATTGCACAGGACAGTTATCCTTCTAGTGGAGAGACCATGGCTGGATTCCTATTTTCAGTGTACACCAAATTACTCTTAATCTGTATGATAATCCAGATCTAGAGAAGGCATGTGGTATTTAGACAGCACAGGTAACACACCCTTTTAGTATGGGTTTTAGTTTGTCCAAACTCAGATATTTGATATGTTATCTACACAAGGGTATTTAAACCGATTAGCTTTGATTTTAGTATTGTCTCAATTCATAATAGCCTTGAGAAGTGATTGGTCTGAATAAAGTCAAACAGTACAATCAAGCTTTTTAGAGATATGCTGCCTTTTGTGAAGATAATATGAAACTAGAGTGCTTTATGGGACTGTTTATACCAAATGCTTAATCTTCAAATCCTCCAGTGTGCTTCATTGTTCTTTACCTTGGTTTCTTTCGCAATCATTAAATAATGGTCTTCTGACAGCCTGATCAGCGGAGTTGGGAAAAAAATACAGATCTGCAGTTTGCTGGAACTAGAGCCAGGCTTCTAACAAGTATTGCACTAAATCTTCCCCTGCAACTTGGTAACTGGGCTCCTGTCTTCTCATTCAGATTGCAAATGTCATGCACACTTGTCTCCAGAACAACTCGAGTAAGACCACTGTGATGGTCGCGTTTACATTTTCCCATGCAAATAAAAGAGCTTCGCATAGAATCAGTAGAGACTCTTCACCCACCTGGTCGAGAGGTCCCACAGACACTCTGCGGACGTTGTTTGAAATGTGCTCCCAGCTGGACCCCTGTGGGTAGCTGGGGGTCAGGCCCTGGCGGTACCACAAGTTACCTGGACAGGTACAGTGCAAAAGGAGAATAAGAAACATTTAATTACAAAGCTGAAGGTAATAAACTCCATCCTCTCTCTCGTTCTGGTATGCACTGCATTATTCCATACAGAACAGTCTCACTGTATTGACTAGTGGGTCTGCAACTTTGACAACAACTAAAACAGATATAATGTTTAATTAACAAATCCATAATGTTTGCGTTCACTCTTAATGCCTGTGTCATAGATGAATAAGCCAGTAATTCTGTAAAAATGTAGGTGTAGTTTCAAAGTTAATTAATATAGTTATCAGCTAACTGGAGTATTGGTAACACTATATTAAGATTTACAGTTGGAAGCACATAACGGCAAAGGGAAAATAATAAGTGAAGTCCGTACTGTTTTCATCCACAACGTAAACGGATGTGCGCCCCACTGACACCTGTTTCAGCTTCTGTCTGGGTGGAGAGGGGATGTGGTACCAACAGTCTCCTGTAAAATTAAAAATAAGCACATTGTAAATATTTGAAACAAAGTCAAAAGAACCAAGGACCACTATGTGGACTCTGGAATGTCTATTTTAAATGTGATTACATTTAGATGAGCAGTGCTATAAATACCCCTCTGCTACATTCTAGTCACATATAAGGATTGACAATGCGTGGTGCTACCTGCAGGGTTCTGAGCAGAGACAGATCCGCGGTAGAACGTCGATCCGTCTCTGGCGATCGCCCACACCTGGTAGCCGCCACCTATGGAGATAGACTTGAAGGGCTGATCTGTCCCAACGTGAAGCCAGGAGGTACCCTGAAAGGTAAACGATTAATGCAGAGTGAGGGGTTGCCCGAGTAATCCAGAAATCTGTGCTTTCAAAGAGGTTTTTCAAAGTTGCTCCAATTATTTGTATCTATTGCAGGCCTCAGAAGACACCCATCACTACTGGGTCTATGGATGGTGGTTATGCGGTCAGAAGAAATAGTGTGCTCCACAGCTCTGCTACAGGCTATTTTTCTCTTGATGAATTCATAACCTGCAGGCTGTTCTTCCTAGTCATTGACCAGACAGCGTAAGACCAGCCCATTTGATAGTTTGATAGTATTGGTAAATGAAAACACTGTGCTCATTACATCAACTTCAGGTTTTAAAACACTACAGGAGCCTGGGTAGAATCAGAGACTCACTGCGGGGCTCTGCTGTGTCACTCCGATCCGACACAGGACGTCTCCCTTGTTGCTGATGCCCCAGAGTGAGACCTCCTCCACGGAGCTCTGAGAGGAGCAGGGCAGGATGGTGAGATCCCAGAGTGCGATGGGAGGAACTTCCAGCCATGGGCCAGTCGTGGTGATTTTACATTTCCTGTAAGGAAAATAATGAAATAAATAGACGTCCCAGTTTTTTTTTTTTTTTTTTTTTTTTTAAGATATAGGATTAGGTTACTTTGCATTACAGTTTTATAAAAAAAATAAAAATAAACATGCCTTGCCCAGCGCCTCCGCCTCACAAAGTCTTTCATCGTCTTGTACCCGTGATAGGTCCTAAAAGAAAACGAGAAACACGACTGGAGCAAAAAAACATGCATACAGATCAGCAGTTCAGACTTAAAAGAGTAGATAAGGAAACATTCTGCAAATAAAAAAAAATGTAAAAAATTACATAGCGTAACAAACAGCTACTGGGTATATCAGATGTGACTTACGCTGGAAAATCAGCAGCATACTGCCAGCCCTCTCTGTCAGTCCCACCTGAAGTATTATAGTCAATGCACCAGTCGGACACCTGCCAAGGACACAGAATGCATTCAAATGGGAGTTCCTTTTTAAAAGACTCATTTATTTGTGTGACTGATTACCCAACGCTACCAACAAGTGAGTAATTTAAATACCCACTGCAGCCAGAGGGGGATCCAGGATAAAAACAGTTAATTAAGGTCAGCATTTAGGTCTGCAGAGAAGTGAAAAGAAGACAGACCTACCCAGGTCCACTGTGGAGATGGAGGCTTAGTGCTTGCTTTGGTGCATTCCTGCAAACCGGACACATCGCTCCACATGTACCGGTCTGTGGGAAGACCTCTGCAGGGGAAGACACAGTTAATGATCTTATATTTATATGTCAAATCGGGAAACCCTGGCATTACTTCAAGTTTTCTCAAACGTGCAAAGCCCTATCTACTTCAATGTGTGGTTCCACAGTTTGCAACATCTGACCTGCTGCTGTAGCCAGTTACTGGGTTCCAGCGCTGATTTTCATAAATGTAAATGCTCTTGACGTCTGTCTGTGTGTGGATATTATCAGTGCTGCTTCCCAGCCCTGGGGAGAGAAATGTTGAGATGTGAGCAAATGGAAACAACCCTGAATTACCTTTTTTTGGAATCAAACTCAAAACTAAGTTACAGAAAATTACCCTGAGAGAAGCCACCTCCATAGCCTCCAGTGTACACCCAAGCTGTGTGATCATATCCAATACCCCATACGATTCCCAGACTGTTACTTTCCACCAGGCGCAGGTGCCCTCCGATCTGTCTCCAAAACCTGAAGCACAAAACAGAAGTGAGCGATAGCCATGTACATTGTGACATCACGTTTAGAACTCTAGAACAGCGTGGCTGCCAATGCAAGGGAACAGAGCACTTACATTTGATCACAGGGCAATGGATAGGGAACCGCCTCCAGATTCGGAGCGGGCTCACAAACATAGATGTCACCCTTGCATGTAGTGGACCAAATCGCCTGCTTACAAGGCGCACCATGGATCCCTCTTGAATCACAGCAGGATAAGTTCAGAAGGGCAAGCTGCGGGGAAAAATAAATCATTGTAAAATGACATTCCTGTACCAGTAAATACCCAACACAATTGTGAAGTCTTTGCTGCTTAATGCAGAGCCAAGTCTCTATGCCAGTTTTGACTGAATACCAGCCTCGTGGGCTGCAGGCTCTATAACACACGAGGTAATGGAAGTTAATATAAAATAGGAGTTACCCAGTCGTGCATCTCCTGTTCGGTAGCAGCAGTCAGCCGTATTGGCCATCTCTGTTTGGTCCTTTCCGGTGTATAGATAGCAAACGTGTGTTTTGTATCATTGAGAACAGGGACCAGGACAGTAATCTCATTTATAAACGCATGGAGGTACTGTGGAAGGGGAGGGGGGAATGTTAGCTCTTCATCTATATTACTATATGCACACAATGAGTCTTTTAGAGACACCATATATTTCAATGAACTGGAGAAACCAGTCTGACCAAGCCGCCCCTTCTCATTAGCAGCAGACACAGGTAAATATATGGAAAGCAGCAGCAGCCTTAAAAGCAATATTAATATCAAAATAGTTGATCTGCTTTGGTCAATGCTCAGAGTTATAGATTAGTTTTAGTCACAACTGATGTAGAGGTGGAGTGAGGGTATACAAGACCATATTCGTCACCCATAAATTAAATATGGAATCATACACTGCTAAGGTAAAACTATAAGGAACTGAGTCAAACAGCTAGTGCTTTGATCAGTGTTAAGTACAGTTTTTATCTAAGAGCATTTCCCAGAAATGTAACCTTTCCTTCACTGTTTTAATTGTTATTATTAATAATAAATAATAATAATAATAATAATAATAATAATAATAATAATAATAATAATAATAACAACCTTCTTTTCATCATTGAATGTGTAGTAAATGAAGAGGATGCCATCTCGATTGCCGTCGGTCCCTGAAAATTGCTCCAGGGCAAACCGGATGTCTATCCACTTGTTTGGTTTCCAGTCTCTCCACCACTGCATGTTGCCCTTCTTCACCCACACAGACTGTTCCAGGGAAATTAAATACTCTGGTTATTACATGGCTTTAAAAGCAATAGAAATTGCTTGTCAATTTTTCTTTTTTTTAATCATTCATCCACCGGATTTAAGATGTCATGACTAATATAATAAACAAAACAGCACAGCTGTTATCTGACGTGCTTTAATTTACTTTAGACGCATTCCACACTTTAGATGAGAGTGGACTTTTAGAGAGATTGTCAAGCTTTGAAACAATTCTTTACAACACACCTTTGCCCTACCAAACTCATTTTAACTGGGCTAACCTGCTATCTGAGCTGGGAGAAGAAGCCTACCCCCCAAAATCAACTCTATTTGTTAACTTGTGCTCATCTTGGGCATTTTCCGTGGTAGAATCTTGCATAATGTAGAATACACACTTCTATCTTCAGGGTGAGCACTGAGAAACTGTGTTTTTGTCTTTGTTTAAAATGTCTAAATAAATATAAAGCAGTCTCAGGCTCATACCAAGGTGTGAATATTATAATTCAAGTATTTAATACTGTAGGCCCAATAAAAATGATCTTTTTTTTTTTGGTTTCTTTAATGGGTGATTTTCTTTTGGTTTGTTGCTAAAACACCTTGCTACAATTGCATTTGCTGGTATGATGTGCGTACACATGATCCTTCCTCTGCATATACAGTAGAAGAGTATCTGGACCTGCTCAATCGCTTGCTCATAGTGTTTGAAATTCTCCATCTCTCTCTTGGACCGCTCGCTCAGCTGCTCGAAGATCTGTTTCCGCCATGCTGCTGTCTGTGCTGGGGTGATAGACAGGGACATGGACTGCACACAGGAGGACACACCTAAAGCACAGAGACATTGCAAACAGACTTACTGCATTATAGGACTATAGCACGTTAATTGGCGCATTATATTAAATATAGTGTGGTTAAGGGAACACTGGGGTGAGCTTTCTCCCGTTCAGTGGATGTTCAGCCTTAGCTGTGATTGAATGTCTGAAACCAAGAGTCTCACCAGACCTGCATGTGTGCAGGCCACTCTGATCACGTGATTGTTAATTACGGGCTAAAGTGTTTAAAATCTTCTGGGATGTCAAAGCTAAACAGAGCTCTGTTCTATTTTGCTACAACAGCCATGCCAATAAATCATATATAGACATAAGTATTAAAAGCAAGGTCCTTTATTTCAAAGCTGCACTAGCTCTTTGCATAAACAGATGACTTCAGACCTTTGATGCTTGTTTATATGGTTTTAAGGTCTGCCACGTATTTACCTGTCGAGGCACTGAACCAGTTTAAGTGGGTGTGTGAATCCACGGCACAGCCCCCTCCACTGACCCAGGCCCAGAGAGGGTGCTCGTCCACCCCATACTGCTCCTCTATGCCCAAGTTGTAGGTAGCTACAGAGGACAGGCTGGAGGTTTCCGTGGTGTCTGAAGCTGCAGCTGGCAGGGGAGGCTGAGCTTCTTCTAAATCCACGTTACTCCACTTGGGGTCTCGGGCCCCCTGCTGGCCGGAGGACTGTGGGAACAGCTCGACGGATGTCTCCTGGTCGGCAGAGGCTTGTTCTTGGGGTGCCCCATCCTCCTGGATGGAAGGGGTAGGGCCGTCCCTCCCATCCCTGCCTGGCTTACGCTCTTTGTCGGAGACCAGCTCTGAGATGAAGCTGTCACTGGTCACTTTAGGGATTCTACGCTTCATGGCATCAGCATGCGTGGGTGAGGTGGACTGTGCAGCCTGAGACCTTTCGGTTTCAGAAGACGACTCGGCATCATTCATAACAGATGACTGTGACTGGACTCTCACCTCCCCACTGAAAAAGCAGCCAGCACTTGGGATGGGATGGGATGGGATGGGATGGGATGGGATGGGAGGGGAGAAAGAATATAAGATTACATTTTAAAGCATTCGAGACTTCAGATTAGATTATCTTTTGGAACATTAGGTTAAACTAATAAATCATCTCTAAAGCAGTTGAAAAAAGTCCCACAAACTGCAAAATGTATTTAATGAAGTCATATATAGATTTAAAAAAATGCCATAGAAAACATTCCTTGCAAAATTGCAGATAGTTGCTTGAGCACGGGATGAGATTGGATACTCTGGAACAGAGATACCTGGCAAGGCTGTTGGCGCTTCCAGAGCGAGACCTGTCATCATCTCTAGCTACAGTAATGGCTCTCCAGGTCTTTCCACTGAGTTCGCTGCACGTGACTCCTTGACGGATATACACAGCTCTGTCTTCACAGCTGATTCCCCACACCTGGTGTGAGAGACAGACAAGGAGACCCTTTAGTGAAGAGGAGTATCTTAAATGGAATTCGTCTTCTGACAACACCAATTTGTGTTTACAGTTTGCTGAGGCAATATTATGTTTATTATACTAAATTATTATTTATTTATTTAAACGTGTTCAAATAGGTTTTTTAATTTTACCTTTTTTAGGTACAGTATTATATTATTTGACAGTAACTCTAATCCAGCACGCTGTCTAATACAGCACAATTTTTCTGGTCTCAAACCATATCTTGAGTATTTTCCAACTTTTAAATACCCAACTGGAAAGTTGCCTGAAAATGTTAGACTGTTGATGGCTTTTTAAGTTTAGAGAAGTTTAATGAATAACAAATTGTACTTCTTCATTTTAAAAAGTCTTTGCCATACCAATGGATAAACTGTATTATTTACATGGCTATTAGTGCTCTCACCCAGCTCAAACCAATCCAAAGCCTCACTTAATGGTAGGGCCCTCCCACAGACCCATTGAGATTAGCTAACAAAACTGTAAACTGAACCATTACTATGGGCATATCACTTTTCCTTGTACATGCCCTTGGCTTTGATATAATTTGAACAGAATAAGAAAATAGACCAGAGGAGCACGCTTCTTGATATGTACTTGAAGGGGCCTGATGCCATATATATAGATATATATATATATATATATATATATATATATGGTTCGGTATACGGTTTCCAGCTGTATATTGTTGCAGGGCCACAGATACAATTTCAAAAGCATGATCCCTGCTTTGAAATGTTTTGCAGTGCTTGCAACTCGAGGGTGAAATTCAGTAGCACAGACAGCAGAAATACACAGCGGATTGCAACTGGACACTGTCTGTAGACAGGGAGTTGAAATGCATTTTATATTAAAATTAAAGTACATCAAAACTTAAACGTTAAAATTACACAATGAATGAAGGCAGAATCTTAAAATTGGTATAAATATTATTATTAATAATTATAAACTGAAAGCTGAATTAACTGGTCTTTAAAACGGGACTGCTTAAGACAGACGGCTGTTTAAAAAAATAAACAAGTTGTGACTGGAAAGAGCAGCTGACCTCTTAACTGAATAATTCCTCTGATTTTTCTAAAATCTCTTACCTGGTCGTTCAGTCCTACATTCACCATGACCATTTCTCCTACCATTCCAATCCAGCCCGTTCCACAGGGGTTATGGGAGTTTATACCCCGGCGAAACCACACCTGAAAAACAGACACAAAATAATCTTCTTGGCTAATTCCTTTTGTGGACATTATTAAGTTAAACCAACTAGAACAAGAACAGCACAGCCTCTCTTCTTACTCAGATCAAGCAATACATAAAACAATGGGCTCCTACTTACCTTTCTGTCCTTCGTGACGGCCCACACAACATTAATGCCCACTGCTACATGAATTGCACCAACTTCTGTACTTGGGGAATCAACCACCACCCAAGAGGAGCCTAGAAATGGTCACATTGACAAATAATGAATGTATTAAACGATTCATCAAGAATTAGTGGTTTGCCTACTACTTGCCTCTTACTTGGTAATAAATTATCATGGTACTGTACACCGAAACTTATCATGTTTACAGCTACTGTATTCACAGAAAAAAAATGCTACATATAAATAGATTTAAACAAAGACACTGAAATGAATGCATTAGCCTTTCTCCCGTGGACACAGGGCTTCATATCCAACTTGAGTCACAAATAATGTGAGTTTAGCAGTCTCAACTTTGACTCAGTGGACACCACATAACTGGAACAGAATTTGGCACTGTTGGAAACTTGGGGAAAGGAAGGAAATCAAATCCAGGGGTACGCTCTGACCTTTAGGGTTCTCTCTGCTGATCCCCTCTCTGACCAGCAGCTGTCCCTCCCACAGTACAGCCCAGACGAGGTCACTCGGCCCACAGCTGATCTGAACCACCTCTCCAGGGGTCGTGACCTCTGTCCACATGGAGCCCTCAGGATTGTGATGGTGAATTCCTTCTCTGTACCACATCTGCGCACACAACAAAACAACATCACTTCATATACTGTATAATAATAATAATAATAATAATAATAATAATAATAATAATACATAGAAAACAAAAACAAAAAAAACCCTGTGTAAAACTGATTTGAAAGGGATATTAGGTTAGTTCTTGAAGCTATCTGTTGTCCAGATTATACAGTGTCCTCAAAGGCATCAGAAACAGACCCCAACAACCTGGAAACAAAGAGAGCTCTGTACAGACTGGATTCCTTGCTGTGAATAGGTACTGTAGCTTGTGTAAAGATCAAGAGCAGTAGCCACAGAAGCATCTCCCCTTGAACAAAATGCAAGCCATTCAGACACAAATGTGAGCTAACCATGTCCTCTTGTGGTCAGCTGTTGGTACTGCTTTACTTTTCCATGGTCAGATCCAACATTTTCCGAGACTGACACAGCAAATTTAAATGGTATCATTGTAATAAGAAAAGAGCACTTTTTTGTTGTTGTTTCTTGCAACTTGTATGCTGTTGCAACTGGTTTAATCCTATGCACTTGCTTCCAAATAAGGCAAATATTATTTTTTTACAGCACAATTTGCAAACACCTTTTAAACTTTAAAAGATTATTGTTTGTCTTACCTTCCCTTGCAGTGAGACTGCCCAGAGTGACAGGCGTCCCCTTGGCTCATCTGTGATTTCCCAGCCCCCAGCGCTGATGTCACTGAAGGGGTCTGGTAGAGGCCCATCATCCTGAGAGGGGATCTGCAGACAGAGAGACAGAGATGGAAATCGCCTTTCTTTCACAATTACACAACACACAATGGTGCAAAACTGTTAATTAGGATATAGTAAAAAGATTATTAATGCATGAAAGGATGGCTATTTAAATAACCATCTATCTATCTATCTATCTATATTAACTTGTGTGCATATGTGAAAAATCTTCTAGCCTCAAAACAGGCAAGAACTGTAAAACATGAACAAAGGTATAGCACTCAATAATAATAATAATAATAATAATAATAATAATAATAATAATAATATTAAAAAAACAGGAAATATTTTGGAAAAGCATGCAATGCAATTAAGGTTTAGTCAATAGATTAGAGCCTTTAACAATTGTTTGGACTTTTTGATAGTTTAATTAAGAGTTTGGATAGTTTAAGAGGGCTCATGGGGTGAAGTTTTGAAAGCAGCATTCTCATGTTCCATGTCATCTTGTTAGAAGAGGGAAGAGAATACCTTGGCCCACGTATCCCGTGACTTGTATCTCCTGTATCGGATCCATCGCCTGCGACGGACACAGGAATTCCATTTCTTATCTTTCGTGTAGGTGGCAGGGAAATCGATGGCATACGTCCAGCCCTTTAAAGTGGAAGACTGCATTAGAGATTTTTATTTGACATGCATTTCAGGTCAATGTCATTTGGTCTGTTTGTCTCGCTCACCCCCTTCTCTGTGGGCTCCCCGTCAATGTTCTCATCCACGTACCAGTCTGCCTCCCACTCCCAGTGCTCAGACGGCAGCCTGAAGCTATCCAGGGGCTGGTGCTTCAGGCCGGTGACATCACTCCATTGCCAGCGGTCGCTTGGCAACAACTTCTCACAGAATCTGTCGACAGGGTTCCAGCGCTGCCAAACACACACACACACACACACACACACAAAGGTGCACAAGAAAATAGACTCTATAGACAACCCACAGGATTAAATGACCTGAGAATTTAATATGGACTTTGCATATTAAAGTACCAGTAAAAGCTACACATTGACTTACTTACTTACATACTTAGATGATAACGGTGCACTATAATACTGGACCATTTATTCTATGCAAAAAATGTAGACATTTTTGTTCCTCCTATAATTTTTTTTTAACAATTTTTCTGTCTGTAGTATTATTATTATTATTATGACTGGGCATGCAGGAACATCCTGTAAAAGAAATATTGGAAAACTGAAGACATTTTGTGGCAATAGTGACACCCAGTGGCCTTAAAGCTGACTCACTAACAAGGATTCAATAAATGACTTCCTGTCCATCTGTTACAAATGTTTTTCTCGCTGTTACCTGGTTACCTGGTTTTCATAGGTTTCCTCTTGATACCTGATGGGCACGTCGCTGGAATGCACGTAGAGGTAGACCTGATGATCACCTGCGATTCCCCAGCAGCACTGCTGGACCGAAGTGAGCCGCTTGAACTCCAGATGAGCATCTTTACACAGCTCCCAGCACTGTCCGGCAGTGGACAGGGTGTACACTCTCCCATACACATCTACTGCCCATAGGAGGGAGCTAGGCATGGCAGGCTCTGGAAGGAGAAGTCATCTGTCACTGAAGACTACCACGATTATATATATATATATATATATATATATATAATTATTATTTATTTCTTATCCAGGGTGACTTACAATTGTTAAGATATCACATTTTTTTTTTTTAAACACAATAACATTTATTTATTTTTTTACACATTATTTTTACATACAATTACCCATTTATACAGTTGGGTTTTTACTGGAGCAATCTAGGTAAAGTACCTTGCTCAAGGGTACAGTAGCAGCGTCCCCCACCAGGGATTGAACCCACAACCCTCCAGTCAAGAGTCCAGAGCCCTAACCACTACTCCACATATATATATATATATAAAGCTGAACATCTACTTTAAGTACTAAATAAAACATTTTGACTTAACAGTGGTTTGTCGTTTAACTACAGTATCATACATTTTTACAAAGAAAAGTATATTTTTCCTTTATAGTAATGTAGTTCAGTTTCACATTTATTTCAAATTTTACATACATTTTGACAAACAGTACTCTTTTACAGTGGTTTACAAAGTATCAATATAATATATAAACACCAGCTGGAATGATAAAGGGTGGCTTCTGTCTAGATCATTACATGTTTTTCTTTTTAAAATTAAACTTTGTGTGTAATCTACCACAAAACTTTCCACAACTTAATGGTAGCAGTGCTCAGATAAATAAGAAAATAATAATTGTTCAGTGAATTATACAGATTTATAGTTTGGGTTACTACGGAAATAAAGACATGCAATTGTTCAGGAAACCTCTAAACCAAAACAGATAAAGCATCCTGCAGCCATCCACAGCACTTTGGAATAATTAAGCCACCTACCATGAATTTAATTAAATTTACACACACTAATTAATCAAAATCTTTAATCTGCACATAAATCTGCATCAAAAATACAGCTGTAAAGTGCTCAGACCTTGGCAGCCTCCAGTACAGAAAGACAATATAAAATGTTGATGAGTTTTCGTTTAACAAACAATATTTAAACTCATCGCTATTAACGTGGTTTTACCATGGTTGTGTATATCTGCCTAGCTATCATATGCTCATATCAGTAAAGAAGAAATAAATCCATCTGTTACAGAATACACAGCATCCTGACATTCACACATATTTTAGTGGAATGAAATGCACTCGGGAATGTTACAAAGGCTATTTCTAAAGACTTTCATAAGCTTGGTTCTCAAATGTTATTTGTCTTCATCTGCCACGGTTAACTGAACATACCCTCTACCCCATCACTGAGGGGACATTGTGACATCCTGGATGCGGCATATTCAACCGAGTAGTTTGTCTTTCCAAAGGTTATATTTCAATTACATCGCTCTTTATAATAGCTAAAAGGCATCATTACGAATTACCATGACGCAACGAAACGTTGTATGTGCATTAGTAATACAGCATACTGGTAAAGGGTACAAGAAGGACATCACATTATTGCGCTCTTTCTTTATCTCCCTACCTACCTGCTCACAGATAATTGAAAGGTGTCATATAACCGCGCAAACATCATGGTCTCGACACAGGAACATCACAGGAAAATCCATTAAAACAAATTCGATTTGTTTTTCCGCAAATGAATCGGTGAATTGCACAATCGGGTGTTTACAATCAGCAACATACAGTAGTTAATCCTAAATAGAAGAATAACTGCATGAAATAAGCCTCCAAGTTGCTGTATTAATATGACCTAGCTGTAACATGTACCGATGTATACATTATGCACACCTGCATTTGCAAGACGAGCCAGCTAACACAAACAGGTACCATCTTATTAATAACTCGGTTCAAATGCATTGCTCAAACTATAATACATTTACAATAAATTAACTCACCTTGTATGCCTTGTCATAAACTAACTGGTTAAATTATATTCCAGCTATTTACCCGGCAAACAAAGTAAACGTATTTAGACAGTGTTATTCACAGTATCAGACATCTTCCTAATCCTGCAGAGGAAGTCGTATCCAGACGATTCTGATTAGTTGCACGTCATCTGGTCTTGCTTTACATTCAGTTCGCTATTGGTAACCTGTGCTGTCGCTCCTTCCATCACAGCTCTCCGGCTGTGGTCCCAGCCGTCCTCACACACCACGCGTTCAGTGACAGAATGTCATTTCTCACATTTCTCTTAAAAGGAAGGTATTTGCCACGTCACACAGTCACCTACTGTCAGAATCTTCACACATCTAAGAATTGTGTGTTTACCGTATCCTTACATTTTTCAAATTAGTTTTTTAAAATGATTACTATAGCCTTATACCAGTGTCAATATGTTGTTCAGGAATGTGTGGCTTGATGTAATACCTGTACAATGTATTAAAACATGTACGTTTAATAAGTTCTTAATGTCTATTTGTTATTCTTAAGATTGGAATTGTCCTGGGTAAGTCGGTATTTTCAAACTATATCAATATGTATTCTATTGTATGGATTTATATGTATTGTACTGTCTTTCAAATTAATAAAAGAAATAATTCACACAAAAAAAAACGATATCAATTTAATGAATCATTTAAAGAATAAATGTCTGAACAAACGAACCAAACAAAAAGTTATACTGTTCACTTGTAAGTGTAAAGGTGGAAGTAAAACTCCCATTGCATAGCAGTTTTATCAATTTTTGTTTAGGGAAAGAGTTAGAGGTGTAGCCTCTATATATGCAGTCCCTCGTAATTATAATAAATATAGTAATGGAAAATGAAATATGCAGCAAAATGTCAACTGTACATTATAACCGCCGGTGAAACACACCATGCAACTTGACTGTGCTATCAAGCCTAGAGTGACCAGACATCCCAATTTAGCCGGGACAGACCCGGTTTTCCATCAAAGGTCCCGGTCACACGACATGTAGCTCAAAATCTTTAAAAAGTCCCGGTTTTCAGCCACTTCCTGTAGCGCGACACAGTGTAAATACCTTTTGTCAAAATAACGTAAACAGCCGCGTTTAGTTTAAAATAAAAGGTACTTGGGTAATCAAGAACAGTATTTTTATAAAGTGATCAACACAGACATACATGCTTATTCCTCAGTGTGCCGTGCGTTTTCATTTAGTTTATAATTCAGTATCTACAGTAATAATTTCGAAGCTGTTCAATTCTGGCAGCGAGTGGTTGCAAGCACCCGAAACCACCCGTTTAAACCACAACAAAGCGTAAAATCTATATTTATTTATCTATCTATCTGGCTATACTTGCCATGAGTAAAAAAAGAAAAAAAACAAAAAGAAAAGTGACAAAATGTAATGTATTTTTTAATGTTTTAATTTATTATTATTATTATTATTATTATTATTATTATTATTATTATTATTATAAACAACTCAGTATAAAATTAGCAATACAAATTTAACACAATATAGCTAGTTAAACTAATTAGCCACAAATTATACACCCGGTATACTGAAATTAGTAGTTGCTCAAAAAAAAAAAAAAGAATGAAAGGCTGGCTATTTAAATAACCATTAAACTAGCCTGTATTTAAATGGTTTAATTAGTAGTATCAATTATTTAACAACGTGTCCCGGTTTTGAGCTTTGAAAACCTGAACACATCATTTGTTTTGAGAACACTGTTGCTTTAAAAAACTACTCTTGGCAAATCCTCTCAAATCACATGACTGTAGTCTTGTGACTGGTCTGACACTGGAACGCGTTTATGTTTTTGCACGATAGATAGCTATATAGTAGCGGGAAACCCAATGATTTGGGGAGAGGAGACGAAAATAAGCAAAGATGACCAAGATTTAAACCATAATTGAATTTCAGATGCTTTGCAGTCTCTCACTTGTTTGCCGAATCAACAAGCAGGGATTTGGGGGAAAAAAAAGTTGGCACTGCACTATCTAGACGGGCGTTGATTGAACTTTTACGTTCTTTTTTTCTTTGGTCCTTATATGTTTAATTTGCCTTTGTTGGCATACAGAAAACACATAAAAGCAGAATTCTTGTGTGCCAGTATTTGAGAAAAAAAAAGTCAGTCATGGATAACAAGCCACTTTTGCAAGACAGACCCCCAGCTTATGCCGCTGTGACTGGGGGCTACCACGAGTATGGGCAGCAGCATAATTATGGTGCTATTCCTCCGAATGCGCCAGCTCCTCCACCTCTTGGATTCCATCAGTTACCTCCTCCGTACTACACTGGCGGCCAGGGTATGTGTTGCTTCATTTGTTTCTCTGTCTTTATCGTTACTACTGCTGGCGTCATATACAGCGTTGTGTGGTATATGCTTGCAGAACTGTCGAGCAGTTAAAACAGAGAATATAGAATGAGATACAGTAAAGCATTCCATTATTGCGGATCGTGAAAATACATTTAAAACTGGATATAACTGAAGGTCTTCAGATTATTCAGAGACACATTTTATATCCTGAGAACAGCTGGTACAGTCAGTGAAATTGCGGTAGATTGTGAACGTTTCCATAAAAAAATACGTAGAGGGGTCACATTATGTAAGTTCGCTGACATGGAAAGGCTAGAGAATTAAAACAAATAGTTTAAAAAAAAAAAATAGGTAATAGAGCGAGCGATTAGAAACCAAGAGTTTAGAAACTGGATGCACAAATTGGATGCAAATGGAGTGCAGCTTGAAAAACTCAACAGCGTTCTTGGGTTTAGTGGCTTTTTAATTCTTCTGCTATCCCCTGCTAGTGGTTGTGCCCTGAGATGCCGATGTTCTTTTCTGATCATTCAGTTTAAAATAAATTGGTATATGAAATTGTTTTTCCCACGGGGTGACTAATGAACTGTGGATTTTCTTTAAAGGGCAACACATGTGAGTCAGTCTGGTGCTTTTGTGGAGGTGAAACTGTAGCTAATTGTATGTTTTGACTGGCTCTTTGCCATGGGGATGTGTAATAGACATTCTGTATTAAAATCTATATTTATTTACCTATCTATCTGGCTATACTTGCAGGATTTGGGTTTATAATGTCGTTGATACCATTAAGACATGTGTCCTTTCACTATAGGCTCACCTCTTTGTGAAGTAATGATTTCTGAGTTCCTAATATTGCCAGATAGTGGAAGGCAGCATTTCTCTTTGAAAACAGGGAAATTAAAAATAACTGCATATGTAGAGAACACTCCTCCAGGAGTTATTTATATAAGATTGCATCAGACAACTGACGGAGACTGAAATTCAGGTGAGATCATTTGAGTCACAGCTAAAATTCAGTAACATGTGACTAAATAGAAGTAAGGCCTATCAACCATTCTGTAAGATAACACATTCAGAAACTGCTTTGGCTGTCTCTGCGATTAATCACTGCATGCAAAAACCTTTAAATATTGAACAATTCTTAATAATAATAATAATAATAATAATAATAATAATAATAATAATAATAATAATAATAATAATAATAATAAGCATGGATACAACGAAAATGAACGGCCTTTTGTGCTTTTCAAAAGATTTTTGATTTAAAAAGCGGACTTCAATTTTGAAGTTTCAATGACTTTTAGAAACAAGGATTAGAAGTTATTAGTATTGAAATGGCAACTGACTTTTTATTTGAAGTGCAGACCAACTGTTTATTTCACAAGAAAATTGTTTAGTCACTTGACTTGGCCCAGAGTATTAGTGACTCAGTGCATGAACTTGGACTTGGAACCCATGATAATCACCAGATTTCTGATCACAGCTTTACTATATGTGGGTGTAAAATGTGTACAATAGTTGTTATGCCAGCTTCTCAAATACCACATTCTTTCAGTACTCGGACAACAGCATTCTATTCACAGATGTCTTGGTGTATCAAGCCACTTTCATTGTCTCCCAATAGCCTATATGAAGTAGTTATCCTTCCAGTCAGCTATTTCAGTTTCTTATACATTTCACTCATCTGGTTACACAATCTGTCTGTTTCTCTATCTATCTGTACTCTCTATACATTTGATGTGTCTGCATACCTAGCCATTTATAAAATACCAGTTTTCTAATACAGGCTTGTGTTTAACGCTCAAGTAAATCCTTATGTTGTAATTCAACCAGACAATGAGCAAATGTCCCCGATATGTTAGCTAAAACTGCTACAAATAAATCAAGCTCCAATTAGCGCCGTTTCAGACAAAATCATGATGAGACAAACATACCCTAACACTGAGATTTACTATAGTAACAGAAGCTGTCCGTCTTTCTTGTGTTAAGGTACAGTATTGTGTAGGCTTAGCCGCATGAGACTGTTTGAAATCACTGGTACATAATGAGGACACTGTAAAAATAAATATGCATGTCACCTTTTTATTTTTATTTATTTATTTATTTCTTCAGGTGGTGTCCAGCCAGCTGCAGCGATGCCACCTGTTGCCCAGCAACCAAACCGTTCCAACACGTATACCATCATCCAGCCCTCTGTGGTGGTAGTGGGGGGCTGTCCTGCATGCAGGTAAGTGCAGCCCAATCCACGCCATTGGTGTTGAGACAGAGTCTGGGAATAGGTACAGGCACAGGTAATTCAACTTGAAGGAGAGTTTAATAGATCAAATACAGTTGGATATTCATGAAACAGTTTGCACTGTAGTTGGTTTTTTAACAATCTGATCCATCTGTATTTTTTTTGTCATGTGACTTGTTGGAAGTGAAAGGGAATTGTGCAGCAAGATGCACAAGACATGCCCCCGAAGTCACATGTGTCCACATGCAGAGCTGACAGTTCCTATTGAACCCACAATAAATCTGTGTGCTGTCTGGATAAGCAGGATACATATATCATAGAATATTTAAACAGCTGTTTACTGTCAGTTACACATTTGTGTTTCTGCATAGGTGGGTGATGGAAACAGTACCTGACTAGTGCTTTTTATTTTGTATGACGGTGTGATGCTTGAAAAAGGATGTCATCCACACTGTGAAGTGAGTGGGTTGCATGCAGTGTCTCATGAGTCATAAGGAAGTATAAAAGGATCCTTCATCACAGAAATGCGTGTTTTACAATAAACTGCATCTGAAACCTAGCTAGACATCAGTGGCTATCAAACAGTAGTTGCAGACAGATAATTATCTATCTGGTGTATACTTTCAGTTATCAGAATAAAAAACATTTAGTAACTACTGAAGAGCTCAGCTAATGAGGAGGTAGGGTAATGGATAGAATGGATTGGGCAGCAGTGTGGAGTAGTGGTTAGGGCTCTGGACTCTTGACCGGAGGGTCGTGGGTTCAATCCCTGGTAGGGGACACTGCTGCTGTACCCTTGAGCAAGGTACTTTACCTAGATTGCTCCAGTAAAAACCCAACTGTATAAATGGGTAATTGTATGTAAAAAAATAAATTGTAAGTCGCCCTGGATAAGGGCGTCTGCTAAGAAATAAATAATAATAATAATAATAGAAGGGGGAGGCATCATCTACTGTAGCTGTCTTTTTCACAGCCATTGTTAAACTAGGACTTCTGATTTTAGACAGTAGTCTATAAGTCGTTCTTATACTGTAACCCCCCATGAAAGTTAAAGTTTTAAAATACATTTATTGGACTTTATGCCAGGCAGACTCTTTTTTTTCAGGAATTCCTTTCTTAATTACCTTTACCTGGAACACTGTGTTTAAATGGGGCAGGTGTAGTGTAGTGGTTTGTTGAAGAGCTGAAAGGGCCATGCTTGTTTTTCACAGAGTGGGTGTGCTGGAGGATGATTTTACCTGCCTGGGGATCCTGTGTGCCATCGTCTTCTTCCCAATTGGAATCCTGTT
This sequence comes from Acipenser ruthenus, assembly GCF_902713425.1. Lineage (NCBI taxonomy): Eukaryota > Metazoa > Chordata > Actinopteri > Acipenseriformes > Acipenseridae > Acipenser > Acipenser ruthenus. The sequence goes on along the minus strand of NC_081201.1, from coordinate 5,587,021 downwards.
TTGCCTGGCGCTGCGTCAAAGGAGGTGTCCTAATTGTGGGGCCACCTTCGGTTAAAGGGATCAAACTGGCTGCCCTGACACCGAGAGTTAAACTTTAGAGTGCTATACTCTTTTTGTTTTGTTTTTTGTTTTAGATTTCCTTTTTTACTATGATTGTACATTGATTAACGATTTTGTAAATGCCTCCTACAGTGTTGTCTCAATTAGCTGTAATGGACAGGCAATACAAAATTGAGCATGTGAAAAAGTCTTATTTAATTTTTGTTCACATGCATGTAATGGCTGAATAAATTATAATTTTTTTTTTTAAGCTGAATAATCATTAATTCTTGTTGAAATCAACACTGCCAGTTGCTTTTGCAGTCAACGGTGCCTTTTGAAAATGTAAAAAACTAAACAGCTATAAATGCTGAAAGTTTTATTTATTTATTTTTCTATTTCTGAATCATGCCATTATGTTTAATATGCAGTATACAATTTTGACTTGGATGGCACAATTAATCTTGGGGTAAAGTTTTTTTTTTTTTAAATGCATTCAAAAGAAACCCCATTCCTATCCTAAGATTCTTTGTTTTGTTTAATTTGTATTAAGTCTTTTGATTAATGTTTAATATCAATATCGTATATATTTCAGGTTGAGTGATTTCTTGTTTTTCAGTTAGAATACACACCATGAGTTGTAACCCTTGGGCTGGTGGTCATGCAACTGAAATTGTGTAAGTTGCAGTTGTTACATATAATGTACGTTTGTGTGTGCGTGTGCAAGATTGTTAAAAGAAGCACATTTCTAAAACCCTTTTGTACTGACTGAGTTCGGGTTGGACATGTGTAACATTTACTGTGCAAAGTTTACAAGTTATTGATTAACTGTGCAAGCTGTAATACAAAAAAGGAAGAGGGACTTATAATATTAGCTGTTTTGCAAACCACAAGATATTTTAATGACACTTCATGCAAATCTCAGGTATCGCGCTGTTAGAATCTTTGAAGAACATCCATACGTGTCCCAAACTGTTCATAAACAAACCAACTACTGATTTTACTGCTGAATTGCTGAAAGTTGGACCCCACTACTTGAAAACCTCTCCTTTCCATTGGTAAGACAATCAGTTTGCTGAACAGGCTAGAACAAATTTGACGTACACTGTTGGCAACTTGTCATACATATGCATTGCTGAAGATGACGACATGATGTGTGTTGATGTTGTATTTCTATGTATTAAAATGTATTGTCGAAAATAACAATCTGCTTTGCCTGTTGCACACTACATATTCTAAATAAAATATCCACTTTTTTATATATACAAAAAATAAAGTAAATAAAACCATGTAAGCATCAACATCCGTTTTGAAGTGTTTTTGTGTTAGGATTCTGAAATGACCCGTGTGTTACAGATTTCATTTTTTCACTTTCCATGTGTTTTTTAATCATGGCTGTGCTTTTAAGAGACTAAACCTTTGTGTAAGGCAGTCCTTTTAAATAAGCAGAGCTCTGATAAGGCTGGGTGGAACCAGGATGTTTTAGAAAGAGCCAATGCTACAAACAAGCATTGTATGTGATGACCAGGATATTTAAATGACGTGTATGCTTCCCAAAGGGCTGGTGTTATATACACCATGTAGTGGGTAAATTGTTCAATGAAACATCTGGATGGCCAATGAACAAGTTGCAATAGTTTTACCTTGGACTATTGTTACACTGAAAGGTGAGATAATAAAGGTCCTGATTATCAATACTTAGGCATATGGATAAATCTTGCATTTAATCAGCATATTGACAAACTGATTCCAAAGGTAAGACCTAAATTAGGCTTCCTTTTTAGAAACCGGAAGATCTTTTCTCTGTCTAGCAGATCAAAATTGATGACTACTACTATAGTCTCCTTGTCCTTGATTATGGTGATTTACATTTACCAGTTCACTTCTACTCAGTCTTTACATAAACTAGACGTATTTTACAACTCGAGCTGCAGATTTGTATTAGAATGTCCCACCTTGACTCATCACTGCAACATGTCTGCAAAATTAGGCTGGTTTTCACTTACAGACCGAAGGCTTTATCACTGGTATTGTTTTGTGTTTAAGTTTCTTAAAGGATTGGTGCCTTATTTAACTGCTCTGGTTAATAGGTATGATACCAACTTTAATCTGTGTTCCTGGGAACCTGCCAACCTGGTTGTTCCAAGGGTTGGCACACGTTTGGGCAAAATGTTCTTTGCCTATTGGCTTCTAAAAACGTTTAACTTTTAACCTTGATATAAGGAGTACATTTGATAGTCTCTCTCTTAAAAATGATCTCTGGAAATTGTAAATGTTTTGATCCTGATGAAGGATCCGCTCATGTTTGGGTGAATGTCCTTTGCTTATGACTTGTAAAATGATTAAGACAGTACCACACATGATATTGTGTTGTTTTATTGTATATGTTTGTTAAATGAGATCGAGGTCTCAATGGGTTAAATTCCTGTATAAATAAGTAAATAAAAAAGTAATAATAATAACTGTTGGACTGGCCTGCTCCACCAGTGTAAAAACTGATGAGTCTGGTAAATCAAACTTTTATTCCAATAAAATAAATTGAACATATTTATACATGGGTTACTACACAATATTTTTTTTTTCAAACATTAAATATACTTATTGCCTCTTCCATCTGTCTACCAGTGTTTTACAAGTGTGGTTCGACAGAACTGTGAAAAAAACAGTTCACAAAATTTGAAATGTTTTTTTCCTATAAACCTTAATATAAGAAATACAATTCAGAACAGAACAGCTCTTTATTTTTTAAAGAAAAAATGACTGGTTAAAATGAGGCAAACCTGTATTCATATTCCCCTGCAGTAAAGAAAGAGGAAATCATAAGCAGCATGCACCTTCATTTACCTTCAGGATAACTGAAACAGTAACAGCCGTCTGTCTCTTTACAGAATTTAGGCATGCCAGATGTAGTGTAAGGCATAGGACAACAATTATTTTAGGAATCAAGTCATTAAAAATACTACCAATCCCAGATTTCTGTGTCAGAATTTAGTTAACAAAAATCCCCAAGTAGAGAATAATTAAATATTACATAGGAGTCAGGGCAACAGAACAGCACATACAATGCTAAGAAGATAAGCAACAAATAATACTAAATAAAAAGATGCAAGAGTAGGCAAATGGGCATCCGAATGGGCTTTGAAAAAAAAAATAATGATGTTTTTTAAACTAGTACATTGGGAAATGGGACATTTTGACAAAATAACTGTATATATATATATATATATATATATATATATATATATATATATATATATATATATATATAACATAAAAAGCTGATGTTATCCCCCTGAAAATAATAATACCAATAATAAAACATATATATATCATTTAGAGATGTTTTTTTCTTTGGTAAAGTTCATTTAAATATACAGCTATAGCCAAATGTTTTATTTAACACCATGTAATCAAAGAAACTACAAAATGATCTCACCAAAGTCTACATGAAGCCATAATAGTACAGTAGTACAGTATTTCACGTTAGATTCTGAAATGTCAATTATTTTTTTTTTATGTGGAAAACTACAAAGCGATATGTAATTCAATATGTTAATGTAACATTATTTCAGTAAGTTCACCTTTATGAAGCAAAGTTAGTTAATTACATAAGGTTATGCAAGACATTTGGCCATTGCTGTATATTAAAAGAGAGTTTTATAGACCCGTTAAGCATCTAAAACAAAAATTAGTAAGGAAACACTTCAGGTGCAAAGCTACTGTATATTCAAATCCAGGATTGTTTCTGAAAGAAACTAAACCATATTTTATCAATGTATATACTAAGTACAGGTGTGTTTATCATCCTATGGCAAAAAAAAAACAACTTTAGAACTTTGAAATAATGTATTCCGCCAGCATTCATTTTTGGTTTCTTAAACACAGCACAGTATTGAAAATGCAGAATGGTCTGCTACTTCTACAATGTGCAGCACAAGTATTTTAAAAAATATATAACTCTTTGGATTCGTTTTACAGTTACTTAAATAAACTCTGTCTGAGATCTATGTGCAGCAGAAGACTGAAGCCTTTACAGAATGCAGACATAGCATATGAAAAACTCCAATCTGTAGAATTCCTCAGAAACTTCAAATGATGGGAGCTGATCTGTCGTTGGTTACTGTTGGTCGAAGTTTGACGGTCGCAAATGGATTTTCACCACTATATAGAGAGGAAATGACAAATAAATCACCAAAGAAAAGTCAGCTGTGGCTGTAAATACAAAATTAGTATCATGCACTTCTCCAGGGAATTGTTTTTTGCATGCGGATGGACATATCCCCGGATTCTGATACCCTCAATATAAAGTGTGGTAGATAAACCGCAACACAGTACTTACGCAAGAAAAGGTGGCTTTCCAATCCCATTCGGTTCCTGGCTCTGCAACAGCAATAACAAAAGAGGTACACATATATAACTTGTAACACTTATACAGTACTAGAATAACTAGTGTAATTATGTATGATTCAACATATGCTTTTCTGTTGAATTAAAAAGTACTGCCGGCTGTCTGCAGTAATACTGATGTGGTTTCCCACAGCACCAAAAAACTGAAATATATGTTATTGTGTTTTGTCTTGTATTGTATTCCAAAACTTTGATCGACAAAACAAATATCTTTACACAGGCAGCCTGATAAATATGGAGTACTAAACTAAGCAATGTTCAGACCGTGGGCTATATGGGAAAAGGATACCGGCTTGCCTTGTCATTATTTTACCAGCAGAGGGCAGCACTTCCAAGTGACTGGCTAAGGGCCATAAAACCAGACGTTCTTGTCCTGTCCATATTAAGTATTAACTAATAGCTTGAGGTTGCTGAGAAAGCTTGGTTATTATTAGAGCCAAAAATAACAAAGTCACCTCCCCAGAGTCACGTGGGAGTTGCTGCCGAAGAAAAAGTGTATTGCTGTGCCTGCCTAGCCCCTTTCTGCCAAGCCCATATATCTTACAAACACTGATGAAACAATTATAGCTAAAAGAAACAGCTCCTTCTTAATCTTAAAATGATTCAAGTGTCAAGCAAGGGCATTGGCTGGGTTACATTTTGAATACTGTGACACAGTGTTAACAGCTGTTAACAAAAAACCATTAGGGGTTACTCTGCCGCAGCTTCCCATCCTATAAGAAAGAGGCCAGTGGAGTGATTTTTATTTTTTTTTAAATTGCACTTCATGATCCAATAGGCATGGAACAGACTTGGGTATCAGTCTGGATTGTGCGACTTGCTTACCAACAGGACAAGCAGAAAACCTTGGCCTATCAGAACTTCCCATTCCAATGTATCATTTGTACAACTGGCTCACAGAACACAGACACACTGACTGATGTGCCTATATTTACTCAGTGATTACAGGAATTTTGTAAACTGATAAAACTTCACTAGGCGGGGCATGTGAAATACTGCCTGTACTCACAAAAACAAACATCCTGTTATAGGAATACCAATAGGTACCTTTGGATTTGAGATTTCCAGGGATTACATTGACATACTTACAAACTAGTTTATACAACCTTGTAAGAATATATTTGTTTGAACTATATTAGACTATTTTTCTTACTATTACAACACGGCTGTACCATATTGAAGGTCTTGTAAAGATTCTATTATGTCATATTCATTTTATTAATACTTTATATAAGCTGGTTTCTTCTAACAGGTGTGGTAAACAGGGCCTCTAAGTAGAGTTTCTGGCACGAGGATGAACTGGATTACCTGAAGCTAAGGCTTATCGTTCATTACCGAGCGCGTAGACACTGATGAGCGGTCTTGAATTGATTTTCCTTTTACTTTCCTGAAACTCCCCTGCATATGACTCTGGATATCCGGCGCACAAGTAAGCCATTATTCTGCAGAAAAGCTTTGTGCTTAGTTCACAGGTAGGAAAGGTGAGGTGTCAGGTTTACCAGGAGTGTAATTCCATAGTCCGAGAATGCCAGATCCTGGATACGCACAATTAATCTGTTTCTCTTTGATGCACGGAGTGGAATGCAGAAGGGCTCGCCAGAACGAACAAGAGCTTCCAAGACTCATAAATGTTTCACAAGGGGCTCAAAAGTCATGCAGTGGGGGTGGTGTCATCTTTCAAGGCTTTCCACTGACTTCTGACCTGCACCAACCACCATTCCAATTTTTGTCAATTCCAGATTTGCGTGTGCAGCATTGAGCCATGTTGATGTACTCGCATTAAATAGAACTGCCTGCAAGATGAAGATTACCAGTAATATGATTTCTTTGTAGGTTGAAGAACACAGAGTGAACTCCTGGTCTGTTTGGAACAGGCCTGTTTGCTAAAGCCTGTGTCACTTCCTTCATAAAAGCCCACGTCATAACCAATCACTGTTCAAACTTTGAAAATAAGAACAGTAAAGAAAAGAGGGGTAAGGAGGGTGGGATGTAGGTGTGTGGAGTCCACCATCCTACGAAGAAACCGTACTCCAGGTAATCTTCATCGACTTACCCTGTCTGATGAACTCCACATAGAGTGAACCACAACAACGCGTTTAAGACAAGAGTATTTGGTATTTGACGTTCAGGAGGGGATGATCTCTCTCTCTCTCACTCTCTCTCCTTGCTACAACAGAACAGGACACTACACTGTCCACCAGAGTGGAGGGGCACAGCTACATAAAAGAAGCATAACTAACTGAAAGCTATAAGGGAACACACAAAAAAGAAATGATATAGTGTGACCAGGATGGCTGGTAGTGATGTCAGACCAGGAAGAAGACCGGACACAAGTACTGTGAGCAAACGCCGCTGGTGCTCAGTTATTTAATAAACAAATAAGACTTAGACAAAACAAAACACTTAACAAAACAAAACAGCACGACGGCCAAACAAACCAGACAAAACAGTGAACACAAACCCCAAAACAAGTATCGTGCCGAGAGGTTTCAGCACGAGTAGGAATTGTTTATTCTTATAGATTTCCTCTCTTTTCTCTCCCATCCTTTTGCCCTGAACACACAACCCTGAGTGAGAAATGAGTGCTCCTTAAATACAGCTCACCCGTGCTACATAACCCATACTATACAAAATAAACCAAATACACCCAGGGGTGGGGGTGACCCGGTCACATAAAACAAACAATAAATGAAAAACGCAAATGCCTATACTTCTGCTGTACCCAAGCAAATGCAGGAGAAATTTGGACAATGAATGGTTGTGATGTGGGCTTTTATGGAGGAAGTGACATGGGCTTTGGAGCCGAAAAGGATGACATCAATGATCTCTGAGTAAGAGATCAGTTGTTCCACCTGACCAAGCAACATGGAGAGCAGCAGTACACTCTGTGTGGAGTTCATCAGGCGAGGTAAGAAGGTGTGTTTATTTTTGTGCTCAGTACCAGCGGGCTGCTTAACCCTGTGGTGTCAGGGTTCGACAGACTGCAGGGTTTTTACTGCCAGCCACAGATATATTGTTAGACATCTTAATGCCTTGCCCTGATTTGTCATGCTTAATACAGAAAGATAAACATTATCTTATACACAATACTATCTTTAAAAAACAAAACAAAACAAAAAAAACAAGAAGTGACTCCATATGTGCAACACCACAGGAGGGTAAACGAGTCTATAGGGGTAGCCTCTTAAGCCTTTTCCCACCTTACTAATCATAAAGCTTAGCAGACAACCCCACTTTTCCATCAAATTCACACAAACCACCCATGGGAAAGGAAGTGTTCAAAATTCAAACTTCAGCATGCAATAAGATGTGTGACAGTGACAGTATAGATGATGTGAAATAACAAATGTCCTTGTATCACTTAAATACATTTGGGTGAGCATCACCCTGATTGAATGAAGCAGTTTATAAAATTTGAAAACAGGAGGATCAAGTAACCGGCATCAAAAAATATGACTTTCAGCACTGCAGACCTTCAACCCAAACCCCATGTGGCAGTTCAGAGATAGATAACTGCCACTGGACACAGAACGCTGATAATTCTGTCTCAGGAATAGCTGTACCTATACAGTATATATCATTTCTATGTTTTTTTGTTTTTATAATCCTATAATAAAACCATTTAATTCTGTTTTGGTTTGTTGAAATGGTTCCAGGTGATATGTTTGATATGAAGCAGCAGGAGACTGGATAAAGAGCTTGAGATGCTGCTTTAACCAGCGCGGTCAGGTCAGCAATGCTTAGGACAGCAGCTAATGATTTAGACTGGGATAATGCCGATGAATTTGAATGTCTGGAAAACAGATAAGCTAGGTATCCCACTCCCTTCCACACCAATACACATTTCTGTCCCTCTGGCGTCAGGCAGTGGTTATCTGGGGAAGCGTGGAGGGGTTGATTTATAGCCTCTTACGGAATGCAATGCCATTGATCGTATAGGTTTGTCTAAGACACAGAGAATGGTCAATGGGGGAAAACATCTGACCATGATGGAATCTGCATATCCTTTCTAGTCTTCTATATTTGTATTAATGCTCACAGCTTGGACATGGGTGGACCAAAGCCAGTACAAAGTAACTAAAGAAATAGTTGATATCCTTTAATAAAACATATGCATTCTAACTATTTTTGCTTTAACTTCAGTGTATATCCCCTGTGAGCCTGAACAAATGGTAGTAACACTGGATGACATTATCTTGACCGGGCATTAAGGATTTTACATGTTTTAATTAAATCGGCTCTTATGAGTCTTTTATCCTATGATCCTATTTACTGCATATCCCATAATGATATGCCTGCCATCAGATACCCATATTTATGCAACACTTTATGAAAACATTTTCAAATTAAGAAAATGTGCAATAATGTATTTTCTTAATGGGTTTACATTACTGTGGTTCCATGTATGTCTATTAGCAGTGATAAAATGTTTTGGATAATGTCATATTGTAAATAAGACATTAAAACCAGTCTTACAGAAAACCGCTGATTTTCATAAAGACACACATGGCACACACATGCAGGGCCAGTGGAAATTCTCTTCATTCCTGGAGGGGATCTGCATGAAATGCTATGTAAGAAAACACAGTAGAGAAGCTGGGGTAATTTGATTTAAGAGACAACCAGGGAAATCCAAAGCAGGCTTAGAATGACCTTAATTGAGGACTCATTTTGCATGCTGAGTGTCTATGAGCTTATACTGCTGGAAGCTTCCCTCTTCTCTCGCTACATCCCTACAGAGCAATTGGGCTTAGTGGCTAACCCTGCCTCTCCCTATGGGGATCTCATTTATTTACAGTCAAAACACAGCACCATGTGAAAGCAGCTGGGATGAATAACAAAGATGGCTGTGCAGAGACCATTCTCCACTCATGAACTGCAATGACATAGCTCAGTGCTACTTACTATTCAGCTCAGGACTTTGTTCCAACCATGCCTTTAATAACTGAATTGAACTTGGGTTTAGCGATATTAAACAATTCAAGAGCTGGTTGGAACACGGATCCCTGTATAATACAAGTATGGGCATCCTGCCCCTTAACTAAAAGCCTGAAAATACACTGAATGTATCAATGTAGGCGAATGTGTGTATCATCTGAAGCAATACAAATGTCATTACGAAAGTGAAAGTAAATATGCAATCATATACTTACTTTGTGCTCGGGGGAAGACATAGTGTTTTTGTTGACGACAGCCCTTGTTGGTGAAGACTCAAAGTAATCTGGAGGGGGCAGCACCATGTTCCCCTTCTCTTTCTCTGCCAGATTGGCTATGCTAATACTCCGGACTGGCATAGAATTGCTGTAGAAATTAAATCAATAAATCAACCATAAGCACCTTAACCTCCTAACTTCCAACCATTTTTAACATAATGTTCTATCCGGAACACAGATAAGTACCAGTGAGAAGGATGCCTCACACAATGCAGTGTATTTAAGGGTTAAAGGTTTTTTCCAATTGAAGGGTGGAAGGGAAAAGGGATACTTACACTAGTAGGCATTCTAGGAACTTACAAGACAAGCTTTCTAGAATGTAATGAGTTAACTCTTTTTATCTTCAAAGATCTTCACTTTCTTACAGAACCGCTCGAGGCAGGTTTGATTAAACGTTAACTTTCTATTTATTTCCATTATACACTTTAAAATTATTATGAAAAATGATTAGCTGATAGGGATTTTTTAAATGCCGATCGTACACTGACTGGTGAAAGAAAATGCAAGAAATGTAAGCAAATACTAACACAAGGTTACACGCAGACCAAGAGCTGTGCATTGTGGGATTCTGTAACTGCTATGTGAATAATAAACATGTTTATCTGCATGGTTTCACGACAGTAACATATTAGAAATAATAACCTCATGTAACCATAAAAGATGGGTTATACTCATGTAAGATCACGTAAATGACATCAATATACGCCTTAATCCTATAAATTCTTCCCAAACCTAAAAAAAAAAAATGCGAATAAAAAAAACAGAATACAAGGTCAGGCTGTAAATTTCACTTCTTATCTGGATGTTCATTTAACAAGCCACTACAGCTTGGCAATTGAATTGGGACCAAAGTTTCACAAAGTTAACTCACAATAAGAGGCAGGCTTTGTCAAATGACTTTCTGTTGGACAGCCGAGTAAGTATCATGTGCAAACTGAAAGCACCCCACTACATCGGAGAGTATACTTGTGTTCCGCACCTTGCTCTTGTTAATGGTTTAGTTATTCCATTGAGGAGCATTGAGAACGGAATATTACACACAGCAAAAGCAATCCCTTGTGGACAAGCTCCCAGTGGGGAATGCAATTCAATATGGCTCAGGATTTAACCCTGTTGTAGTAGTGGAGGTTTTATCCAGGCTACACCTCCATTTGCATTTCAGACTGCATCTTCTTTTAATCAGTCATAGCAGTAATGGCAACAAAGGTAATAACGGTGATGAATAAGATCCTGCTATGAAAGACGTTGCAACACCAGCTGCACCTTTGGAGGAAGCGGGGAAAAAATTCAGACAATGCATCTGTATCATATTTTGAAGTACATATCATCTGCGTGTCCCGGTATCAGTTTTAGTACTATTTTGACTCAAATGTATATGTACAAATTCCATACTGCCTTTAATCTGATGAGATTAACATATTCATGTATGTTTGTATGTGCATGTGTGTAAGTATATGTATATGTACCTCTGCCATGTTTTCAAACACACTTTCTCCTGACAAAGGCATGTTAAATATACCGAAATGTTGGGAAGTTGGCTCTTTTTGTACTTGTGCTTGCACTATTAAGATGTACCTGTACTGGCCCTGCGGGCATAAAGTGGCTAAACTAAACTAAACTAACCAGTATATATCTATTGCAGCTTCAACTGATAGTAGACTTTGGGAAATGTGTACATTTGAAGATGTCTTCAGCCTGTGTGCCAAGCATTTGTCAACAAGGTGACTGTAGTGTATTGAGTTCTTATCAGTCTGGTGCTTGACAACAGCACTCTACTAAAACAGAGATTAATGGTACAGAGGTGGTTCAGCTGGTTGTCAATGACCGGCAATGATCCTTTAATAATACTATATATATATATATATATTTTTTTTTTCTTATTATGGTGAACTTTATTACCTCTGCTCCTGTGCTTGCTCTGTGTAAGGTCGGCAGTACGATGATGGAAACCAACCTCTCCTGCAAAAACAGCAAGAGATTGATAATGTTGTTAATTAAACACAAATAGAAATATTATACAAGGCTTACCGGTTATAACATGGATCTTAGACTCAGCACAGACTAGCTCAAATGCATTCCTGGGCCTTTTAAGCCGTTTCCAATGTAAAAATCTCAACCATAAATCGGAAAAAAATTGGGCCAGATGTGGTTAGATGAGGGCTGAGTACCACAAGGGTGTGTCCCAGAGACACATATGCAGAGTTATATGTGATAAAGCTTGCAATGCCAGTACTGTACCCACTACATGTAATAAAAAGAGATTTCAATCCAGCACTATTCATGAACACTAAATGCATCACAATGCATCATATTGTGTTTAAAAGGCATCTTTAATTAGAATGGCACTAACAGCACAGCGATGCCCTGCTGTGTTGTGGAGACCCTTCAGGTCACTTTCACATTATTATAATTATGAAAGGAATGTGCAGACTCTGCTTTCGTAAAATTAGGTTGCTAGGGGTGTTTTGTGTTGTTTCACCAAAGTTATAGCTAATCCCCTGCAATTTAAAAGGAGCATGGTCTTTTTTTTTTCTTTTTTTTTTTAATAAACCCATAAGCTTCTTATTCTGGGACTTAGAAAGTTACAGCTGAGTTATAGGTGACAGAAACAAAAGACTAGAATTAAAAAATGCTTATAAAAATAAGATATTAAGGCAGACAAACACAGAGAGAGAGAGAGAGAGAGAGAGAGAGAGAGAGAGAGAGAGAGAGAGAGAGAGAGAGAGAGAGAGAGAGAGAGAGAGAGAGAGAGAGAGAGAGAGAGAGAGAGAGAGAGAGAGAGAGAGAGAGAGAGAGAGAGAGAGAGAGAGAGAGAGAGAGAGAGAGATCAACATAACCACAGCAGTAGTATTACTTCTGGTTTGTCAGACCATCATGTGAAAATGACAGGAGAACACTCCAGCAGCAGTTTAAGTAAACATTGTGCTTCAGTTCCACATTCTATTCCATTTGGTTCCGTTTACATTTTTATTATAGTTTTTGTACTTTAGACAGAGGACAGTGGCAGCGTTTGCTCAGTTAAACTGAATTTTCACAGGCAAAAAAACCCCTCTAAAGTCTAATACAAAAACAAATATCCAACTGTTAGAAGGATACTGAACTGAGTAATTTGAAAATAGTAATAAAAAAGTGTTGACTGCTACTAGATTTAGAAAGAAGCCCTGTTGAGTCACATGTGCAATGTATCCTTACATCAACTTAAAAGCACAAAGTAAACAAAAACAACAAAGGCCCGCACAGTTTAATCAGCCAACCGGATCTCTCTGTGCTGTGTAAAATAATATAACCAACATCCACAGCATGTAGTATAGTATTATCAGAAGAGGTATTCCATTTAGTATGTGGACTTCACTTCTGATCTGATCAGCATTGCTCTGCAGCCTTGAATCTCTCTTGAGCACTGCCAAATGTACCAACCACCAGTACATGGCAGCTCACTATCTACATTCAATCATTTATCCTCTTCATAACCTGGTACTGCGTAAATATAGCTGTGCTTACAATGCTACGAATGTGATTTCTTCTTTTGAAGACTGCTCCCTGATTCTCCACAGAAAAACAGAGCATGAAGAATGGTTGCTAGTACTACAATACTTTTTGGAGCAGACTTTCTTTACTTTGAGGGCTGGTTATTGTTTTGCTTGCATTCATTATTTCATGTTGGGTTCCCATGGCTGTTTGTTCCTTATTACATGTGAATAGTTATTTATCAGAAAACAACTAACATATACACAGATCACTTAATTAAACAACAAGAAAACTGGGAAATGTTATATTTCTAAGTGGAATTGGGTAAAAGCATAATATACAGTTGCAATTAATAATGTTTTTGCAAAGGCGGTAGATGCATAGGACTTTTTAAAATGTGTGGTGCACAAGTTATTTATGGATTTAAAAAACATGGAATTATCTTAAAGATAACAGTTCACATATTGCCTGCTTGAGAATCTAATTCCTCACTCACTCATTCACTAGGTATGAAAGAATTGACATTATATATTTTTTTTTCATGGGTTTAGTGGCACAATATCCACTGATGACAAGACAGTTTTCCTGTGTAATGCCCAATTCTGTGGAAACAGCTACACCGAAGTACATGCAAGGAAAGTGAATCTCCAATTCCCCTCATGTCAGATTGTCTCCAGTTCATTCAACTCGGTAGATCCTTATCTGTAGAGACAGGATAGGCTGACACTAATGCAGAATGCAACTCATTGACCTCGATAGGCCTGATTACCTATAATGAAGCTGGCTGAGTGCTAGCATTTCGAGTAGAAGCAGTCATTATTTTGTGTCTCATCTTGTTTACACTGAGAAATTTCAAGAGATTCCTTATGCGGACAGAACAGTACACACACACACACCCATGCTATCATCTACTCAATGTGGGGCCCTTATTGTGAAATCATGTATACATAACAAATGTTCTTTATTCATTTATTGCACTAGATTAAGAAACAATTGTTGTTATTGCCTAATATAATAAATTGCAGGTAGCTCAGCCAGCATTAGTATAGGTAAACAGGTTTAAAACTGTAACACCATAAAACACTGAACACCTGCCCTGACTTGGTAACTTCTTGCAGAATAAATGGGTAATCACATGGAAATTATTTGTATCACGGTGTAGCCATGTAAATACACTAAGTAACAAAAGGCCATTTCCTTGTAATTTCCATGTTTGAGCAGGAACCATTGGTAGTTATCCAGTATAACTACATGCCTCTTCATGTCCTGTAATCTACAGTGTTACCGGAGTATAATTATCAAGGACGGTGTATAAGGACAGTGATTCTCAAATAAGAGTAACAGTTTAAGCCTGTAAAAACAGGCAGAGACTTACTGCTTCAACTTCTCATGCTCTCCATATAGCCAGCCATCTTTCTCCTCTGGTAAAAGCAGAATGATGACGTCACCTTCATCGAAACTGAGCAGAGTGGTGTTATTCCCCGCAGTATGTGGAAAGATGGTTTTCACCTTTGGCTTTTTAATCGCGTTCAGTCCAGTCGCAACAGAGACAGACCTGGGCAGAGTATCGCCATTGTTGTAATCTAGAAGTAAACACATTTTTTTATTAAAACAATGTTTACAAAGAAAGTTAATTTGTCATTGCCTGAGTCAGCAACATCTCCCCAAAAATTAAGAAAGGGGAAAAATTGCTGAAAAGCAACAAGAGAATTTTTGGACAGAAAGGCAAGGCTAACTCATTGTAATGTTATTTTCATGCATCTTGCTGTTTGACACCCCTTTTCTCGCTCAAAGTACAGCAGTTTCATCAGTAATGTAGTATCTTAGTACAGTAATGATTAGAAAACTTGCCTGAATGACTGTTCCTCTGTGTCATGGCTGGGGCCTTCGGAGTGGCAGGGACATTGAACATGTCTACAAGAGGACTTGGGTGTGCTTTTATCGGCGGTGCAGGAGGAGGCTTTGGTGGGTCTGTGTTGTGCTATGAAGAACACAGATAGCATATTAAAATAGCTCCTTTTTCTGACTGCTTCTGACTGGCATATTCTGAAAGTTGTAATCATAAAAGCACCTTAAACTGAATCCTTTTGAAGAGGATCAGTACGGGACACCTTTTGTTTACATAGACCCACGTGCCCGGACGTTAAACTGCACGGACATACAGTACTGCACACAGTAATAACCAAGCTTTTTTCTTATAAGTAAATTCATGTTTACCATATGGATTTAAAAATTATAAACAAACACTGATCTAAGAGGCAAGATTACTGTTTTAGCTTCAATAGCTCTATGCTATAAAAGCATTATTGTTTCTCAAAATAAGCCCTTCAGACTGCCCTTAAATATACATATTTGGTATGTGTACCACAGAATGGAACATGCCAAATCAGAAGTGCAACCCACGAAAAACACATGAATTACAGAAAACTTTGCTTTGGTTGGTACAGAATATGGGACCTGTGGTTAAACACCCTGTCTCTGTGCTCCCTAGTTCTTACCATAGTGTATCTTTCTACCATCGGCGATGGCTGTGGCGTTCCTGAGATTGGAGTAGATCCTGGTGCCTTAATGCCCTCGATCATGGTCAGGATGGTATCTGGCACCTTGGTGGCATCAGTGCACTTATCCTGCCAGCTAGGCAGATTTACATTAAGCAGTTCTTTAGCCTTGAATGGAAATTAAAAAAAAGAAAAAAAAGAATCAGCATTGATACCCAATAAAAAAATAATAAAAAAAAATCTAAACAAAGCCTGAATATCCCAGTTTTAGTTTTGTGAAATAAATGCAAATACATTAGGTCAAGTAGAAAAGGGAGGAGTTGCCACCGGCTCTTCCTGTCTCGATCCACAAACCACATCCCTTAGGTGAGGCTGTTGTGAGCCCCGACAAGGTTCACAAACTCACCTCTAACACCAGTCTCTCAGCTAAACTTCGCGCTCTGCTCGCTACACAAAACTGTTCATTTGAATAGTCTTTTACTATAGGTCAACGATATGCTGTGAACAAATCTATTTAAATACAGCTAAAATCACATTCCCTTTAAGTTTTTACTGAATACTTGGTGAAATGGCATTCTGAACATAGAGGCCTAAAAAAGTAGTGTCTTATAAGGTTTTACCATTTTTTGTAAGTATTTCATAACCATATTCCTTATTAAGCTATGGTAAAAATATTGAATTAGAAAATATTTAATGTAAAACATTAACAGTATAATACATAAAAGGTATGATCCCCCCACACCCCCCACATTGACCTGCATTAATAAAGAAAATCAGATTTTAGCTTTTGATATTAAGGATGATCATGCCTGTTTAGTTTACATAGAACGAGTTGTGAAAAAGTTACACAGAACTGTTTGGGACCAAATAAAAGTCTGTATGTTCGCATGTCAAAGCAGTACTGTTTATGTTTCTTAAATCATGTAATAATTGATTAATTCCTTAAAAAAAGTATAGATAAATACAATGTACTAATTCAGATTACTATTATCATCCTCTACATACAAGAGAACCCTTTGCAACCTTGCAGTAAACTGAATAATAGTAATAAGAATAATATTCAAAGTGAACCATGGCATGTATATGCAAGAGACAGAAACAGAATCGTATTGTTCAATCCACTCTGTAAAGATCTTGTATGCAAACAATACATTTGTTTAATAACCTTATCATGGTAGCTGCAAAGGTGATAAGAAAATGTGCAGTGTTTGTCAACAAGGAAACAGAAGCGCCTCTTCTCCTCCAGCAAGGCCTCCCGGCACCCATCGGCGATGAACCTCTGCATGTCGGTCTGACGGGAGCTCACCGTCTCCAGATACTACAGCAGCAAATGCAGGAAGAAGAAGAAGAAGAAGACAACACTCACATGACATTGTATTGCTTCCATTTATACACACAGTAGTGAAATGCTTTATGCCTGATATTTCTGTAATGTTCTTTTCTAGTTATACATTACATATACAGACTGAACAGTCACCTGTCCCAAATGTCCGTGGCCTTCTTATTAACGGGGGCGAATTATTTAAACAGGGGGTGATCTTGTTTGATTATCTTTAGCTACTACGTAAATGACCAACGTTATTAATATCTACAAAACTGGACGTTAGAATAGCAAACAAATAAATAAAACAAGTAATATGTTAACAAGATGTAAATGACATGGGATACAGACTAAGGAAGTATCACACCACTAATCCTGCAGCTTCTAAAGCTACAAAACAATATATACAACTCCTAACAATATGAAGAGCCTCTGTTTTGGAAACAGTTGATCAATTTGCAGTCAGTATGGGGTAGGGTACTGTATATTTCCTTCGATTTTTTAGTTTGACATTGTATGGTACCTTCGGTTTCATCTGGCTCACATGCTGGTGCAGCTTATGCTGTGTCCAGTACAGTGCTTTTATTAAGTATTTTAAAAGCCAGTTTATATAGAATCAAAGTGTTTAGCTGCGGCAGCTCTAATAATCAGATATCAGATATGGACTGAACAGGCACTCGCATTCACCTCTGAATAACACACTCACTGTTACAAGCTGTATGTTACTTTATCCTTTACTTCACCTCTAGATACCACTCAAAATGAAGAAATATCTATGCAATTTCAAACAGTATCCAATGCTATGGATTTCATTAGCTGTTCCAGCAGTGTATTTGTATCTGTAAAAGTCACAGAATTTTGATTTTTAACTTTCTCATTTTCACCACATATTCCCCCCCGCCCTCCAAAACATAACATTAAAATTACCTTCAGATTTTTCTAAATTTGAATATATTTTGACTATTTTGGTTCAGCTGCCACCATGAAACATGTCATGAAAAAATAAACAAAATGATAATATGAAAAAATAAAGGAGGGAACCTGTTTTTCAGGTGTCTTCCTCTTAGTGTCAGATTCAACAATGCCAGACCTAACCCTTCTACTACATGTGACAGGATAGCGGCAAGAAAAAGACTAAGAGGCACAGAAGCTGCAGTTTAAGTGCTAATGCGAACTTTAATAAACAATAAATAACAGAAATCAAAAAGGCACAAGGGCCAAAACAAAAGGTTTAAACAAAATACACTAACTTACACAACAAAAACTGCTGTCATCACTGAACAGATCTTTTAAAACACACAGAACAAAAACTCACCAAACTCCCTCTCCCTAATGGAGCCCTGGGCTGTCCTTTTCTAGAAGGAGCAGCCACATTCTCACATGTTTTTGGCAGGGACAAAATTAACCCCATCCCTGCCAACCATCACCAAAACACACACACACACACCACCACAATATTTACAGGCTCTGCCACACTAGAGTAGATTGGCTACTGGAAACTCTCAAACTTCCCTAGGAATATGTAACAAAGAAGTTAAGAAATAGAGTTGGACCATTGTCAAAACAGCAAGGAAGCCAAAGTAAATGACCTTTACAGTATATCATCTCTGTTTCAACACTACCTGCAATACAATCTGAAATGCTTTCAGTTTAGGCTTGGGTTTTCACATCTTTATCCAGAAGACACATTCAAATAAGTACAATGTGTCGTTCTGTCTAAACGAACTCTGTGGTTTTTAATGGTTTTGGTTACTGTCAGGGATTCAAACACAAATGAACAAAACTGCAGAAAAAAAAGATGCCAGCCATACTTGTGGAACTAGTAGATACTAGTGTTTAGAAACTACAAAATACTGTTTATCTGTTTTAATCAAACTACTCACATCCAGCACACATAGCACACACACAATAATCATACAGCCTTCTTTTTTAAACTAATTGAGGAAAATGATAGATAGATAGATAGATAGATAGATAGATAGATAGATAGATAGATAGATAGATAGATAGATAGATAGATAGATAGATAGATAGATAGATAGGAGGCACACACAACTGACAATTGCAGTTTCTCCTCACCTAGTCACGTAACCTTAGAAGAATATTACCGGTATTTAGACACATTCTCTGGACAGGTGTAGCCATACACCTGAAAAGACTCATTTGTTTTACTTTCTACCTATAGTATTACTGGATGGACCAGTCAGAAAACATGTATAAAAAGGGAAGCAGACTAATTTAAAAAGTACCTACTGTTGTCTTTCTTTTTTTACCTGCACTACAGTTCCTCAATACAATTGCTAAATATTCTAAAACACCAAGATTATTTACTTTTAAAAAAGAATAATTAAAATGGGAAAATATGACTGCAAGTGGCCACGCCCTTATGATATTACCACCCACACCTACCTTTCAGCTTGGGGATGGAAACTGTTTTTGGAGATACTGTACCTCTGTTTCCTATTAGTGCTATTAATAAATACATACATGAACTATCGTAACTGTATGTACACACATGTTGTTGTATACTCACTTCATTTTCTTTCATTTCATACTTTGTCGCATTCTTTCCTTGACTTTTCCGTCTGAGTTTTTTGAGATCGGCTTGAGATCTTTCTAATGAGTCTAACTTGCTTCTGTGCTCCGTCTGGTATCTCTTCAGGGTGGCCTGCAACACAACACTTCTTAGTAGAGCAAGTGAGAATTAATTTCTGTGCTTGTAAAACAAAGCGTACGTACAGCAGTATACTGAAGACAAGTGCTTGCTGTTTCATTGCTTTTTTTAGTTTTATAAACCATAAAAAGGAATAGATACTTACATTCATGTACTTTTGATCCAGGTCAGTTTTTCGTTCAAGTTCAGCAATTATCTCTTTGTGAAACTTTTTAAACTGAAAAAAAGACAAAGATTATAGGAGGCTGTGTGGCCCAGTGGTTAAAGAAATGGGCTTGTAACCAGGAGGTCCCCGGTTCAAATCCCAGTTCACACTCATTGTGTGACCCTGAGCAAGTCACTTAACCTCCTTGTGCTCCGTCTTTCGGGTGAGACGTTGTTGTAAGTGACTCTGCAACTGATGCATAGTTCACACACCCTAGTCTCGTATCTTTGTTATGGTGGTCCACTATGAAAGGTGCTATAGAAAAAATAAAGATTACACTATGTAATACAATTTTTGTTCCTGGGTAGTAAGTGTTATTTCCTAATTGCTTATGCCTCAAAAGTATAGAAAATGGCTATTATTCCCCACAAACTTTGCTTTTGTGACCAGTACAGTGATATTTTGAAATGTACCTATTTCCAATGAGAAAACAGGCGAATTTGTGTCTTTTCGTTCACATAAAGTCAGAAAAAAACAACATATGAATCCAAATTAACATGTATTTATACTAAAGTAATACAAAAGATTTAGAAGTGAGTAGTTTTTCGAGATTTACGATTATACTGTAAATCACTTTCACGAATCAGCCCCCAAATGTAGTCTCCCATCATGTTCTCGTTATACTGTCCTTGGTAGCGGCGTTCAAAGTCCAGTATATCCTGGTGGAAGCACTCGCCTTGCTCCTCCGAGTACGCTCTCATGTTCTCCTTGAATTTATCAAGATGAGCATCAAGGATATGGACTTTGAGGGACATCCTACAGCCCATTGTGCCGTAGTTCTTCACCAGAGTCTCAACCAGCTCCACATAGTTTTCGGCCTTGTGATTGACCAGGAAGCCCCGAACCACTGCGACAAAGCTGTTCCAAGCCGCTTTCTCCTTACTAGTGAGCTTCTTGGGGAATTCATTGCACTCCAGGATCTTCTTTATCTGTGGTCCGACGAAGACACCGGCTTTGACCTTTGCCTCAGACAGCTTAGGGAAGAAGTCTTGAAGGTACTTGAAGGCTGCCGACTCCTTATCTAGAGCTCTGACAAATTGTTTCATAAGGCCCAATTTGATGTGCAGTGGTGGCATCAGCACCTTCCGGGGGTCCACCAGTGGCTCCCACTTGACGTTGTTCCTCCCCACAGAGAACTCGGTCCGCTGTGGCCAGTCCCGCCCGTGGTTGTGCGCCTTGGTGTCCCTGCTGTCCCAAAGGCAAAGATAGCAGGGAAACTTGGTAAAACCGCCTTGAAGACACATCAGGAATGCCACCATTTTGAAGTCTCCTATGACCTTGATGCCATCTCAGAAAAATGCAGATATGTATCCACTTAGGCAGCTGGAACTAAACTGAACTGGTGGGCTTGCCCCTGTATTTATACTACTATTTATATTACTGGAAAGTTCTAGAAAGTTCTAGAAGTTACTCCAAGTTTACTCAGCACTGAATCTATCTGGAATGTTCTGGAAAATAGGTACATTTCAAAATATCACTGTCCTGGTCACAAAAGCAAAGTTTGTGGAGAATAATAGCCATTTTCTATACTTTTGAGGCATAAGCAATTAGGAAATAACACTTACTACCCAGGAACCAAAAAAAAAAAAAAAAAAAATTGTTACACGGTGTTATTAATAAAGATTATTATTATTAAGAAAAATCTCTCAATGTCTCCCTCAATTCTAATTGGATCTACTTTACAAATAATTCCACTCCCCTTGAATACTTGAATGCTAAGTGTGTTGAATTCCAGTGCAATCACCAAAGTGCAATACTTTATGAATATAGCCTTGGTACCCTTAAACACACCTCCATTCCAGGAAAGATTATTACGACATATGTCAGATATTCGGCAAACAATTTGTATTCCTAAAGCTACAGCAGAAGAAAATAAGAAAACCAACCAAAGAACTACACTTGCCTATCTGCCTCCTCTATTATAATGGTTAGTTATCTCAGGCTAATGGTGCTAGGCAAAAATGTGTATGTTTTCAAATGACAACAACAGAAAATCTGATTCTGTGTTCAGAAGGTACCATGAAGTGAAAAGGTGTGGTATACAGTAGCTGAGTGTAACAGGGCGAGCAGCCCTGTACATTGTTTTGTTTATTTTATTTTAGAGCGGGGTCCCCCTCCGCCCCTGTGTTATTTTGTATTGTTTATTTGTTTTATTGTATTTTATATGACGGCGAGGAGACGCAGGTTTTGTTTTTGTATTTATTGTTATTATGTTTAGATGACGGCGTAGTTGTTTTGTTTATTATTTGGTAACGTGGGTGGGAAGCCCCATCCACATAGTAATTAATAAACTCGTGCAGATTGTAGCCGAGGGGTAATTAGAATAATTAATTGCAAGCTAGTTAAACCCCTCGGCCACGACATAAAAAGCCTGCAGCACTCTCAGTTCGGGGTGGGGGTTGGAAGGAGAGAGTGAACGAGAACGGAGAGAAAGAAACGTAAACGATAAAACAATACAGGAACAGTGACAGCGACTGCCCAGCCTGACCTGTATGGTTTATTTATTATTTGGTGTGCAAGATTTGTTTTGTTTAAACTTTTTATTTTGCTCTGTGAGCAGTGTGTTTATGTTTAAATATTTTATTTATTTTTGTTGTTTGGCTTAATAAAAACGGCAGCCAGCCGATTCTTTACTTTACCTGCAGTACTCTCTGGTGTCAGTTTATTTTCCCTTCCTGCTTCTGCCGTGATGTCAGACCACTCAGCCACCCTGTCACACTGAGCTACAGGCTTATCTGCAGTATTTTCATTATTGAGACATGTTCAGGCCTGTTCTCACAACAGCAGCAACTCAACACAAATAGCCCATTATTTTTTCACATCCATTTACAAGGTTTCATTAAAAAAAACTAGTGCTAATAATTAGGTTTTCATCACACCTCAAACCTCAGCATAATAAAAAAACTATATAGATTTGCCCCAATCACCAACTTTAAGATCTGTTTTTTTGGAAAGAGTACTCATTAACTAAGATTAAACAGTGCTTTAAGAAACGAGAATGAACACGTACAGTTTCTTCTAGCTCCACGTTCATTTTCTTCTGTACGTCAGAGATTTCCATGAGAACTACCCCTGAAAAGAAAAAAGAGAAACATTATGCGTAAGTCATTTGAATCACACAAATGATCACATTTTCCATGCAGAGAAAGGAATATATAAAAATCAGAACTTCAATTTAAAACATATACATCTGGTTTCTCAGACCCTGATTAGCACTAATCTTGGACTACCGAATGTTATTTAGGTAAGGCAAGATTAGTGCTAAATCAGGGTCTGCGAAACAAGCTGATAATCTAATACATTACACCCTCATACCTTTATTATGAAATTGGCATCACTGTGTATAAAGCACAGCATGTGTTAATTGCAGTTTAAGCTGTGTTTTAGTAAGAAAACATTAAAAAAAAGAGTGTAATGTCCCTTAAGCTGAACCTCTTCTCTTGAAGTGTGCTACAGCAATAAACCAAGCATTCTTGAGTTTTAAAGGTCAGTGCACCCAACACATGCTTGACCTCTAGCTTAGATGGTCCTATTTTAAAAAGAATGTTTCACTTTGCTATAAAACAGATACTGTCCTAATCATTAAAAGTTTGGCACTATATGCACGTCAAAGCCATTAGGTCCAACCAACAAGTAAAAACCTGAAATACAACTGGTCAGTTTTCTATGCTGCTTGTTTGTTTTGCATTTGTATTGCTCCAGAGAACACTTTTAGGGACTAGTGTGTATAGTTTCTGTAGATTAGATACAGAAATAGTTGCAATAACACATTGGTGAGAGGTGAGAAAACCAAGGACAGACTGTGTGTTGCTATAATGCTCACACACCTACAGTACAGTGTTGAAACTCCACGGGACCTTTACAGTTAGATTACAAAACAGAACTCAATACCTTGATAAAGTAAGTAGAGTAACGTCTTGTATCCATCCATATTACACCAAAATTCAGGCAAGCAAATCCCAAGACATTGCCTTGCAGTCTAACCAATCACAAGACTGAACTTGTGTAGAAGTAGGTCCCTTTATTGTGACTACCTCAAGAATGTATCCCAAAGGATTTCAACTGCGAGTTCAATCAATATACCTGTATCTAAAAAAGTGTAACAGACACAAGATCAAACATAAAGACGTACCTAACACTGTCCTACTGTACAGATGCCTCTCATAAGGGAAAACAGATACAGTACATTATTATTATTATTATTATTATTATTTATTTCTTAGCAGGCGCCCTTATCCAAGGCGACTTACAAATGTTACAAGATATCACATTATTTTTACAAACAATTACCCATTTATTCAGTTGGGTTTTTACTGGAGCAATCTAGATAAAGTACCTTGCTCAAGGATACAGCAGTAGTGTCCCCACCTGGGATTGAACCCACAACCCTCCGGTCAAGAGTCCAGAGTCCTAACCACTACTCCACAATGCTGCCCCCATTGAATAGGAGGAATCAGTAGTGGTGGAAATTAAAAGCTGGCTTCAACTACCTGCCTTGACTACACCCCAGGAACTCAGATTAGTGAAACCAGCCATCCGTATTTTAATATTAGCTACTTCCTGATAACATTATTATTATTATTTTTTACACCCTTAGGCTGCTTCCAAATCCAAGGTTAAGATAAAAGCAGCACTATTGCCTCTTCTTGTTTCAGTGCAGGTATTAAAATATAAAATCATACAGTTTTCATTCATTTGATATACTTTTAGAAGCTCTAGTCTAAGCAATACATGAACCACATTTGGAACATTATGCTGCATAAAGGTCATCTGAAAGTCCCAGTGAATGTGCTCTTTGTGAAAAGGTAAACATTCTACATGCACCTTGTTTTTACAACACCCAGCAACTCTGGGAATGGGAGAGATGGTCAAACAAAGATTCTACAGTGCTGCGTTTACAACAGAGTTTTTTTCCACCTACTAGAACTACATGAAATGAATTTGACCTTGTTCTATGGTATATTCACACAGTTTCTATAAAATAATCTGTACCATAAGACATGTCTTGAAACTTTTAACTACTGAAACAGGACATTTGCATTTGGCCTAACGTACTTTGCATAGAGGTTATGACATCATTGCATCTCTTCTAAGCAACCACAATGTTTATCCAAGACAGCTGGTCAGGTGTTCTTTGTAGTACCAGTCAACAAGTAAGCCACTCAAGGTGACATGGACAAGGTACAGAGTAAAAAGCAATGGGCTTTCAAAGAAAGTATTGTACTCAGCAGTGATCACAGACCCAACATACTGTACAACACTCCAGGCTCTTAATCTGTAAGCTCAGCGATAAATACTAAAACATTCTTTTACTACTATGAAAAACAAACTACAAATAATATACAAATCTTTATCAGCATCTTATAGTAAATGAAACCTTTACATTGAGAAATATGTAATTTTTCTTTAATATATAAATGTCTCCTTGTCCACTGCTATTCAGCTGTACAACAACTGAAATAACACCTGATGGCCAGGCCCATAAAACCCATTGTTAAACCCTTTTTTAGTCAACATTTTGCATTCCAATTTTTTTTCAAATGATGTGCCACTATGAACTGCAAAACACATAATTTGTTATATTGATTTTAAAGAACAACGTTTCAATTTAATTGACTTTATGCAGCCGGCATAGAACAGGTGTAACCAAATAAATAATGAATGCAGATGTTATATAACACATGCCTCAGGGTGTTGCTATACAAGTAAGTATGTCACGCAAGGTACAGCAAGAACTTTACACCCTTGAAAAAACGATTTGAGACCGCTTCATGGAAAGCGCAATATATAGATTTTATTCTAACATAATGAAATTGCAGCCGCAGATACAGGCTCGCTTCATTTACAACATGACACATGTGACTGTATACATGGGAGACATGCTCCACTATGCAGTTTATACATTGTTTAATTATAAAAAGTGACAATATGTTCATATTTGTATTTATTTTCTTGGCATAACCCTAGTCTGTCCTAACACAGTCCTTATACTGGCCCCTGACAATTACAGTTAAGCAGGGAGATGGGGGCTGTAGCAACTGCTAGACCTGGGAATCCTAGTGCCTGTCAGTGCCCTCAGAGGAGGTGCCAATCATTTATTTAGCTAGTCCATGTCCATCACCAAATAAAACACATACAGTTGAGCATTGTTCTACCTACCAGAAAAACGGGCAAAGAGGTACATTACATAATCAGTGGCTCCTTGTGATCAGTACTGGCACACATCAAATTGCAATGACCTTATTCAAGGTATTTCCATCACCTATTAGTATTATGTCTAGGGTTCACTGGCTGGCGAGAGGAGGCGATTGCTTAGTTATTCAGAAAAGCCACGTTTCACTGCTTAAAGGTAGCACTTGTCAATCTTAAATCAATCTTATTTCCAGTCCGAATGCTATGGATAATGTACCAATTTAATAGTTTATTTTTTGTTTGTTTTTTAATGCGGCAAACTAATGGGCCTCTTGCTTTTACAAACCAGTGTCACTTCCTCTTTTTTTCAGTTGAATAACACACTTACTTTATGCTTTTATTGAATTCTGAAAGGAGGTTATTATTTATTATTTTTTTTACAATATATTTAGTTACTGATCTTAATGTTTTATGGTATTCAAATAAAGAAGTGGACTGACGATAAACACCCCACACCCTCATCTTGTAAAACAGCGTCATTCTTAATGCGAATGAAGCAACAGCTAATTCCAGACATAATATTCTCCCCAGCTTTGTTGTTGTGTTGCTATGGATAATCTCCTTTCACTCCCCAACATGGGCTCTGACTCATCACTCTATATTCGCACTCACATTTTACAGACACTAAGTTGAGCCAGTCTAGCACTAACTTCCGTAATTAATGTAAAGGAACACTGTGCTCCAGTCAATTCAAGCACCACCTCAGTCAACCTACAAAATAAGTAACAAATGTAAACATGAGGGTCATTTAGATGGTGTCTTATGATCACATAGTACCTTCTAATAATATGTCATATTTACTGCAACGCTAAGTTCAATTTCCTTTCTGGAAGACTAGTGCACATTTTACACTGGAATGACATGATTTTAAAAAGACACAACATTTATTAGAAGAAATTGGTGACATCCCTGTTTAATTAACTTAAGGCATTTTGCTTTCTCAGTCTTCTTTCACACTTGATAGGTTTATACATGTTCTGAATTTTGGACACTTACCAAGAGTACACTTCAAAACTGGGAATTGAGAACATCTCCAGTTCACACTAGCAGGTATACTTGTAAAAACAATTTCACTTTTTTTTAATTTCATGCTTTTGTTCCCAAAAAACAAAAAGAGCACACAGACAAATTAAACGTTTTCTTGATTGCTAAATTCACAGTGTCCTCATTAATAAAAAAACCTCATCTGAATAGTCAGCATGTTTTGAGAATTCAATGAACACTTCATTGAAATTGCCAGGACATTAATTTTATTAAGATAAATAGATGTGATTATCAAAGGGGAAACCTTTCATATATATATATATATATATCTTCATCTCACATCCTTATTCATCTAGAACATAAGAGAAAATGTCAGTCATTTGGATACAATCAGGACTGAGATTTGGGATTTACATGAACAAGAAATAGGAAAATTAATGTGTGTGTAAGTAGCTAAGTAACACCATGCATACATCACAAAGGGTTAGCCTATCTGTGCTATTACATGCCCAAGGCTAGTAATGCATAAAGATAATTAACTCGTCTATCTGCTGTGATCCACTGTTAAATCCTTTAAGACTGATCACAGATCACATTATTCTAAAGGAGGTTCCTCAGTTTCTGACACCTGAAGTACAGTATTTTAATTTGACTCTCTCTCCTCCCCCTTCAGTTGTCTCTGTATTAGTATGTATTGTTCATATGTATTTGTTTTACAGGAGAATTAAGTCTGTGTTTGCTCGCAGCAGTATCTTTATTGCCATGTGCCACGGAAGTCAAAACAGCTACATGGACTATAATGTTGCCTAGAAAAATATTAATTTATACAAATTGGTCAGGAATCAGGAACTATGGCATGGTAATAAGGCAAGTTCGGGTTTAGATAGCGAGCGAAAGCAGGAAGTTAACCTGTAATAGCCTTGGCAAATGACACACTAGACAGGATACCTTCAAAGCCTAATTAGTCAATAACCAAGGTTAAAAAGTGTTTTAGGTACAGTTTTAGGTACAGTTTTTTTTTTTCCTGCAGCTGAAATAGTGGGGAATTCTCGTTTCATGTACCTTTTCCTTTTACTTTTCAAGACCTGAAGTCAACAGTGAAGCTCACCTCAACATTGTAACAAGCTAGTAAATACTCCCTATTAATTACTACAAGCACACACACTATGCCTACATCTTGTTTTAAGAATGTGAAACTCTGTGAGGAGAGGATGCAATTATAATACACTTGTATTTCCGAATCCTTAAAAAGAAGGTGGAATTCACACATGAATCCTTATGTTTTAGCTTGACACAATTCAGATTCAAATGTCCCTGGCACACGTAAGCTCTGTAATTTATGCACAATTGTGTATTTACTGAAAATAAAAAATGTTACAACTTTAATGCACATTCCTTTGAAATTAAAATAATTGACAAATAACTGTATTTAGCCTAACGGTACTAGTAAATGTTGCTGTGGCTACACAGAGACAATTTATTTGAGCAGTTGGCTTACATCAGTGGTTTTCAGTAATGGTTGAACTTGATAACAAAATACAAGCTATTTTTTAATGAAGTGAAGACAAATATAAGAAAACACAGTTCAGCATTTACAAAGCAAGGCATTAACTATCTGCAGATGGGTGTGTTTGTATGCAAGGTACAGAAACGCAAACGTTTATTTTTAAAAACACATGCCTACTGGTTGACAGAGTGATAGATAATATTAGAAAATAAGAAAAATGTAATCTCACCAGTTTAGGGCACAAAGGGTTTCCCCAGAAACTAAAATCATTTTGTGACGTTTACATTAGTCTCACTTCTTACTGTAGCTTCCTCTTCTGTACTACACTTTTTTTTTTTAATTGAATTGAGGTTTTTTGTATATTTGTACCCTCATCTCCTAGTTTTCTTTGTTCCAATAGAGTTGATTGAGAGGGGGTCTGTTATGTAAACAGAAATATGGTGCCTGCACAATTGTAGTTGAACGTACATAAATGGTCACATCAGTTATTTGTTCAAGGAATAGATGGAGAACAAAGAACCAAACTGTGTGCCTGACTGTTAGCATTGTGTGTTTACCCTTCCAGCACTCTTTCAGTCTGAATACAGTGTGTGAAAAGTCACACGCGCATGCTTCGGTAGGTCTGAAGTAGAAAAGGCAGAGCAGTTTAAGAGAGCAGAAGGATCTCAGTGATTACATGGACAGTAATTTACTCCTCTCCAGAACGAAAGGTCAGAATTTGGTCACTTTGAATGAGTTTTTTTGTGGTTTCATTTAGTTTTGACAGCCATTCCAAATTTATCCTTATAATCACTTTCACAGGTGTGCAAAGGCACAGCATAATGAATCACTTTAACACACTAAATCACTTTCAAAGCATGGAGCTCAAAAGGCAAGTTTCTACAAGCACTTTGAACAATGAACTCAAGAGAGTACACATGGCTCTAGTTTTGTCAACAATGACGAACTTAGGAGACTGCACCACATCTTTCCATTAGAGAAGGACTCAGAGTAAAAGAAAAACAACAATATCAAGGTATGCATCGTGTACCTCTGGCCTCCTTAGGCATAAGAGTTTAAAATGAACCATTCCTCACATCAGAGGACGAAAATAATCAGTCCTGCACAGTTTATGCTCTCCTTGTTTGGTGTTAAAGATCACAAGTATTGTCCAACGAATGGATGTTCAAATTAAATGAACTCAATAGACAACAGTATCTGCACTATTGAAATTACCTCAACACAGACTGATTTAAAAAAAAAAAGATATGGATCTAATAAAAAAAGGAAATCACGTATTAACATAGCAAAGCAAGTTCCCTAAGCAAAACAGATCATCACATTTAAAGCAGAAACACAAAAAGAAAAGTAGATTTAAAAAGTGCATTTACTCTGAATACGCTAACCAAGTTTTGAAAATCAGTCCCAGAGTACAACTTACCCAATTCTCTGGAAACCGGTGACACCGTAGCTATCTCCCCGATTTTGGAAACAGCATCATAGTAGGTTTTTCCTGCCAGAGTCATTGCTGATGAAAAAAAAAAAAAAAAAACAATTATATATATATATATATTATATAGTAGCTATGCATACTTCTTGATAATAACCATGACCGCTAAGAAACTGACGATAAGCAATCTTGACCGTGATTCTGTCTGTAACAATGTACTGCAATACCAGCAGTGGAAATGAACGACACAGTGATATCTTCATGGACAATTATTTAGCACCTTGCACAGCCTGTTTCTAATATAACATCTGTATGACTGGTCGTTTTTTCTCAAAGTGCCTCACACTAGCCCTGCTTTGGGCTTCCAGAGCAAAACTTAATTGCTGCCTTAGTTGCTATAGCTTACTACGGATGCCTGTAAAGTTACACCGCATTTCCACTGTACAAAAGAACAAAAACTGTTCTCATTGAGAAAGCTGTTGTGATCACACCCACCCCCTCTATTTGCAAGGTGCACTCTGCACTCAATTAGTCAATTGTATTATTCTAAACAGTTGATCTATACTGTCACTACCCTGTATTAATACTGCTGGTATTTTCCCAGAGGTTAGATTTACTGTCCCCCTTGTAAACATCACAATACTAATACAGCAGAGTAAGGTCCATGTTGGAGCTGTGAGTTTAGGCGTTGCTGAATATAGATCTGCCCTTTTAAATCAAGATAATAGACCCCATGATAGCTGGTACAGTGGTCCTCCTTACTATCTTGTACCTATTAATATCTCATACATACAATGCAATACCCTTCCGCTCTTTCCAAATCAATTTGTATGTCAAAAAAGTAGTTTTACCATATTTACATGGTTGGTAATAGAAAGAAATGTTCTGCTAGGCAAGAATTGACTTGAGCACACTGTTACCTCAGGGCTGCATTAGGTCTTTGATCAATACGGCTCCTAGCATATATTTTACAAAATATACAATGTATCAATATTTGATTATAAAAGAAAAACAAAAGAAATAAAACAACAAGGATACATTGTTATTATACAACGTTATATATAAAGTTCTAATGTGATGTGGAGATACCAGTAAATGCTTACCTACAACAGATTTTTCATAGTTTTTGCCCAGGGTTACAAGATTCCGTAAAGCCGGATTGAACTGTTCCATAACATTCTACAGGGAGAAGAAAAACAGACGGTTATGAATATTTAACAAACAGCCTCTTTAACATGTTCCGTTTTCCCTTTCACTGAGCAAAAGCTTTGCCCACAAGTAAAACTATGGTGTATACTATGCTCCACTCTCAACGAATAAACTTGGGGCTGTGTCACTCCAAGTTCACAATTAATAACTTTTAAAATAAGACTAAAACCTTTTCAGTGTCCGGGTTTATAGGTTCATTAATTAGTTATCGACACAAGCTATTTCAATATGGAATTATTAAAAGCCGGCTTAACACTTGAGTTGTAACACATAAATAAAAGTTTATCTCCAGAGGGTATGATCTTGTTTTTCAACCTGCACAGTTTCACACAGTATAAATGTTTGTGTTGCAGTCATTGAGCAGGAATGTATCCACCAGTTATTAAAGGTTTTGCGTACATCTAATTGTATCTGATCACAGACTTACTCCAGGATACATTTATTTAGCAAGTTATAGATACTGCTTTGCCTTTACAAGCTCTGGTGATCTGTGGTCCCTAATAACTAAACTCTGAACATACTGTTCTGACAGATCGCAAAAACCTCTCTTTTCTAATACTGTACTGAACAAAAATGTGTTCAGTTCATCTGCATGGTTAAAGATAAAAACAGGAACAGTTATACTGTACTAGACAGCAAAGAGCTTCTGCTTTTAGGTACAGTCCTAAAAAAACCCCCAAAAAAATGAAAATCTCCAAACTGCACACACAGGTCCCTCTTTCAATACTCAATACACACCCAGTCCTTAACAATAACAGAGCAGGTGTGCCACCTACACCTAGCTACGTAGCAACAAACAAATTCCTTGTAGGCTGGGAATTGAAAACAAGCTGTGGCTAGCACATGATTCAACCACAATACTGATTCGAATGATCACAGATTTTCACTCTTCTCACACGCAGTAAATCTAGATTTTACTGGCGGCTTTGAAGCCAAACGTGCCAGTATTTTTAGTTACCCTGTCTGGTCAAGACGTACTTTATAAGAGAATGGAATATGTATGTCTCAAAGGTAATGTATTAAAACCTGTCAGCTTGTATTACAGGAACAGACTGTCAAAAACATTGCACTCATCTTTCTCGGTTTAAAAAAGCGGGACTATACTAAAAAAACAGAGTGGGTTTGTAAAATAAAATCAGTTCTCAGTCCTAATTTGCAATTATACATGTTGTAACGTACTGACTACAATGATGACCCCCTACTTATTGAGTACTTCAAAATAAAAACTCCACAGTGTTTTAGACTGCAACAGTTTCTAAAATAATAATTCAGTTCTATGACAAAGTATTATAAGAATGGCAGCTATATAACTGTTTTAGAGTATTAATGATTACTAGTAGGTCTGTCTTAGGTGAACAAGAATTTCACTGTGGGTGTGTCAGTGAAACTGGTTAAGGTTTGAGTTTACAAAAGTAGGGTTAATCAAATGTGGTGCTGTTTTTATGATTTGTCTTGCTAAAGACTATTCTTGTTTTATTTTATTATATCAATTTATTTATAAATATAGTGAAATATATTTAAATAAAATAGAGGATCTGGAAAAAAATGGGAAGAGGTGAATGTTCAAAATATGTGTAAACCAACTCTTAGAAATGTTTCCCATAGTAAACACATCGCAAAGTGTAATAAAGCACAGTGAAAGTGTGCTAAAGCATAGATAGGCATTGTGATGAATAGCAAGGTATGGTAAAGCATATTAATAAACATGACAAACCAGGGAAAACTATGGTAAATGCATTGAATAACCATGGGAAAATCTGCAAAAATTCTTACAAATATACTATGATAAACTTTTATATGGGAATGACAAAAAGATGTCCTTTCTGTTTCAGGGGACAACTTTGTCTGAGAAAACATAGAATCAGGTTAAAAAATGAAACTGCTGCTTATCCCAAACCATCCTAGATAACCAGCTGAGCTATCAAATAAGAACATACAGTATTTACAAATGTCAAAGTTAGGTTACCATATGGAACAGGTTAAGCTACGGTGAAGCCACGATAATGAAATATTAATGGGCATTAAAAAAAAAATATATATATATATATATCAGTGGCAATTGCTATTTCTGATGGAAAGGGTTTGTTTGTTTGTTAGTGCGAGGTGCAGTCTCTGAAAAATGCTTCAGAAGTGTTTGCACAATACAGTAAATGAATTTAAGTGTCAAAGTCCGTGTTCACGCCTTGCTGTGTTGAACAGCTGGGAGAATTGCGTAACTTTGTACAACTATTGAAAATACTAAAGTCTTTACTCTGGACAAGTCATAAAACATATTATTTTGAAATGAAAGACTAGCATAGTATATAAGCCTATATTATATTTAACTTGTAGGCAGAAAACAAAAAAAAAAAAACGTGAGATGGTTTTAAATGAAATGAAATGTAGCTCATTCTGAAAATATATTATTGTAATATAATGCCGCCAGTGTAAATTCAATACTGCAGCGTGTTAGGCAGGTAGGTGCGCCCCGAGCTGAACTTACCTTGTAGGTACTTTCGGTGAGTTTATTCACCTCCTCTGGATCGCGAGACATTCTGACCCTGTAGAATCCTTGTTATTCAAAAATACCCACTTTGTTATTGTAGCCAAGAAAGAAAGAAAGCTACAGGTCCCTGGTGTAACTGTTCACGGCTCCAATCCGTGTTATTGGGGGAATTTAGGTAGGCTGTAACAATACACAAGTGATCGCTTTACTTCCTGAAGCAGGTGAAGCTAACGCACCGGTGAGCATGCAGCTAAGCTGCGAATAAACTAAGCTGTCAAACTTCTGAGTCTGTGTGGAGGCAGTAAGGTGGAACTGTCGACGTCATCGTCCCCGGTAGTGTCTCAGTACCGGATTGTGTTGAGAGACGTGGTGCCAGGCATTATTCACGACTTCCTGCATTTTCGTTTATATTTTTGTCTCGGCACTGCCACCTGGACGATCTAATCAGCATCGTCATGTTTAGATTGAAAACCACCGTATTACCCTTTCTTTGTGTGAGATATGGCCTTTCACTACAAGGCTGCTATGTTAACGCACATATAAATGTATTATAGTAATTATTTTTGTATAATATAAATAACTAATTATTTTATTTTTGGAAAAAACATTCAGTTTCAAAAACAATACAATATTATATTAAAAAAAGAAAAGAAAAAATAAATTCACCATATTATGAAAACTTTTAGTGTTTTACCCAACCAAATGTGTTGTCGCCCCATCTTTCTAAATACCTCATGTATTATTATTTCTCTGTCACTACTACACTAACTGCTCCTCACACACATAGTCCTACAAACATGTTGGTAAATATTACCAATCCATTTTTATTTTTTAGTTTTTATTATTTGAGCAGTATCGCTATGGTAAATATTTGATACGCTATTGTCTGTTTACTATACTTTTCCAAAACTTAAACTATGCCTTTACCCTGATTTACCATACCCGTGTTCTTCTTTTTCATGCTAAAAGAACACAAATGAGTTTAATAACATCTATTAGTATGCTTTCGTTGTTACTCTACACTGTCCTTTTCCATGGTGTACTGCAGTGGAATTGCATATGGGCAACATGTGCAGTTGCAAAACGCAATGATAACCATTTACTACTGGATGAACAAAAGCTACAGAAACTGTATATTAAACACACACGCGCGCGCACACGCACACACACACGCAGCCGCACACGCACACTCAAACATGGTTCTTATAAAGGTATTGTAAATTATCTTACAGTTCATAAAATAGATATTTGTCCACGAGCATGTCAGACTGAAACTGGTGCTGACTTTGTGATTTTTGTTTTCTTTAAGAAAATCTAATCTGTGTTTTTGAGAATAGTGTGGCTTTTGGTGTCTGTTTCAAACACACAATATGGTCCTTAAAAACACATTTGTTACTACCGATTCTATTCAGCTGTTTATAAAAGTATTTACTACCTCACCCCACCCTGATCAGAGATAATTACTGACACATATATATAGTATTGTTGCCAAGGAAGATCCATGTATTATAGTTAAACAATAAACCTCTAAAGACAGAAAATGTATTTGTCTTTCTGCTTTTTTACCTTCAAAACATAAACAAAACAATATTTATATTGTAATTCTCTCCCCACCTCCCACAGACAACCCTTTAAGCAGAACCATTGGCCATATTCACAAATCTATTGAGTGACTTAATATAGCAGCCTTATATATATATATATATATATATATATATATATATATATATATATATATATATAGTTTTCATACTACAGTACAGTAAAAAATAATTTACAGGAATACTGCACTTTCTCAACTGCGCTGTAATATACACGGTAACCATTAGATGGCAGCCATGTTACATAAATTGATTCTTTGGTGACGCTCCTTATTCGACTTTGTTAAATGGTTTCGTATATGATTCTGTCATTTTAATTATCTAAACATTGACAGATCAAAATACTGACCCTCTTTAAGTCTATATTACAATATAATGAAATGAAATTGGGGAAAAAAATGTTTTTTTAGAACAGTAGTGTTAGCTGACACAGTTAAACAATTTAAGAGGTCTAGTATACAAATCCATTGATTTAATAAAAAAAAAAAATACAAATTATGTCCTATAAGTAGAATTTAGGACAAGTGTATAAGTCCATATTGGCCATATTGTTAACTGTCCTTGAAGATTTACTACTGTTTCACAGGGCGGGAGCCAGGGCTGAATTTTGGATTGGAGACTCTGCCTCTAGACAAGGGAGAGAGAAAAGGACAGGCCAGACTCCATCCGAGAGAGCCTTCCCTATGGAGTCCAGGCTAGCACTAATGGCCTCCGGGACCCTGAAAGCACAGAGGCCTCTGACTTCTCAGAGAGTCGTTATAGGCTCGGCCTCGCGACTGGGTCCCAGTTACTGACCGGGTTCGACCCTCAGAGGACGGAACAGCTCATACGAAGCCTTGACGTAAGGAAGAAAAGAGAATCTGAAAGAACACAAATAATTGTTAGTTATGGGACTCGAGCACTAAGAGTATGAGGGCCACATCCCAGGAGGATAAAGAAGGAAGTAAGATGGAGCTTTCTTTCTTGAGGCAAGCTATAGCACATGAGCTACAAAAGAATAGTGTGTCTGGTGGTCCCCACTGACCACACGAAGAACCTGCAGAGTTACTGGAACTCTAGGTTGGGGAAGTGAGACTCACTATTCCCCCAGAGGGGACCGACACAGAGGCACGTGGCAAAAAGTGAGGAGGAGGAGGAGGAGGAGGAGGAGGAGGAGGGAGGAGGAGGAGGAGGAGGAGGGAGGAGGAGGGAAAAGGCAAAACACAAGAGAAAGAGCTGAGCTGTGACTGGGTTTAAATAGGGAGTCAATGATGATAGACAGGTGAAATCAGTCAATGATGATAGGCAGGTGAAATTAATCAATAATGATAGGCAGGTGAAATTAGGAAGGGGTGAAGCCCTGGCTCACACTCCCTGAACTCCACTAAAGTTAACATATAATGTTACTACCATGTTAAAAGTAGAGTAAAAGGATAGTGAAAACATTTGAGAGCTGAAGCATTCATGACAAAGCACAGATATATTGCATTGTATACCATGGTGAAGCACATTAAGCATCATATAAGCAAGTGAAAAGTGTGACAAACTGGGAAAAAGTATGGTAAACTTTTACTATGGTAAATCTTAAATACAGTTTTATGAACCCAAAGGCAATGGTCCTCAGTATACAAGCTGTTGCATATGAAAGCACCAAGCAATGGGAAGCTACAGCACTCTTACACTCGGAGTGTGAAGCTTTCATTAATCTGTAATTCTCAGATGACCTTGATGCCACACTGAAACCACATCTCTAAGCAACACGTTCTCTTGCTGTTTAGCAGTATGCATGGACCGTGAACTTGAATTGCCTTGTTTAAATACTCATCAAGAACCTATTTTACTTTTACTTCAGTTACAGTTACTTTGATCCACTTCTGAGTTTACATGGGGTGCTTAATTAGTTGGTCAGGGTCTGTATGAGAAATGATGAATGGATTTTGCTTGGTGACACAGTTGGAGTGTTTGTATAAAACTTCCCATTGTGACTCAGTTTTGCAAAGAAAACTTGGGAAGTGTTATTGGCTGGAAGTTTCCCATCCACAATGCACCTCATTTTAATATGTTGTTTATTTATGAAGCCCTTCCTGCCAGACTGTCGTTACCGTCACCTACGCAAAGCCTTTGCCCTTTTCATCAATGTATAGTTCTTAAATTGTGTGGGTGTGCAGTTACTACCATTTACATCACCGCTGCAGTCCACCAAGGGTCAACCTGACTATGCTCTCAGCTACTGTATGCTTAAAAATTGCTTCCATATGTTACATAGTAAGTATGGCAAAGTTTCATCTTGATATGCTTTTACTATAGGTTACATACAGTAAGTAAGCTTTTACATGGAAAGAGAACAAGTCAATATTACAACACCACAGACAACATTTCGAAATAAGATCAAAATTCTGTCTTCTGAACCACATGCAGCTGTGCAAATTAATGATTTAGTAAGGATGCTAAATGTCTGACAGTCCTTGAAAAAGTTGAAAAAAAATGCCCAACTTCTGGAAATAGCTCCTGGCAATTCAATAAAACAACACAAACTCCAGGCATCCAGATTTCTTTGCTGTTTGGACAATTTTCCTCTCTTGGAGTCAATATAACTGTTGTGGATGGTGCAT
This sequence comes from Acipenser ruthenus, assembly GCF_902713425.1. Classification (NCBI taxonomy): domain Eukaryota; kingdom Metazoa; phylum Chordata; class Actinopteri; order Acipenseriformes; family Acipenseridae; genus Acipenser; species Acipenser ruthenus. The sequence continues at coordinate 5,549,198 of NC_081201.1, read as the reverse complement.
TGCTTTAGCCAGCTGGGAGACTGAATTTATTATGTTTCAAGAAGGCCTTGCATTCACATTTCTGAACAACTCAGTAGGACTGTTTACACAGTGTCTTTGAAAATCAACGACGCTCCGGAGAAAATCGGTACGTTTTATTGAAACTGCCAATGCAATCATTTGTCAACATGGGCTTGAATTAAGCTACATTTCTGTCTTCCCTTTAAGTACAATTGATTTTGAACTTCATTCCAGGAACACTGTTATAAAGAAATAAATACATTCGACACATAACGAGTCACACATCTCAACAGTGGTGTTGGACAGCATCAGAATCCATTTGTTAGGCATGCTGGGTGCTGAGTTCTGTACCTTGGCTGTCTTCCAGGTCGGCTCCTGATTGAATTGTCCTTCATTATAGCATGCCACTCATTATAACATGCTACAAGTCAAAGATCCCACAGTGAGCACTACTGTATAATGGCATGGGAGTTCACACTACTGCCAGCTTGGAATGGTACAAGGCATGGGTTATGCCGATTCTATTACATTGCCTTTCTTTTGCTCAGTTTACACAGGGAGTATTGGAACAAACAGAAATAATGGTTAATTATATATACCAGAAATAGTAGCATCTGCTGGTGTCCAGGAATTTAAAAATATACCTAGCTGGTTTATCCCACTGTTGTATTTTGTTATTTTCTAGCTGGAATTGAATGACCCGAGCAAGTCCCACAGCACTTCTCAGAACACACTATCACTGTATCAAGACGTCAAAGGATTGTTGGATGCTTTGTTTGTTCTTGCTTTGGTGTGTTAGGAGGAGAATCTGCCTGGTCTTATGCAGTAAAATGAAAAAGCAATAACAAGAAGTGAAAACATCAACGTGACCACTGTTTCTCAAAATGGGCTGCAAATCCTCCTTAATGAAAAGGGGACAGGGGTCGCTGTAGTGAAAATGAAGCTTACACATGAAATGGAAAATTGAAAGAGCACGGCACATTGCAGCAAGTCACTTTAGAATTGCAACAGGACTTTAAAAAGCGTGACCGTTTTACAAGGAATAAGACAGCAAGCCAAAAGGCCCTATTATAAGTGTAAAGGCAAACGACATAAAAAATATGAACAGTTTAACAATAGGAAGGAATTTCTCAGAGCAATAATGTACCCTTGCTGCAGCTAGACGGTTTCTTGCTAGCGTTACACCATTAAAATGGTTTTATTCCTTTCGGAACATTTGCCTTTGCCCTTGCAATTATTGCTAATAGGGCCTGCTGTCTTTTCCTGTTAGTGTAAAGTGATAGATAATGTATTCCTAGAACAGGGGCTCTTGCTAGAATTAGCTGTGACATTCCACTGCAGTTCTGAAATCCTAGTACATTTATATGCTAAATTATTTCAACCCACACCTATAGAATTGCAAATTAGTTCTCAAAACATCTGTAGAACTGTTGACTGAAATGATCATGCTAAGCTAGAAGGAGATATTTCTATCTTTCTTATTCATTGACTTGGACCCAAGGGCTTAACCTATTTGGTCCGGGGTCTTAAGCATCTGCGTATGGGTTATAGCTACATGTACACAGACGTTCACTGTCCTATAACCCGATATTGTATTTCATTATTACTGGGTAATATGTTCAGTTAGTTTTCTTAAGCTATAAGATCTAAAATGAGTGCTCAGTATTGCAGATTGAAAAAACAAATTGTGTGCATTTAGTATTACATTTAAATGTTTTGCTAAGGGGGTAGGAGGTGATTTAATAATGATAATGCTTCATTTTGTATCTGATATTGTGTTTTTATGTAAATAATGTAAAATTAGAAAACAAAACAGAGTACAAAAAGACATTTTCTGATGAAGCCAATTGAAACTATGCATTTGTAATGGAAAAAATGCATTTTGTCAACAATTAATAAATCAAAAAACACTTTTGTCCCCAAACAGAAAAATACAATTTTCATTTCATTCATGTTCTTAATGCATTCTGCAAAGAATGTACAGAGCAAGAACAATGTGAGTTTAGTAGCCTTAGAAGGAAGGCTGACCTTAAGTATTTTTTGTAATTTTTGGCTACAGCTTGGTTTCTATTCTTGATAAAATCCCATGTCTTAGAATTAAGAGTTCTCCCATTAGGTTTTTCAGGATATGTAAAGCAAATGATCCTAACGCGAAGACTAATCCTTAGCGTTTGTCTTGGCATATTTTTAAATAATGACATGCAGGCAGATGGCCTTTTTTGTTCAATGTGCAAACTGCACTGCCTATATTTAAAAGCAGAGAATGGTATTTTTACACAGTAACTTTCTATGTAGTTGCAGAGTTACTGTGCAAAACATTTAGCATTCTCTGGTATAAAGTATAGGGTGTGCCACTTGTGCACAATGTACATGTCATTATGCTGCTGGAAAGTGTCATCCATCACCATGGATACGATGCTAGGAACCAAGTGATCATCAATAGTAATTTGATGTATAGTCTGCAGTGTCATTTAATTACCAAAACCCTAATTGAATGTGAAAATAGTGGCAGGATCATTTCGATTCATACTTTCCTAGGAGCAGTTTTGAGGGAACAAAATGAATTTCACTGCTTAAGTAACTGGTACACATATTTAATTCAATGCCATCATCTAAGCAGTGTTGGATTGATTATCACCATGTGTCTTCTGCATGTAGTGATATACAGACAAAACACCCCACAAGGGGGCATTATTAGACCCACTGCTATTTAGATTATTTAAAAAAAAAACGCTTTGGTAGACTACATAGTGTTAGGTTTGCTACTTATTTTTACAGGTGTACAGTCTATTTACATAATGTTACAATGCAGCTGAAATTCTGTCTTGGCCACAGGACATCTTTTCAATTAATCCTGAAATGTAAGCAGCTTTGGAGATATAGAAATGTCTGTCTCTATATTTAGAATTGAGCTTGGATAAACTAAAATCCATTTGTTATAACTCCTACTTAAGATTTTTTTTTTCTTTAATATGAATAGGATTTCAGTATAAAAATGAATATAGTAGCTACTTTGATCAAAACCCAGGGAAGTGTCTGCCTGAGACAATGGCATTTACAGTATAATCCTAGAAAGGAAGAATCACTTGTATTTTTTCAAATGGGTTTTTAATACAGTACATTTTATGTTATTTTGCAAAGGTAAAATCCACAATGTTCTGAAAGAGTTGCATGGAAGGTACATTTGTTATGATTGTTCTATTAATATTATTTATAAAAAAATAATAATCATTTTTAAGCACACAAAGTATAGTAAAGTGTGATCAAACCAAAATACAGTACATGCTTATAACTGTACATCAACATTGTAAAAGCATTAAAACATCTAATCTACATATACAGTAGGTACATGTTTTATAAGGGGTGACAATGCGTTCTTTTAGGGGGCCCCACCCACAGTAAAAAAAAGGTTGTTGTGTGCTCTGTCGTGTACAGATTGCGTTATTACTTGTTGTGTTTTTGTTTCAGCTTGCACTGTTAACTTGTATCCTTGCTGGTCATGACTAATGCAAAGGAAATGATTAAAGGAGCACGTGTGCTTTGAAATATAGAAACTGTCAGCATCTGGACCAGGTTGTTTAATTAGCCTCAGATTTGTACCATCAAAAATCTGTTGTTAGTGTCACGGTGAGAAATTGCGTAGCAATAGAAAGGAAAGGATGACACAAAAGAAAGCTAGTTTAAACCTGTACCAAGCTTATTAGAATCTAACACTTCTGGTGGTTCTAATGATTGGCTTCTAGCTGTGAAACTAGGCCAGTGCTTGTACAAAATATCTATTATGAGGGGCTCAGGGCAACACAAAGTGTGACTCAATGTCTGAAAATGGTAAAACCTATACTTTTGTACTCTGAGTTCGTCTTGCTTGTCACACTTACTCACTTACTCGCTGACAGTGCGTAATGACCAGATTTGTTTTTAAAAGGAAAAATAAATGAAAGTTTATTGCTCTATGACCTTAAGAAACTTTTATCAGGGACCATGAAGGACCCCCTTTATTACCAGTTGTCCTTTAAGAATACTGTACACAGTCCTCTTAGGCGGTCAGGGTAGAGGAATTAAACTGTATGTGTAACCATTTTCATTTTCATTTAACTTTCATTTTACCAGATAAGAAGACTGAGAACAAATTCTTATTTACAAAGACGATCTGGTCAAGAGGCAAACATCACAGCAGCACAAAGCAAACATGGGAAAGTAACCAACAAACTACAGTGGTATAGTGTCATTGCAACATTGGACATTGCAAGGTTGCTTATTGGAACAGACTATGGATGTACTACAGGGTATACAAGCTGTTCTTCAGTAAAATTGTCAGAATATTGAGTGGTCATCGTTCTTTAGCAAAATCATAGGAGCATTTAGTGGACGCCTATAAGCAAAATCCCTCAGTCAACATTGGACCTGTCCTATTTTTAAGGCACCCCTTTTCTAATTCTGTAAGATACTTTCCACATGACTTGTAACACCACTACGTAAAGAATCTGGCTGCTTGGAATATTCATTTTTAAACACGTTATAGACATGCGTGTGAACCCGTGGAGAACGAAACAAACATTTGACACATATATTAATCAGGTGGATGTGCCACCAGGATAACCCCTGTCCCAGCAGCAGCACTCGTTGGTATGAATGATTCATCACGGATCACTGTTTTAATTACCGATCTCTGTGGTTAATACTTTTTTCTTTTGGTTTTTTTAGTGATTTTTTGTCCTAGGCTCTAAAAGTTTAATGCTTCTTTAGTAACCATTTTATAAGGAAGTACTAAATTGCCAACCATTTTTTTAAAATAGCTTTCATCTTGAATTTAAAGCTTACATTTCTCAAATACTGTAGCCTATATTTTTCTTTCCCCCAAAAAAGTATTCAACAGCTTTTCTCTCAGGTAACAAAACAAGTAACATAAGCCCCTCTGACTTATTACAAAAAAATAAAACATGTTTTATATAGTGTAAAAAATGATGATAGTCATCAGGGTGTAACAAGATCATTAACAGATGCCACAATAAACCAATCCCAATCATAGCGGAGTATATTTGGGGTAATATGCAGGCTCAGGAAGGTATATTTACAATTGCTGAGGCTTATCTAGCAGGCGTAGAGTGATGCATTTTGGTACAGGCTCAGAACAAGGGCAACACAATGTGCTATTACTATGTGATATGGCCAGTGTCATTTTTATGAAATCGAAATTCAACACTCTGCTGTATAGCAACTAGATAAGCCACTGCAGGTGTGGATAAATCCCATCCAATTTTTTTCAATCCCAGTGTTAAAATATATCCTTTGTCCAGTGAGGTTCTAGTGGATGTAGAGGTTAATTGTGCGACTTCTCTTTTTGGTAAGTTTTTATTTCTTTCCTTTGTCCTTGGGTCTTACAAAATAAGTGTGCTCTGGGGACATCTTCACGTTCTGAGCGACCCCAGTCATCATGACATAAATCACTGTTATATAATACCATTCGTTGTAGCTCACTGGCTGCCTCCTATAGGAGCACTTTGTTATTGATCATGTTTGCAAGACCTTGAGAAAACCAACAGCTGTATAGTGTGGCTCAACAAGATGTTTAAAAGACAAATCTACACCTTGAAAAATAAGGATTTTTTTAGGGCATGGTTTTAACCCTTTAAAGTACAAGGGACATATGTGTCCCACAAATAAAAGTATGCTAACTTTCTTATTTTTGCAATGAGGTGCACGAAACAGTGTTTAAAATTTACTGACAAGTTCAGATTCCTCGCGATACTGGAGTCACTTAAATGTATTTTAAGAAGAAACTGCTTGTACAACAACCAGTCAATTCCTTGTGCACCTTATGGGTTAAGGTACAATAATTAGAATTGCTGCTTAAATGGGATACAACTCTGGGAGGCAGTTCTTCCCAATGCTATTTATGTTGTTTAATTGGGACGTCGCTTCATTTAATTGGGATACAGTATTTTCAAATGATGAGCAGAGATCGCTTTTCAGAGCAAGACAGGTTGCATAGCATAGTGCAGCGAGTACATGATTACACTGTGACTTGTGTAAATTGTGTAAACCACGTTGAACTCTTGAAGAAGCTCAGGCTGCTGTTCCAAAGAAAGTTGGCGCAGGTGCGTATATCGGGCTTATGGCTTTGTGTGTGATTACGTCACCTACCAGCCCTGCTGCTGCCTTCCCCCGCCCACGCTACACTTTCCCCTGTCAGCCTCAAGTCCGCCTTGGACTTGCTCACCAGGCTACAGTCCGACGAGTGCGTGCAACGGTACCTGCATCCCACTGCTAACACCAATGTAGCGATCTCAGTTAATGCAGGCAGGTGCATCACACAGGGCGAGGCAATCCACACACAGGCGGAGGGCGGGGCGCAAACCAGGGCCCTCTTTTGTACAGCGGTATCGGCGCTTTAGTGTGAGAGGTCCCGGGTTCGCGCCCGCCCTCCGCCCTGTGTGATGCGTCTGCCTGCGTTAACCGAGATCGCTACAATATTATTCTGGTAAAGTTAACTTATAATAATGGTATTATGCTGTTTAGGTTCAGACTGAAAGAATACCATATATATATATATATATATATATATATATATATTTAAAGGTTTGGCTCTTGGATTCATAGACTCGAATAGTATTAATTTCAAAAAATAAAACTGTGCTAGAAACGCATCAAAATATCCTTGTTTGATTTTATTTTTCCTAGGTTATTTATTTGTAAGCGTCACTATCAGAAACTGTCATTCTTGGCTCTGTCTGAGTGTTCTTGCACTCTGACAGCTACTGGAGCTACATAGCTTTCACAGTGCAATTTCAAAAGCTATCATTCATTTAGTTTTATATTTTGCAATACTGGGGCCATAGATGCATTTTAGATTAGGCCACACGTATTACGCAACATCTTTTAAAGGCAGTATAATGGAAGTCGTCTTTCCAATTTCCCACCGCAGCAAAAGCTGTTTAGTGCAGTTGTCAAACAATCAACCTCCTGTTTATGAGCACTTAAATTATACATTGCTTTGAAAAATAGATGGAAATTCAAAACAACATGAACAAAACAGGACCTATTGACTACTATGACTTGAACATTAAACTTGGAACGTATTCTTCGGTCTTTGAGTAAAGCGATATACACGAAATACCCTTTGAGCAAAATGCACAGTTCCCAAACAGATTTTAAAGATGCTGCTCAATCTGCGATTATCAATTAATTGCGGGGTGTTAAAAATGGGCATCAAATTAAATATAACGTTTTTAATACAATATTTTTTTTATTGAATGAACATAACATCAGTAAACTATATTTATAAGATGCACGTCATTGAATAATTATTTATGTTTTTATTATTTATGCAGGAGGTTATCCAATTGAGACCGTGGCCTCTCTTGCAAGGGGGTCGTGGTAAGCAATTTAGGAGGACAGTGACAAACATTAAACTCCAAGCGAGTTTGAAATAACCTTTAATGGAAACCGGTAATGTTCTCGCCTTGTTATTTAGAAAATACAGTTTTAGAGGAAAAATGAACTACCACTTTTTAGAAGGTTTTGCAGACCCTGATCAGCACCAGACAGTGCCACACCTGTGGAATAAAGATGGAGACTCCTTTTTGACAGCAAGAAACCCATCTTAAAGGTTTTTACTTGAGATGACAACATTTTTAAAAGAAACCATATTGAGAGCTCCACTGAGCTACTGAGTCTCATTTTAAAACACTGTTGTTTCTGATTGTTTAGATAATAATAGTCAGGTAGTAAAATCAAATGAGATAGATACATATAAAGAAATGAGAGCTAATTAAAAAAAAAACTGAACACCCTAACACACACAGAAGCACTTCTTTGTTTGACAAAAATGAAGCCTTGCATCCCCAAGAGAAAGTTTGTTTTCTTTGGGTACTTCGTCCAAATTAGGAAAAAACTATCGAACGATTGAAATTAATTCCGTCTGTAACAAGGGGGGGTTGTTACATATGTGGGTTGTCACTGAACAATACTGAGGCAGACACAGAGCATTGGGTGTTGACACGCAGCACAGGCGCACAGATTTAAACACACGTTTCTGACACTAGGGTACCAGCAATGGTAGTGCCATATTTAATAAATAAAACAAAACAAAACAAAGCTAGAAATAAAAGTTTGCCACACAAGGTGAGCGCTAGTCCCACTAAAAGAAACGTCCCGCTCCAGGAACATGCTACTCTGTGTAAATCCTCTCTCCCCTAATATATTTCTGGGCTGCCAGAGTCATGGCCTTCTCACGGCGACTCCTGCCTCTTCATACAGCCTCGGCTGGGCATTTCCTTCACGAGTGCCATCTTGCAGTTCAAGGGTTAAGTAGTATTTAATCCTGGAGTGGACACTATTCTGGGTTGTGATCGTGTGCATGGGGTAGATGATCCCAGAATTAGTCCTGGCTCCATAGCTTCAGCTCCTGGGTTGACATGGGTCTGCAACACAACAAACCAAACACAGCAATTTACTCTCAGCGCCCACCTGTATGGCCGTGCAGTAGCTTCGAGCTGTAGCACAGACAGCCCCTGAGCTCCGCTTAGCCATCCCGGGCACGCCCCCGAGCCAACCCAAACATCCCGACCGGCTCAGCGTTGGGCGAGCCCACCCGCTCAACTAGCTACCCAGCAACTTGTCTCCCGCTGCGCCTCCTAGCTGCTTCATGCACTCCTCCAAGAGCCAGCGAGATTGTCTCCCTGTCACAGTGACCCCTGCATTAAGCATTTAAGTAAGATTTAATAATAGAAAATGAACAACTAAAATAAAATTAAGTGTGTGTGTCTCATTGAACCAAAGTATAGGTGACTTTTCAGTGATAAGCAGCAATACTACTCTCTTCAATTGATCTTCCTATGAGAGGCAAGAATATATCTATATATACATATCTATATATCTATATATCTATATCTATCTATCTATCTATCTATCTATCTATCTATCTATCTATCTATCTATCTATCTATCTATCTATCTATCTATATCTATATCTATATCTATATATATATATATATATATATATATATATATATATATATATATATATATATATTCCATGGTTTTGAAGTTTGAGTTTTGAATCTGAAACTTTAGAACCCTCTCCAGGCTTTTCCTTTATGACCCAATGGCTTGTTTTCTCTGCAGATGTATAAACTGTCTTGGTCTTTCTTTATGTTGTTGAACTGTAATTAACAAGCAAAAGTGATCCCTTCTAAGAAAGACAAATATATAACTGGACGTTACATAAACAAAACAAAAAAATGTTTGGGCATTCACTACCTAACTTTAATAAAATGGTTAAATACTAAGCATAAGGAATGAAATGTCTTCTCTATTGTCACAGCTGGTACACCAACACTGTAACCATTAACCTGTCCCACTGCAACACTCTGCTCAGGAAAACTCTGCTCTATCTGATGTTCTGAGAGAAAACACATGTTTTAAAAACCCCTGCATACAGAGACTGCTCCTGAAGTCACTGCCATCATGAGTCAGTTAACTTACTATCAAGGGCATCAGTGGAGCAGAATGCTGCCCTCTTTCACATCCAAAGCTTTGTTCTTTATCGCCTAAGTAACTGAATGGTACAATATTCTTCCAAGCCTTGCTACAAGAAATACACAACTCTAGCCGACCCACACTGAGAAATATGGCAAGTGGAAAAATGTTTTTGCAGTTGCTGTAGTACAGTTCATTATTCCCCTTTCTGCTATAAAAAGTCTTTTTTTTCTCAGCTTAGTACCGTCCCTTTCAAAATTATACTGAACATTTATATCAAAACACAGGCTTGCCACTTCAAGTGTTTCTGATTAAATCTGGGATAATCCAGCCTATTCAATGGCGTTTAGACAGGCAGGGTCATGCATTCAGGGAGATATCATACGAAAATAAGTGACAACAGTGTTTTATAGCCAAGGATTTTTTAATTCAAATATCAAAACAATAGTGATTAAATTGAAAACAGAGCAGACAGCAATGGAAAGCTAGGTGTTTTGTTATAAACTTTGAGGCATGTTCAATAACACTTTAAGATTTACCCTGTTTTTTACAGAGAGATTCATTTTCAGACTGAGAGAATAAAGGAATCCCAAATGGTCACAGCCACTTTTGCAGTCTGACTGTGCTCTCTCTTAAAGATCACTCACTTTACTTCTTGAGAAATCATTCTGTGCTTACATTCAATTTTTTTTTCATTGGTCAGTCTCTAAGGGCTATTCTCCAAAAACGAAGAAAACACTTTAAACAATTTCAAACAATATCTTATAATGCAGAATTTCAGTATACAATATACACTGTCAATGATTTTTTTTAATGTCAGTATACCAATATACGAGTATGACTTGATTATGCATATGCAAATTCTAATGTTTTTAAATTAAATGAATTAAGACATTATTTGTTTATGTAAATTGGGCCAATTGTGGAACTTGACTATTGCTGCATGTTACAGTAAATATATGAAAACATTATAATAATCTAACTTTGTATCAAGATTAGTTCCAGAATTCATTATCTTTTTGTATGAGTTTAAAATAAATACTTGAAAAAAATTAAAAAAAAAAAACAAAAAAAAACATGAAATCCCCTTGAAGGCCCAAGAATCAATGTATTTGTCATGCAAGTATAATGGAAGCCCAGGGGAATTCTTCACCTGAAGGCAGTGGAGGCTCTTTGAAACTTTCTCCACTCAAGAGATATTCGACTCAAAAGGTTGCATTTGCATTATAAACACTGGGAGAGCAGACCTTTTGAACACAATCCCTCTATCACAAAGGGAACCTCTACAGGATACGTCTTGCACGATAAATGTTATTCCAGTAGTGTAACAGAATGAACCAGTAAAATGGCAATCAGATATTTTTTAAATAGATTAGATTACAAAGAGCCAGGATGGCACAGTGTAAATGCCTTTGCTTTAGCAAACTGGTTGCCACCTCTGGGTTGTGGTTCAAATGTGGAAAAAAGAAACAGAATTAATATTTCATTTGAGATTTGATGGACTCAGGCAGGTTCTGATTGGACATTGATCTGCATTCCAATAAGCAATTAAAAATGAAGTAGCTGGGGATATTGCTCACCATGTGATAGCTACTGCAGTCCACAGCTTGAAAATCAAGTAGATAAAAGTTGTGGCTCTAACATGTTGAAAAATAAGATTTGATAAGAATTAGTTTATCAAATAGGCCAAAAGCAGATGCTGGACAAGGAGTTACAAAACACCCATTCACTTTTCCAGTAATTGCTTTCTTTGTATTCAAATCATTCATTTTCTCAGGATTTGCTATAGGTTTTTTTTCACCGGGCTGAATTTTATTCTCTGATCTTAAATAAAGTTTATACTGCAACAGTGACTCGATCTGACTTTTCTTTTTTACAGGATCAAATCCCAGCTGAATATTTCATTCATGTTATTAAGTTTGTTGGAAGAAATATGTTCTTGAAAATAGGTCGACCAAGAAGCACAGCCACAGCAGGTCTGAACACGTTTTTAGCTCAAGCCCTGAGTTTTATTATTATTATTATTAGTATTATTTATTTCTTAGCAGACACCCTTATCCAGGGCAACTTAAAATTGTTACAAGATATCACATAATTTTTTACATAAAATTACATTTTTTTTTTACATACAATTACCCATTTATACAGTTGGGTTTTTACTGGAGCAATCTAGGTAAAGTACCTTGCTCAAGGGTACAGCAGCAGTGTCCCCCACCTAGGTTTGAACCCACAACCCTCCGGTCAAGAGTCCAGAGCCCTAACCACTACTCTACACTGCTGCCCATGTTTATGCTCATATATTTTCTGGCTGTTTGGAGAGCTGTATTTTTTTAAAAATGTTTCTTAATACTGAAATGTGATGACCTTTGTTGATTTAGTTGATTAAGATGGCTTTCCATGAATCTCATAAGACTGTGCAATTTGCTTTGATTTTGAATTGAAAAGCAGTGCATTACAATGGGACCTAGAGATGGGAAATGTAATATTATTAGGCTCACACACAATGGTTAAAGTGGAACGGCCATGGCCCGTGTAAGGTTGTTGACGGGAGGGGGTGGGGGTGAGGGGGGTAGGGGTGTGGCGTGAGGGGGCCGGGGTGCTAGTTAATTTGGTGTGTATTCTATCTTGGTTGTCTTGTGTTCTGGGCTGGAGTAGCAGCGTGGTACAACAGGGGACATACACACCTATAACCATCAAAATTATAACTGAAAAAACTTTGGCACGTAATTCTACTATAAATTCTGCATACAGCATAAAACAGTTGCAGTAACTGTAAACTAGTGGGTGCTTGTGGCAAAGTGGTAATGACGTGCAGGTGAGTGCAGTGCAGAAGAATCACACAGACAGACGTTGGTACAGGTGCAAGGGTGTTTATTTATTTTTGTAAATGTCCAGAGCCTCAAGGCAAAACCTGTAAATGATAATAGTGCTGGAAGTGATACAGCGGCGTGTATCACTTCTAATTTATAATCCCGCGGGTTTGACCCGCAACCCCAAAGTCCCGTTCCGACACCCACACTAAACACGAACACAAAAGACAGTGCGTGATTCAAGTGCTAAAAGGTGCAAACACAAAGACAGTTGGTAGTGAAAGGTGAGTGGTGAAGTCCGGGTTTTTCGCTGGCCTGCGGCTGCAGCTCCGGATCGTGCTCAGTAATCCTCTGTGACAAATAACACACAAGACACACAGTGTTAATACACAGACACAGAACACTCACGGTTTCCTCACAGTATGGGCTCCTTCTCGGTTATTAAACTTAACCATATGCAAAGGAACAGATCACTCAAGCCATGCCCCCTATTTATACCCTCGCCCATGACCCCGAGGTTAACGAGCGCATCCGCTCCTCCAGTCCTCGGATGCCACGCCGCTTACCGTCTGGGTCACTGAGCTCGGGTGCCATGGCTCCGCCCCCTTCCGAACTGACCGACTTCCATCTACCCTACGGAATAAATTGTCGTGCCATTTCATTAAGGGTACTCTGTTCCTTGTATACCGTGCTCTCACAGGTCGAGAGGGAGATCTAACACTAAGACTCATTCGATCTCTGTCACAGTGCTCTGTGATTGGTAGTTCTTACTTTCTATCAGAAGACCAGGAACGGAATCCTGAAGAGGCGGAACGCCGTTCCGGACCGTTACGTGTCAATTTAACCCCTGCCCACATACAGGTGTAAAGCTTCACTGTATGAAGCATGCTACTGGGAATTACTGTCTTGTTATTGGTTTGTCTTTCTGTGGACTGCAGATCTTAATGATTATTCTCTACTCACAGCATTAGTATTGCATACTGCTTTATCAGTTTTGTATCAAGCCATATGTTTCCCAACCAAATGAAAGCCACTGCATTAACATTCGGAAAAGAGCAAGTAAATTCCCACCTTAGGAAACCATTCATGTGATAGGATGCCTTGTAATGGTGTGGAAGCAAACTGTGAATAAACCGTCCAGCAAGTGTGATATGTCAGTAAGTAAATGAAGAGGTTTTATTAATTATTTACAAAAATAATAAAGAACGTGTATACAGGGATCCTGGAAGGAATCTGTATATTCTATATTCTCCAGGAAAAGAGTCCTTGACCAGACAGTCCTTTACACTTGCAATTAAACAAAGATTTTGTTTATCTTCCTCCCTCATGTCTCCTCCTCATGTATCAAGAACATATACTCAGAGCCCCGCCCCTGTAGTCAGTGGAACACCAATCCCGTTGGGACAAGTACTCTTAAATCTCACATGACTAGAGTGACCGGGATCTGTGTACTCACCTTGCCTTTCCTTCACCAAGATGGCACCCCCCTGTTAGGTGAAAAAGACATCTTAGTTAGCGCAGCGTCTTCTACTGCTGGGAGGCTGAATCACAGACTGAACCCCCCTTAGCTCATCACAGTTGATTAGAAATGGTCCACTCTCACCCCTACATTTTATGTGTGACTCTTACTTGACATGTAGGGGTCAGAGACATGTAGGCCTTTCATCCACATCATGACTCATGTATGCACTGAGACAGCAGTAGAATGAAATCACATATTGTTCCACTATCAATCTGGGTTCTGTAGTATGTAGTATACAATCCAATATAATACACACAAATTAAGAGATTGCTACATGCAGTCACCTACCTCCAAAATTTCCCTTTCTAGTAAAATAAATTGATAGCCTGTTGTTCTTTTTTGTATGGAGTTCAATGTTTAACACCCAGAGGCCTTGCATTTGCATTATATACTAAATCCTGCTACTACTGTGCTAGACTATACTTCTTAATAGGCTAAAACAACATAATTACCTATGTTGCACTAATTAGGGCATGTCATAATGGTTTTTATAATCCCCATGAAAAATAATTACGCTCTGTTCCTCAAGGGAAAGAGCCAAGCAAAAATTATTCCATTGCTGTGATTTTATTCAAATAATTTTAAAAAGCAGTTGAGGGATAATTGAGTCAGTGTAACACTGACTTACTTTGGAATTAGACCAACTGCACTAAATAATCTTAAAATTATGGAATTTTTTTACAATGAGCAAAGAGCACTGGCAGCAAAAGAGTTAGTATTAGTTATAACACGCGCTGTAAATAACATTCTTTTTAAAGCTCGCAACATGTAACTGGTTAACTAACAAGCCTGCAGGAAAGCAAGGTTTTCAGGATTAAACCCCAAATACCTAAGTCATATTTTGCTCTACAGAACTCCTGATAGACAACAAGATGCATACATTTAACCTGTTTTGTCATAAATCATTCTGATTACTTTACAAAATGTTAGCACAAGCTCTGTTGTAGTTCTATGAGGCCGACAATGATTGAATGCCAGTTCTCTGCTGGGAAGTGTGCAGTCATCTTAAATCTCCAGTAAAAATCTCAAGATAAAAGAACTATCATCACGCCAAGAACTGTGGGCAGTAAGTCTAACCTCAATAGGAAAAGTCTTACTGTAAAGCTGTCTGGTGGCAGGATTCCAGGAGGCGGATGACTCAAACAGCATCTGCTGATGTGAAACCTTTACTGTTTCCACACCGGCACTATAGAGCAGTGTTGAGTGCACACTGAAGCAAGACTCACAACCTGCTTTGTTCACACTTGATAAAAATGACTACTGGACTAAAAATATGTATTTAAACTTGAATTACAAATCAATCAAAAAAAAAAAAGCAGCTGCGAAAAGTGTCAATCTTGGGTCAATGTATTGCTTTATAATGTGGGTGCTATTATATTGAACAGACTATAGTGAGTACAATATAACACCCTCTCCAAACTGGAAAAATATCAACCTGTATTCCTCCTGTATTAACTGCAATGGACAAATATACAGCTTTACCCAAACTTACTTCAGTGGTCAGATACTGTAAATCCTGCCTGAGCATTCTCTGACTCGTGGAATCAAATCCTTTAAAGCTATGGGAATTTGTTTTGTTAACTGTTCAGGAAGAATCAAAAGGGGTGAACAAACTGGTCTTCAGGGTGATTATATTCAGATTGTTCTGTGATCTACATAAGCAGCCAGAGAATACATCACTGGTGACATCTTTACAGTGGAAATCATGTCAAAGACACTGTCGAGCTCGCTGCTGACAAATCAGGTTAACGCAGTGCAGAGCTGACCAAGCTGACAATAAAAGCTATTCAAGTAAAGAATGAGGGTCTTCAGCTGAACTAGAAAACCTAACGCAGTTTTACATTTGGCACAAATACAGTACCTGACACAAATGGAATAAAAAATGGCGGTAAAACAAACAAAAAAAACAGTACAGTAGCACTCAGTACAGTTGGGGATTCAAACTAAAATAACTGAACTGCAGTAGAACCAATGTTATGTTCTGCTCAATTCAAACCTCTAGACATACTGCAGACATGCATCTTATGGTCATATATTTTTGTAACTATTTTTTTTGTGAATGTCTTTATGTAACAAGCTCAGTGGAAGACATGTCTACATTATGCAGTTTGGAAGTGAAAACAGATACATGAGAATATTGGGGTGGCGAACATTTCATGGAAATTTAGAATTGAACCTTCTTTGTATTTCATTTTTTGCCACACCTAATACAACAGCGGCTAACCTCTTTTATTTAATTTTTTCTCCCAGAAGCGAAGAAATGCAATTCCTGAAGAGAGCCTGAGGAAAGCGACATTCTCTGAATTGACTTAGAGCTGTAAATAACAATATTGATGACTTGGAAGGGAAACAAGACTTGTCCAAGACTTCTCCTACTGTGCCTATATCTATCACTATTATTATGGCTTCCAGTAGACTTTTGCAATATCATTTTGTAGTTTCTTTGATTACATAATGTTAAATAAAAGATATAAATTATGTTCATATAGTTTTTTTGGTTTGTTTTGTTTCAGTCATTGCATTCTAGGTGATGCAAAACTAGGTTCTCTTGAAGAGGTGCTAATAATCACAGCTGAATCTATTACATTCTTGAGCTTTAGGGCAGAAGATCAAGTTAAAGTAATGATGCTGCTCTGTGACATTCTGCTTTGAATAATCGTTTTAGCAGACAAATGTTGAAAAGAGCATGTTTCTGTTCTGTGTGTGATCTATAATGTGAAGGTGTGATAAATGTCAGCCTACAACTACATTTGTAATCATTCAGAACTGTGCATCAAGACTTTCTATCCCCTTTAGTCATAGGGATTACTCACGGTTTTTTTCATTAGAGATTTGTTGTATTATTGGAAACCGAGATAATAAAGTGAAATCTAAGGGCAAATGAGTAAAAGATTGGACCATAGGTATTTTCTAGTATTAAATACCTGTAAAGATGCCACAAATACAAAATATACATGTCACATTATGTTATATTAGTTTCTTATTACACTTTACATGAATCTCTTAATTACACCTAGTTGTAATAACACAGTAATTACACAGAAGGATGTGGAGTTGCAGCTCTGTTTGTTATCAAAGTAAAAGTTGTAGGTATTTCTAAAAACATATTTTGAAATTCCACTGAAATACCTGTTTATTTTGTTGTTTTTTTAAATAATTTATACACACATATTTGTTTTTCTCATACGTCCAGGGACAATCACTACAAAAACAGGAATAAGTTACTTGAAGTCCAGTGTGGAGATGATTGTCACAGCATGGCAGTCAGGTAGCTATAGGTGGTAATTGGTTTATTCCCTAGTATTTCTGAAGATTAATCTTCACTCCCAGTTGTTCATGATCATTCAATCTTCAAGGTCCCTGAGTTGTGTTGATGAGAAGCAGACCTTTGTAAACCTGACCTTTACTAGACTACTTCAAAATGAGAAAGCGTGGAGTAGTATAGGGCTCTAGTGTTTCAGTTTGGTTCAGTGGTTAAAGAAAAGGACTTGATACCAGTAGGTCCTTGTAGTAGGGCAGGGCCCTGCTTGTGGAGTAGTGGTTAGGGCTCTGGACTCTTGACCGGAGGGTTGTGGGTTCAATCCCCAGTGGTGGACACTGCTGTTGTACCCTTGAGCAAGGTACTTTACCTAGATTGCTGCAGTAAAAACCCAACTGTATAAATGGGTAATTGTATGTAAAAATAATGTGATATCTGTATAATGTGAAATAATGTATAATGTGATATCTTGTAACAATTGTAAGTCGCCCTGGATAAGGGCGTCTGCTAAGAAATAAATATTAATATTAATTAATTAATTGTAAATAATATTGTTATGTGGTGATTTGGTGGTGGCTGGCAGGGATGGGGTTAATTTCCTATCCCTGCCAAAATACATGTGAGAATGTGGCTGGAGCTAATTGAATAATTGATAATTAGGCTCCAGCCACATGGTATAAAAAAGGGGAAATTCCTTTGTTTGGTGGAGGTGTTTTGGGTGAGTGTTTGTTTGTGCTCTGGGTATAGTTTTGAAAAAGAAGTGTAGTGAAGGCTAATGCCCAGCCTATCTTTTTGTATTTTGTTTAAACCTTTTGTTTTGGCCCTTGCGCCAGTTATTTTGTAATTGGTTTATTATGTGCGAGATTTGTTTTTGTTTGACCTTTTTGTTATTCGGTGAGCAGTGTTGTGTTTGACTTTTTGATTTCTTTTTGTTATTAAACTGCACAGCAGCGCTTTAACTGCAGTTTCCTTGTCTCTGAGTCTCTTTGCCTGCCGAAAACCATCTGGGCCACGACGCTACACTGTCACAGTCCTCGATTCAAATCCCAGCTCAGCCACTGACTCACTGTGTGTGACCCTGAGCAAGTCACTTAATCTCCTTGTTCTCCGTCCTTCGGATGAGACATAAAACCAAGGTCCTATTGTACATGACTCTGCAGCAGTTGTTGATGCATAGTTCACCCCCTCGTCTCTGTAAGTCGCTTTGGATAAAAGCGTCTGTTAAATATCTAATTAATAATAATGATACAGAAACCATTTACTAAGATGCTATTCCCATTTGTTTTCAATACTGCGTTGAAACAAATTACACTGACACAAAAATGAATGAAGTTGAATCAAGGTGAATGCATACCAAGTTTTTAATTACACATTAATTAAAAACTGAATCCCTCCCCGCACAGATAGTGAAGGCAGAAGAAAATATTTAATTGCTTGTTTCTGTCGACGCCAGATCTCCAAACTAAATCTATTTGCATACATGAGTGTTGCCCTTTCAAATAAAGATGTGTCTTACATTGGCTTTTGGAAGGTAACATCAAGTTAAAGAAATACTTCATATCATCTACAAATTCCAAACAACAGTTCTAATATGTTTAAAATCCTATTTTACTAGTATGTGTTCTGTGTGCTGACCTATTGTTGGTTCTGTTTATCTGATTATTTGTCATGCTTATTAACTATTCCAGTACCATTGCTACAACATCTAGTTTGCATACTTTAGTAAAGGCGAATTGTGGAGAAATGCAATGCAAGGAAATATGCTTCTTCGCAATCACCCTTGAGGAGTCTTTTCAGAAGTATCTTCACTGGGATCGCTAGTAAGCATGGTGACTAATGGTCCAACATATACAACAGTAGAGAAGCATACAGAGCAATAGGGTATTAAATGTGTAAAAAGTAAAATACTCATTTAACTAATCATAAAAATAATCTAAAATCATAAACGATATACAAATATATGTCTATAATGTTTGGAACTAGTAAAGTATATTGTGACCTTTTTGAGATCTTACACAGGCTGCAGGTCAATATTATACTTTGCTGGAATATATTCATCCTTTGTAATTGTAATGAACAACAGGTAATCTGTCTGTGCTTGTTGTAGGCAATAAATGAGACCATAAATAGCAAACGACTATTGACTCCAGGCTTATTTATTATTATTATTATTTATTTCTTAGCAGACGCCCTTATCCAGGGCGACTTACAATCGCAAGCAAATACAAATACATTCAAGTGTTACAATATAAGTCATACAATAAGAACAAGAAATACAATAATTCTCAAGTGTGACAAACCACAATTCAATAATACAGCAGATAATAGTGAAAGTTACATCAGGATATGATTAAGTAGTGATAGTTACATCAGGATATGATTAAGTACAAAATACTACAGATTAAACACTTGGGAGATTACAATATTCTGAGGTACAGGATTAAATGCAGTAAAATAGGGGGCAGATAAGAGCAAAATAAAGCATATTTAAATGAAGGGTGATAGTGTCCCAGGATACAACAGAGGAGTTCTACAGGTGCTGTTTGAAGAGGTGAGTCTTAAGGAGGCGCCGGAATGTGGTCAGGGACTGGGCAGTCCTGACATCTGTAGGAAGGTCGTTCCACCACTGCGGAGCAAGGGTGGAGAAGGAGCGGGCTCGGGAGGCAGGGGAGCGTAGCGGAGGTAGAGCCAGTCTTCTAGTGCAGGCGGAGCGGAGAGGTCGAGTGGGGGTGTAGGGAGAGATGAGGGTCTGGAGGTAGCTGGGTGCAGTCTGATCAAGGCATCTGTAGGCTAGTACAAGAGTCTTGAACTGGATGCGAGCGGTGATCGGGAGCCAGTGGAGCGAGCGGAGTAGTGGAGTAGCGTGGGCGAAGCGAGGTAGAGAGAACACCAGGCGAGCAGCAGAGTTCTGGATGAGCTGGAGCGGACGGGTGGCAGACGCAGGGAGGCCAGCCAGGAGGGAGTTGCAGTAGTCTAGGCGGGAGAGTACCAGGGCCTGGACCAGGAG
Organism: Acipenser ruthenus; assembly: GCF_902713425.1. Classification (NCBI taxonomy): domain Eukaryota; kingdom Metazoa; phylum Chordata; class Actinopteri; order Acipenseriformes; family Acipenseridae; genus Acipenser; species Acipenser ruthenus. Next base: position 5,529,120 of record NC_081201.1, on the reverse strand, counting down.
CTGGGTAGCATAGTTGGTGAGGAAGGGTCGGATTCTTCGGATGTTGCTCAGGAAGAATCTGCAAGTGCGTGCCAGAGTGGAGATGTGCTGGGAATAAGAGAGGCAGGGGTCCAGGGTGACTCCAAGGTTTTTAGCTGAGGAAGAGGGAGAGAGTGTGGTAGATTCCAGAGGAACAGAGATAGAGAGATCAGAGGAGGGGGAGGAGGAGGGAAAGAAAAGGAGGTCAGATTTAGAGAGGTTGAGTTTGAGGTGATGCGAGTGCATCCAGGAGGAAATAGCAGACAGACAGGTAGAGATACGGGAGGAGATGGTGGAGTCAGAGGTGGGGAAGGAGAGGAAAATCTGAGCATCATCAGCATAGAAATGGTATGAGAAACCATAGGATGCGATGAGGGGGCCCAGGGAGCGGGTGTAGAGAGAGAACAGGAGAGGACCCAAGACTGACCCTTGGGGGACTCCAGTCAAGAGAGGGTGAGGTGTGGAGGTTGCTCCACGCCAGGTTACCTGGTAAGTGCGGTTGGAGAGGTAGGAGGAGAACCAGGCCAGAGCAGTGCCAGAGATCCCCAGGTCAGCAAGAGATGATAGTAGAATAGAGTGATCAACAGTGTCAAAGGCAGCAGAGAGGTCGAGGAGAATTAGGACAGAGGAGAGAGAGGCAGCTCGGGCACACTTAAGTGAGTTGGTGACAGAGAGAAGGGCGGTTTCAGTGGAGTGAGCAGAGCGGAAGCCAGATTGGAGAGGGTCAAGCAGAGAGTGGTTGGACAGGAAAGCAGAGAGCTGGCGAACAACAATATATATTTAACATAACATGTCCCTTGTCTAATTGTGAGTCAAATATATATTGTTGTTCATCCATAATTTTAAACAATCATATATAGTAGCATGAAAACAAACTTACAGAATACAAACTTACTGTTAAACGTTTGTCTAAATTTATTACTGAGTTTCTTTTAGCGCTATTATACATACATTATGCAATAAGGGCTTAGGGTAAAATTTGGGTAGAATGACTTCAAGAAGAAACCTTAAGGATGGTAAAGGATTTGAAGGTTGCAGCAAAAAGTACACCAAAATGTCTGGCAATTACACCTAAATCATATACAGCAGATTTTAAACAGAACTTAGTGTTACATGTTTTAGACTTTTTTGTGCATTTGAATTTGGGTATTATTATGACTGGTTTCACAGAACCCGATTAAGACTAATCTTGCGCTACCTACCCTGTTACTTTGATGGATAGTAGCCATATAGAGCAGTCAATGCAATTACACTTCTAACCATGGGTTACTGCTCAAACTATGACTCATGGTGGTATACTCTTATTACCCATAATATAATGTCTTCAACCTACCAGGTTCCATTGTTATTCACTATTTATTTTTCCTTTGATGGGAGGACTGGTTGGCACATGCTTAAACTGATTTGTAGAAACAGAAATGGGCACCCTGCCACGTGTTGAATTCAGTGAGGGTGGCATGTTCAGTGGCTGACGTTATGTCAATCTAAGGGCTTCGGTACCCAGAGGATGCCTGAAGGAGGCGTGGGATCTGAAGAGTAAAAGGGCCCAAGTGGTCTGGCTCCAACCCTTTGATGAATCATTGAAAATGCGAAATAAAATGAAGTGAATGGCTTTTCAGAGATGAAAGTTAATCCACTTTTGTTGTTTTTAAGAGACCTGCTGCTGACATGCCTATCCATATATCCTAATGAAGCTGAATATCTAATAGAGGCTTTAGAATGAACCAATATACAGTGACCCTCTTCTGGTAAATAGACATGCTGTGTTGAGCATAGCAGCGTCTGACGATTTCAAGGTTTGAATCAGACCTATAGAATATGAATTACTTTATTCTATATTTCTTTGCAACATCACATTTTTGAATCCCCCTCCCACCTCAGGTGTTGTTTCACAGGTAATATATAAACTCATTTTCCATTCTTGTACTTCTCAGCATGTGTGCTTATGATCCATTCCACTTCCTTGTTTACTCAAGAAGAGAGAAAGGAAAGAAAATTGACTGTGCTCTGTCACATATGTTTGTACTGGGGTGCACTGTGTCCCATTGGCAAAAGGATGCAAGGATGTTGGCATTCGAGTGAATATAACCTCCCATACAATCATCATCTAATATTTGTTTTCTGTTCACTGCTCTTCTCTGTAACATTAATGTGTGTTTGCACTAAAAAAAAAACCCTGATGGCTTAGAATAAAAAAAAATCTTAAATATAAAACATCTAAACTGTAAGTATAAAATAGAATAAAGTCAAGTATATTGTAGTTGGCATACAATATTGTTTTAAATACCCAGACACGTATTCTCAATCACTACTCACTACATGGTAAAAAGCAAGTCATTCAATGTACTGGTTAGTTATTAAATATTAACCTGCACAAATGTTTCTTTAAATTGAAACATGAAGTTCAAATGATGTTATGCAGATAGATGAGTTGTGTGTTAAAATCATAGAAATGACAAATCTAAAGTGATTAAGGTAACTGGCCTGAATAAACTCCCTGGAGGACCCAGTAAGGACTGATTCAAACTAATGCATATTCACAACCAGCTGTCTGTCCTTGACTTAATAATTACATTATAATACTGAGATGAAAATCCTTATGGAATAAAGTATGACTTTGATATTTTTACGCTATGCAGTAAACTATATAGACTATTGTTTAGGTAAAAAGAATACATTTCTGTGCATGTGTTTATGACCAAATTCTGAAGACGTTTATAACCATTAAAACATTATTGTACAGCTGTATAAATATGGCACAATGAATATACTGCTTCAAAGAACAGCGGTACAGAAGGTTGTTGGTCACAGATGTAAAATCTGCCCTTAGACAACCACTCTCAGGTCTGGGTGAATGTGGTTCCTCCAACATTTAGGGCTACATTTTCAAAGCTAATTACTCCAAATAACATAATTTGCATTTCTTAAACAAACAATAAACTATTTTAAACCAACCAAACCCCCTATGTTATATGTCTGACTTTATTGGATGTGTTTCTGCAATCTGAAAAAAAATCCTGCTAAAGACAATTTGGAGTAAATGGTTTTGAGGATCTAGCCCTAAGTGTAATGTGATTGACTGAATGTGTTCCAGACTTTTAACACAGACAACAGACCCTAATCTCCAAGCTTTAACTCATTCATTATCTATAGGCTGGGTTGGTGTATTAAATTAAGCCTTGCTTTAAATGATTAAAAACAGAATTTAGAAAGAAAAAATCATGGGTTATCACCTTGCGAATTAGGCCCCAACAGATAGTCTTTAATACTGTAAATCAAAAACTAAAAAGCTTAATTGACTGCCCCATATTCCTGCTTACAGAAAGGCGGCTGGATTTGTTCATGTAACATGGCTTGCTGTCTTCAGAATCTATTTTTAAAAGCAGTTTGTGTCCTTTACCTTACTGTCACCTATAGGTGACATGTGTCAGAACACATCCCATGCCCTGCTGTGTTTGTACAAAAACCCTGTCACTGTAACTGAGTGTGCATCTTTGTGAGAGCGGCTCCAACGCATAGATCTGCCTCCAAACAGATGGAGCTGTCCTCTTGACTACCCGGAACAAGACAAACTCTTGTGTCTTTATCTACCCTGCTAGGTGCTCTGAACTAGGGAGTGGTGGGATAAAATAACTATTGATGGTGTTTGATGTCAAAGCTGAAAAGGCAGCTATGAAGTATGTTAACCACTCAATGGTATAGAAATTAAATAGAAATGCTTTTGTTTCTGTAACATGGAAACAGTTTTGGGGTCAGGCCATACTGTACATACATTCACCCATTACTGCAAATGCATTAACCTGAACAAAACTGCATTGGTGTGACAGCATCAACCATCCCATGGTATTACTATGATACCAATTTGCATTTGTGTTTCTTCTAGCATTGTGTAGAATACCACTGCATGATCTTTCTAAATTAAACTAAACATGATGAAACAGTAAAAGTAAGGACATTAGTAAATAAAATCTCAGAACATATGTCCATGCAAGTAGAAACGTGAGTGCTTGGTGTCCATTGGCAGGGAGTACAAATGCACAGAAAAGCATTTTTAAAAAATCTAAATGTAATACAGTAGTCTTGCAATAAATACACATACCATGATTATACATGTACACAGTGATACAAAAGATCAGGGGTTGGCAAAATGGCCCTTCCAGTCCAGGACTTGGTCCCAATTAAGAAGTTCGTGACCTGGAATGAAATGGCCCTGCAGGATCAGAATTGGACACCCCTGCAACAGAAGGTAAATATCTCATTGAAGAGAATAATCATGACTCTTGGGACTCTTGTAGTGATTTTATAAATGGAATTGAAAATCTACTGAAAGCCATCTATAGGTATAGGTTTAAAAAGATTGAGTAGGTTAAATCTGATCACTTATGAATGAGCTTACTCAACGGCATCAAACTAGCTTATAGCATAGCTAAGAGGCTTCTTTACGGGGTTTTGGAAAGGGTTGAAACGGACTTCCTTGCTCTTATTGTATTACTTGTATTGTAACACTTGAAATGTATTTGCTTACGATTGTAAGTCGCCCTGGATAAGGGCATCTGCTAAGAAATAAATAATAATAATAATAATAATAATAATAATAATAATAATAATAATAATAATAATAATAATAATAATAATAATAACATGCTCTTAATTCATTTTCAGTCTGCAATTCAGTACATTAAGATTATATATAACCTCTACTCCCTGTTTGTGACTCAATGCATGTTGTAAATGTAAATATACTTTAGTACAAAAGACCTGCTTCTTAGTCTTACGGTAATTGATAATTACTTTGTGTTATACAAGACAGACATATAGGGTCAACAACCTGAGTAAAATAAACAGGATTAGCTCAGTAAATGAGTAAATGTCTCAACAAATGACATTATTTTAAATAGCTCTTAGTACAGTCAAATATTGAGAATGCTTGAGCTGTTTCAACTCTTGTTTTAGGCTTGGATAAGAGGTAGAACACTTTCCGGTAGGTGCCAGTCCTCCTTAAGGACTTTATTGTGTCCCACTTAAAACTTTTAAAAGACAAGTGTAACAATCCTGGAAAGCAGGACATCACCACCATGAAGTATCTTCTATAGAGCTGAAGCCACACTTTGTTACTTGATGTATTGTTTCTCTAAATCTGTGTCTTCACTGTCCCCAAGACATTTCTCAATTGAAGCGGGTTGCCTTCAGTGTCTTCTGGGATTGTTTGACATACAGGTGTCATTGCCTGCTGTGTAACATTGTGTAACATTCATAAGAACCACCAAGCAAGCTGTGATTAGCCATCTAATGTACCACAAACTCTGAGGTGTGACTGTTGAATTAATCAGATTTAATGACATGTTTTTAACACGTTAGAATGTTTTTGGTATTTACAGAAGTAAAAAAGATTTATTTCGTCTTTACACAGATTGTGGATGAATCATAATTTACAAGGTAGATGATATAATAATATAATTTTGTATTTATTTTTTATTTCAAAGTCTGTTTTTATGAATGAAATAAAGTCTTACATTAATCAAACTGCGAGACTCTTAAGAACCCAACAACAGTCTAAAACAGTTTCATTCGTGTTAAACTGCCATAGTGAAACAGTCAAAGTGAATCATAACGATATTTTTAAACCAGCACCTTTATATTCTGTCTGCTGCTAAAGCCTGGACACGATAGCTGGTCTTTTGAATCCGCACATTGATATTGCGAATAAATGAAATACACAGAATCTTAATAAAAGTAATGTAATAATAGGTACAGTTATGATAGTGTAGTGTTAATCTGTATAATTTAACAGAGATGTGCAAATGCAGAGCTGCTAGTAATGATTTGTGGGGCAGACATAGGACTTTTTACCCTCCATGCGGGGTCTGTTTGTGATGAGGTCTGGTAATGGATGAAAAAACACACATGGGTACAAATGTTCATTTGTCGCCCAATACAGGTTGCTGAAAATGTGATTTTCCAACAGCAAACAACAGTTACACTGTGTGTAACATGATGACCTATCGAGATAATATACCATACTTTTGTCATGGTTACGTAATAATAAAGAACAACGGGGTAGCTACCGTCACCTTGAAGTACGGTCTTTTCTATATGTGGCTTAATTCTTTGATGTATGGTTTCTACAGGAATGCTTCTTCACTGTACTGTATACCCAAGACATACAGATCAAAGCGGGTGTTGTATTCTTTAGCAGAACTATTGCGAAGAAGATGCATTAGGATATGCCGATATTCAGAAAGACAGTCTGCATGTTTTGCAGTTTTATTCCACGAACCCTTTACGAATATGTCCACAGTCAGCTGCATGTGACTAATTACAGCATCATGTTAAATAACTTAAAACACTTCTTCTTCGTGCGTCATGCTTCACATGATTGCTGTGTCTGCTGTGGTATCACTATTCTAAAACCGGTGAGATTTTTTTCAAGGTTTCACTACAAAGGCAACAATCAAATATACCAAGTATGCTGGAATGTGTTTCATGATCGTGCATGAATAATGTACATATGCATTAGAAAGCACTAATTGTTCCCAGTGAACATTGCACACTAAACTATTATTGAAGCAAGGCCGATGTTCTATCTCTGTCACCAATAGATTTGTAACCATTAGTCAATAAGATCGTGTGGGTTCACCAGTTCCGCTACTTTGGAGAGGCGGGTTACTAGTAACCAAACACACTCTTCGGGGAGCGAATGACGCAATTACACGAGGCAGCCAATCCTTGTGCACTGGCACTAATCCGCTATAGGCAGCGAAGCTATCTCTTCATAACCACAACCAAAGGAGCACAGAGGTAATACTGCTTAGCTGTTTTACACACTTATTACAAGCTTCACCTTTTTTGCTGCTTTTATAATCTGAATGATCTAAAAACTACTATATCTGCACCTCTCTTAATACCACTACAGAGCTGGTTATATGATTGTGTTACTATGTATTGTTCTGCAAAGGCATTTTGGTAATTTGTTTCAAGTTTAATGTGTTGCATCAATTCTATTGCTGGAGCCCTGGAAGTATTTAATAGCAATGTTTGTTTTCCTTTTTTTCTCTCTCATGTTACAGATTACAGCGATCGCAATTTAATTTGGGCATTTAACATTTTGTGACTGTGTACCAATGTATTAGAGGGGAAGCTAGAAAGGTTTTTTCAAACTGAAATACCTACTTGCAATCCTGATTGCCGGTATGCTTGCGTTTCTTGTCGGGTTGCTCTGCTTTGTTGCGCTTGGTGGAGGGTATGTGGCACGTGGACAGGATGCCAAGGGTACCCGCTTTGTGTGCACCTCCATCCCCATTGACGCTGATCCCAACTGCCCTCTGCCACCCATACCCATGCAAAGCACAAGCCCTCAAGAGGACGAACTTAGGAACACCGTAATGCAGCTCCGGGAGACAATATTGCAACAGAAAGAGACCATCGTGAACCAAAGGGACACTATCAAGGAGCTTACAGGTAAACTGACCCAGTGCGAGTCCGCCTCTGAGAGCACCATGTTGGATGGCAAACAGAACCAAGGGTCCTGGAGAAAGGACTTCAGTAAGACCAGTGGCAAAGACACCATGGGAGATCTTCCACGGGACCCGAGTGAGACAATCGATAATCTCGGTCGGACAATGCAATCATTAAAGGACAGGCTGGAGAACTTAGAGGTAAGAAAACATGTAAGCAGATGCATATATCATCTTATATTGCGTTGATCTGCTGGTGCAAAACTGCAAGCAATACAGATCAATGTAGTCTTTTTACACGTGCGCGTAAAAGACTACAGATTTGGAAACCTATTTGGATAGTCTTACAGGTCGCCGCGAAATCAAGAGCTCAGAATACTACTGTAGCTGAAAAGACACGGCTCATTTTTCTTCATCTGCTTTTTTGGGGGACGCTGTCTATGGCACTGAAACCAGTTGTGCTGCTTTTGCTAAACCGATTTTACCGTAGAACTTCATGCGCCAGCATCTAAATTACTCCGTATTTTTCCTGTCGTGCGTTGCGCTGGGTGCTGTCTATGGTGCTGAATGTACTTTTGTAAACCCGATTTTACCCTAGAACTAGATGTCCCGTTTTGTAAAGTCTTTGTAATTATACTGCAGTTGTTGTGGGTGACAAACAGTGCTTCAACCAACTGTAATACAAAATAAATAAATAATAAAAAAATTCAAGCGTGATGATGTGAATTTAAACTACATACCTTTAAACCTGCACCAAGTGCTTTCCCTTAGGAGATAGCGATTGTATTTTCCATAGCATGCCTAATAGTCCATTCGCTTGAACTCATGTTGGACAAACTGAAAATAGCAACATAATTCAAATTATCCGTTGTAAGAGACTTTGGTTGCATAAATATGCGTATGTTCTTTTCCAGTCAAAGTACTTTGTACAGCTTTACTAATCTCTAACACAGGATTTACCGTTAGTACGATCTTTCAGCATTATTTTTATTGAAGTGCAAAATAAATCTCTAAACTGGAGTATAAGCTGACTGTGACATATACCTGTATGCACATATAAAAAACAAATATTTATTTGTATTATTAAACTGACCAAAGTGAAACACGAAATGAGCAGCTGGACTGGATTCATACCATTCATGACCCTTACAGACACTTTAGTTCTAGGTGTCAGTAGTCCATTGTTTACTTGCTTGGATCATCATTATTATTCGCTGTTCTTGAAATTAAACACGTGTTAACCCAACAACTAAACCTGTTGACATAGCAATCCTCGTCTATGAAATATTAGCAGAACATGCTTGATGAATTACTGAATGGAAACTGTACACAATACAGTGCTGTGACAAATGTTTCATTTATTTAACTGTTTGTTGTCAGAATTAACAGCATTGAAGATGAGAATTGAAATTGCAGTGGCTCTTCCTTTGTTCTCAATATGTGTCGCTATTATGCAGAACTTAATATTAACGCACTGCAGAGCCCTTGTATTAGGGCAGTGCATTATTACTGCGGGGTTCTCCCATGAGGAAAGAATTAAACGAAGTAGTTTGGGATATACACCCGATTTGTATTTACTTTTCTTATCAAAAGATTAGGAACACCTACCATATGAAGAACATACTTTTGTGTAAAAGGGTGATATCACAGAATCCTGGGTAATTTATATCACACTATACTGTAACATGTAAAAGCTGCATCTTCCTGTTGATTTTTTTTGTCACAATGGTCGTGTGTGGTTAAAACATTCTCAGTGGCAGTAGCTTGAATAAGTACATCACTGATAGCTGCTCCTCTCAGTATATAGAATAACTTCCACAAATGCCAATGCAAAGTTTGATCTTGTTGGAACAAGCCGTGCTGTAGGTGCCATTGTTAACCAAATTATTGGAGAGATAGAAACTATGCCTAAATACAAACAAATGCCTCTTTCTGCCATATCCCTGTCGACCTGGGGTTTGCACCCTCTGGAATAATCATAGTCTGTTTACAAAGAGCCAGCAACAACTTTAATTACATTTTTTATTTTGTATCTAATCTATAAATATAAAAGAAGACAGAATGATTTAGTCTGAACCGGCTCTTGCATTTAAATGAATTGGTAGTGCAGAGATTCAGATGACTGTCTTTCCCTGGATCCCTTTAATAACACATTTCAATCACTAAAAGTCCAGTCCTGAAATCTGAAATATGTTAAGTATTTTGAAATAAAGACATCTGATGTTAAAATATGACAATATAAAGACAGACAATGGTGTTCATTCCAATGAAAAGGCTCTTCAGTGTAATGTATATAACAACTTTTTAAGTCATGCTTTTGTTTCTTCTTCTCTTTCCAGCAACAACAGATGCGAGCCAATATGTCCGGTGCAGCTTTTCCTAATGAGCTTCATGACCTTCTACAGAGAAGACTTGGAGATTTGGAAAATCAGCTTTTGAATAAAGTGTCTGAACTTGAGGATGAGAAATCCATGTTGTACAATGAGACTGCAGCACATCGCCACAGGACAGACACTGCCCTAAATACACTGCTGGAACGAATTCATGAATTAGAAAAAGGTATTTGGAGTGAGCTGTTGTAAATTTAAAACAGCCATAGAGCAGTGGAATATGACATTTAGTCATCCTTAACGCAAGGACTGCATTCATAGTGAACATCAAGAGAACATGCACAGGGAAATGTACTTTTTTGATAAACACATGATATAAATCATCAGTTAAGAAGCTATTCAAGCAGACAGCATGGACCATTTATAAGTGTATATACAGTATGAGGAAGCTAGGGGATTAAAACAAAGACATAGGCTTGATGGGGCAAACATTGTCCCTACAATTTATTAGGTTTATGAGTTATGTGTTTGCTCAAGCCTGGATAAAAATTAATTTGTATTTAAAAAAAAAAACTTTAATGCTTTCATTAATTTTTGTTTTAAAATTATTTTCAAAAAAAGTTGAAAAGAACACATTAGAAGAACAAAACCTTACAAAAGCATACATTGTATGTCAGCACACAGAATGCAATGTAATACGTGATTTTCTCATCACGTTTGCAGGTAACAGTGGATTTAAGTCTCCTGAGGATTTCAAGGTGTCCCTGCCTCTGCGCACAAACTATCTTTATGGGCGGATCAAGAAGTCCCTCCCAGAGATGTACGCCTTCACCATCTGCATGTGGCTGAAGTCCAGCACCAGTCCCGGGATTGGGGCCCCATTCTCCTATGGGGTTCCTGGGCAAGCCAATGAAATTGTGTTGATTGAGTGGGGGGATAACCCGATAGAGCTGCTCATTAATGATAAGGTATGCATGCCACTCCATGCCACCAGCCCAATCAGTGTGTGAACTGCATTAACCGTTTAAATCAGAACATACCTATTGGATTGCTCTTTTAATTAACCCTGAATACACTTGTTACACCAATGCATGGAGCATGGCAGCTTACAAATATGCATGTCAGTATTGTGTCCAGTAAATCATTGTCGATAGTTATCAGTACTGGGCTGTTTTTCACACAGTGGTTGACTCACCCCTTGCTCTTTATCTTTGATTCTTTCTAAATGAATATCGGTATATACACCAGTGCCACCTGCTGGCTTATCTATGTATATATCACACTCTTTTTATCACATATAAGGGATGTGAAAAAAGAATTCTGCAACTCTCAATACCAATATCTAGCCCAATAGGAAGCGTTTATAACTATCTGGTGCTGCTAATACAGTATTTATGCTTGTTTTATTTCATGTTGGATCTACAGTGTTCTGAATTCTAATGAATTGTTTTCATTTTGTGTCTGTGCCTTTGGATAGAGATAGTTGCTAAGAGTGTTTTTTTTGTCTGTGGTTTAGCATTATTTATTCATGCTAAATTGAAAAAGATATGCACCATGCATCTAGCCAGAAGCAAGCACTAGGGAGCAGCTAGATTCAAAAGCCTTGCCTTGTCTGCTTTAACACAGATTTCATAGATTGATATGCGACTTGATTTCACATTTATAAAGCAAGACTGGTAGGCAGTACGCTTGCCTAAAATGAATATAATGAATACATTGAAAAGCACTGCCATTGTCGGCTCCCATGTGAGCCACGTCAGAATTGCAAATGATATCTCGAGAGACTTTGCACTCTGTGGTATTACACCATTATATTAAAGATTCCAAAATAATATATAACAAAGATAAATAGCAGCTTGAAAAAATCATTTTAATAAGTTTAGTATAGGGGCAATGAATGCATAAAATCTAAATACATTTTGCATAATGTATTAAGCATATATAAAATGTCAATTAAGTATTTATAAACAACATTTTTCCCATTCCCCATGATATTAAGATCCTAGCAATAACCTGTTTTAGCAGGATGTGGTGGTTGGTGTGTATTCTGCTATCTCTCATTGCATCATTTCTATTACAGGTTGCTCAGCTCCCTCTGTCAGTCAGTGATGGGAGGTGGCATCACATCTGTATCACTTGGACAACCAGGGATGGTCTTTGGGAAGCGTACCAGGATGGAGAGAAACTTGGCTCAGGGGAGAATCTGGCCCCCTGGCACCCAATTAAACCTGGAGGAGTTATTATCCTGGGTCAGGAACAGGTAAGCAAATAGAGAGCAAACATGTTTTCCCTGGGTGGAGCCCAGCTTAGTAAGCCATAGAGAGAATGTCTTGTCACGCAACCTAAATCCTGCCTGCCTAAGCACTTGCTGTCTTTATAAACATGATGAATTATTCAAATGTGATGCAGTTCTGTGTACTGCCTCTATGCTGTATTGACATAGAGGATATGCAATGGCATGAATAAACAGTATTAAGATTAAAGTAAGCCAAAAAGCTCACACAAGATGAAGTCTATTGCATACATCATAGACTTTCCTCAGTAAAAAGAATAAAAGGTTTCTTATTTTTCAACTGTTGTGAAAATACTGTATACTCAAATGAGAAAAGCTGCAGACAAATGAAAATAATATATGCTGAAAGGACAGGACAGTTAAAACCGACACACAAAACTTATAAAGGAGACTCAAACACATGCACAGTATAATTAGTATTTAGGCTGTGTATGGAATAAAACATAAAACATAGGCTGTAAGTGTTTATAAATGGAAACTGGAATCTGGAACGGAACCAAGCTTTTTGTAAGTGTGTAACTGGATATTTAAATTAGTTTCCGTTGTGTTCTGAAATATATTGGCCAGTCGTCATTTTAGTAGACGTTCCTAACACCAGAGTGGATACAATGTATCCTTTCCCTCCCCACAGGACACTGTTGGAGGGAGGTTTGATGCCACTCAAGCCTTTGTTGGTGAGATGACTCAGTTTAACATCTGGGACCGGGTCCTGAAAGCCCAGGACATCATGAGCATGGCAAACTGCTCCTCCAACATGCCTGGCAACGTCATCCCCTGGGTCGACAACAATGTAGATGTGTTCGGAGGAGCGACAAAGTGGGCCTTGGAAATGTGCGAGGAGCGACTGTACGACTCCTAACCGCGGGAGGGACTCACCAGGCCCTTCTTTTCCAGGAGACCATCTCCCTCGAAGTCTGCCCTGCACAGATTTCTCCAGATGAATTCCTGAAGTTTGGGAAGGGAGTGAGGCAATGGGCCTGTGGTGGGGTTATGGTGTTAGATTGATCAAACATGTACTGTGCAATCAAATACATTAAAACAGGCATTAACACAGAATGCCCTAAGCACTAGAACAAGCTTTGAGTTTTTTAAAGGTTTGTGTATTCTTTAATTTGGAAGATTTCAATGCTCCAGTAAATACAGCCTTGTTGGTTGTGTTTGTTTTAAGGTACCCACAAGATGCACACTAAACAAGTAGACCTCACCCAGCAGAAAATGGGAATAAAAGTTTAGGGATTATAAAGGGGTGGTGATATATACATTAAGGGTTGTTCATACTTCAGTTGAGAAAAATTAAAGCTCTAACCACCAGTCTCTCTTTGATAGCCAGACAGCGACACAGCTAGAGAGACTAGACTTCACACTCAGCGACGTTCACACAGCTGGAATATGAACCTTCCTATAAGCTGCACTTACACAGGTACCCAGATCTGCATTATATCCACCATTCATTTTTACATATTTATTTCAGTGGAGTTGGTGTATGTATTTATGAAACCTCTAGCAGGAGATTAATAAGACTATACACCATCGCCATCTTCTGGACATTCAACACATTACAGCATACAGTGGCAGTATCCAATCCAGATCATGTCTCAACATCCAAAGCAATTTGGGTACTTTTGTAAACTAGTGAAGAGCTATTATGGGGGGGGGGGGGGGGGGGGATATTTAATGTACTTGGAAGCATAGCTCAGGTTCAACACCTGGGCTGGCTTTTAGTGAATAATAAGACATTACAAAAGGAATTCATCTGGGGAAAAGCTTGTACTAACATTTCCATAATCCCAAATGAATAAATTGTTTCCTTTTTTTCTGGCAATCTAAAAAAAAAAAAAAGATTATTTAACCCTTATTTAAATACTGTAATATTTATTAAATATTTTCATATACACTTTTAGGAATTGTCCGGTGGAGATTATTTTATTTCTGTAGATAATCTTTTAGCTTTCTGTTTACAATTTTTTTTTCAAAAATGAAAAAGAAAGAAAAATAAGACTAATGTATATTCTACTGAACTGTGTCTTGAGTTTGTTTGGTTTCACATGGAATGCCTGTTTTTAAATAGTAATTCCAGAGGCAATGCTTTTCATTCCTTTCTGAATGGCCTTTATCCAGCACTAAGTGCCAAAGTGTGATTTCAAGGTTTGTGAAAAAGTAAACACCTCCTGATTTGCCAATGAAAGTAGTATAGTCTATCAATTAAAATGCTCATTCTGCTTTTGTTGTTCTGATTTCCTAAATGAATGCGTGTTTGTTAAAGTTTTTTAGCTGCTAAGATTACCCCTTCGTGATTAAGGCTTTGCATATTTTTGCTTTCATTTTTAATCATCTTTGTATAAAAAGAATAAGGAAATAACAATACAGAAGAGTATGGAAGCCTGCATTTATAGATTGGCATGTGAGAAGAGAGTAAATATTGTGTCTGATGTCACTTTAAGATGTTATTTTTTACATTTGATTCTAATGGGATTTTTTTACTTACTGTATATTGTATAATGTAATTGTGCTATTATGTTTAAAGAGATTTAAAATCCTTCAAAGGCATGTCTAATCTAAATGTTTTTCACACACCCTTACTTACAGTATATGACAACTGGGAATATTGGTTCTATTGACTCATGTTTAATTAATAAAGCATATGTGATGACAATATAACTGTATGAATATTATTTGTTGTATATATATATATATATAATTTACTCAAAAGGTACTACTATCCATCCAGCATAGATGGTACTGTTGAAAAACACACATCTAATAATTTACTCCTAAAGGATGATAAAAGATTATATAGATTCATACACATTAGCATGGCTATAATGTATATACACAGACCATGGCTTTGGTCTGGTTAAACTACCCCTTAAGTGTGTGTATACAGAACCCTTTGTTAAACCGGTGAAAGGACATGGTGTAAAAAAATGATTAAATCATGAATTATCCTTCACAAAGATATTTTGGCTACTGCCTGTTTAACAGAACTCTTCAATCGCAGGAGGCGCATGCTACATTTATACTAATTTATCTTAAAAAAATGATCCCCCTGTAAAGATTCATCTCTCATTCAAACAGGCACAGTGTTACAAAATGATCTCGAAACTACTGTATGAACAAAACAACACTGGCAACCGCAGGGTCCTATGAGCTGCAGAATTAGTTAAAAACAGCCCTATGGCAAAGGAAAATGGCAATCAATGTGAAAAAGGCTCCAATTCCCTTTAATTACACCAGTTTGCCCCCTGTTTCTATTAATTATAGTGTGCAGTACATTGTAAGCCCCACAGTCATTTAATTACTATCAAAATGAAATGGATGATGAATAGATCATGCTTTGACCTCCCACTGTGTGCCTGGCAACAAAAGCACATTTAAGCAGGAATAAAGCTCATATAAACAAGTGATAATGGGCAGTGTTAATCATGTTTAAAGGATCAGGGCTCCTAAGTGGTACCATGAGGTCAGAAAACAGCAATGAACGACCGCTCCCATCCACTGTCCTTCAAAATCTCACGCTATTTCTGACAGCCATATATATATATATATATATATATATATATATATATATATATATATATATATATATATATATATATATATGCATTGCCTGTTGTATACCTAAATTAATTATTATCTTCTGTCAAGCTTTGCTGAAGAGCAGCGTTTATACCCTCACACTACTTAAACAATGCCGCATCATCCCATTTAGAAGCTTCTCTCCAGATCTTCATAGCATCATTTTTTTCAGGAAGGAAGCTGCAAACCAAGCTGAGGGCCCAATTCAGGGGAGCGAAGTCGGAGTAATATTTAAGTAGATTTTATTTCTACGCACGGTTTTTAAAATACTGTCATCTGCCAGTACAAATCACAGGACTAGTGCGATTGCCAATTACCTGACATGCTCTAGTGCCCCATATAATAGAGTACAGCTGTCTTATCCACCATCCAGCATTAAGTATTTAATCACATCATTGAAATCTGTGCCCTGTTGCGGTTGGGAAACATTCCTCTCTTGAACTTCTCGTGGGCAAGAACAGTTTGTTTTGTGAGGAGACCAATTAGAGAAAGTGGCTCCAGTAAAATTCAGAAAGAGAAAGAGAGAGGCTTAGATGTGATTTAAAGGTGTGTGCGGCTTAAAGGCCATACACATGCAAAGCATATAAAGCAGGGGCTGGTCTAAAGAACGACATGCAGCTGCTGTTGTTTTTGTGTTTTCAAACCTGACCTGGATTTACCTGCTGTTCTCTAATAAATAAAGTGATAACCAGACGAAGGACAAGATATAAATAGTGCAATAATAGTGGAAAATAAAGTGGTCGTTTGAGGTGTAATCTCTGATAAGCTTAATCTGTCTTCAAGAAGCTTCTCAGTGGTGAAATGCCTTGAAATGTTATGTATATTTCCTAGTATGAGAATGTCTTGATGTCCCATTGGAACATCAAGCCTAGATATATCTCCAGTACATCTTACTCATGCAATTGAGTCGTTTCTTCTTGTGTGATTGTGTAATCAACCACTGAATGATTTTTCCTTTCATATGTATTTATTATTATTATTATTATTATTATTATTATTATTATTATTATTATTATTATTATTATTATCTTTTTTGTTGAACAAGGAAGCAAGCCTTTCCAACTTACAAAGAGTAATCTCTTTTACAAGTAGAGGTTATATAATAATAATAATAATAATAATAATAATAATAATAATAATAATAATAATAATAATTGGGTTATACTAATCCGATTTGTTTTTTAAAATCCTCTGTAATCCGTATGGGAAAATAATATATGTCTCTAAACTAGAATGATGCACAAAGTACTCTTGCTGCAAGCAAATGAAAAGATATGAAACAGCAGCACCCCCAGGATGTACCTAAATTAAATAAACTAAACATAATCCATAACTTTATTAAGATTAGATCAATGCAGTAAACCTTGCTTCCTCTTACCTCCTTTGACCTTCAACAACCCTTGTTGCTACTGTTCATCACCTTAGTGCCATTAAAAAGCATTACTACCGTTGTTACTCTTGATGTGAGCAGTTGGCCAAGGCAGAAGTAGTATATCTATAAGTTTTTCTTTGTTACAGTCCATTAGAAACACTAAACTGCAATGAGGTGCATAATGTGTATACCATATACTATATCATATACTATAGTATCATATACTATAGTATAACAGATATTTGTTACGTTATTTTTCTGTTTAGATCCACAAAGACTGGAATATTTCTTTGCATTGAAGTAAGAAGCCCATGAAAGAAATCAACCTTTTGCTTGGTGAAATAAAATAATAGTCTTTATTTTATTTTGTAAGGCACAGTTGCATCAACACTAAGCTCTTAGCTTTGTGTTGTAAACATCTGAACACTCTCGGCATTCACATTTAGACAAACAGAAAGATGATGTGAAATAATTAAGGGTTCACTTCAAGGAACCAAATTGGGCGCTATTGTGTGCTCTGTGTTTTACTGAAAGCTTAATTGCAGAGTGTGGTAGAATGCCTCATATGCAGATGGCAAAAAGATGCAAAAAAATGTAGTAGAATTGTTAACTGTACACAGCAGGGAGAATAATACCAGTGGAGGTTGGGATGGTTTCTTCAAGGTCACTGTATATAAGAAATACACTGAAAGACAAACACTGATATTTCAATAAGTATTGACACATAGAAAGCAGACAGCATACTCTATAATTCAGAACCAGTTCTAGGATCACATGCAAACCCCACCCCCCCCCAAAAAAAACACAGAAGTTCAGAAAAGAAAAGTGATTCTTTTAATTGGACCTCAGAGAAAACAAGAAAACAGCATTTTACATGATGTTACTTTGAAACAAACAAAAAAAATCAATAAAGAAATGTATTCTTTTCTGTCCTTTCCTGTTTGGAAACCATTCATGAGTTAATTCACTTTCCTTTGGTCAGTTAAACCTTGAAGTACCCATAAGCCCCCAGGAGAATGTGCAGGAAACAACAGAATCAGTGAGGCGACTGTAAAACAATTTAATGTGCTCTACCCGGGACGACGACGACTCATCCAGTGACTTCCACTCAGAAAAGTCTCTTACTGTTTGTTTCCTCAGCAGCATTCATCCTCTTAAATTGACTGTAAACGTGACTGTAAAATAGTGACTGTGTTTCTGGGCCAATGCTGACACATGACTAGTTATACAGTATACATATATTTTCAGTCTGACCAGTTGTATTGGGGCTTCCCTGTCTAGGCCAACCTTAAAACCTTGGTTACCACCTTGGAGTCCACTTGGTTCAAGTCTGACTTGTGTGACTTGTGTTTTGATCTATAACACACTACCCATTATATGGTTTGATGTGGCACAACAGACTTGCAGTCTTTTAACATAATCTCTGTGGGTCATTACAATGCTGCTCAATGATTGTTTTGACTGCTCATTGAGCACAATAGGTTTAATGTAATGTTGACTGCTTTGCGCACACATGATGTCTGAAACTGTTGAAGGGAAGGGAAAGGGCGGACTGGGGGTCAACCAAAGCAACTATTATTAAAGTAATTATTATTAAAGTAATTATTACAATACAGTTGATATTCCAAGTAAATGTTTCAGGAAACCCATATGGAAAGATGTATGTTTCATATATGTGTTATATGGGCCATACTGTAAATTTAAATATAGCCAGTTTTATGATTTAGAACTTTGAATATGGAAGTTATACAGTTTAAGTTTTACTGCATTTAAGAACAGATGGTTCACATTTAAAACTACACCATAAACCTTAAAAAAAGTGTGTTATTTGTTAAACATTCAGTACTACAACAAAACTGCATGTGTTGGTACTGCACAGCTCAGTATTACACAGTATTGTCAAATGCTTCCGTCAATTTTTTATCTTCATAAATGATTGCATATCAAACCACGAACAGCAGACAGAAGCCTGATTATCACTTTACATTGCACCTCACAGCCATAAATTACTAGAAGCTATACTAAACACTTCAATCCATGCTGCTGTTCTTGTGGATAACATTGGATTGCACAACCACTCCTGTTTTCTATTCCTCTTTAATATTATTGGTGGATTTAAACATGTTGAAATGCTCTCTTATAGCTAAAACGCCTTATACAGTACAGTCAGCTCATGTAGGTTCTGGTTCCTCACCAATTTAAACACCTCAAGCGATGTCATCTGCATAATCACATCAGTAACTCACCCCTCTCATTGCCTAGCTTTAAGCAGCTTCCATAATGGCAATCCAATTTTACCCACAGGAATGATGTACTACTATAAATGTTTTTTACAAGATAAATTACCTCATATGGATGGTATCAATTCAAGGTGTGTTCCATTTGAGACAACTCATTAATGTAGGTGGTTGGCAAAGAGGTATAAATAGAAATGATTCAGTCAGTTCAGTACTAATCAGGATATCATTGCCCACTTATTTGCAATGGATTCCATTTCTCTAGACCATGCTGTCAGACTGTCCAGGGAAATATTGTATTTCTCCCCTCAGTACATTTCTCCCCTCAGTAGGTCATGCCAAGAGCTGTTTGCTATAGTTAGTCTGTGGGGATTCTTTGATCTATCTTTCTCTTCCTGCATATCTGATGACGTTTCCAATAATGTGCTTCCTGGCCGAGCTAGCCATTCACATATTTGTTTGCTTTTCATTTACTACAGTTTCAAAAAGGCTTGTCGCTCTTCTTAAGCTGTGCGATAAAACCTGCATGAGGTATACTATCTGGGTCCAAAAAGGAACTGCATAACATCAAGATAGGATTTCAGAAGCTTTTCATTACACTTGGAAGGATAGTAGGAGGCATGCCAGAAGGTTGTGTCCCATGAGACAAATTTTACTCCTATACATTCAGGTCTTATCAGTTAGATTATTAACATGTGCACTAGGCTTAAGTGAACATGCTCAGCAACTTTCCAATTTTAAATATGTTGTAACAGACAAAACATGAAACTCCTTTTTCGGGGACCATATCGATCCCATAGCTTGAGTAATAAAGAGACACCCTGTCGATGGGTATTATCAACAGCACGGCAGGGCTTCTTGCACACCAGCAGGCTTCTTCAAAGATCATCCATCATCTAGATGTGAAGCAAATCCGATCACTCTGCTAAATATTTTCCTCTGAAGGGGAATGTTCATTAATGTGATCCCTGGTTCATTGATTTTATTTACAGCACCACTCTCCAAACCCGGATTATCAGAGAACAAACTGAACTAAATAAATCAGGGAGTCAAGGCGCATGTTAGTAAGTTATTATGTTATTGAAAACAGATTTTTCAGAGTGTCACTGACATCTTGCTAAGCTCTGTTTAAGTGTTGTGTGGCAGAGTTTTTTTTAAATTTTTTTATGAGTATGGGGCTGTATGCTTGCCAGGATTATCATAAAGTACGCAATCTCCTATTAGCCCTGTTGAAGTCCTCTGGGGATTATGTGCTCAAAGGGTCAGCTATTCCTCTGTTCCACACAATCTGGCATGGCTACTACCTGAAAAGCACCTGACGCTGTTTAGTGAATGAAACTGGCTGATATTTAGATGATGGGCAACAGATGAAGACATTCTTTCTATTAGGGGTGTGCTGATACTCGTATTATCCGAGTAATTGTCTTTAAGAAATTTGAAGTTGTTAAGTATTAATAAAATGTAATAAAACATGTTAATTACTCAATGCAAAACAATGCGGTCCCTCAGTTTCCCTTGTTTGTGCAATTATTGAGTTTCAATCGATAACAATGTAACAGTGTTATTTAATATAGAACCTGTGGTGATCAGACTAACTAACTATATGTATATGTGATTATTTGTCTTAGCTTTCTTTAATAGTTTTGATTTGAAATAATATTTTATTTCACTTGCCTTAGAAATGCATCCTCTCTACAATAAACTGTGGGATTGTAATCCTGGGCAAGATGTAATTTCTGATTAAACTTGGCAAAAAAATATACATCCCAGTTTCCACAGCGGTAGTGCTTGAGCGTTTAAGGAAGGGTGACATTTACGTGACAAATCAGTTTTGCAATATAATATTTTCATGGTCAGTTTAAAGGGCACATAAGGACCTTTTTATTTTATTGTGTTACATGTTCCAATGTGTTGCTACAACTGTTTACATAAGGTGTGTGTATTGTTTTAATTTTTGTTTTGTTTTTTACATTTTGACCACTTTTTAAAACTAAATTGCATTCCTTGCCTCAAGATGGCTTCCCATGTACCCGCAACGACCTCTCAGAACTACATTTCCCATCATCCTCCTTCTCACTGGTAAATCCATCTCTGGTACATATGTGAGCAGGAGGATGATGGGAAATGTAGTTCTGAGAGGTCCATGCGGGTACATGGGAAGCCATTCAAACAATATACACACCTCGGTACAGCAGTACAGAAGTAAAAACGTCAAAGCCAATCTGCTTTTAAAATACTCAATGTGGAAGTTAACTGCAATAATTGGTACTCAGCTGTCAAGGTGAGGGAAGGACAGCTTTTCTTGTTTTGAAATCAACACGTTAATGAATGGATTTATTTAATACCTGCCGATAAATACTTCTTAAAGGCAATTAGTGGGAATGTAAGAGTATTGGCACACTCGCACTTTCTATTTACCTGGTAAACTACCACAGCCAGGGCTAGTCAGTGGTATCTGATGCATGCTGATGCCAGAGCAGGAGAATTCAAAAACAGATCCAATAAATGCTTTAACATGTGTGATCCCAGTCTTAAAAGATTACAAATTGGGTTGGGAACGCATTTGTTGGTACAAGAATACATTTTTGATGTGTTTTATGTAATTCTTTATATAAGAGATTCCAACATGAACATGACTGTTTCTATAGACAGATAAAGAAACAAAATCCCAGGGGAAGTATGATCTAAAATTTCATGCAGATTTTTAAAAGGTACAACCAGTTTCGTAAAGATACTAGGACATGCTTTATGGGTAATGCACCATATTCTGAATGAATGTTTATGCAAGAACAGTATTGTTAATTATGTTATGTAAAAAAAATTCAACTACATTATGATGAGTACTAGAAATGATTAACAAGCAAGGAATGTAAGGATGATGACTAAACCACATGAAAGGTAGATAAATAAATGAAGTTCAAGCCTAGAAGATTCTTTTTTATTTTTTATTGATCAAACCAAGATAAAGTTTGTATGAGACACATACGAGCCAGAGGAAATCAATTTTGGATTCAACAAGGTTGAACTGAAAGGTTTTTTACTCTGAATAAAATAGTTTCTGCAACTCTCGGATGAGATAGTTGAGGGTAGAGATAACATTTTCTGTTACTCTAATAATGAAATCTAAAGGGGCAGCACACAATAGGTCACCATCACCACTTCATTTAAAACACAAATACTTAAAACCTTTGACATTGTATTAATTTGTTGAACTTTTTAGCCTGCCTCTCTGACAGCTACTTTGTTGCTTATTTGGAATGCAGTGTGATGTTCTTAGCCTGTCTCCCTGTAGGAGTGTTCCGCATCGATTCCTGCCAATATAATTGGCTCCCAGGCAGGAGTCACAGCGCAGAATGCCTGAAAGGGAAGTGGATGTAAAAAAAGGTGCATGCAAAGCTTTTTGATAACAAGCTCCACTGGCTTGGATCTGTAAGCTCATCCCCACCAGCAAAAACAATTTCGCATATACTGTATGAAATTCTAGTTGCGTATAACTCAAGTTTTTGACACTTCATCATTTAATTTTATAGCCAGAACTTGTTTTACTATAAAATTGTTATTAGCAATATTTAATTCTTTATTTTTTATTTATTGTTTGGTAACTTGTATTTCAATTTTCTCTTTTAATACAAGGTTCATAGAAAATTAACTCTCAATTTATAATGGTTTTGAAAAACAGGTCTGGAAGCAAGCCACAAAAAAAGATAATGGTATTTAGCATCTGCACGTTTTAAATCTCTTATTAATCCAGGCAGATGAATCCCCATGCAACGATGCAGAGGGCAGGTAAAGTAAGAAATAAATGATAATAATAATAATAATAATAATAATAATAATAATAATAATAATAATAATAATAATAATAATAATAATAATAAATGCGGTGATGAAAATCGCTCAAACAACTAACCTCATCAAACTATGAGGATTAAATAATAAGCTTTGTAATCCACAACTGTGTAAAAAGATCCAAAACAAACCCATGGGATTCAAGCTGGCTTTGAAGAAACACTGCAGATAGATTCATGGGCTAATGGAGGCCAGAGCTGAAGGGAGAGGAGGAGGCATTTTTATTTTTGATTTCTGCAATACGAACAATAAAATATCAGGGTCTAATTTATCTTACAATTTACTACAGCATCTCAGAGAGTTACTATGGTGCCCTGTGACCATCATTCTTGCAATGCTAAATAATGTCCAGTATGTGTGCTTTGATGTGTTGCTTTGAAGCATTATTGTAAACAAAAAGTGCCCAAGACAACGAGAAACACAGTTTGCTTCCAAAACCAATTTATGATTGTAAGAGGTCCTTTGGCTGTAAGGAATTGTAGGCAAGATACTTTAGTCTGTCAAAGTACAAACCTTTAAAGACAGTAAATCAGATTTTTCTCACCAAAGCATTCAATTACAGAAATGTTGACAGCACTGAAACCACTTGAGACCTGATAACAGCCCTGAGTACAGTGTTATTAATTCTTAACAACTAGGTTACAAACACATTGTTCCTATTTGGTTAATGGTTACAGTAACCTAAATATAAACTTGGCAAATATCAGTTCCATATGAAGGGATTGCATTGGCTACTGGTTAGTTTTAGAATAGATTTTAAGGTGTTGCTGCTAACTTATAAGGTTTTAAATGGTATTGCACCTCCATACCTTAAAGATCTTTTGGAGCCCTATGTCCCCATTCGCCTGCTCCGATCACTGGATGCTGGCCTGTTATTCAGAAAAAAAACTTCAGGTGGCAGATCTTTTAGTTATATGGCACCTAAACTATGGAACAACTTGCCCATCACAATTAGAGAAGCCCCTTCAGTCAATGTCTTCAAGTCTAGACTATTATTATTTGTTTATTTAGCAGACGCCTTTTTCCAAGGTGACTTACAGAGAAAAGGGTGTGTGTCACTTACAATTACGTCTCACCCCAAAGACGGAACACAAGAAGGTTAAGTGACTTGCTCAGGGTCACACAATGAGTCAGTGGCTGAGGTGGGATTTGAACCAGGGACCTACTGGTTACAAGCCCTTTTCTTTAACCACTGGACCACACAGCCTTTTTTCTATAGCCTGGCATTTTCATCCAGATGAGCTGATATCCTCTTGCCCCCATATTGTTCCCACTGTGTTTTATTTATTTTATTATTATTTGTATTATTTTTTAATCTAGATTAAAATCATATTTTTATAATACAGTTTATATATCCTGCTTTGTTTTTATTCTGTTCTTTCTTTTAAATGCTTACTGTTGTTCAGTAATATGGATTGTTTTTGTCTTTGTAAAGCGCTTTGTGGCGACCTGTTGCAAAAGGCGCTATATAAAAATACAATTGAATGATTGATTGATTATTAATGCCAAGTCAATCATATGGAATACAGTTACATTTGTTTAAAGGCACTATAAAAGATGTTACCGTGTTTGTGACAGGTTTTATATTAGTATACATTTTTTGAATTAACTGACTACTAGTAACATAAAATGAGCAACATTTGTTATTAACGTGTCAGTAAACTAGCTGTCAACAGTTAATACACTAATAAAGTGGTCTTTAAAATAAAGGGTGACTGTGTTCACTATGTCGGGATGCATAGGCGCTTTCAGTTGAAATCTCTTTAAAACACAAATGAATCCCATATCTAGTGCCTGTTAATGTTAAAATGAGAGTCCAACATGTGCACAAATTATACATATACAAATATTCAAAGCAGGTCGGGGGGGCGTCAATGCATTGAAATTGGTGCATAAGATTTACAATAAACTGATCACATGTGCCTCTTACATGGAGTTCACAGCCACCAGTGACTGCTGTGTATTATATTAGGCCTATAAGCGTCTTACTGCCATGAGAATGCTCTGTTGATGAAGCTGCTCTCATGTTAGGTTCAAAGTCGAGACAGTGTCTCTAATTCCTTACCTTGAAATCCTAGGGTTAATCAGTCTCTTGGCAGGGCTCTTGTTGGTTTTCCTCTAGTAGATCAGGCTGGATTCACATCAGGGGTCCACTTTCTATTAACTAGACAAAAAAGTTCCTGTGATTATCATTATTATAAGATACAGTAGCCTACTAAGTAATTTAAAATAATTTCATTGTATTACCCTATCCTTTTAAAATAATTTTTAACAGTTATTACAGTTAAACACTAAAATAATGGTAAGGGTAATTGCGTTTCCATTTAATATAAAACCAAGATCCTGTTGCTTTTTTAACTCGAAATTCTACAAAAACTGAGATCTGAAGGGTAATGCAAAATCCCTTTTGTTGTTCCAAAAAAATCACGTAGTTATGTGTGAAGGCCCTTTCTGTGTCTTTGTTCCATGTCAGTCTGGACTCCATCGTCCCCCCCCTCTCTGTAGAAATGAGGTGCATTCTGTCTCTCTCAAGTCAAACAGACCTTAATTGGAAAAGAGAGCATGTCTGAAAAACGAAGCACATTGCATTTTCCAAACAATTGTCAGCTGTGCCTGCAATTGGAGTCCTTCATCTTCAGCTTTACCACCCTGGTTCTCGATATTCCAATTACCTTCCCGTGTGCTTACAAAGCCAGCCTGACCTTTGCCAGAGGAGCTGCTATTTATTTGTACATTGAGGTGCAAATTCACTGCAGGGGCTTTTTTAAAGAGCAGATTTAAAGAGTGTGTAATAATTAATAAGTGCTAATTATAATTTTAGATCTCAAGGCTATCCCCAGAGTGAATGAATCTGTTTTGTTTGCTCTTTTCCTCTTGACAGACAGAAATGTGTATACATAAACAGTATGTATAACATATAACATTATGGTTGAATTCCTCTCCTTTAACAAGGACCCATCTATTAAAACCATTTATTGAAGTTCAGTCACATAATAAACAATCAATAATAACCCAATAGGTACATTGATTTATCCATACAAAAATGAGAAGGTATCAGAGTTATTCCAAAGCATGCAATGAGTCATAAGAAACATACTTAAGATACATATGGAATATGATCATAAAAATTGCAATGCCAGTATCATGGCCCACACATAACCACTATTATTGCATATCAGTTGACGGCCTATTAACATGTCAATGATCGGGATATGATTAAATGCATGCAAACACTTTTCATGCCACGCAAAATAAAGTTTTATTAAATTATTTCATTTATGGTGTGGAGATTAGCCTTAATACAATTACACAGCAGGATTCTTCATTGTTCATTTTTGACAAGGAAAGATATTTCCAGCATTACATTTACATATACAATTTCCTACTTCATCAAACATGTAAAAGTACTGTAGCATCTACAAGAAATGCTTTCCTGAAATCCACTGAGAACAAGGTGATGAGCACTTAACATTGTGCTCCCCTGAGGGACAAGGACTATGTCTGCAGTGTGAGCTGAGACACGCCTCCACACGCCACCAATCATAACGCCCGCAGCTGACCTCATTGCTTTGCCAAGCTGCACCTGGAGTCTCAGTTGCTGAACCCCACAGAGAAGGGCAAAAACTAAAAACCTGAGATGTAAACACATTTTAAACATTCGCTTGCATACAGAAATGTCCTTCCTCTGAAAAATCTGGTAATTACAATGTTTTCATAGAAAGGATGGGGAGGGCGGATGGGGGGGGGGGGGATAATGAAGGTGACATTTTCTCTGCTAGTTGAAAAGATTTTGTAACAACTCTTAATTTTCAGTTTCAAATACTGTTTAATACTGCATTGAAACAGACCTGGGACCGGAGCAAAAATACGGAAAAAGTTTTTTTTTTTTTTTTTTACTTTTCTGAGGTTGCTTTCTGGGAGATTTTTGTGTTGGATGTGTGACCACTCACATGCTCAATAGCTCCAAACTGGACAGAAGGTGTGATGATTTGTTCACAAGAGACAGAGGAGTTACATTTAGCACACAATTAACATGTTAGTCCAGACAGCCGGAACAAGAACACAAGGTACTTTTGAGTTGATTCATTCTGAGTTATTTTAATTAACTTTTTGCAAATGGTAAAACTGCATTCCTAACATGTAACTTAGAAAAGCTGTTATATGTCTGTTTCAGTCACGTTGGCAAAAACAGCAGACCCGACAGCCTTTGATAGAGGGCTGATTGCCGATGCTTGGGTTGGCAGATGTTTCCTTATCCAAGACTGCACAAACTATCGATGTTTGTTTCTCAACTCACAGCCTCAAAAGTGATGACTCAGTGGCCATTCTGGAAGAACAGATTTTGCTGCAGATTTCCAACCCCAACTTCCTTGAAGGAAATGGAGACAGTAAGCACCCAGCATTGGTGTCACATCTCTCCGGAACAATTTCAAAACCCGGCAGCTGAACCATATTGTGTCATTCTGGTTGTCCATGGCACACCCACATCCTACTGACTGTATAATTTTGTGCAAATCACTGTGCTGGTATCTCTTTACAGATGGAATGATTAGTTATGATGGTATATCAAAGGGCATTCAAAAGTCACAAAGGCGCTGTTTGTGTAGACATGAATAGGTTTCTGAATTCATAATATAAAATCTACATTAGTCATTAATTGATGTACCCCCCTCCCCACACACACACATACAAAAGGATAATTAAAAGCAAATTGAAGCAGCATTAACAAGAATATCATATAATCTGTAATCCCAGTGATTGACTCGTAGATGGGCACCTTAGTCCCCTGTCAATTGCACTAGCAAATCTCTTTGATTGCTTTCTTTAATTAATGTTCTGTTTGTAGTTTACATGGAGGTTTGCGATAATGATGCAACATGCATTTTTATAGTAGGTAATTGAATCTTTTCATTTAGTAATGTCAGAATATATACTTTGTCATATTACCTGTACTATCTATCCCATAAATATTCTAGTGCCTTGAACGGTTTGATGTTTAAAGCAAAATTAAATCAATAAAAACGATCTCCAAACAGCTGATGAGTGTGACAGTGCTGAGCCGAAGCAAGGCTCTGCAGCATGGACCAGCAATTTTCAATAACGTTTTAGACAGTAAAGGTCAGAACGGAAAATACAGCCAGAAAGTGTCCCTGAAGAGAAGTTCTTTGGCGAGTTTCTGTGGTGTGGCTTTGACAGATCTATCAGTCTCTCATGAGAATCTCGATAATATTGTTTTTTAAATTCTCAAACAGTCATTTGTAGATGCTATGCAGTTTTACCATTAGCACAATGGGTCCTGCTGCATGTTTCTGTAACGTTCATTGGGATCAATTCATTGTTTAATAAAAGTATTAAAAACAGTATGAGCCCCATTGAAAGACACAAGAGCTACTAAATAAACTAAAAAGAGCACACATTAAATTGTTTTTCTTTTTATTATTATTATTATTTAGTTGTCAGAAATCATGCAAGAGAAGTAACCAGGATTAGACAAGTGCCTATTAGAAGTTAATTTGTGAAATTAGGTTAATTAATGATAAGATGCTTATGGGGGGCTGATGGGAAGAATCTGATTGCTCCTGCTTTTAACTGCTTTTTCGCTGGCAGATGGTTTCCTCTCAAACGTCTTGAATTAAGAATTGTAAGTATTATTATTTGTGAATGTGCAATATTAATGTGACTGGGTGCTTTAATTAGAGTAACTCAATAATCCCTGAACAGAGATACAGGCCCGTACAAGTTAGGTTATTTATGTGGTAAATACAGGATGCATTGAGATCACATCTGAGATAAAGTCCAGGTTTTTTCATACTAGCTAGGGAAATGGTTGTCTCTAAGTGAATCCATGCTTTTCTTGTTATTTCTAATACATGACAAGTGTCATATAATATTGTAAAGGTTAGGGAAGGGCATTTATTTAATACTGCCGATAAATACTTCTTAAAGGTACTGAAAATACAAGCATCAGCAGACCCCTACATATAATGCACAATAAAAAGCAGCTGGAATCTACATGGAAAAATTACACAATGCAGTAAACAACTTTGAGATGTATTAGCTGCAATGGTATATGAAAATACCGTTAACTATAATCACTGTGGGTTTCACCTGAGCATGGTAAAATAAGCATGAGTGTGTTGGCATTTCACCTAATGCGGATTCTCTAGTAAGTAGACATCAAATTCATTTTGTTTCCCTGTTTATAAAACAAATCCTTTTATGTAACAAAATATCCAGATGTCATTAATACTGTCTCAATAGCCAGCAACTACAGTAAAGGATTGTCTATATATAAAAAGGCACACTGATAATGTTAGGTAAGGTACATGTGTTATACAATGCAGATCTGAAGAATAAAATAAGCAGGTTTGTTTTATATTCACAAAGCTTTGACTCCCAAGCTATTGGGGAAAGGAAGTAGAAAACTAAAAAAAACTAAATGGTAGTCTTTCTAGCAATGAACACCAGAGTATTATTATTATATATATATATATATATATATATATATATATATATATATATATATATATATGCAATTATTAGATATTGATTAGCTAGTTAATATTATTTTAGATTTGAGTTAATGAATAATCTATGAGTATTTCGGGATTCTGTTCAAATTGTGTTGGTGAAGAAATGGAGCAGAACCTGCTCAAGAAAATCAACTGCGGAAAATTGAAAAAAAAAAAAAAAGAAAAGAGCAGAGAGCTCAGCTTTCATTTTTCTAGAGTTCCATTACCGCTTGAGATTCTGCATATTTTAACAACTTGGTCAATGTGGGTTATACTCTTTTGTATCTGAGCAATGGCCATGTTCAAGGTGGAATTATGCAGATTGAAATACTAGATAGCTACAGTTAGCATCGCATTGAGTTCATCTATAGCAGGTTTAAACATCAATCTCTGCTGAAAAAAGGGAAATGGTGAACAAGTACCCTTTCTGTTAACACTCTCTAAAATGGCAGTGACTGTGTTTTAATGTGACTGTGGCACAAGCCTAATTATACGTACTGGTAACCCTTCGATATCTCTTACTGTGCTAGCTGCCAGTAAATGTTTTACATTTTCAGGTCTAATCAGTGGCAATTTATACAGTATATCAATTTATTAGACACAGAAATCTCTCATTTATATTCTATCCCTCCACCTTTTGTATCCAGTAAGACCAAAGTGGTAATTTTTTATTTTCATTTTAGCTTTTACTCAACATGAACCTTGACAGCAGAGGGTTCTTTTTATAATATCAGAAGGGCAGTTTTTTTTTTTTTACAGTGTCTGAGTTGTTGCCTGAAGCTGCGTCAGTGAATCTAACTCCTGTTAATCAGCATTGTGCATGTAAGAGGTACTTTATAGAAAGACAGGGACACCCAAAATAGCCCCTTGTAATAACATAAGAGACAAGCTGGTTAGTTAAAATGGGTTTTAATGATGTTACCAAGACTTGATGAGTAGAATACACACAACTGGATAAATGTTGATTGCAGAAGTAAGCTTGCTTCAGACAGCTCTATTTGGTCGGTTCTTTGCAAAAACAGAAACTTCAATGAAGCCCCCTCAGGGTGACCACCTACCATCTACTAATATGAGAAACAAAATCAGCTGGGCTGAGTGAAGGTCACAAGTCGCTATCAAGGTCAATACACAGCCGTTTGAGTACAAATGACTTGATAAGTTGTGAGAGTGATGGTGCCATTGAAGCAATCAGAGCAAGTGCTGTACTGTAATGTCATCTTGTGTCATCAAAGTCTTTTAAGTCAGTATCTTATAACTGACATTTCATTTGTCAAGGTCACGATCACAGCCCATCAGAGATGTTGGGTTTTTGGATCAGGTTGCTGCACGGCAGTTTGATAGGCTGTTCGGTGTCTGGTGTATGATGGGGTAAAGATTTCATGCTTGCACTCCAACTTGTGGGCATCTTTGAGACATTATTATATTATATTTCTCATATTTCTCATATTTGTCTAAACTTCTCGTTAGTAAATTATGCATACAAATACATAATTAAATATGTATACAGTATCCTGAAGTTCTGATGCAAGCAGCTGTAGTGAAATAAGCAGTCCTGCTTCTGAAGCCAAGTGTCTCTGCAGTTCTCTGACCCATCCCGTCTGCTCCAGTTTCACAGATGGCAATTCTGGCATTCGGCAGACATCAAAACAGACTAAACGCTTCTTTTCACAGGTACACAAAATTAAAGGGCTGTGAGTTCCATGAGTTCAGCTCTATACGCCTTTGCGTGGATCCTGGCAGGATCTTTTCATCACTACTTTTTCACCTCCCCAGCACACTGGAACCCCACCTGGACCTGGTAAAAAAAAGCACAAGCAGGCTATATGACTTTGCTATAAAATTAGTTACCTCGCTACTTTTTTTAAAAATTTAATTTACTGGCATGTTCCATTATAAATACACAGCTGGTTAAAAAAATATATATGATGTACATTAAAAGGACATTGAAATCACCTAGGAAGTGAAATTGGATTACGTAAGAGCAAGACATGCAAACTGATAGCTTTCTTTAACCTAGTAAATATATCATTGTATGAAAATACATATAACTATAACATGGGCTTCTTTCAAAACTGCACATGTGAGACCACTCAAGCAAAAGGCACATGGCAGGTAAGGTAGCTTGTGACAGGGAGGACCCTGTCACTGGTTCAGCTGCGCTGCTGCTTTGGTAAACAAGAAGGCTTGCCTAGAGCTGAGCTGATTGGAAGGTCCTGATTGGCTGGGGTGGCGTGCCTGGGGAGCTTCCACCTGTTCAAGAAGGCAGCAGCGGAAACTTTCGAGGCAACTGCAACGCCATGTCCACACAGGCAGATTCTGAGTGAAAGCTTGTGCTCGTTGACATCGAGGAGGAGAGTTTCCGCTTCATGGAGAGAACTACTCCACGAAACCCTTCCACTCCAAGATGGTGCTCGTGACGGCATTGTCCAGCCGAGGCTGTCTGAAGAGGCCAGAGTTGCCATGAAGATGCCGGGACACCGGGAGCCCAGAAGTAGATCAGTTTAGGGGATTTAATCCCAGACTATGTACAGTGAGTGTTAATAGTGTAGGTTCCTGGAGCTGGTCGTTCCTTTTTGTGGGACTAGCGCTCGCCATTTGTGGGCAAACTTTTATTTTTAGCTTTGTTTTCTTCTCTTTCCTTTATTAAATCTGACACTAGGACTACCATGACTTGTACCCTAGTGGCAGTACTTGTGTTGAATAAAATCTGCGCGCCTGTGTGGCGTGTCAACACCCACTGCTCTGTGTCTGATTCAGTATTATTTAGTGATGACACACGTCTGTAACATCGCCGTTACATAGCTATATAAGCTCTTTATGTAAACTCTGGCAACAGCGGGGTTATTGAAAGGCTTGATTGTGCACAGCTCTCTGCACAGCACTTGATTTTCCATGGACCTCCAGCCTTAGCTTCTGAGACGTGATGAGGAAAGGCTTCAAGCTGGGATAGCTGTCAGTTGCATCTCATTCCCAATGCATGGATTCACCCATCGACCTCTGCATCTTTTAATATCAAAGCCTATGAAATAAATTGCAGGACAGTGATACTTACTACACTGTAACCTGAGTGCGCAGGTCCACACTGTTAATGTCAGCAGCAAACACACATGCCTGTTTGAAAATGACCCCTTTTGTCTTGCAGTTTAAAACATCTGAAAGGTGACAAAGCCGTTTGAAGGTACAAAGGCTCCATATGTGGCTGCTGTTTCTGTGACAGCCTCTTCTAAATCATCAGATAAATAAAAGATGAAAAAAATGAGATAAGTTACAGGCTGGGGGTAAAAATGAGTGGATTTGGATAGGTCAGGGGTTTCATGGGTGACAAATAAAAGTCTTTGACTTGCGTTTAAAGAAGCATGTTCCTTACACGTGCTTGCCTGATTCACAGTGTTGCCCTTTTAATGAACTCCATCCCTTCGCTTTGTACAGTAATCATCAGCTCCACAATCATACAGTAAGAAGGGAATCATATAGGAGAGATGAAACAGGTGGGGGAAAAGTGGGAAGCAGCAAGCCATGGTTATTGGATTTGTGAAACTAAAAGAAATTCAGTTGGAGAAACAAATTGCAAATATGAAAAATAATCAGGGTGGGGGGGGGGGGTCAGAGGGTCGAATCTCCCTTAAGGTACAATTGATTACTTTTGAGTTCAATTATGTTGTTAACTAAAGCAACATGTATTATACTGCTCATTGGACAATGGGGTGAACTGCCTTATCAGTGGTGTGTGTGTTTCTCATTTATATTAAACCAAGTGAGCAATTATGCAGATTTCAATCTTTTTGGTAGACAAAAAAGACACATCTTGGGTCATCACGTAACATTTTATTCAATAAAACAGACAACATGCTCTGATCCTGAAAGCTAAGGTGTAGTAACAAAAACTGACTTTGAAGTCGAAACATGAATCAAACAAAACATTTAGAGGGGATACTATGGAGAAGGTTGCCATCTGGACATAGAATACTGACATCATCTCTCCCCATAATCCTCTCAGTAAATAGTAGTCTATCAGTCACTTAATTAATCAACAAACAAGTATGTAATAAGAAGCAGGAATCCAACTCAGGCCTCCTGGAATGTATACAAGCTCAAACTCAGACTCTCTAGATGTTATGTGGAAATCTAAATGTTTTAGGACTATGTTTCAAGTCATGTTGTAGCCTCCCAAACTGGACGTGCAGCTCGTCTCTCTTTGATGAATTTCATACTGGAAAGGACTCTTTAATGAAAAAGTCTTGACAGAACATTGAGAGGGCAAGCTAGTCTCTCGTGCCTGTAGGCTGAATAAAGAAGCAACGAGATAGAGAGGCTGCTGCAATACAAAGAATGCAACAATAAACTTCAATGGAATGAAAGTGATGAGATGAGGGGTCCCTATAATAAGGTTTCAAAATCTCATCGTAAAAGGTGAGTGTGAGGCATATAAAATGGACTACAGCCCCTTGTTACTGTACTTAACATTGTTTTATTTACATGGACAAGACTATTACCCCAGCACTGTTATCCTGAAACTATTGTTTATGGAATACAGTACAACAGAGACAAAAAGAGAGACAACCACGTTGGAAGAATAAATCATTAAAACAACATGATATATGTTTCCCCTCTTACCTTTGTATTACTACCTCGTACAAATGAGTCAATTTCTGACAGTTTAATATAAACTACACAATGAACTTTTTCATTAGTATCAGAACATCATTTTGACTCTGACCAATTACTGACTCAAAAAAATATCCTGGGTTAGAATCCCACCACACATTCTGGCAATAAATTAAACATGCAAAAACTTAGCAAATAATAAACAGCTGAACTATTGGATAATAGTCCTTTATAAAATTGCATAACATAACAAAGTGTAATAGCGCATAGTGAAAACATGGTAAAACACAGAGAGGCATGGTAAAGCATTAAAAATCATGGAAAAAGTTTGGTAAAAGTGCAAAAATGCTGTGCAAAAATACTTTAACAAGGGGTTATTCTGTTTTCAAAGATATTAATGGACACGTATTCTTGTGCACACTTAATTATTTATCCACTTTCTACTAATTGCACTGTAACGGCATTACTTTTTCCAGTGAACGTGTGCACTCATCTTCTATTTTTTATTTAAATATTTACATTAATGATACCTTTGTTATTTTACCTAGCAGCCCTTTTAAACATGTGTCAGGCTCCAGGTTAATAGAAAATAGTTCTTTTGAAAGCCTGCAAAGGCTATTGAGAAGCTCACACAACCTTGAGTCATGTTACCATAGTGAAAATCCAGGCAGAGTGTCTGTGATTATTTGTTTGAAAGAGCTGGTATAAGGGTGCAATACCAGGGTTTTGTAAGAAGAAGAAAATAAACACAATAAAAAAAATACAAAATAAATAAAAAAAACGGAATTGAATCTTATTTAATAACTGTATATAGTAACTAATCACCAGTAATAATTACAATTTAATCCATAAAAAGTACTAATAATTAATTGTGGTTTATTTCATTTGATTTCATTATGAATTAAATGATTTAGCAGGAAATCATGTTATTAGGGGAACTTAGAATACATTTTTACAGATGTTTTTTAGAATACATTTTTACAGATTTTTACAGAGTGCAATGAATGTCTCAGGGTCACATTTGCAGATTCTGCAGTTAATAGGGCTTACATTCCAAAACCTCATCTTACCTGCAGAGGTCAGCCTTTCCAGAAACTGTAGCTTTGCATCACTTAACAGGGTACTAAAAGCAACATTTCTTTCTATTAACTGCTCCTCTGCTTACTCCTTACAAACTGTGAAGTACCATATGAAATACGGAAGCTGCTGTATCCTACTTATCTGGATTAGTGATGCTCCAGCATTGCTACGCTGCTGCTAGTCCTCTGAGAGAAGACAATGAACCCTGCATCGATTTCCACAATCCGCAAGAGAGAGAATGGAAAGAGGACAGTAGTAATGGCTTGGGTCACAGGGGCTAATAGGCGCTATTCATGAAACATACCAAATGGCTTTTGTCAGACACAAAAGCACAGACGAACAAAAAAGAAAGGAAATGCTAGGATACTAAATGTAATATTCAAGAAGATTTGGAGAATAAACAAACAACAGAATACAGTATAGTATAGTTCCAGTTGTATATGATTTAGCAGAACCGCATTAGGAGATGCAATGTGCTGCAAGGCAGTGAAGATCAAAGCAATCCTCTAACTGAACCAGATTATTATTCTATATAGGCTTGCAAACAGCCAGAAGATTTAAATTATACATCACTATTTTATCCATCGAAAATAATGCCATTCTTTTCACACTATACGATAGGAGTTAACATTAAATAAGTGATGATGTTAAAAGGTAAGACATCATGTTTTACATCATCATCATAATTATTATTATTAATATTATTTATAGAACTTATCATGTATAGAAATTTTTTCCTGCTAGTAAAAACAAATTAATGTGTATCTTCCAAATGCATTAAAAATGTACAGTAATCTGATTAGACTGAGTTGCTAATAAAGTTGCCATATACTTTAATTCTTATGTATTTATTGCTGTTTTTTATATTAAAACAAAAAGCCATATTAATTCACAAAACAAAAGCCGCAGCAGTTTTTTTTCAAGGTCTCGTGGAGGTTGATGATTCTGCCAGTGTCTGAGGCAGGCAGTCATAACTGTTGACGTCAAATTACATCGCTGATGCAGGACTTCAGTGTCTCTAGTGGTTCCACCAGGAGACAACATGAGAACAGAGATCTAAGAAGTAATCTCTAGTCTGAAACAGTATTCTCTTCTGCACTGCTCCTCAGTCCAGCAGTGATTGCTTCAGCCATGCTGCGATGCAGTCTCATCTCTTATTCATGTACTCCATCCTCATTAAGAAGCTCTATACATACTGCTAGATCAGATACCAGCTTCTATGTCCTGGTTCCTAACCACATTAAATCCTGTTAAGATCACTGAAATGCACACCTCACAGTTGCAGACAAATTGTCTGGGTCCCACTGGGGTGGAGTATTCTTGAAAATGCAAGTCGTTCTCATTACAGGATATCTTCTGACACCTTATTACAAAGTATGCACCTCATCCTCTCTCCCCTAGCTTGGTGAATTGGCTCCTGTGCCGTTTGGAGGGATTTTGCATTCAGCTCATTGCAACAAGCAAGTCAGTGACATTCACTGCATATTAGAGCTACATTAAAACATTAATCAAAGAGACCTAGATCCACAGCATGCACACAAATATGAATTTGACATAATGATAGACGATGCTGCAAAAAGCCCAAATGGAATTGCATCACAATTGAAAAAGACTGTCTCTAGATGCATGTCAAATATGCCAAATTCAAGATGAACAACACACTAGACAACCAGCCAAACACTGACTGGCAGCTATTGACAAACGAAAAACAACTAATAAACTGTCATGTGTCCCTTGTTTAACTTCACATAATATTATTATTATTAAATGTAACTTCTATAGAGAGCCTTCAGTTGGCGAGTACAACAACAACAACAAAAAAATGTCATTTTCTATACAGTACCTCTTTGACTGTTAGAGTAATATGACATATTGAATACCAATGAGTTTCAATTACCCTAAGGAAGGAGACCTAGATTTTGCATAATGATTTAAAAACATGGTTTGACTATACACCCACACACTTATCCCACAGTCACTCACTAAGCAGAGGAATGGAGGCATGGATTGAAATATCTCCTGGACAGGGCCCCTGATAACAAGATGATTCATCTCTGTGGTTCAACCATTTTAATATTTTAATATATAAATTATTAAACTCAGGTTTAAAACTCCTTTAAAATCCCTGAATTGAGTCACTTGGAAAAAGAGAAATGGATAATTAATACTCTCCAAAAAAGAATAATTAGCAATTCCTTTCAACAGAATAGCTAATGAACCATGAGAACACCACTTTTTTTTTTTTTTTTTTTTTTTTTGCAACAGTACTATTTCAACCTAAATGTTTAGGGCTTTTAGATAATTTAATGTTTGCATTTCCAAATCTAAGCTGGAACATGCCAACATCATTAGTTAGAAGTTTGCCATTTTCTTGTTTCCTATGTAAAATGATGCACACTTGACTAAATAGGCATTACGTTATTTTAAGTATGATTTTTTTTTTAAACTTGTTACATGACAACGGTGGTGTAGTCCTAAATCTTAAAGTACCGTAATGCCAATTAAAACATAGATTTTTCTCAAACAAATTATACGAATTCACATTGTACTTGTACATTGAACTTGAGGTAACATTTAATAGGTAATGCATGCGTAGGCTACTCCCCTTGATCAGTGCCTCCAGATTGGCATTTTTGTGGCTTCATTTTGGCTGATTACTTCCAAAATTTGATTACTTCCAAAATCTGGCAACACTGTAAAAAACATGTACATATTCAAGCCCACCAGCACCTCTGCAAACAGAGGGAATCAGACACTGATTTTGGTTCTGAGTGCATATTTAATGGAAAGACTAATTTTTCCCCACTGAAAATAGATCGCTTCATTGGTGCCCAGGCACCAGAATTAGACCGGTCGGGCACCATATAAGAATTTGCATAACAAATCGGCAAAAATTCTTAAGTCAAGGTTCTGTCTATAGACAAAAGTACAGGAACGATGTTCCGACGCGACTACACCACGGCATGACACGGTGTCTATATAAGATTTGTACAGTGTGTAGAATGTGTGGATAGAATGCAGGCTCCCCTGTGAAGAGTAGAATGCTTCTGTAGGAAAATTCAATTTCAGTAAACAATAACACCATATTGAAACAGTTAACATTTTAAATAGCAGACAGCTGGGTGTCCTCTCAGCAATGGGAGGGCACATGTGGCAGGCAATTAGGGGAATGAATCTAAGCCACCAAACCTGGCTTGCTGATGATATAACCTCTCAGATGATCTAACCTCTCATAAGTCTGAAATGATTGTGTGAAAGGATTTCTTTTTAATTTTACAAGGTTTGAGTTAGAAGAAAGGCAACCGTCAGGGCTGATGCTCACAGTTAACCCAATTTGGACATCACCTTTATGGAAAGAAACTAACAGCCCGTACTGTAGTCACCTGCCATGTGACCTCCAGCGGTGACTTGATGGCTTAGCTTCAGCAGTAGAACTAGCCAGAAGCATCTTGATATTCTGAAGACTAAATAATTTGGATAGGAAGTACAGACGGTACTTACACCAGCCTTTCTTCTTTGAAGCCTTCGATTAGAATCCGGGCACAGGTGAATTGGGGTTGGTGGTCTTACCTTAGGCTAGAGTGAATTGTAGTCTGCATTAAAAGCCTCCACACAATCCAGCAGACAGTCTCAAAACCAAAGGGAGAGAACTGAATTTAAATGACTCTCAAAATTGGTGCTGTGCTTATTTTCCATTTTCACCATTTTCAAAACAAGCACAGATTACGTGCCTTGTTTTTTTTCTAAACATTCACAATACAGAAAGGTGCATCAATAAACAAAACTAGAGGGAACCAAACAGAGCATGTAAAAGACACTTCAATGGAGGTACCTCTTAGCCAACATGTGTGTTTTTTTTTAATTTTAGGCATTATAACAATATTCTTTTTGTTCACTTTTTTGGATAACAGAAAATAAACTCTATGAACAACATATCGCAAAATAACAGGCACAAACAAACAGCATTGGAAACACAGAAGAAAAAATGGCATTGCAGTAAACAGAACTATCTGCCTTCTTTATAGCACTTCCAGAGCCACATAAGCTCTATTAGCTTGCCTGTTATCGTCACATTCCGGATACTAGGGTTCAAAGGGCATTATAATAAAATACTACAAATGGCTTTATACCTGAAACAGCATAAGGCACTTCGTAAAGATCCAACATAATATATAATAACTTGAAGCTGCTGCATTTAGCAGTCAAACCGACTTGTAGTTTACCTCAGAACGTGGAGTTTATTGTTTTATGTTTTGAACGAGTTCAAAATGAAATACTGAAATGTCTCTATTGTTTCATATGTGTGTGTAAGTGAAGTTTGCATCAAGGCATTTTGTTCCTGTCTGTACTAAAGAATTCCAATGTCACCTTCATTACCACAAGCATCCTGTTTTAATACATGGCCCCCAAAGACAGGAAGTATAATACACACTTCAGGCAGAATTGGGCTTACCCGGTCTACTTTTCTACATTAAATTTCAAGCTTCTTTTCACCTCTTACATAACACCTTTTCTGATGTGTCACGTCAGCATTGAGATTTCATACAGTGCTGCATGCTTAACCAAAGCATGATAAGACAGGGTCGTTTGTAGTGCATCATTTTTCTTTTAAATCTAGAATGAACGCAAACGCATTACAGGGTCCCCAGGGTTCAAGATCACTGCTGACAGACATAGCTAATTGTTAATTACAGAAGTTGCAGCACTGGCTCCTGTGTGGACTGCTTTTATAAACCAGGAGCTGGGCTTCTGATGGCACTAGGGCTCCCCATTGTAAATTCTACAGGAAATACCTTGTCTTTTAGGAGTGGGATCAGGGTTGGGAGCTACAGTCCATGTGGGCCATCCTGCTTCTGGTTTAGGAGACATGTGTACCACTCCTTCAGACATGTTTATGTGGGTTTGTAGCAAGGTAGTGTCCTCTGAAACCTCTTTCATGGGATATAAATTTTTTTTAAAAAGCAGAAATGCCAAACTGTATTTACCTCCACCAAACGCTTCATTCTCACACTGCTGGGTCGTAAGGCTGAGAAGGTGATGATTCCCAGACAGATGAGAATAAGAGCCACTCAGGGCAGGATGAACAAGACCCGGTGTGTGGCTGAGGAGAGGAACCAACAAGAACATCTTAGCAGTGTGTTCATTAAACCTCAGTCATAGACACTGTCTATCCACTATCCTATAGGGCCATTGTAGCTTCGAGAGTGGACCAAGAGGGGGGGCTTGACCCCTTTATTATTTATTGTTGGAAAGCCCTTGAAAAAAGCATTAACAATATATAAAGGACATCAAAATGGCCATTTGTTGACTATCATCACATGTTCTCCCCATGACCTTTTTCATGCACACAACACACACTAAAACCCCTTTCTCCATCATGTGTCACTTCACTTAGAATGACCTTATAGTGCATCATACATTTGCACACATCTGTATGGTATTTCTAATTTTAAGAAGCAAACTTTAAATTTATAATGCCTCAAGTTTCCAGATTCACACTAGGATTTCAGTCAGTTAAGAGGAAAGCAACTGCCCCCTGGTGGTTATAGAAATCATATGGCTGGGAAAGCACAAGCTGGCGAGGATTTTGCAGTTCTAGTAAAGGTATGTAGGTAAGATCTTTCTGTGGGAATGGGAATGTTGTCTTATTGACCATATGTAGTGGGAAGTGCCAAAACAATAAACTAGATTATTAAGGGTAAAAAAAGCAGTATTTGACACTCAATTGCAAAATCAAACTAACATCAAAGGTCACGGATACATAATGTGTATTTGATATTTATAAATGAGGAAGGATGACAAACTTAAACTGATGACAAACTTAAACTGTGCAATCAAGAATTCTTCAGTGATGTGAATTAGGGAGAAGTGGAGGTGTTACTGCTGTACTACATTATATAATTCTATTTGAAGCCAATTATACACCGTGACCCAGAGCTATTGACTCTCATGCTGACATTTAGATCATCAATGTTCTGAAATCCACCCCCAACACAGCATGTCAATCTCTTTAATGATTTTTTTCCCTTTAAAATGGTACGGGGTGGCCACATTTTAAAGTCTAACACAACAACGGTGTTTAGGTCTGCAACTGTTCTGCTAAATTGAATCTTAGATCTGTAAATAATACATTTCTTTCTATCTAATTCACGTATTTGCAACTTGGTATTAAATGCAGGCTATCACGCTATTATTTATAACTGGTGCTGAGCTCACCAAGTCACAAGCCAGTTAAAGCTGTAACAAATTCATTATTCTTTAACTTCTAAGGCCAGTCAATTTAACAAGCTCCCTGCCGTTTTAGCTCTCTCTCTCTGCTTTAAAGTGGAAGGGAAAGTCTGTTCTGGAACACAGGCTTATGAAGGGGAGCCAAAACACAGGCTAATGCAATTACCTTAGGAC
Organism: Acipenser ruthenus; assembly: GCF_902713425.1. Classification (NCBI taxonomy): domain Eukaryota; kingdom Metazoa; phylum Chordata; class Actinopteri; order Acipenseriformes; family Acipenseridae; genus Acipenser; species Acipenser ruthenus. The sequence continues at coordinate 5,487,392 of NC_081201.1, read as the reverse complement.
TGGGGTATCAACAAATAAAATGTCACTAGCTACTACTTACAATGTTACAAATCCACAACTCTTTTAGCCACAGTTAACCAATTTACTATGCTTTTAAAATGGAAGTCCTGGTTTTTTTCCATGTTGTGAGAACACATAATTAAACAGTCCACTGTTTATCTGCAAAACAGATAATGGGCCCAAATGTAAAGATCTTGACTTTAAGTAATGGGCCCAAATGTAAAGATCTTGACTTTAAGTAATGTCACGCTCTAAATATCCATGTGTTATCAAATGATCATATTTTATATGATCCCACCCAACATTAGCGTTTTTGTTACAACAATAGAAGTGTTATGATCATGACGGGACAGAGGAGTGGTACTGAAATTACAATTGTAACTCACAAGATGATTTGGCATTCTGTCAGGCTGCCTTGTCCATTAGTTGGTTGACAGGTCTAATTTTGCACTTGCTTTGTGGGGGGGGGAGACAATTGGGCTCCACAATTTGGCCAATAAGGAATTCACAATCTATTATATAACACATTTTCTAGGAAAGATAAGATCAAGGAACCTGTCAATAAAGTTATTAAACCTGGGATAAAGCTGTGGAATGTGTTACACATCACAGTGGAACTGTTAAATCTGAATAAGCTTTAAAGAATAAGCTTCTGACACTGACAAGCAAGCAAAACTCCAGATAATACAGATCTTATGTGTTACCCAAGCTAAAAATAAATCAGTAGAAATACAGGTTTTATCTCTTAGGTTCAAATGTCTTCAACACATTAGTTGTGATATCCCACTCAAACCCAAAACCCTACACAGTCCATATGGGGTACTGTATGGAAAGTGTCTTTGGAAAAATGTTTTTGGGGAGTTATTCCATTCCATACAGCTAACAACTGCTTGTTTTGTGGGGTTGGTGTTAAAGTCTCTACCCTAATTAATCCCATCTTAATGGGGTTTAAACTGGGAACACATGGTACTGCTCTGGAATTCAAGAGCAACGTCTGAGCGGGGATTATTGTATTGTAATAATGTGATTTCACTAGTTACCACATACTGTACTGCATAACTATGGGCAGATGTTGAATTGTATGCTCTGGTCATAAACTAAACGATTCATATCAAACACAAGATTTTGTTTTTATACCAAATTTGTAAAATGTCTCTCGTCTCAGGAGTTGACACAGCCACAGATTGACCAATTTTTCAAGGCAATCTTGTATAAAGCTATTAAACAGAAGGCTCAAATCAAATTAAGAACAAACGGTACCCTATGAACTATTAGCATACATACATGCACACTAATGTGGCATACTACTTCAATTAAAAAGGGCATAGTATCACATGCCCAAAAATATATCATTTAAAATGCACAGTGCAATATCTGAAAAGCAAAGTACATTCCAATGATTATTTTTTTCTCTAAACAATACCCGAGAATGGGTACCGAACTACAAACCTACGACTTCCCTCAGGAGTTTGTAGGCGGCACAGATTTACGATGCTGTATTACTTAAATTGTCCCTTTGTGATGACGTCAAAGACACACTAAGCCCATCAAAAACGATGGTCTTAAAGCATTTCATAGATCCTTGCAATATTTATTTATTTAAACAGTTTCATATGTTTAGCAAAAGAAAACCAGTTCAGTATTTCGTATGTGTAGATCACAATGCTATATGTTTGCAGATAAAATGTGTTTATAAAGCCTCTCTTTGCGCAGAACTTTTTAACATCGCGCTGTTTCTTTGTGCGCTTGCTCGGAAGTGAGAGGAGGGCTTTTCCTGTAGGAGTTGCTTTGGTAAGTTACATTTTTATCATTACTTTTAAAAATATATATACAAACTGCTTTTGGTGCACGTTAGAATTACCTGATAAATAAGCAGTTATCTAACACAGGGAAGCCTAGGTAATAACATGCATGTAGATCTCAGCGGCGATTGATTATATGAATCACGCCTTGGGCCAGAGCATTCCCTCTGCAGCCGGATTAGTTGAGAATGATTTGTTATTTCTACACGCGCAGGTGGTCGTGGTTGTGATATAGGTTGGGTTTTTAGGTGCATCATTGGCCTCTGGCTCAAGATTTAAAGTAAATTAAATATCAGATTATTGTGATGAGGGAGGGCGGTCTTCATTCCGTGAGGGGCTTGTGCACATCATTGCGCGCTGCGCTGGTTTTGAATGTAGCTGGTTTTGAGTATTGCTTATACAAGGTGACAGAAATTATGATTGTTCATGCCACTCGGATTATTGTGGTACCAGTGCCTGTATGTTTTCTAACTGCGTTCCGAAAAGCCCTTTTTTTTTCTTTTGATAATATATATTTTTTTGTTCAATGCAATACGCACAAGCGCCTGTTTTGCACAGATGCTATATCAACGATTAAGTAACTTCACAGTCGTCTTCTCTCGTATAATGATTGCATTACAATGTTTTATTGATGCATGTTCTCGGTAAACGATGTAAACATGGTCTCAAGCAACTGTTTTATTACAAAAGCCCACCATTTAATGCCACGCCTTCCTTGTAGGAACGAGATCTAATGGTCACTATTTGTCACTGCACAGTAAACCCGTTTGCTCGTGATATTGGGTGCATGGTTTACTTTGATCACGGTGTATCATGTTTAATCACAAATTAAATAACGCAGGCAGGCACATCTAAATATTGGATTTATCTCCCATCAAAATCTGCTACAGTCCGTTTGGACCTGTAACGCGTGCGTTTCGATACTAGACAGTGCTTGTAATGTAATTTAGCATTTCGACTGTTTGCTTGTAAAGTTCTGGTTTCATAATGGTTTGTCAAAAAAAACAAAACTTTATTGACAAATGAAAATGTTACCTCCTAAAGGGATGGAAATAAGCGCCCCATTGCATAGCAGTTTGATCCACTCCTGATTTAACTGAGTTTAATCACACACGTCTGAGCATGTTACCAATACACCGGCTGAGCAAGCACATATTAAAACCTGGAGTGGGTGAAACTGCTGTGTAATATGAATCTTATTTAATTCACTGACTCCTGCTCTGTAGTCATTTTATTTTTATTTGGACCAACTAGTTGCAGCTATGGCCAAAAGTTTTGCATTATCCTATAGAATTAAGTAATTTTGCTTCATAAAGTCGAATGAAACCTGCTGTTACGTTAACATATTGAACTACGGCACCGCTTTGTAGTTTTCCATATATTGAAAAACGGACACAAATTGATTATGTGACATTTCGAAATCTAACATGAAATACTGTTCTACTACTATGGGTTCCGACAGCCTTTTGTGATTTAATTTTGTAGTTTCTTTGATTACATGATGTTAAATAAAATATCTAATCTTACGTTCATATCGATTTTTTTAAAATGATTCCTCAATCCAAAAATTCTAGGTGATGCAAAACTTTTTGGCCATAGCTGTAGTACTTATTAAAAATGTCGCCTTTATTTTCAGGTGAAAAGATGGTTTTGTATGAGATCTCTCTGAACTTGTTCCAGAGAATAACATCGATCCCAGACCTGTAAATACAGTACCCCGTCCCCCCCCCAGCTGAACCATGGCCTTCGTGCCCACACCCAGCCCCACTGTGGTGGACCAGACCACACTGATGAAGAAATACCTGCAGTTTGTGGCAGCACTCACAGACAACAACACAGGTAAGTAAAGCAGGCTTACAGTGTGGAGTAGTGGTTAGGGCTCTGGACTCTTGACCGGAGGGTTGTGGGTTCAATCCCCAGTGGGGGACACTGCTGTTGTACCTTTGAGCAAGGTACTTTACCTAGATTGCTCCAGTAAAAACCCAACTGTATAAATGTGTAATTGTATGTAAAAATAATGTGATATCTGTATAATGTGAAATAATGTATAATGTGATATCTTGTAACAATTGTAAGTCGCCCTGGATAAGGGCGTCTGCTAAGAAATAAATAATAATAATAATAATACAGCAGGGTTAGAGGGAAGCTCACTGTACAGGATTAAGGAAGGCATTGGTGGAACTGTCAATAAGACAGTAAACATATTAGCATGTGTATGTTCAGAATGACATTATATAGATGTGAAAGTACATTGTTCCAGTAAATGAAAATTTGTGTATATATTAGAAACCAACAGGAGCAAAATGATGAGAACACCAGGCTTTAGAGTGTGTGTGTGTGTGAGTGTGAATGAACACATTTTGCTTTGCTCTGCTATGTATACAGGCTTGTGCTAACTGGTCACAATTTCTCTGCAGCTGATGAAACCAAGCTGAAGATGATGCAAGAAGTCAGTGAAAATTTTGAAGTAAGTAAATAAACATCACATAAATATCAATTTTGTTTTATGTACCGCACAGTTGAAATTTTGGTCCATATTTACGTGATTCTTGAAGGACTGTATTACTAATTGTATTTTTTTTTTTTTTTTTTTTGTCAGAATGTAACATCTTCGCCGCAGTATTCCACCTTTCTAGAACACATCATTCCTCGTTTCCTCACCTTCCTGCAGGATGGAGAGGTTCAGTTTCTTCAAGAAAAACCAGCCCAGGTAGTCTGTGTGGCTTCCCTGCTTTAAATTTTGTACACATTTTCAGTACTGGTAGTTTTTTTAAACATACACCTGCTCACAACATGTGTTTTCTTTGCAGCAACTGAGAAAGCTGGTCCTTGAAATCATTCACCGAATTCCAACCAACGAACATCTCCGACCACACACCAAAAACATTCTGTCTCTGATGTTCCGCTTTTTAGAGGTGAGTTCTAGACTTCATTGCTTCTCTGTAATCAACTGCCTGAACTAATTAAACAGTTAAGAATTGTGTTAATAAACTTCTTACCCAATAACTTTAAACACTCAAATCAAAACATATTTTAGATTTTAAGCCATAAGAAACTAAACCGAGAGGGGAAAAAAAGAAAACATTTTGGCTATTGCCTGCATTCACAGGATAATAAACTGTACAGCATCAGGTTGCCAGAAGTTTGAGTGCAGAAAGAGAACCCCTCTTATTCATTAATTGTGATAGTCCTAATTAAAGAATATTAGCAGCATCTTAAGTGCCAGTGAAGTGTAAAATGAATGCAGAACACCAGCATGTGCTTTCTGCAGTTTTAGCTAGCAACCTTGCTATCTGATGTGCTTCTAATGCTGTGAGTGATCAGGATAGGAGAGTAATAATAGATTCTTTCCTTGCAGATCGAGAGTGAGGAGAATGTTCTTATCTGCCTGAGGGTCATCATTGAACTGCACAAACAGTTCAGGCCACAGATCACACAGGAGGTAGGCAACAAACAGGATTGATCTGGTCTCTACACCAAGATTAAGCCTCGGTTTCCTGGAGATACTGGTGTACATTCACCAGTTGCAGGAAAGACAAACCAGTAATAACTTAGCAAGATTAAAACAATACTGTTTAAGAGACTATTTGTCTATCGTGATGGTGGAATGAGTAGCAGGTACTGTCATTTTAATATAACCTTGGACAAAACATAACAAGCGGGTAATGAATCATATAATGAAGCTTTATAATATACATAACCAGTCCAAACCGTTATAAACTAGGTGATTTCATAAATGTTTTCACAGATTCATCACTTCTTGGACTTTGTGAAGCAGATCTACAAGGAGTTGCCCAAAGTGGTGGTAAGTTATGAAAATAAATATGAAAGTTAACTTTTCTATAAATCAGAAGCAAAATGATGAGAACAAGTAGCTTTAGCCCCAGAGTGTGTTAGTGAGTGAGTGAGCGTGTGCTTGTGAGGGAGAGAGTGAACGAGTGCGTGAACACACCTCTGTAATTTGGGTGGTGAAAGTAAAACTGATAAGATCTGATTGCTTCTGGTATTGCTTCTGGTCCATATTAAAGAGGGACTAGATTTTTAGTTATCTTGCTTTTAGAGATCAGAAATCCTTCTGTTACTGTTCAGTTGATGGATTCCTGTTTTTGCGTTACATGTATAGTTTGTATGTTTTTTGTACAGACCCGGTACTTTGAGAACCCGCAGGTTGTCCCTGACAACACAGTGCCATCACCGGAGATGGTGGGCATGATCACGTGCGTCGTGGTGAAGATGAATCCTGAGCGGGAGGACAGCGAGACCCGCACAGTGAGTGTACGTTTTCAGTCACTGTGCCTTTTTACACCACGCTTATCTCCTTCTCTCCCATCTTTACTGCCCTTCGCTCACATGGGAAACTTACTTTCTTTCTTTCTTTCTTTCTTTCTTTCTTTCTTTCTTTCTTTCTTTCTTTCTTGTAGCACACGATCATTCCCAGAGGCTCTCTCTCCCTGAAGGTTCTGGCTGAGCTGCCCATCATCGTGGTGCTGATGTACCAGGTGGGTCTTTGTGTTTATTCAGTCAGGTTTATAAATCCTGATGATCATGCATTGTGAATATGGTATATACCAGTCACAAGTGGCTTTTTATATCAATGTAAAGATGGATTTAAAGTAAAAAATACTAATATAAAAATGTTCTAATCAAGAGAAGCAAAATGATGAGATGAACACGCTTTAGACCCTGAATGTGTTTGAGTGAGAGTGAGTGTGAGTGTAAACTTGTGTGTGTGTGCGGAAGTCTGAATGAACAACACAGTTTTGGGCGGTGAAAGTAGAACTGATAAGATCTGATTGCTTCTGTTATAGCTGTAGCCAAGAGAATTCATTTTTCTGCACAGATACACCTGTAGTGCTGGTCTTTTAATTAACTAATGAATTAATTTATTTTTCTTCTTCCTAGCTGTACAAACTTAATATTCACAACGTGGTTGCAGAGTTTGTGCCTTTGATCATGAACACCATCATGCTTCAAGTGTCTCCTCAGGCAAGGTAAAGGCTTACCACAAGGGGGTGCTGTAGACTGCTGCTATTCCAGCTGGGAAATTGCAATTCTGTTTTTTATTGTACTGAGACGAAATATTACAAATCTATCTGTAATCTTCCAAATTAATTCAGGTGTTCTTACTAAACCGTGGCATGATTTTTGTTAATGGTGTATTCATAAGCTACCAATAATTTACCTTTAAAACCATTTTGAAGGAAATGGTTCCTTTTTTGTTTGTTGAATTAACTATCCAATATTTTACATTTTAGGCAACATAAGCTGTACAACAAAGAACTCTATGCAGATTTCATTGCAGCTCAGATCAAAACCCTTTCCTTCTTGGCCTATATTATCAGAATATATCAGGTAAGAGCACATACTGTAGACACAGATAGTGTAACGTAGCATTGATGTGTGTGTGATCACACTGCTTTTATCTTTATCTGTTCTGCGATTCTTGGTGTTTAAGAAAACTCTTTTATTCCCTTAATTCCAGGAGTTGGTGGCCAACTACTCCCAGCAGATGGTGAAGGGGATGCTGCAGCTGCTGTCAAACTGCCCCTCGGAAACGGCACACCTGCGCAAGGAGCTCCTGATCGCAGCCAAGCACATCCTCACCACTGACCTGCGCAGCCGTACGTATCCCACTCCCCAAACAGGGACGAAGGGTCCCGACTGGAAAAAATCCAATCCCATTGACGTCAGTGAAGCTGTAGAATCTTTGTGTGAAATGCAGCCTTCCCTTGCAGCACCTGATGAGAGAGAGAGAGAGAGAGAGAGAGAGAGAGAGAATGAATGAATGAATGAATGAATGAATGAATGAATGAAGAGACCAAGCTAAGCTTTCTTCCTAATTGGTGTCTGTACTCTGTAGAGTTTAACAGCACGAACTAAACTGCTATGATAAACATTTAACAAGGAGCTCTTCCCCCTGCTTGTTCTAGGTGTTTGGAGTTTTGAAAGTACATCTGGCTAAGATTTAAAAAATCATTGACGTCATGTTTGCTTTAGATGTGGTGATCCTGTACGTAATACAAAGACAATTTGTATTACAGAATTCATTCCATGCATGGATAAGCTGTTTGATGAGTCCATACTAATAGGCTCCGGATACACGGCCCGGGAGACCCTGAGGTAAGGTACTGAAACCTTGTTTGTTCAAAATGTGAAGATGGTGAAAGCAGAAAACTTTTCTTTTTCTCTGTCACTATTGAACTTGAAGGGAGTGGAGGGGGAAAAAAAGGATCCAAAAATGGCAAATAAAATAGGAAAAATTTTATCTGGCCACTTAAATTCATTCTGGCTGGTACACAATTAAGTAGCAATACACGGTTTGTACCAGTTAATACAGGTTTCACTTAGAAGCCAAGTCAAGTAGAATTCTGTTTAGGCTAATCTGTTCTCAAGTGTAATTTCTTTTTTTATGTTGGTTGATAGCAGGTCTTCAAGTTTATCAGGCACTGGGTGGGGGGGGGGTTGGCTTCTCATCACATTTCTTGTCAGGGCGTCGTGTCTGAAAGCTCATCCAGAAACACTGTTCATTACCTGCTCCCTGGGTAGAGGCCTCCTGTCTCCAGCCCTGTCATCCTGACACCTTCCTTGAGGGTAAAATTCATCTGGTTTTATTTTAATTGAATCAGCCCTTAATACTGAGATTGAAAGACCCTTTTCAGAATTCATTTTAAACAGCTCTGCAGCACACATGACCGCACACCCCACAGCCTGGCGTGCTGGCTGTTCAATTAATTAACCCTTAAGGTCCTGTTGGCTGATGCATTGTGTCAGTTTGTTTATTCCTTTTGTGCTGAGAAAACCGAGAGCCGTAATTTCACCACCGCTGTGTAAATTAATGTTAAATGAAAGGCCGCAACCGCTGATTATAAATATAATAAGTTCAAATACAAAACGTCTGTTTCCTCCAAGTATTAAAGTCGTGTTTGACAGTCGCTGAAATTCATGCAAGACTCAAAGTGTGGAATTACATTTCTTTTCCCTAAATTTAGCAGTATATGTATATTTATACACTTCAAGCTGCACTGCCTGATAACAGCAGTCTAATGTGACTTGCCTCGAGTTACCACAAGTTTACGTGGAAACTTTCCATGGCCCACTGTGTGTATGCATATGTAGATATAGGTGTGTGTGTGTGTGTGAAGCTGCAGTTTGGGTTGCCATTACCAGAAAAAGCCCATGTTTTTCTTTGTTAATCTTTTTAAAGGTGTTGGAGAGATTACATTTTGCTTTTAATAAGCATGTTTGAATATGCGCAGATGCACCGTGTCTTAGGCCATGTTTTAAAGCCGTCTTGCAGGAAGGTTGTGAGCGGTGCCGAAGCAGTAATGTTCAATTGTGTTCTGATAACACGGACCTTAAAACTTGTTCCTTTTACAGTGGTGAGACCCTCTCCACGAGCTAGTCAAGAAACTTAAATACACCGCAGTCGCTCCCAATTCTACCAGGCTTATCCGGATCTGTTTCTATCTTGTAAAATTTGTTTAAACTTCTGTACCAAACTGTGTGTGTGTGTGTGTGTGTTCTCTTGGTCAGACCCCTGGCCTACAGCACCCTGGCTGACCTGGTGCACCACGTGCGTCAGAACTTGCCCCTGAACGACCTCTCCCTGGCGGTGCAGCTCTTTGCCAAGAACATAGACGATGAGTCCCTGCCCAGCAGCATCCAGACCATGTCCTGCAAGCTGCTGCTCAACCTGGTGGACTGCATCCGCTCCAAGAGCGAGCAGGAGAACGGCAACGGCCGGGACATCCTCATGAGGATGCTGGAGGTACTGTGAGGCCCAAGCACCAGGGACCTCTCTCTACTTGCGAGTTCAGCCAGCTTTCTTTGTGTCGTACCAAAAGGACCAGCATTGGAAGAGCAGAAATCTAAAGACTAACAGAATAGCAGTGTCTGATATTCCAGGTCTTAGTAAAGGAGATTAGTTAATATTAATTGCCATCCACTTTTAAATGCTTTTTAAATATTGTGTCGATCACCACCTGTTAGTAATTGTGCATGTGATTTTCCTAAACATGTGCCGCTCAGGAGGCAAATGTGGTGATTGCTGTATTGTATGTTAGTTCAAGAAAAGTCTGGCTACTGCCTCTTCTTACTGTTTCAGGTGTTCGTGCTTAAGTTTCACACCATTGCACGCTACCAGCTGGTCACCATCTTTAAGAAGTGCAAGCCGCAGTCCGAGCTGGGTGTGGTGGATGTCGGAGCCCTGCCTGGGGTACCCACCACCCCCACCACTCCTGCCCCTCTGCCCCCGCATGTACCCCCCACACCAGTCACCCCGGCTCCCCCCACCTCTTCCTTCGACAAGCAGGGGGACAAGGAGGACAAGCAGACCTTCCAGGTGTCAGACTGTCGCAGCCTGGTGAAGACCCTGGTGTGTGGAGTCAAGACCATCACCTGGGGCATCACCTCCTGCAAAGCCCCTGGAGGTAATGCATGCGTGCTCCCAGATCAGTCCTCCCTCATTCTGTTTGAGGGATGCTTGGGATGTGTAAAGAAACCCAGATAACTGAGCTTTAAATCATTCACCCGTTAAGGAGAGAATTCTGACCATTTTTCTTGTGTTTTGTTTTTCAGAAGCTCAGTTCATCCCCAACAAACAGCTGCAGCCGAAAGAAACTCAGATCTACATCAAACTTGTCAAATACGCCATGCAGGCCTTGGATATTTACCAGGTAGGTGGTGACATCCTTATTTAATTTTTGAAAAACGTGTGACTAACAACCTTATTCTGTGGTTGTGTGGCAGTGCCTTGCATAGGACAGTTTTTTTTTATTATTGAACAATATTTAATTTGTGTGCATGCCAGGATGGTTGTAAGATATGAAAAAAAGGACTTGATATCAATATTAAAATCTTTTTTTTTTTGCAGGTGCAGATTGCTGGGAACGGGCAGACATACATCCGCGTAGCAAACTGCCAGACGGTGCGGATGAAGGAGGAGAAGGAGGTCCTGGAGCACTTCGCTGGGGTCTTCACCATGATGAACCCCCTCACCTTCAAGGAGATCTTCCAGACTACTGTGCCCTACATGGTTGACAGGATCTCCAAGAACTATGCGCTACAGGTGGCGATGTGTTGTATTTCACTTGCTTTTATGTGTGTTCTACATATGCGAATAACCCCAGACTGAAGTGGCTGATTCCTATGTTTATAATTAAGTATGGCACCCTTAACTTCAACTGAATGAAGCTGACAAAATGATCATTAATGGGAAGCATGTACTGTAACACCAGCTGTCAATCTCGTATGGAGGACTGTACTGAGCTGTGTTGCACACCTCTAATCTTTAACCCTTTGCAGTCCATTTATTAAGTGCGTGTCAGGCACGTCGGGTCCAATTTATTTTCACACGCGCAGTTAATTTTAGACGCATACCAAGTCATTATTTTATTACTATAACATCTCAAAAAAGCTCTGCAAATGTCAGTGATATTCTCTGAGCGCTGATGCAGTATCAGCCAGCTTGTTTCCTTATGGCCGCCGTTATCTGATGCCAGGGGCAAGTATGACTATTCATGAGATACGCCCTTTTTTTTAGGCTTGACTCGGCTCCTGTCGCTCCCACTCAGCCATTGAATGGTTTTCTCGGCTTTTTGTGGAGAAAAAACGACCAGAAACACGTTTTTTGCGTATTTTTGATGATGTGGGACAGGGTCCGACATTGGACCACATAGGGATAATTGCAATTTCGGACCAGGTCCGACATAGGACCGCAAAGGGTTAATGTATGCCGTGGTAACCCTCTTTCTTGTCTCTGCCCCTTTCCCAGATTGTTGCAAACTCCTTCCTGGCGAACCCGTCCACCTCTGCTCTGTTCGCTACGATCCTGGTGGAGTACCTGCTGGAGAGGCTGCCTGAGATGGGCTCCAACGTGGAACTCTCCAACCTCTACCTCAAGCTCTTCAAGCTGGTCTTCGGCTCCGTCTCCCTCTTCGCTGCAGAGAATGAGCAGATGCTCAAGGTGAGGGCAGCCACACTGTCAACTCCTGTTGAATGGGGGTCCAAAACTTCTATAAATCAATGGTACACAACCTGGACCTAAAAAAATAGTTTCAGATCACTTCCAGCCTCCCTCTTCCTGCAAGTAGCTGTACCTGTGTGTGTTTTCATCTACAACAGTCCTCTATGATATAAGATTGAATACCCCCCCCCTCCAAGTTTACTAATAAAGGAGTTGTTTGACTTGACCCTGAACCAGCTCTTCTGTCATTTAGACTGTTAGACCAAAGTGTAATTTCGCTTTCTGATTGTATGCCTGTGAATCCATGCAGAAAACATAACAGATTTTGACTATTTTGTAAGCCAGTTTGTTTTAGTATCTTCAAGTGGCACAGGTTCTTGAGTTCAGCCCACACTGCACTGTTATGACAAGTCTTATTCCTGCAGTGGAATTAGAATTCTAGCAGAATGAATATTAAGTACGTTCTGTCAAATCTGTGACGGGCAATGGCATTTTTCCTCAGGATTGAAGATTTAACCTGTTTTTAAGCGAAGGTCGTTTTTTTAAATAGTATTTTTTATAAAAGCACGTCTTTTCATTTTTCTCAATAGCTTAGTGTTCGAATTCAGGGTTGCATAAATCTAATGGTTGTATCTCCTAATAAAAAGTGTTGATGTAAAGATTCCTTTTATCTGTTACTCTGCGTTTTTAGTGTTTTTTTTCTTCCTTTGTACTGATGCGCTGGCCTTGGGAATACAGATTTTATTTGTATGGTGAAATGCCTGCTTTACGACTGCAGAGCTGTGATGATCAGTTGGGAAGAACCTGCTTTCAAATGAAGCATACTCTTGCCAAGACATTTGTTTATTGTTTGGTTGCCAACCACGATATGCCAAAAAAAGGAAAGTATAGGAAAGATTGCAGATGTAGACCTGAGTTAACCTGTGCACTTTTCCAACAAGACGACAAGAGCAATGTAATGCAAATACCTAGCAAATAAAATAAAAACAAAAAACCGACAAAAATCATTGCCATTGTGACTTCCTAGGACAGGGTGTATATTTAGCTGACTGCAAAAGTTTTACTGGTTAAAGCTGTGCTTTGACTCCCTTTTTTCTCATGCATACTCTTCATGAATATGACCGACGTCAGTCTCATGATAGTTAAGAAAAAGTTGAACTCCAGGGATGGAAATACGACTCCTTGCATAGCAGTTTCATCCTTTCCTGGTTTTACTATGAGTTCAATGAGATGCACCTGAGCTTGTTACCTACACACTGAGGCTAATCAAGCTCTTCTGCATTGTAAACCAAACTGTGACTCTGTTAATATTATCTGTAACCTCTATGTGACTGTTTTAGTGGTCTTGGCAGTCATTGTTTAGGCTGATTTGCGCTTTTCTCGATTGCAGCCTCATTTGCACAAGATTGTGAACAGCTCGATGGAGCTGGCCCAGTCTGCCAAGGAGCCCTACAACTACTTCCTGTTGCTCAGGGCTCTCTTCAGGTCCATTGGGGGCGGGAGCCATGACCTGCTTTACCAGGAGTTCCTGCCGCTGCTGCCAAACTTGTTGCAAGGTAGGCTAAAAAAAAAAGCCATTTCCTTCTGTTTGTGTTTATTCTGAACATCATTATATATATGCATATCGCCGTGCTGTCTGATCAATCCGACGACAATGTAAGTGATCAGCTATGTCTTGTCTAATGTCTACTATGCTTGACTATACAGACAAATCTAAGGCCATCAGCCATTGGGAATGTAACCCGGTGTCTCTGTCCTTGTGCATCTGCAGGTCTGAACATGCTGCAGAGCGGCCTGCACAAGCAGCACATGAAGGACCTGTTTGTGGAGCTGTGCCTAACGGTCCCAGTTCGCCTCAGCTCCCTGCTGCCCTACCTGCCCATGCTGATGGACCCTCTGGTGTCGGCCCTCAACGGCTCCCAGACGCTGGTGAGCCAGGGCCTTCGCACCCTGGAGCTGTGCGTGGACAACCTGCAGCCGGACTTCCTCTACGACCACATCCAGCCCGTCCGTGCCGAGCTCATGCAGGTACGGTGTGGCCCGGGCTCCCTGTCGTTCTGTTCAGGGCCACTAGAGGGCATCTCACACACACAGCGCTCATGCAGTGTTTAGAATTTTTTCTATGTCAAGCAAACACTAATTCATTTGTTAAATGTGTTTTTGTATTGTAATGTTTCAAGTTGTCAGGACCCGTACATATTGCATCCTGTCCCTAGCGTGAGAAGTCATTTTAAAAGCACTGTAGTAGAATACCTCTTGGTATCAATTCAAGCCCTTTTTCTCTTTCACCAGGCTCTGTGGCGCACTCTCCGGAACCCGGCAGACACCATCTCCCATGTGGCGTATCGCGTGCTGGGCAAGTTCGGCGGCAGCAACCGCAAGATGCTGAAGGAGTCTCAGAAGCTGCAGTTCATGGTGACCGAGGTGCCGGGTCCCAGCATAACCACCGAGTTCTCAGACTGCAAGGCCTCCATTCAGCTCCCCATGGAGAAGGTAAGCCTGAGTGGAACCTGCCTTCCTGCCTTCTTACCTTCAGTGAGACGCTGGGATATGCTGCTGTGAATGAACCAGCAAATCTGACAAACACAATTGTATTCCTGTGTTAAATAACTAGGGACAAGTCTCTGGAACCAGATGTTCATACCTTTGGTAGTCTTTAAACATTTTAATACAGGATTCTTTATTTGCAGATGTGTTCTCTCGTTTAGGGTTTATATATCCACCCCCCAAAAAAATGGTCCACTCTGTCTGTTGCTGGGGGTAAGGTTTCTGCAGTAAATGGATTTGCCAGGCTGGGTTGAGAGTTATAACATAAGAAATCCATCTCTTATTTCGTGGAGCTGACGAGAAAAGTTCCACTTCAGTGGGCTGTGGAAAAGCCATTGTTCTTCTCATTGAGCCCTTGATAGGGTGGTGTAAAAGGGCTGCCAGTTGATCCAGCTAATGCAGGGTCTAAAAATATATATATATTTCTTTCACAAAATCAGCTAGCATTCAATAGGTAGGGCTCTTCAAAGGTCACTTTATCTACATAATTTCATATTAACTGTCTAATGTGTGAGTGATTGGATTTCAGCTCGCAGCAAGTCAACCGATGAAATTTCTTATTTCATGCCCTCCTAAATGAGTTTTCCACCGAGGGTCACATTGATAAACACCTCAGAAGGCTGAAAACCTACAGCTCTCCTTATCAAATAAAATAAAGAAAAAAAGAAAAAACCTGAAAATGAGCTTAACAAGTGTAGCCTATTTTTACAGGTACTCTTGAAGGACAACCCTGAATTCCTTCCTAATCGGAGTAAAAACTAAACTGTGTGAAAGGGAAATGGCAGTAATGTCACAAAACTAATAGATGACATCCATAACCGTCTATTGCCAGGGTAGTAGATGGAGGGTGACTTTGGCTTTTTAAATGGAAAGTGCCAAGCATGGTCTTCACTGGAGATTCTGGAGAGAACATCTCATTGGCTCTGGCAGTACTGCGGGTTAGGGAGGCAAAACAGTCAGGGACTGTTTCTCCTCATCCCACTACAGCAGACCCTGCTTTCCAGGCACCTAGTTAGCTCAGGCAGACACCTGCAAGGATGGCCTTTGTCCTCCAGGCCGGTAGCTTGAGTTCCTGGGTGTAAAAGAGGAAACTGGCTTGGTTGTGGGATAGGAGGACCATCACTGAGCTGTGGTGGGGGAATAATTGGGGAGAAAATCGAGGGTAAAATAATTGGGCATTAAAAATGAAATAAGACTGTGGGCACTGGTGCTTTAAAGCACTGTGTTTATTTAGTTGATTCATGTTTTTCTTGTTGCCGATATTCTCGGCTCTAATTAAACTTCAGAGGAGATAAATCAGTTCAGCTCCGTGAATACGTTCCTATAAGTCTTGTATCTCAAAACCTGCACTTTAGTAGCATCTCTTGAAACACAAAAACAAAACAAACAAACAAAAAAAAAAACAGCTTCAGTTCTCCTCTTACAATGAAAACTCATCTAAAAAAAAAAAAAAAACGCAAAAGGAACCAGAGTCCTCTCCAGGTAATTAAACAGATCATCAAGCTATACGCTGTGCTCATCTTCCAGCCTTAATCAATCTTTAGAGAGACCGATGTAATTATTTACACTCGCTAATAGGTCTTCCTACCGCTCGCAGTTGATGGGGAAACATAAACTGTCATCTTCGTAATTGTGTTCGCCCCGAAAGATGGATGCTGTCCCAGTTTCCCTGCGCCACTTAACTTCATTTGCATGAGCAACTCCGAGCTACAAGCTACAGCTGCATATGATGAGCTGAATCAGTGTTTGTCTGTTTGTATTAACTAAGGTTTTGGAACTTCGCTTTTACTGAATAATGCATAGCGACTCTGTATTGAAGTCATGTGCAACTCAGTCCTTCCACTGGATTTACATTTTACTAGACGGTGGAAGTTTTCTCCTTCTGTCTTCAGGAAGTGTGGTTTCCACCAATCACTGGCATTTTTCCTTGAGCGTGCAAGCAAAGAATGCATGGATGACTGGATGACAGATGGGGAAAAGCTGTGCCTTTTTCAAAAAAGAAATATACCTAAAACAAAAAGCAGACAATGGAAATTGGTACTGATCCTAATAAAGGGCAAGGCATAGGGACTGCTGTATGTAAAAAAAACAAAAAAACAAAAGAAACAAAGTGAAATTATTGCGAGTGAATAGAAAACAATACTGAAGCTGGTGGAGGAAATTATGTTAAATGAGTTCCAGGCAGACTGCTTTTTCATGTTCTTCCTGTAATAGTGTAAGACTGTATAATCCATTTGATTTTCTTTTCCTAAAAATACCTGCAACAGTATCAATCTGCTAATATAATTCAACACTCTAAATTATTGCTTCTCTAACCTGTAATTTATTACTGAAGCATATTGAGGCTGGTATTTAATTTCCCTCTAGAGTTATTGTGCTTTCTCTCTTGTCTTATTACCTGTTGAAGCACTGCCTCCAAACATGTATACATTTTTATTAAGCTTTCTCTACTAATTGGAGAGCATTGTGTGCTGTGACAGTTTAGCTCCCTAATTTGAAGTGTATTGTAATACCGCTACTTGCTTTTCCAAGCTATAATCTAGCTGGGTTTAACAGCTGTACGCTTTTTATATAAAAGTCATTAACAGTGCATGGACTGATTTAAATCACTTTGCACTTTACGTGCACTACATATTTATGTGTCATTTGCATCTAATTTCATCAGTACGACTTTTAATCATTCTGAATTATTCTAAACACATTTTTTGGATTGTAAATTTAAGTTTCAGGATGTTATATAGTTACAATTGCCTCTGTTACACCTTGGCTTTCATGTCACAATGGTCTAATCATTCTTTTAGAATCTTTTTTGTTCGGGCACTTTCTCTGTTTTTTAATTCAATACAACTACTGAAATGAGTTGATAACCATTTAAGATTTAACTTTTCAGTACAGAATTGTAAGGAAATTTAATCTGAGTGCATACAATGCCAATTTGTATGTTAGTAAGTTTTCATTTGTTGATTCCAATATTGAAAAAGTTGAAGACAGTCAGGTGAAACCTTCTTGTTAGACACAACGCTGTAGCACCTAGTTATATACAGGAGTCAGAAAGTGATCAACAGCACATGTTCTAGGAGAAATCTCAGGTGCGACGGTAGTCTGTCAGGAGGGAATTCGGGTAGCTTTTCTCACTCTCAAGTGCCGGTCTTGTATATCTCTTGCCTAACTGCGTGAATGTGAAGCTGAACTCTGCTTACACTCTTTTTTTTCTATATGCCATCAGTTTCTTGGTGCAAGTTACAATGTTATTCCAGACACAGAACGTACATCCCTTCAATACAAGGTCAAATTTATCCCACTCTATCAATTCCTTATTCCTTTGTATCCTGAGTTGGAAAACATCCTCCCGTGACTGCTTACCTTACAGCTGTACTTGAGCACAGTATTCTCAAGTGTGCTCACAATGTCTGTTTAACCTTTTGTTTGGACAGAAGGAGAAGGAAGTGTACACTCCATTCATAGATTGCCTTCTATAAGTTGGTGCATCGCACATTTCGATTGACCCACATATATAACGCTTTTGCTTAAACGAATTCCCCTTACTTTTCTTTCTCAAAGTTAGCAAAAGCGTTGACCAATTTTAATGCTTGGTAACAGGAATCTATGACAGCTGTGCTTGTTTACCGTATGTGAAATGCATGGGTTTCTGCGTCTGTATTGCAGGCTATTGAAACAGCTCTGGACTGTCTGAAGAGTGCCAACACAGAGCCGTATTACCGCAGACAGGCCTGGGAGGTCATCAAGTGCTTCCTGGTGGCCATGATGAGCCTGGATGACAACAAGCATGCCCTCTACCAGCTTCTGGCTCACCCCAAGTAAGAAAAAACTCATTGCTGTGTGGATGTGTCTTTGTGTGGGCAAGTTCAACCACCTTGTATGTTTAAACTGTACTCCTATTCTCAGTATGTCTGACTTCCCTGTATGTAAGATCTCTAATCGCTTCCTATTTCATGCATGTGTTCCAGTTGATTTGAATTGTCTGCAGTGGAGAATGAAGTAATTACTCAGAAGCACTTACACTAACTGGGGGGGGGGTTGCATTATGATCATTGATCCCTTGTTTGGGACTAATTGACTTTCCTCTGCTTATCCTGAAAGTGTCATTTGCAGTGGTGCACAAATAAGTGTATCGGTTATGGTTCGGAAAGAGTGGCTTTGGTTGTCGGACAGTTTGATTTATAAGGTCCCTTCGTTGTTTCTTGCTCGCTGGTCTTCATCGGGAAAGACTTTTCAATCCAAACACTTGAAAAACTGCAAATGCCAGGCTGTAATTGAGCTCTATTCAAGTGCCAGTACGTATATTATGTGGAATATATCTGGTCCTCATTTTGAACTGCCGGTTTCAAAATACCAGGGGCGTGCGATAATACCGATATAGCGGTATATTGCGATATTCATCAGGCAGTACAATACCGGTATTTTTTGTTCAACCGATTCAGGGAAACATCTACTAGAAAATGTTGCCTATTATGTCGCGTGATAATCACTTTGCATGAGAACTCGTAATGCGAGCAGTGCTAACACAAAAGTAAAGATGGCAGAAGCACATGGAGATGGCTGTATAGGATCAAACATTGCGGTATATTTATGCAAGGCTGAAGTAAAATATGCTGGCAGTACCACCAACCTTACATACAGTGGTCCTATATCTTAAAGTACCCGAACTGCAATTATAAAATATAGATTTTTCTAAAACAAATTATACTAGTTCACATTATGTTTGTACGTTGAACTTGAGCTAAAATCAGTGCATGCAACTTTTAGGGTAGTCCCCCTTGATCAGTGCTGCCAGATTTGGCGGTTTTGCAGCCAAATTTGGCTTGTTTTGAAAACATCTAGCGGGTGAATGTTGTCTTTGGTTTTGTTATTTTTTGACTGTTTATCATGCATGGTTTTTTTTTTTTTTTTCTATTCCTTTCAATTTATGAAGTTGTCTCCAGCGCAGAACTTCAGTCACCGCAACGCCCTGTATAGTTTATCACGTCCTCCTCCTTGTCTTTTTTCTGGAGCTCTGCAGCCAATAAAACTATGAATTACACAAACGCACAGTTATTTTTTTATTCTTCACCAATTTAAGAACTGCATCAGTGCAATTTTAATAGTCTTTAAATAAATGTAAAAACAATCTGCCGACAGTACTGGACAATGTAATTTTACACTATATTTTGAATAGGTTTTATTTATCTATTTATTTATTTAATTAATTTTTTTTTTCCCCTGGATCTACTGCATTTGATCTCATCAGATAAAAAAAACAGCAGTTCTGGTACTGTAAGTTGTGAGAAAAAAACAAGCAAAACATCTACATAAATAAATAGATTGTAACATTACTTACCAGTATTTTTTTAAATAAATGTGTAGCACTTATTTATGCTTTTGTAATATATATTAAATCTTAAAAGCAAGGTCAGTCGTTTATTCTAAACCCTGGGTCTCTGCACTGACCGATAAAGCAGCTTTAAACCCGTGTTTATGGCTACAGTCCTAGGATGCACTTTTGAAAAACATGTTAAATAATTTAACATTTAAAGTCAATGTTTTTAGAGAATTTTAAATAGCTTTCAAACCAGCACTGTTTTTCTATTTTTCAAAATGGGAGCGCATGCTTCAGAAGATCCAACAAAAATGTGTTACTGTGGAGGGTTTAATTTGTCTCATTATATTCAAATACTTTAAATTCCATAAAAATTACAAAAAGCACAGTTTTTATATATGTAGATTTATTTTGGTAGCAAAAAATCAACATCAGCATTATTTGGCATTGAATTCTAATATGTATCGCAATATTGTTTTCAGTATTGCAATATATTACAGTACAGATTCTCAGTCCCAATACCCACCCCAACAAAATACTGATGATAAAATTGAATAATCTGTCACGATCGCAGGTCAGCACCTGAGCTGACAATATGAAATATAAACAAAAACATAAATACAAATAAAAGGACTTGACATGACTCCATTATTCAGCCACCGACATTAATACCAACCCCTTTCTGAATTACAAATGCAGTCGTAGATAGCTACACTTGGCCTGTCATCGCTGGCCAACCTCTGTACACTAAAGAGTTTAATGGATAACTTTTGCATATACAATGTCTTCAACTTTGAACTTCTCCGTTCAGCTGTACCATATTAAGACTTTAGTCTTAGTAGTCAAGTCTTCTTAGTAGTGTTTCCAGAGCTTTAGAAGGTATAACTAGGATGAATGTGATATCGCTTTCTGCTAGTTGTCTTTGTACCCAAGCTTAAATAATGATGATGATGATGATGATGATGATGATGATGATGATGATGATGATGATGATGATATCAAGGGTAACCTCTGACACATGAAGAGAAGCTTCACCGTTCAGTGTTTTTGTATTAGGACTCCGGTTTAAGGGGTATGTCTTGCCTTGCAGTTTCTCAGAGAAGTGGATCCCCAGTGTTATCATTTCACATCGGTATAAAGCCCAGGACACACCTGCCCGCAAGACGTTCGAGCAGGCCTTGACGGGAGCCTTCATGTCGGCTGTCATTAAAGACCTGCGGCCCAGCGCCCTGCCCTTCGTGGCCAGCCTCATCCGCCACTACACCATGGTGGCTGTGGCTCAGCAGTGTGGTAAGCCCCCGCTCTCACTGTTCACATGTGAATCAGGCTTCCAGCTGAAATCCACGTCCTGCTTACATAATGGTTGACAAAGCATCATTGTTTTGCATGAAGAGCTGTAGCTGTATTCCAGGAAAGGTGCTAGCTGATCGGCATACATAAAGCTTTGCGGGCACAAAAACATATTGTGGCCCATTTAAAGCTTGTGATGGGATGTAGCCTCTATGGGGATTATGTAGCATTTTGCCTCCTCATTCCCAGTATTACAGATGTGCTGTAACTTTAATATTTTATTTTAGTTACATTTTGATAGTTCTGCTAATAAATCAGGAAATGCATAGATGGCAAAGCCGGAAAGTGATGAAAAAGGAGATTTTAATGCCGACAGAGAGAGAGGCTGCATGGGGTCTGCTGGACTTGTAAGCTGTCTCTGTTCCTCCAGGCCCCTTCCTGCTGCAGTGCTACCAGCTCGGCAGCCAGCCCAGCACAGCCATGTTCCACAGCGAGGAGAACGGCTCCAAGGGCATGGATCCTCTGGTCCTGATTGACGCCATCGCCATCTGCATGGCCTACGAGGAGAAGGAGCTGTGCAAGATCGGAGAGGTGGCGCTGGCAGTCATCTTTGATGTGGCCAGCATCATCCTGGGCTCCAAGGAGAGGGTGAGGCATCCAGATACGTCATCTACTCCTGTTGCAGGGGGGAGGGGGGGGGGTTCAAATAACCCTTTTTTACCACAGTAGTAGTTAAAGAGTTAATAGGTACATCTCTATAAAGTCGTCTAATTAGGATCAATTACAATCTTAAAATGCAGTATCACAAAAGAGAAATTACATCAATTTGTGTTTCCCCTCTGCAGGCCTGCCAGTTGCCTCTGTTCTCCTACATCGTGGAGCGTCTGTGTGCCTGTTGCTATGAGCAGGCCTGGTATGCCAAGCTGGGTGGCGTGGTGTCCATCAAGTTTCTGATGGAGCGGCTGCCCCTGATCTGGGTCCTCCAGAACCAGCAGACCTTCCTCAAGGCGTTGCTGTTTGTCATGATGGATCTCACAGGAGAGGTAACAGCATTTCTTTGCAGCTTTGTTTACCCCATTCATTTTCACTAAAAACATCCTGAAAAAGCTTTGGGTCTCTGTTTGTATCTAGTTGAACCAAGCAGTATCTTCAATTTACTTTTATAACCTTTTGACCCAAAGGGGAGTCTACTTTCTTCTGAGCCACTTAGACCTGCAGGTCTCCCCTTTGCTGAGCTGTGCTCCCTGCAGGTGTCGAACGGGGCGGTGGCCATGGCGAAGATCACTCTGGAGCAGCTGCTGGTGCGCTGTGCTACGCCACTCAAGGACGAAGAGAAAACAGAGGAGCTGCTGGTCGCGCAGGAGAAGTCTTTCCACCATGTCACCCACGACCTGGTGCGTGAGGTCACCTCTCCCAACTCCACTGTCCGTAAGCAAGCCATGCACTCCCTGCAGGTCCTCGCGCAGGTCACGAGCAAGAGCGTCACGGTCATCATGGAGCCCCACAAAGAGGTACCAGATCCTATAACCCCCCGCAAGAAGATGATGATTGGAATAGTCATTTTAGAAATGCCTTGCTATATTCATAAACACTTTATGTTAACACTAATTAGATAGAGTTAATATGAATTATATAACTGATTTTATAACCCTGCTGTTTTCTCCCTCACCCTGCAGGTGTTGCAGGACATGGTTCCCCCAAAGAAGCACCTTCTCCGTCACCAGCCAGCCAACGCCCAGATCGGGTTGATGGAGGGCAACACCTTCTGCACAACGCTGCAGCCCCGGCTCTTCACCATGGACCTCAACGTGGTGGAACACAAGGTCTTCTACACAGAGGTGAGCTGCTAATCACAGATGGCTTTAAAGACTGGCTTGTGTCTTTTTTTTTTGTGTGTGTGTGTGTGTGTGTGTGGGCAAGTTCACTTTTGTGTATATTTGTTTAACTCTTTCAGCTGCTGAACCTGTGTGAAGCGGAGGATGCTGCTCTGGTGAAGTTGCCATGCTATAAGAGTCTGCCGTCCCTAGTGCCTCTGCGCATCGCTGCGCTGAGTAAGTAAAGCGGCACCCATGTTTTCATGAGGCCCTTTGTGTCTGAAAAAGGTTCCAGGTGCCCATGAAAGAGTGAAAAGGTTTCCTTTGGGGAATTCAGCCAGGTCATTGCAGTTATAATTGTTATGTGTAGTAGGAGCTGGATCAGAGATTGTCATTAAGTTTTATTTCACGGCCTGAGTGCCCCCATAGATACCGTACTAGCCCCCATCCCTTTAACTTTCACTAATCTCGGCATAAGGGATAAGTGTGTTTTTGTGTGAGCTTTATTAATCCAGGTGCCAGCTGCAGTCCATTCAGCTTGATCCCAACTGCTGAAAAAGCCTCTACTACCTAAATCAAAGAGGCTGGTATTATCCATGGGGAGTGTATTGGAACAGAAACAGAGTGCTTTCAAAAAGAATCTCAGAAGTTGGACGCCGACTCGAAGCAGTAATACCGCTACTTACTGGGGCATGAAAGCGACTCATTATTGTGTTTCTTCCAGATGCTCTGGCCGCCTGTAATTATCTGCCTCAGTCCAGAGAGAAAATCATTGCAGCGCTCTTCAAGGCTCTTAACTCCACCAATAATGAACTGCAGGAGGCCGGGGAGGCCTGCATGAGGAAGGTGGGTATGCTCTAGAGCCACCAATTTTTCAATATCTGTTGCGCTACAGTGGACAAAATGAGCTACAAATGAACAAATATGATGCTTCAAAAAAAGAGGCATCAATTATTGTTATTGGTTGTTTGATGCGAAGTAAATACAAAATGCAACTAAAATTTGCTTGGAAACATCCAAATACATTGTCATCCAAAAGTTTCTTTAAAAATGCAGATCAGTTCTGCTACACACGAGACACCGTACGTAACCTTATTTTAAACAATGCTGGATGCGCAGAATGTGTTATTTACACTCCTGATTTAAGATGGTACAGTAACAATCTATAATCACAATAGAGTGAAGAGCTGTGTGGGAAGCGGCCAGCTCTTCTAAATTGCCTTTTAAGTAAGTTACTATTGAAACTGTACAACATTTTGTATTTTTTTTTTTTTGTGATTGCTTCTCCCATGCTGTAATTATTCTCATGCTGATGAAGCAGAGTTTGTCCGCCGCACCTTTGGTAAAGATCTGCTTCATACGTTTTGTCCCTTAATCCTTGTAGTCCTCCAACTTTGATATGGCTGTTATTTGTGCCTCCCCAATGTACATTCTGGGGGTATCTCTCCAGTTGCCAAGCAGCAGTGTGGTAGTTGCAGGTGTAACGCAATCCTGTGCCTCCTGTGTATTTCAGTTTCTGGAAGGGGCCACGATTGAGGTGGATCAGATCCACACCCACATGCGCCCCCTGCTGATGATGCTGGGCGATTACCGCAGCCTGACTCTCAATGTTGTAAACCGCCTTACCTCCGTCACACGGCTGTTCCCCAACTCCTTTAATGACAAGTTCTGCGACCAGATGATGGTGAGTAGCCTTTCGGGCAACAGACTCATCTGAGGACCTCTTGATATTTGTCTTGCAGCTGCTATAAGTCATCGTTGCAACTAGGTTGTAATTATTCACCGCAGCAATGACAATATAGGGATGGTACTTTTCATGGTGACCCATGAGTTTATTTTATTCATTGAAATGTTATCACAGTATTGGTAGTTGTGCTTGTTAAAGGGGTGTTTCCTTCCTCTAGCAACACCTGCGGAAATGGATGGAAGTGGTGGTGATCAATCACAAAGGAGGGCAGAGAAGCGATGGAAGTGTAAGTAAAGTCTTAAATGTTCTTTCATTTTGATTTTGAATGATATGGATAGCCAAAGTAAAGCATTTAGCCTTAGCCTTAACTGTGCTGTGTTACAATAGCTTTGGCCCCCACTGTGAGGTATAACAAAAGGGTTTTGTGATTTTGGTTTGCTGCAAATATTTTCCATATAAATGCCTTCAATATCGTAACATTCATTTCAAGTTCTCATTAAAACAGCTTGAATCGATATTCTGAAGAACAAAATATTAAAAGTATGCAAGATAATCATTAAAATACTTTATCTTGACATGTTTACAGCTTTCTCAAGATGTGTTTTTTTTTGTTTTGTTTCAGGATCTCAAGGTATATATAATATAGTAATTATATATATATATTTTTTTTTAAATAAGTAACTCCTCCAAAAGTGACAGTCTGAAAATAACCTGGCTTTTCAGCTGCAGTAAATCTTCATAAAAGCAGCTGCATTATACCACCCATGGTGCTCTGGCTTCAATGGACAGAGCAGTAATGAGGATGCACAGTATTCTGTAGGTCTGCATACTGATGTTTTACGCAAAGCCCTCCCCAGCACTGGCTCCCTGTACGTGTGAAGTGTGAGCTGCTGCAATCGATGATTAATTAGGGAAGGGGCCCCTGTGGCTGTGTTTCATAATGAGACTCGCGGTGGTTACTTGTTATCTCCCTGACAGATAACCTTGTTAAAAGAAGAAAAGGTGAAATAAATGCATAACATTTCGGCTGCGCAAAAATATGTATATATATATATTTTTTTAAATCTTCTAATTAAATGCAAATATCCACTCTTCCTTGCCCTTTTAACTTTATTTTATGCAAACAGTTTGACTGCAGATTACAGCAGAATTGCAACATGGGTGGCAGGGGGTCGTAAAACTCATCAAAAGAGGAATGCAAACTAAGGATTTGATAATAGGAGTGTGAGCATGAATGTTTATTATAGTGTTGATTTATATTAAGCCTAATTGCTGTTCCTTGGGAGGGGGGTTTGGTTGTGTGTAACTGGATAGATGCTTAAGCTGTGTTTCCAAAACTTTGGATACTGCTAATTTAAAGAAGTGATGACCAAGGATTTCAGATCAATTGTATTTGAAATACTTGTATGTTCTAAAACCAAACCTAGAACCAAAAGATTCATAGATATATTATTATTACTTTTATTGTTCTAATATTTATCGATGCGTTTCAGTTCAGCATTTCATATAGCTTTTGCATTTCTTTCGTTTTAATCACTGTTCAAACAAGCTTACGGCCCACTTGCATTTAACTTCTCTCTGTTCCTAGCTGACATTCCTTTTGTTTTTTGCGTTTATTTTTCTAATGCCACTTTCATGTTCTACATATAAAACTTAGACCTCGCTACTATCTTCACTTCACATGCACTTTTGTTTGTGTAAGTGGGATTTCAAACCCAGGAACTCTTGACAACATTTCCACAAAGTGAGAGACAAACATTTTAACTGTTTAGAACTCAGCGTAACAAAAGAGCAAAGACCAAATCCAAATACAAAATTAACAATCAATCGAATCTCATTATTGAACAAGTACCAGTTAGGAAGAAATGTTTTAAGTTGCATAAACAGTTTCTTGTGCCTATCGGCACTTGAAACAATAAGTTATTTTTACTGATTCAAGACTTATCGTTGTTTATCCCGCACTTAATACCAGCATTCTTGCTTAAACTGCAGTGCAATGGGGACCTTGGATAGCTTGAAGGACTGCTGGAGTTGCATTTTGCAGCAGCTTCATTTGGTACAAAATGGACCCATGGTTTTTACAGGGCCAAAGATCAATGGCCTGGTGGTTTGCAACTAAATCCTGAGATGCTGCTAATAAATTACAAGTGACCCGCAAAGGTCTTCTGCGCTGCCGAAAGCAGTCTTTGTTGCCAACCTCAGCTGATCACCCTAAAAAAGTAATTAGCTCTCCGACAGCTGGACTGCTCAATTTCAGGTTGAGCTCATTTGCAGCACATGTTCTGGTCCATCGTCTTGTATTTCTTATCGCTAGTTTGGCAGTGGCCTTTTGCTGAATTGTAGTACTGCGAAACATACACTACATAAAGAAAACCCTAATGATAGAGTTGGTATGGTAATTACAGACAGCAGTTTTCCTTTAGACTAGTTCTTGTCTCTTGTACAAGACAAACATGCATGTGTATTAAATTGGATTTAATAAAATAACCCATTTATGCTGTCAAACAAAAGCATTTCCAAAGTCCTGTATGTGTGTGTATTCATATAACTTATTAAATTAGACGGTTTATTGTGTGTGTTTTGTCTATATTGTATATTGTTTCTTTTCAGATTTTGAACTGTGCCCTTTGATAAGATTGTAAGGTGATTTGGTGCAAGGGCTCTTGTTCTTTTGCAGTTGTTTTTTTTTGTTTGTGCTCATATCCATACCCTTATTCATGCTGCATTCTTTTCTTTCTTTTTTTTTTTTATTTCGGCTCAGCCTGCTGTAGAAGGTGGTGTGGAGGTGAGAATCGCAGTCAAGCTTCAAGCAATACGTTTGTTTGGTGTTTTATTTTAATGTTTTTTGCGGTGATTTTTTGTTTCTGGTTGTGGTGGTAGTTTTGTATTGTGTAGTTTGTGACGCTGTTGTGCTTAGTTCTTTGGGGGGCAATGTTTTTTGTGATAACCCTCTGTTTTGTGGTTGATGATATACCAGTCCCAACAGGTAGGTGGTAGGTAATTGTCATCAATGATATGCATAGACCTGGCATGCACAGTATCTGAAGTGAATCTGTACTGTTAAAGAAACAAGATACTGTTACTACTAGGTCAGCCAACAGCTAATCGAGCTAGGGAACAAGTACCAGTTATATTGTTACAGTAAAATATCTGACATTTTAATTATTTTAACCATATTACTAACTTTTCAATCCGAGGGATTGATCATGAAATTAGTATGTTATGCAGTGTCTGTTAAATTTGAAATACACTGCCGGCAATATCAGCTGTTTGTGTAAATAGATTTTAAAATATTCCTCACATACTCGCGTATCACACATAAAATATATTGTTATTTGCAACAGGACAAGTTTTTCTCTCTAAGGAATCTGATGCTTGTCTGCGTTGTGGGCCTAATCTCCTCACTTAACATGCTACTGCATTAGACATATTTTTAATGCTGTTATCAGGAGTTGTTTGAATCCTGCCGGATAGATGTGTGAACTGACAATTGGCGTGTTATGGTAGCTTAAGATGCAAATAGGTTTGCCTATTTTTTTTTTTCCTCCCTCTTCCTGAATAGGAAATGAAAATTTGCTCAGCGATTATTAATCTGTTCCACTTGATACCGGCGGCCCCACAGACCCTGGTCAAACCGCTGCTGGAGGTGGTGATGAAAACGGAGCGAGCCATGCTAATAGAGGTAATACTAATCCACTGGAGCGTGAACCCGTTCATTCAGCATTTTAAGAGAGATTAATTGCTTCTGGTGCATTGATAACAAATGAACAATCTTTTTTTTTTTTAATTTTTTTTTTTTTTAAATAGCCCACACAGTGCTTCTGCCTACAAAATACATAAATAAAAAACTTAATGCTGATTTTGTTGCTTTTTTATTTATTTATTTATTTATTTATTTATTTATTTATTTAGCAGACGCCTTTTATCCAAGGCGACTTACAGAGACTAGGGTGTGTGAACTATGCATCAGCTGCAGAGTCACTTACAATTACGTCTCACCTGAAAGACGGAGCACAGGGAGTTTAAGTGACTTGCTCAGGGTCACACAATGAGTCAGTGGCTGAGGTGGGATTTGAACCGGGGACCTCCTGGTTACAGGTGGGATTTGAACCGGGGACCTCCTGGTTACAAGCCCTTTTCTTTAACCACTGGACCACACAGCCTCTTTTGGTACTCCACTCAGTGTTTATTTATGGAATCAAACACATTTTGATGAATTCACAGGGGTACTTCCAAGGAAATGTTACCTAAAATTCTCTAGATCAAATTTAAAATAAAAAGCATCCAACATAGCGAGTTATCGAAATTGGAGAAGGTGCCATGTCCAGGGTGTCATAATTTGTGACAAAGTTACAGCCAAGCTTGTTTAGTATGAATAGTTGTGGCTGAAAAAGTAAAGATCTTGGCCTAGTAGCCCTAAGCTGGCTGGAACGATCTGTCAATGAGAGAGCTTAAGATCCTTTCTCAATAATACAGCACACTGTGGTGTCTCAATTTATAGCACAGGTTGTCAAATTATCCCATAGTTAAAGGCTACTGTAATCTGTTTTTTTATGTGAAAGGAAAATTACAAAACACATAAAACAAGCAACTTTCAAGGTTCAGTTCAAGATTTGAAAGTAACAGATTTTTTTTCACAAACATTTTGCATATTTAGAGTTTAGTGTAAACCCTTGACAGATCAATCCAAATGTGTTGGAATGACTGCTAATTTGTCTGTGTATGAATGGCAAGGCTTGCCGTTGAGTTTACCTTACTGCATTGCTGTCTTCAGGCTGGAAGCCCGTTCAGGGAGCCCCTGATTAAGTTCCTGACGCGTCACCCGTCACAGACAGTGGAGCTGTTCATGATGGAAGCCACCCTGAATGACCCCCAGTGGAGCAGGATGTTCATGGTGAGGATCGACCCACCTGACAGTGATTTCTGTAGAACCACATTCTCCATGGATTCACCCTGTAAATCCTCATCAGAGTTATCCAAAATAACAATACAAAAATGCAATTGCAAAAGCTGTCCACTAAGTGGTGCTGTGTGCTATATATATATATATATATATATATATATATATATATATATATATATATAATTAATTTATTTATTTAGTTGAACAATAACCTTTTTAAAGGCCTTTTTTCATCAGATTTCTTTTTCTTTTTTTGCACATCTCCTAATTGGTGCCTGCTGAAAATCCCCACATAAAATGTTTCAAAATACATGTTGTGGATTCAGTTCTTGCTGAGAGTCAGCAGGGATTTATATCGCTTTTTTATTTTCTGTCTTGCTTTCCCATCCTGTTAAAAATGAAAGACATCCCGAGACGAGAGTAGATTGAAGCAGAGATAAAAGCTAATAAAAGAAATGCAGGTGGATGAAGGTGTTGATTGAGAGATTGATAAGACAGAAAGCTATTAAAGAGATAGATGGATCTATCAGTAGATTGGAAGATCTTGAAATAGGTGGTAATGTGAGGTTAGTTCTGGGTTTTTTGCAATCTAATTTGAATGTCGTAGCACAAGACTAGTTTTCAAAGATAATTTCTCCCAAACTGCCTGTTTCGAGTCAAACCCCAGACCCAGGCTGGTCAAAATATTTATGTGAACTTAGGCTTGAATTCTACCAGTGTATCTTTGCATTAGGCTTTGTATCCACTATCTAACTCCCGTCTGAAACCTGTTCTTTTTACCACCTTTTCTAATAATTGTCTCTCTGCAAGCAAGTTAATTCCTTAGACCACAGTAGACAGTCTAAAATAGACTAATTTAACAACCCAGAGTGGACCCATCTTAATGCTGCTGTGGTGTTGTGCTTTCTCACAGAGCTTCCTGAAGCACAAGGACGCCAAGCCCCTGCGGGATGTCCTGGCCTCAAACCCCAATCGCTTTGTGACCCTGCTGCTCCCGGCAGCGGCCCGGCCCGGCTCTCCCTCCACCAGCACCAGCACCAGTACCATGCGGCTCGACCTGCAGTTCCAGGCAATCAAGGTAGGTGGCAGCCCAATGCTGGAGATCCGGATCCGGGAAATAAGATCACATCCATTTTTAAAATAATAATAATGCAGTTTTGCTCGAGTATAAATATTTGCTCAGGAGCTTTAGTATCCTTTTGGAACCTTTTAAAATATGTGTGAACTTTGTACTGGAGCAGATGCGTAGTGTGTTATGTACCTTGTTCTTTGCAGTCCCTGAACTAATAACGGCATTAAAAGATTTGTGTTCCCACTAGGAAGTAAACAGAGCTGTGCCGAAACATATCCCTCTTTTCTGGTTCAGTTTTAATATGTGTCTGTGTCGTGGTCGTCCCCCCCCCCCCCCCCCCCCAGATAATCAGCATCATTGTGAAGCACGACGAGGCCTGGCTGGCAGGGCAGCACTCTCTGGTTGGCCAGCTGAGGCGTGTCTGGGTGAGCGAAGCCTTCCAGGAACGCCACCGCAAAGACAACATGGCTGCCACCAACTGGAAGGAGCCCAAGCTACTTGCTTATTGTCTGCTCAGCTACTGCAAGTAAGGGCAGCTTAGTTTTCTTTTCTGTGGGGGTTGGACAGAGGTAGTTTGTTTCTGCTGATTGAAGAAGATTAAGAAAATAAATATATATATATATATATATATATATATATATATATATATATATATATATATATATAGTGTAACTTGTTACAGGATTGGGTTGGAAGTGATCCTTCTGGTTTCTATAATTGTTCAATGAAGTGTAGATGGACCCAGTTTGTACTTTTTCTTGTTTCAAGGCGCAACTATGGTGAGACTGAGCTGCTGTTCCAGCTGCTGCAAGCTTTCACGGGCCGTTTCCTGTGCAACATGACCTTCCTGAAGGAATATATGGAGGAGGAGATTCCCAAGAACTACGGCATCGTCCACAAGAGGGCTCTGTTCTTTCGCTTCGTCGAGATCAATGACCCGAACTTCGGGGACGAGCTGAAAGCCAAGGTGAGGACTTCACGCTAAATCAATGAGACCACACTCGCAGGACTCGCAGCCCATCTGTTTGACAGGGAACTTACACCAAATCAAGGAATTTTGAACATATTCAAACTCCAGCAAAAAAAGGCCAGACCATCCAACAAATTCAGCAAGACCCCTTGAGGTCACACTTTTAACCCATCAAAACATGCATATTTCTGGATGGAAATTGATGTTGCTCCTGCCAACCACTGCATATAACAGGCACTAAGCAGTTAAAGGACAGTTCTGTTTTTTTTGGGGGGGGGAGAAGTCTGCATCAAGCATTTTGTACAGTGCTTGTTAAAATGTCTGCAGAGTTGTTTTTAAGTTCAGATTTTCTCTCAGGTGTGCAGAGGTTTGTAATTTTATTTGCAATGCTGTTGCTGACATTTTAAATAATAGACAAAACAATTTATGTGAAAAGGCCATACCGGGGAAGGCAGCTCAACACTTGTTAGGTTGTCATGTGTGTTTGCTTAGTTACAGAGCTCAGCAATGCATTTTCATCAATATACACCTCAGCAGTCTATTCCGCTTCGGTTTGGAAGGATTTTTATTTTCCCTTTTTTAGAGAAATGCGTTTAGTCTTTTTGCTGTGTCTCAGCATATAAAGTTCCATTAGTGAGTTGTTTTGGCTTGTCTTGTAAGGCTGATGGATGCGTTCGGGGAGGGGGCTGTCTTGGTAAATCTAATGGCAGTGCTAATAACCTTTCCCACAAGGCACAGCAATCAACAGAGGAACATGTTATTTGCAGGTGTAATAAATAATGTTAATTTCGTTGTGTTCCTACTGGAATTTCTCATCTTAATCACTGATGAAAGCAGTGGCAGGACGGAGCACCTGGAGCTGAAAATGACACAGAACTTCATGCTACTTCTGCAGGAATCATTTCTCAAAGTTTCTTGTGCCTGTCTTGTTTGTGAAATGTTATCTATAACATGAGATTCATATTGCTGTCTGGAGCGTAGCCTTGTGGCTGTAAATTTAAGTTTGTTTTCAAGACGAAGGTGGCTGTTGCAGGGAAATAGCGACATGGTTTCCTTGAGTTTGATCAGCTTCCTATGTGGGAAGAAGCCTTATTCTACATGTGAATAACACCTGTGTGTCTCCGCAGGTACTGCAGCACATCCTGAACCCAGCCTTCCTGCACAGCTTCGAGAAGGGGGAGGGGGAGCAGCTGCTGGGGCCTCCCAATCCAGAGGGTGACAATCCTGAGAGCATCACCAGCGTCTTCATCACCAAGGTAACCGCCATGAACAGGGACATGAAAACTAAGGGATTATTCTTTTACCTTAGGGCAGCCTAACCTTGTAACCACCCAAATGGGGTGTATAGTCCTGATTCTCTGCCCCCTGTGCTCCTGTGCCTGTAGGTGCTGGACCCAGAGAAGCAGAATGACCTTCTGGACTCGCTGCGGATCTACCTACTCCAGTTCGCCACGCTGCTGGTGGAGCACGCCCCCCACCACATCCACGACAACAACAAGAGCCGCAACAGCAAGCTGCGCCGCCTCATGACCTTCGCCTGGCCCTGCCTGCTGTCTAAGGCCTGCGTGGATCCAGCCTGCAAGTACAGCGGCCACCTGCTGCTGGCACACATCATCGCCAAGTTCGCCATCCACAAAAAGATCGTCCTGCAGGTAAGCATTCTCTCGCAGAGGGGCCAAAATGAGTTTGCAGTTACTATTACGATGATGCTTGTGTTGTTAAATACAACCATTTTGAAGCGGGACGTATTGACTACGTTTAATAACTGCGCCCTGTCTCTTGCAGGTCTTCCACAGCCTGCTGAAGGCTCACACCATGGAGGCCAGAGCCATCGTCAGGCAGGCCATGGCTATCCTCACCCCGGCCGTCCCAGCCCGCATGGAGGATGGTCACCAGATGCTGACCCACTGGACACGCAAGATCATCGTGGAGGAGGGCCACACAGTCCCTCAGCTGGTCCATATACTACACCTCATAGTACAGCACTTCAGGGTGAGTCCAAGCATGGTTTCATTTAGAGTTTAAAAAAAAAAAAAAAAAAGACAAAAGGAATTGATTAGTGAAATTTGTTTAATTTTCTTCTGGGTTGTATCTGAGCTGGTTTATTAAAGGTATATGGCATGGTCTCTTTCTCTTAAGAGTATAACAGTTGCCCAAAGGTGCCCATAAACTGATATTTTTTAGACCCACCTGGCTTTTAACTTACTACTGTGTTGACATTTGGATAAAAAGAAGGGTTAAATAATGGCGAATTATGTCCAAGATGCCATCTATATGTGAAATTTCTAAAAAAAAAATTTTACCAATAAGGACAGAGAATGACTGTTTTGTGAACTCTAACACCACAGTGTTTCCCCCTTCTAGGTTTACTATCCGGTGAGGCATCATTTGGTGCAGCACATGGTCAGCGCCATGCAGAGACTGGGGTTTACTCCCAGCGTCACCATCGAGCAGAGGAAGCTAGCCGTGGATCTGGCGGAGGTGGTCATTAAGTGGGAGCTGCAGAGAATCAAGGAGCAGCTGGTATAAACTGGATTGCTGAATTGCATGTTAATTGTAACCTGACCCAGTTGTAACTTGTCTGTGTTGCTTTCTTTGGAGCTACACCTGCTTTTCCTATCTGCATTGTGCATTCTGTTGGAAAAAGAATAGGTTGTGCTTAAAGCTGGTCCTTTTCCTTGTTCCCACCAGCCCGAGTCGGAGAGTGATCTTGGTGGCAGCGGTGAGGGAACAAGTGGCGCTACTGGGGCGATGAAGAAGGGGCTTTCCATGGACTCCGGACAGGACGTGAAGCGATTCCGCACTGCTGCAGGAGCTGTGAGCACGGTAATGGCACTTCATTCTGTGACCTGCTGCTAAATTGTACTATTAATTATATACACATGCATAGTCAAAGAGAAGGAAACGTTATACCTTTTTATTGGACTAACTAAACAATAATTAATCACAAGCTTTCAAGACCACAAAGGTCTCGTCGTCAGGTGAAAGAAGAATTTCATCTGAAGAAGAGACCTCATTTGTTTACCTTTTAGTTGTTTTGGGAGTAGGTTTTAATTAGCTTATTTTTGATGTATTCCTATTTTCTTGAATATTTTATTTGAGTGCTTTAACTTTATTAGAAGGGATGTTGACGCTTTTAAAGCAGAATATTTTTGTAGGAATGTTTTACTGTATTGCATTGAAAGGGTCTTTTTAACTGAGGTTTAGTTGCTGCTGCAGTATACCATCTGCATGTGTTGTTTTTTTTTTGGAATGGCAGGTTTTTGCACGCAGTCAGTCGGTGCCTGGTGCTGATGCCCTGCTCACCAAGCCAGTGGAGAAACAGCACACTGACACGGTGGTCAGTTTCCTCATCAGGATAGCTTGCCAGGTAAGGAAAAAATCCAGCCATTGTATTTATTTTATTATTTTTGTCTGAATTTGTGCAGCTTGTGTTGCTGTTTTGCTTCCATCTGCATCCATCTTGGGTTAAGGTGTATTGCCATCAAAAGGCAATTCTAACCGGGTGCAAATTCACAGCATGGTATTAACTTAGCTATAAGTTACCCTCCCAGCAGGTGAATGTTAAAATGCCCCCCACTTCCACAGTCCCTGTTAATCTCAATCTATCTCTCTCTCAGGTAAATGACAGTGCCAACACGGCGGGCTCCCCTGGAGAGCTGCTGTCTCGCCGCTGCGTCTCTCTCATGAAGACCGCCCTGCGCCCCGACATGTGGCCCAAGTCAGAGCTCAAGCTGCAGTGGTTCGACAAGCTGCTTATGACAGTGGTGAGTTTCATTCTGCCCGATGTAGTTTTACAGTTGCACACACTTTGATAAAGATTATATTAATCTGGTACACGGGTAACATTGCCACACATTTGTACTTTAGTTGTTAGTTGCGTGTATCGGTATCTGGTATATATATAAAAGCACACGGTAAAACCTGTAAGTACCCAAACTGTTATGCAGCGGGAATCTGTGTATTATGTCATGTCTGTGTTAAGGGGTCTTGTCATCCAAAAAGCCAACAAAATCAATGCAAGTATAAGTAAAAGCACAAAAATCAATGCCGTAATTTGTTGTGAACTGCAGTAAGGTGAAAACTGTTGAGGGCTGCTGTGTTTTTATTTATTTATTTTTTTAAAGTGCTGAGACGGCACTAATGCATCAAACTGAGACGTAAGTGTACAGGGTAATAGGCTACTGCATTCCACACAAACTCCACTTCTGTTTATTTTAATTTGGTTACACATATGTTCATTTTTAAACATCTTCATTATTATTCAAATTTAAACAGGCTCTCATCACCTAATGCTATTGAAGGTTATCTTGTGTTTGGTGTCAGTTGCCAGTGGATTGCATTGTTACTGCGGATTAGTGCAAGTCACCTGGGACCCTCTTACAAACAGCTATTTGTAATCAGACCCCCTGCTGTTCCCTGGAGAAAATACACTACCTTAATATTGCGCTGATTAGAGCGAATGAACCACCCTCCAAATCAGATTGCTTTTTACCATTTAGTGGTACTTGGCTATCAGTAAATGAAGAATGCATTGCTAAAATTGGTTTGAGTAGCCTAGGCAATTATGTTGTGAAAAAGTAAAGGGACTGACTGTTCTCTAGGAGGTCTGGCACCTCCTGTTTTCCTGGCACGGTCGATACATTGTTGCGTTGATGTGCATACTTTTTACTGTTACTTTGTAATACAATCTCCTCCATCTTTTCAAAAAGAACTTGGGTGAACTTTTAATGAGATGGTCTTTTGCAATGAAGAAATGAGGTATTGAAATTGGATATAGATGTGCAACAAAAAAACGTTTATTTTGCAGGTTTTACTTCTATTTTGTAGGTCCTACCCTATGCTTTCCTTCCAGAAACAACCCCTTCAATGCAGCCTGCTCAAGTTCCGTACCAGACACAACAATAGACTGAAATTAAACAAACTTGGGTAACGTCTTCGTTTGGCATGCTTCTTTTGTGCGAGTGTGATTTAACAGGTCTCCTTTTTTTTTTTTTTTTTTTCTTTGACAGGAACAACCGAGCCAGGCAAACTTTGCAAACATCTGCACGGGTCTGGAGGTGCTGAGCTTCCTGCTCACAGTGCTGCAGTCCCCCGCCATCCTGTCGCATTTCAAACCGCTGCAGCGCGGGATTGCAGCCTGCATGACCTGCAGCAACACCAAGGTGCTGAGAGCCGTGCACACCCTGCTTTCACGCCTGATGAGCATCTTCCCCACTGAGCCCAGTGAGTGCAAGACAGGAGCCTCAACTATTTACAGAGACACTTTGACTGAATACTCCTAGGGCTCTATTAAAAACAAGATGGTTAGCCTGAGTTGCAGTCTCAGTTATCAAGAGCACGATGTACATGCTGGGAAGAATTATCCTGCTTGTGTAATGTATCTTTAAAACTCACACTTGACAATGCCTGATGTGGTGTTTTCTCTGTATTTTCAGGCACTTCGAACGTGGCCTCTAAATATGAAGAGCTGGAGTGCCTCTATGCTGCAGTTGGGAAGGTTATATATGAAGGTCTCACAAACTATGAGAAAGCCACTACTGCTAATTCTACTCAGCTGTTTGGTAAGTCCTATTTATTTGTCAGTTTTATACTTGAGCTGTACTTTTTCTCACTTCATAATTTTTCGGTGGGCTCGCAGCTAGTCATAGTTCCATTGTGGTGTGGCAAAATACTTTGGTTTCAGCAAGACAATCGTCTACAACTCCAGAGTTACCGTTAATGACCCGGTCAAATTATTGAAATTGTTTTAGACCTACTCCGTTTAGATGAACCTCAAGATTCACTGACAGTTTGAAATGTTTTCTAGATCCCTGAAGGTTGAAAAGCTTCAGGCTTTAAATGGCAAAATGTCCTTCACAACTGGACTGTGTGATTTAGTGCGAACAGATGTAATTTCACTTGGGGAATTTGTCAGGTGTCAGGATGCTTGATAAGACTCCCTAACCAAGAAAGCTAAAGCTGTCCAAATCTTTACAAGCTTTCCAGCCTCTCCTTTCCATTTTCTAAAGCCAGATGTGTCTCCATGCTTGCCTGCCAATTTTTTGCCCTGGTCATGGTTGAGGCATTGTCTTGTCTTGGGTAATTTCATTTTAATGGACGTTGACAAGGGGTCTTCCTCTCCCGTAGCAGGGTTTCATTTTGAACTCAAAGCTAGGACTGTGTTGTGTGAATTGATTTCCTGTCTCGCTCCAGGTACCCTGATGATCCTGAAGTCTGCCTGCAGCAACAACCCCAGCTACATCGACCGCCTCATCTCTGTGTTCATGCGCTCGCTGCAGAAGATGGTGCGGGACCACCTGAACCCACAGGCCACTCCTGGAGCGGTCGAGCCCAGCACAGGTAACCACAAGCTTTACTTTAAGCAACAGGGCCACAACGTGCTGGGAAAACTTCAATTTGGTTAGGAGTTTAATTTTTTTAGGTTTATTTCTTACTACTGAATCAATGTAAGTAACATTGTGTTACAGCCTCCTCTGCTAATTCCTATACTAAAATTACTTTTCCTGTCAAAATGTCCAAAATATAAACTTTTTTTTGTGGACAAGACAGCTACGTGTTCATCTGCCATTTTACACAGACTGTCAACCTCTAACTTGGTGCCCTAGAACACTTCCTTACCTGTCTGAAACAGCTTTTATACATTTCTTGAAAGCTTAGATCATTAATCTTTCTCTGATTACTGCAGACATTGCAGCAAACAATGGTATTGACTGGGTGTAGAAGACAGATTACTACTAGAAATGAAAACCTTTGTCCACCTCAAAACAATAGAAAAACATTGATGCCAGGTCTGGGACTACAAGATGAAGGTGTGTTGTTCACAGTGAAAACCACTAGGTGGTGCTACAAGCAAAAATGTGACACTCCTTGCAGGGCAAGCTTCTCCCTGTGTTGTTATTATTATTATTATTATTATTATTATTATTATTATTATTATTATTATTTATTTCTTAGCAGACGCCTTTATCCAGGGCAACTTACAATTGTTACAAGATATCACATTATTTTTACATACAATTACCCATTTATACAGTTGGGTTTTTACTGGAGCAATCTAGGTAAAGTACCTTGCTCAAGGGTACAGCAGCAGTGTCCCTCACTGGGGATTGAACCCATGACCCTCCGGTCAAGAGTCCAAAGCACTAACCACTACTCCACACTGCTGCCCATAAGTGTGAGGTGGATGTGATTAAGCACAAATGGTATTCAATTTGAAATAAGAAGCTTTTGTTTAGCTTGAGTATATTAAGGGAGTTTTAATCAGCACTGGGTTTCATTTCTGCTTATAATGATTAGAAGATTATTATCTGCGTTTAGCACCTTGTAATTACTTATTTGGCATCAAACAGGGTCTTTGTTTTTAAACTCTTGCTCTGATTCTCCACTTAGACTACAATGTCTGCTTCATGTAAGAAAATACAGTAGAGTTCCTATGTTGCCTCCAACAAAAGAACTAAGTGGAATGATTAATTGAGCTGGCCATAGTAAAGGGAGCTGTCCAGAATTCAAAGGGACTAGCAGATAGTGATACTAATGGAGTTTACTAATAATGGGTAACATTGCTATCTTAGATATCTTTAGAAATATCCTGTCTTGGATAATTCTCCAGTCCCAGTCCCTAGCCCACCTCCCATTGCTACAATGAGAGCCTGTTCTCAGTGGTTGGCCCTGCCTGGTTCACTGAAGAGCTGGCTGTGCTTGTTTCCTTGTGACAGTGACCAGCGAGCTAGTGATGCTGAGCCTGGACCTGGTGAAGACAAGGCTGGCCGTCATGAGCATGGAGATGAGGAAGAACTTCGTCCAGGTCATCCTTACCTCGCTCATCGAGAAGTCGCCCGACGCCAAAATCCTGAGGGCTGTGGTGAAGATCGTGGAGGAGTGGGTCAAGAACAACTCCCCCATGGCTGTCAACCAGGTACACCATTGGTGCCTGCTGCAGTGGCTAAGAACAGTTCAGTTCAGTTACTCTCTTAGCTGCATAGACATTAGAAGTTCATGCACTTGAATCAACGGTGAGCAACATCAACCACATTTTTAATAAAACCAATGGATTTTTTTAGAATGATTTTGCATATAAATCATACATAGTTTTTTTTTTCTTTTTTAACAAGACGGTACCTTGAATATATGAAATTCAGGAAATACTCATTCTAGATCTCAGCTTCCACGTATCACCTTATAAATGAAAATCCCTTCGTTATTTAAACTGATGAGACTGAGGAGGGTATGGTGCTGCTGTTCTTCTGAAAATGTATTAAAGGAAAAGTGATTTTAGCCGTAGTCTGATGTGGCCTTTCTCCGTAGTGCCCGATACCAATTGTTAAGGGAGCCTTTCAATGTTTCAGCTCAAAATGTTCTTAACCCATTAAATACCAAATTAAATTTCTTTGAAGAAAATCAGAACACAAGCTGTATTTATGTAATGTGATACATTACATTTAGACTTTTGTAGTTAACCTAATTGGAGTATGTTTATCTTAACAATATAGTTAAAGAGAACATTCAAATAACAGTTAGATGCCACTTGAAAATGCTCCAAAAAAATGACAAAGTAGCCTGTCCTCAAATGAGGACAATGGCACAGAATGGGCTAAGGTCAATATATGCAATGCATTGTAATCATCTCCCAAGACAGGCAGCATACAAATAGGAGTGGTAGCTCACAATGGGAATAGTATTGATAGAAACAAGATTAAGTCAAGCGCTACCTCTGCCTAGCCTTCATTAAGATTCTGTGACCTTTTAATTTAGAGAACAAGGTTATACATCCTGATGAAGAGCATCCAGATGGAAAGAAAGCCTGTGTACATTCACACAGGGACTCTTGCTTGAACAGGAATAGCTTGTTTTCTAAATATTATACACACCTACACAAATGCATCTATTAAAAACTTATTGTAGTTCTGTCTCATTGGAGCTCTTTTATGAGACTCCAAAAGTACACATTCCTCAGTTGGCCTTTTGGTTGAGTGGTTTTTGCTTTAAAAAGGTGCTTCTTTTACTTTGAAACCCTTTGAAGTGGGAAGGTAGGGCAGATGCATGAAACGCACAGTGATCTGCCGTCCCTCAATGGATTCAAGATAAATGGGGGGAAAATAAATCATGTCCTTACTCCACGCAGATGCCGAATCTAAGGGAAAAGTCCATTCTGCTGGTGAAAATGATGACCTACATTGAAAAGCGCTTTCCAGAAGACCTTGAATTAAATGCCCAGTTCTTAGACCTCGTTAACTATGTCTACAGGTAATTACAGCAATTAATCAAGAGGCACATTATATTGCTTCATCCATGCAGGTGTGCAATTCGTCTTCCGGTTATGAGAAAGTCTCTCCTAGATAAGCCTAACCTAGTCACAACATCCACGAACGGGAGGTAAGGTAACACAGTAGGTGGTAACATTTACTTATGTTGGAAGTGTTTGGGTTGCCTCTTATATTTCTGTTACATACAGTATGTAATAAATAGTGTCTTCTACACAGTCTGTTAGCTGAATCTGTTTTGAAGTTACTCGGGCCCTACAGTTTGATTGCAGTGCAACCCAATTGAAGTTATTGCTGTCAAGCTCTCCCTCTGTAAACAAAATTTACCTTATGGTAATAGCACATCATCTCCTGTATCTGTCATTTTAGTTACCTTCTTTTTAGGCACTGGTAACCCCCACACCCTGTTCTCTACTGAAGCTAGGTTTCTCAAGCCTGCTTCACATTATAAAATAATCCGATCACAAATGGAGTTTATAGAGTTCTGGAGGTGGGGCATTATAAATGAGCCATGTTAAATTGTTGTGCTATGGGGTGGAATCTGTAATGTCCTGCAGCTGCAGTATCTCTGTTTGACTGGCTTCCGTATCTTCTCTCATTCCTGCCCCCCCCCCCAGGGATGAGAACCTGTCTGGTAGTGATATCACTTCCAAGCTGGAGCCTGCCTTCCTGTCCGGGCTGCGCTGCTCCCAACCCCTCATCCGGGCCAAGTTCTTTGACGTCTTCGACGGCTCCATCAAGCGACAGGTCTACGAGAGGCTTCTCTACGTTACCTGCTCCCAGAACTGGGAGGCAATGGGCAACCACTTCTGGATAAAACAATGCATCGAGGTCTTCAGATTTTACTCCATGTGTATCTATCTATCTAGCACTTTTCCTTTTTATTAATTTTTTTAAATACTGCTGTTTCCCCTTTGAAGCTTGGCACAAAGTTCTGAATGGCGAAACGCGGAGCCCATTGTAACACAGAATTCTGACTGGTTGGAGTGGTTTTACCAGGTGTATACTGAGCTGTGCTAGATAGGGATAAGCCTCCTCAGACTGGTACTTTCTCACAACATTTTATGGTATTGTTTTTAGTAGCCTAGGCTATTTTTTTTTTTTTTTTTTTTTAGGAGATTGTGTGTAACCGCTGTCAGTTTTCCACTGCCTTTATAACATTCCCCTTCAGTCTTCCTAAAAATCATTGACATAATGAAATTGGTCTTTAGCAACAAGGGTGGTAAATCTTGATTGCTCTCAAAGGTCCAGTCTTCTTTGTGCAGCGCACTTTTTCCCTGTGCCTGGAAGTTTATATTAAACACCAGACATTTGTCTTGGCCACAATCAATGCTGCTGATCGCCATTTAATAACGAATGCTGATTTCGAACACCATCTGATTGAGCTCTTTCTCTCTCCAAGAGAACTAATCTTATCATTAAACAGACGGTTATTGTTTGTCACCTCTTTATTAAGTTATTCATCTTTGTATGGTAGTCCATTTAGTTGAAGTTTTATATGTATCAATGCTGCTATAGGTCATTCATCTCCACATAGCTAATACATTGACAAGGCTCTACCAGAATTCTCATATCTCATACAGTGGGATTGAGTGCAGAAGATTAAGTTCCCCCTGTTGTATTGGTTTTCTGTTTGTTCCCCTGTTCTCATAGCTGCTCCTTGCTGTGTGTGAGCGTGGCACCACCATTGGGACAAACTGTCAGGGGGCCATGCTGCCGTCAATCACTAATGTCATCAACCTGGCTGACAGTCACGACCGAGCTGCCTTCGCCATGGTAACGCACGTCAAACAGGAGC
This sequence comes from Acipenser ruthenus, assembly GCF_902713425.1. Taxonomy (NCBI): domain Eukaryota; kingdom Metazoa; phylum Chordata; class Actinopteri; order Acipenseriformes; family Acipenseridae; genus Acipenser; species Acipenser ruthenus. Next base: position 5,444,965 of record NC_081201.1, on the reverse strand, counting down.
CGCGGGAGAGGGAGAACAGCGAGACCAAGGAGGAGGTAATACTAACGCTCACGCTGTCTCTCCTTCAGAGGCTTATTTACCAGCACAGAGATCCTCCTTTGGGATTAATCCTCGGCGGCAGCAAAGACAGAGAAGTGTGCTGTTATCCACCTCAGAAGCCTTGCTGGCCTAGATGGACATATTGGGATCCTGATCCTAGTTAATTACAAATGAAACAATTTAAAATAGGACCCCTGCTACTGTTTAGAGCAAAAGATCCCATTGTGCTCTAGCTAGAGTGTGTGGTGCATGACCTTTCAAGGCTTTTCTGCTTTGATCTCTATTAACACATTGATTACCAGTGTTGCTGACAGTCATTGTTTTTAAAATAAATAAATAACAACTTACCTAAATACCAAGATCAGGTCATTGTTTTATATCAGAAGAGATTCTGCATACAAATCATAGTCTTTATCTACAGATACTGGACTGCATTCACGTTTTACAGCATTTCAAAAAGCGAATTGTATTTTGGAGATCTGGTTGACAGTGTTATAATTATGCTAACCTAATCATGTAAATAAGCCTCATCACTTAAAATAGATTAGATGACCCAGATGTGAGAAGCTTGTGTCTGTGCTGCTCTGTGTTCCTGTCCCTGCATGGCTAATGGTCCCGGTCTCCTGTAGGATGTGGAGATTGACATTGAGCTGGCTCCAGGAGACCAGACTAGCACTCCCAAAACCAAGGAGCAGGCTGAGAAAGATGCTGGGAACCAGTTGCACATGCTGACCAACAGGCATGATAAGTTTCTGGATTCTCTCAGAGAAGTAAAGGTCAGTTTCTCAGTAAAGTTATTTAAATATTCTACACAAAGCTGAGACGACTTGGGTGGGATGACTTTAAGAATGTTACTGCATTTGCATAATTTGGCCAGCGGTGGGTGATGTGCGATACTGGCACATCATCAAGCACTGTATACTGAAATGAGGCCTGTCATATTTTTTCCTCCCCTAACAGACAGGAGCCCTGCTAAACGCCTTTGTCCAGTTGTGTCATATTTCCACTCCGCTAGCTGAAAAGACCTGGGTCCAGCTTTTGCCCAGACTCTGGAAAATTCAGTCTGATCGGCAGCAGCATGTGAGTATTGCTGCCTATTTCAGTTCAGTATCGGTATCTGTGTGAAAATATATAGCGCGTAGGTAGTATATGATTATCATTGAAATATGCTGCATTAAAGAAACTGTACCTGCACAGAGTTTTAAAGCACTACAGGTGAGATTTGTTTTTACAGCCTGTCCTTGAAGCATTGAAAGAGCTATGTTCTTTCTTTAAGTAATGATTTTAAAGCTTGTGGGGGATGTCAGGTTGACATGCCTGTCTGTTGAGCATGTCTGGCAAAGGTAACTAAAGGGCAGACTTTTCCATACTCTTACTATCACACTGCACTGTACTGGCTTTCAAAACGGTTAAACCACAGTGTTCATGCCTTGCTGCTGACTGATGTCAGTATCTGGGAGCTGTGTTGGCAGGTTGCAATGTAGATACTGGTTGTAATACTAGGTGTTAAACTGGGACCATTGGAACACATTCTACAGAGGAACATCAAGTCAACAACCTGTGAACATACTGATCCCTGAGTTGGCCATTAATCAGACTGTAAACTGCTTTAACAGGCATTCGCGTACAGATAGAGCACCCAATGGCTGCAACAATCTAACGAGATTTTAAAATAATGAAATTGGGTAATGGAGATCTCCTTATTGAAGAGGCCGTTAGTGAATCCCTTTTAGGATTTTAAGTTGCATTTATTGTCATTTGTTACAGTTCAATGTATTTATTCTACATTTAATGGGAATATTTAAAAATATATAATTATGAAACCACAGACATTTTCTATGAATTATATGTTAAATAAATTAGGTTTTGCCCCTTCTGGCATGAATAGCTGACTAAAAGAGGAGTACTGAAAGCATAATCAGCCCTTCACCAGAGCTGGCTGAGGCAGCTGTTACATCCCCAAAATGCCTTTCCTGTGGCTACTGTTAAATAATCTTTACCCAGTGATTATTTAAGTACCTGGGGTTTCGTATGTAACATGGACTGTCGCCTGTCTCACAAATCAGTCTGAAATAACCAGGCTTACCCTGATCGTAGCAGCATGGTTTTAGACTTAACAGTGGCAGTTTCATCGAGATACTTTAGGTTAGTGGCTTTCGAGGATACAGGGAAGGAGACTCTTTTCATGCTTTTTGTTTTTTATTGATGTGAAAAAATCTGCATGTCCTGAAAATTAGGTCACACATCTATGATAATGTATTTCTCATCTCTCATGGTCTCAGGTCTGTGCTAGGCTTTTAGAAAGGGCATTAAATATTAAATACACTTAAATAAGAAAACAGAAGCCTGCCCTTTTAGATTTGACAGCACTGGTAATGAATGGCACTCTGTATAAACAATGCAGCTGTTAGTTTTGCATATTACTCCTGAATTGAATGCATAACTGCAAAAAATGAAGAAAATTAATTAAACAAAACTGCTTTGAGGGTTTTTTTTTTTTGGGTTTTTTTTGGTGAGTGAATTGTGTAAGAAGGTATTTCTGCTTGTGCATAATAAGTGGTACAGATTTGTTTGTAGCTTAATGAATTATTGACCATATCCATATTCTATATAAAAAAAAAAAAAAGCTTGTTTTGGAAATTGAATGCATTTATGCTAAGTGCAGCCAAGTAAAAAATTGGCTCAAGGCTTTTTTTAGAGGACCTCATTTTGAAACTTGTAGTAGGTATTCAATAAGCCAGCATAGGTAATGCACTGATGTACATGGTTATCATGCATAACAACCTGGAGGCCAAGGTTCCACTTGGGGTGCTAACCAACAGTTGACTGTTCATAATTAGGGGCAGGTAAGTAAGAGTAATAATACTAAGGAATGTAGCAACAGAGCTGGCAAGGATGCCTTTTCTCTCTGGAGTCCTGGGTTTGAGTCTAACAGTGGTTTGGAGGTCTGCGTTTTCCATGAACACTAGTTAATTAACAAGAGCGCCACACAGTTTGGCAGAGGTCCAGGGCTGACTAGCAAGCGTGGTCCTTCAGGTCAGAGTTCATAAGCATTAGTGATAAACTAACGGGAAAGATGACCTGCTACATTGGTATTTGGGAGGAGGAGCTGGGGGATAAGTTTATTAAAATGCACAGTAAGGAGAACTGGCAGAGTAAGAATTATGTTTTATGTGTTTATTTCTGCTCCTGAAGGCACTGTCCGGTGAGATCAGTCCATTCCTGTGCAGCGGCAGTCACCAGGCACAGAGGGATTGCCAGCCCAGTGCTCTCAACTGCTTCGTGGAGGGCATGTCCCAGTGCATCCCACCGATCCCCATTCGCCCCTGTGTGCTCAAGTACCTGGGGAAGACCCACAACCTGTGGTTCCGCTCCACACTCATGCTGGAGCACCAGGCCTTCGAGAAGGGGCTCAGCCTGCAGATCAAAGCCAAGCAGTCCACAGAGTTATACGAGCAGGAGAGCATAACCCCGCCACAACAGGTCAGCTACAGCCATCGTTTTAACAACTGTTTTTAACTACAGTCAAAGAAACCACGTGGATGGCAAGTAGGTTCAACATATAAGCCTGAAACTGAAAAGCTTTTACTTTTATAATGAAGAATCTTTTCTTTTGCTTTTCATTTTTGGTTTTTGATACTGTGCCCTATGTTGTTTTTATATATTAAATTTCTGTCTTTTAAAATCTGTGTAATCTGTTTTCATGAGATATGCCTAAAAGTTTGGTAGATTGGGTAAGATGCACCATACCCTCTTGTATTAGCAGGGAAGTGTAGTAAAAGCAATGGTATTTTTGTGGCATCAATGGATCTTTTTGGTAGACCCTTACATTGCTCTCTTACAACTCTCACCCTTTTGAAGGAGATTTTGGACTCCCTGGCTGAACTCTACTCGCTCCTGCAAGAGGAGGACATGTGGGCGGGGCTGTGGCAGAAGCGCTGCAAGTTCCCAGAGACTGCCACAGCCATCGCGTACGAGCAGCACGGCTTCTTCGAACAGGTATGTTTGTTTACTGTGAGCCCGAGTGGCTGGAGAGAGCCTTTGATCTGCATTAAAACATTGTTGACGAGAGAGCTGTTTATACAGATAAGTGTGGGATTTGAAAAGGTACAATTGAAACACATTTAAATCTCTTTTAATAGTCTAGACTGTGGTACTCAATAACCCTATATTGTGCTTGATTTTCACTGCTTTTAGTTTACAGCAAATAAATAAATCCTCAGAGGACAAAGCCATATTACTGTCTACAAAACTGTAAGCATAGAGGAGAATCTGTTGAATGCCATGAACATTTATCTGGGTGGTTTGTTGATTGATTGATTGATTTGATTGATTGATTGATTTATAAATAAGGCCCAAGAAAGCTATGAGAAGGCAATGGAGAAAGCTCGGAAAGAACACGAAAGGAACCACGCCTCTCCTGCCATCTTCCCGGAGTACCAGCTGTGGGAGGATCACTGGGTGCGGTGAGTGCCGCTGCCTTGTTCCTGGCCTGCATGGAAGCAAACGGGACTCCTAGCACCTGTATACAGCCTTAGCATTTGCACACAGCTAACTGAAATCTCCCCACCTCCATCCTGTTTGCACAGGTGTTCGAAGGAGCTGAACCAATGGGAGCCCCTGACAGAGTATGGTCAGTCTAAAGGCCACACCAACCCCTACCTGGTCCTGGAGTGTGCTTGGAGAGTCTCCAACTGGGCAGCAATGAAAGAGGCCTTGGTGCAGGTGAAGGGCAATGACTCATTTGTTCAGGTCTACTATAGCTAACCATTAGCTACTAGGACAGTGGCTCTTCAAGTCCTGGTCTTTGTTCCAACCCTGTTTTGAACCAATTAAACCTCCACCCAGACCCTGAAGTACAGTGCTTCCTCACTATAAGGCTCTCGGTTGTAACGTGCCTTGTATATAACACTCCTACAGCATGTCCCCCAATTCCCTATACTAGTGATTCATGCAGTATTTCTACAGTAAATACAGTACCGGTGTTGTTCAAACTACAGTATTAACAACTTCTCAGTCAAACTTCCGTTTCTGTCTCTCCCTTTTGATACTGTATCTGAACTGAAGAAAAGCTGCGCTGGCACTTTATAACACAGACATCATATTCAGCATTCATTTTATAACTAAATAAATATTAGGCCTATTACGTGGTTATCTTTCCTAATGTATTTACTTTCTTGCTGCGAGAGGAGCTGCGGCTTTCTCCGGGAGATGAGACGCTTCGAACTGAACTCCTGACCGCTGTTTAGCCAGGTTATTTAAAGTTTAAAAACTGCTAATTAAAATGATCCACGAGTGGTTCTGTGATTGGACACCCCTGTGCTAGGAGGTGGTGGTTCTGTTCAGCTGCCTTACACACTTTGTCTCTTTTTATACAAGGACACAGATAGAGAGCTTGACATTGCTCTGATAACCTTGATTTTGAGACATCCAACCTCTCCCCCTCATCTTTGTAACTGCTTTACAATATTGCTGTGCAGCTTACCATGGCCTGTCTTGCCCCATTTGCATGTCAGCATTACATTTCCTTACTATACCAAAGACTTGGCTGCATGTCTCTGTACTGGACTTTCTAAACTACTGATGTTAGATGGATGTTATTAACCAGGTTTGATTGTACTTATTACAATAGATTGCACCTATAATTGCAGGAAATGGATAAAAAGTATGTGCCGTGGGTGGCAGGCATTGACAGAGGCTTTTTTTCTGTTTAAGTACATTGCTTTTTGGCGCCATGATGCATTAGAGTGCATTATCTCTGCCCACCCCCTTTCTACTCACTCTGTTCTGGCCCTAATGCCTTTCACTGAATGCCGCACACTTGTGGATCACTTAACCTTCCGCTACTGTCCTTCCCAAGGTTCCACCTTGGAGAGTACTCATCCGCAGGCTCCATATGCTTGATAAATGTTTGTGAGCCCAGCCTTGGCCAGCTTGAAATCTACTGGGGATACTCTGCAAACTGCATTTACTGCAGTCTACTTTAAACATTTCAGAATATGCTGGTGCAGTGTAATTGCACAATAAATACAACTTCGGACACACATAAATGTTGCTGATGCGTACTATATTTTGGCTAAACTAGAAGGAAAGTTACATGGAACTGGGTTACATATTGAAACTAACATTCTTAGGTCTCTCTCTCTCTCTCTCTCTCTCTCTCTCTCTCTCTCTCTCTCTCTCTCTCTCTCTCTCTCTCTCTCTCTCTCTCTCTCTCTAACAAAGAATTTTTGGAAAAATGTTTTGTAGCATTTCAGCAATTTTTTTGCAAAACTCCAAAAATGATAATTCAAAAGTATTCATACCCTTTGATGCTATGATAGTATTGTCTACTAATTTCAATATGATAATGCAGAACCTAATTCTAGAAAAGTCTAGAAAATGCTGGATTGTAGGTGAACATTCTTGGAGTATAAAAGCATAGGATGATTGCTGTCATTACCAATATGTCAATATGGGAAAAAGTAAAGACCTTAGGCAGAAAATTATTTATTGTCATAAAGATGGAGAAGGATACAAGATGATTTCCAAGCATTTGAGTATCATAATTGCAACTACTGTTTCTATTATCAAGAAGTACTCCATGGTACTGTCACAACGCTCCCTCGGTCTGGAAGAAAGAAGGTTCTTTCACCAAGAACAAGTAGAAGAATTGTGAGGAATGTTAATTTGGCAGTCAATCCAAGATTGACTGCCAAAGATATTCAAAGTGAATTGGCTGCAAGTGGGACTGGGGTTTCCATTTCAACCATAGGTCGAGTATTGCATGGTGAAGGTCTCAATGGTCTTAGGCCAAGGAAAAAGCCACTCTTAGGAAAACGTCACAAGGATTCCATAGCATACCAAAAGATACTGGCCAATCATCTGAAACCCTCCGCTACAAAACTTGGTTTAAAGCGCAACTGGATGTTCCAACACAACAACGATCCAAAGTGCACATCGAAGAAGGATAAAGTCAAGATTCTGGAATGGCCTAGTCAAAGTCCATGATCTAAATCTGATTGAGAATCTTTGGTATGAGTTGAAGAAGGCTGAGCACAAGAAGTCCTTGGAATTTGAATGAACTGGAACAATTTTGTGTTGAAGAATGGTCAAAAATCACTAAAGAATTATGCCAAAAGCTCATTGTCAAGTATCCTAATTGTTTAAAAGGGGTTATTATTGCTAAAGGTGCCTCAACTATCTATTAATTTCATTTTCCTTGTCAGGGAAAAAAAATTGCTGAAATAAATAATTGTAGACATCTGTTTCTTGTAACTTTTTTTTTTTTTTTTTTTTTTTTCCTCATCCACAAAAGCAAAACTTTTTCTACAAAAGATTTTCCCATAACTGTTTTTTGAGAAATGGCTATAAATTATAAATTTCCATTGGGTATGTAAACTTTTGACTACAGGTGTGTGTGTGTGTGTGTGTGTGTGTGTGTGTGTGTGTGTCTATATCTCCCCAACCCCATTCCCATTATAAATGTGTAAAAATGGATTGAGATGAGGATTGCACTTACTATGAACTTGGGATTTAAAGATTCTGTCCAGGTTAATTTGTTCTTATAAAAAGAAGACTAGACAGAACATACATTTAAGTTCTGTCTTTAAGTATGCTGTTCAAGGAATTCTGCAAAATCCATTCCAGCTTCTGTCCAGGGCAACATTTATAGCCCCCTTTTTTATTATAATTTTTTTTGTTGTTGTGTCTACTATTTATGGATCAGTCCTTGAATAATTGTCCAAACATCTGCTTGGAAGTGATTTGTTACTCCAGATAGACTCCCTAGCATCTGGAAGGCACACGGTCGAGATTGTGAAATAAGTTTTAAGGCCTTGAGTTTGAAGCAGGTAAAATTGATCAAGCCTGACAGGTTATGCTGGTGATGACTTGCACTCTGAGTAAAAGTGACAGCAACCGGTGACGGGCAGCCCTCTTCAGGCTGCGCTGCCTGGAATCACATTCTCTGTAATGAGGTGTTGACTAATGCAGTAAAGAGAAGTACTGAAAGCATAATCAGCCCTTCATCAGAGCTGGCTGAGGGAGCCCTTTGATCAATTCTGAGCTTAACCCTTTATCCCAGTCTTTAATGTCACTAGTTGCCTTGATTCTAGATTTAGATTTGTTGAAGGACCATCACGCTGAATTTTATGGCCGTTTATTATTAGGTGGATGCTGTGTTTTTTAAGGATTTAGTTATGGATACCGTGTAGTGTGTGTGTGTGTTTATATCTGTGGTAATACTATCTATGGGCTATGCAAAGAAAGTGTACAAATACAGTTTTTCTTATTGCATCAGCATCTATGTTGCTTGCTGAAGGATTGATCCCTTACTTACACTCTGGCTTTTAGTTTGTGAGTAAATGGTGTTTAACCATAAGACTAAATTACAAACCACTTGCCTTTTGAGTGCATTGTCCAGTCTCTGGTTGTACCACCAAAGCTACATTTTAAAGGAAGAATATCATAAATAAATAGGAACTGGGGTTAAACATGTTCATTCAAGTCATCCTACATGCACCCAGGTCGTTTCCTCTACTAGTTGAGTGACATCTGCATTTTGGTTTGTGTGAGATTAACAAAAGAGGCACATTTGACTCTGTTCTGTGTTTTGCAATGAATATTTCTTTCTCGGTGATCTGTGCTGAGTTTTGAATCCGTGCCTGATCCTTAAGGCACTCTTTCATTGCGGATCACCACGAAGAGCGTACCTGCTCTGTGTCAGACTGTGAATGAAAGAGCGGTGCAACACTGCACACAACCTGTGGGGCAGGCTAGGCAGAATCACTCAAAAGCACCGCAATACTTTAATAATAATAAAATATCTAGTAATATATTTTGTCCATTTCTTATACCACAAGGTCATTTTAAAAACTGTACATTCCAAGCCAGCGCAATGTCAAATAAATACAAAGCAACTTGTTTTTTTCCCCCTACCACTAGGTGGAGCTGAGCTGCCCCAAAGAGATGGCCTGGAAAGTGAACATGTACCGGGGCTTCCTGGCTATCTGCCACCCTGAGGAGCAGCAGCTGAACTTCATTGAGCGGCTGGTGGAGATGGCAAGCAGCCTGGTCATCCGGGAGTGGAGGAGACTGCCTCCCATCGTGTCTCACGTGCACACCCCCCTGTTGCAGGTTAGAGCACAACAATACGCACACAGCAAGTGCTCTGCATTTGTATATCCTAACCAAAAAACATGCAACTAAATACAAAAACTCCCTGTCTTTTGCAGCTTAGGGTGGCAGATAACTTGTTGTAGTCCATGTTAATCAGGGTTGGGGTCAATTCCTGTGGTGGTTGTTTGTGTGTTTTTGTTGTTGGGGTGTTTTTTTTTTAAATTCCAATTCCAATTCCTTTTTAAAATCAATTTCCAATTCCCGTTCCGTTTTAGTCAATTCCAACACTACATTGATCAAAATTGCAGCAAGTTTCTCACAGTTGCAACAAATTACCTAAATTGCAGTCACTGTTGGTCCATTTAAATTGTCTTCAAACGAAAACAGTTGAACTATCATCTAAAATATCAATTCCAATTTAATTTCCTTTGAAGGAATTTGAATTGGGAATTGATTTTGAAAAGGAATTGGAATTAAAAAAACAAGAAGATAAATAATAATCAGGAATTGACCCCAACCCTGATGTTAATACATGTGTCCACATTTCCTGTCAAAACCGCTCAAAAGAAAAGCATTGTCACCCGGCTTCACTGAAACTACAGGACAGTGGAATCAAATTTCTAAAAAGGTGCTCAGTGTCCGTAGCAGAGCGAATTGGAGAATCAACACGTAGTCCTATCAGAGATGCAGAAAATTAAAGTAAACTAAATATAAATTACCATTTTGACAGTTTTAAAACCTTGTTTGTTTAGTTGCCTTTTTGAAGCTGAATTAACAGAACAGTGGCTAGTTTAGTTGTTCCGAGTTACAAAGTGATTCCTACCCATGCTCTGGGAGGTTGCGCATTTTAAATGCTGTACGTGTGTTGTTTTTTTAATTGCTCAACACATCTTAAATCACTGCTGCGTTCTCTGGCCCAGTACTCCTACACAGTTCAGTGGAACCTGAGTGAATAGCTCTGTATTCACTGTAAAATATGTTTTGAAGGAAAATTGGTTTGATCAAAAAGATATCTGCACTGGGGGAAATGAAAAGACTTTGCCGCAGTCTAGCTAGAGGAGTTGTATTTGATGTAAAGTCTTGGCTAAATCCCTATTGTTTAATCTCTTCCTGTTTTTATATGACTTTTTAAAAGAGGGTGTTTTGTGATAGGAATGATGTGGCTTGATTTTTGATCAATTGAGTACAAAAAAAAGTAAAAACATATGCTGTTTAATGTTGCATTCAGTGCTACCTCTACATTTTACCTTTTTACTTTTAATTAATTCATACACTGAGTTATTGCTTGCAAGGGTTTTGTTGAAGTAATGCAATACTTGACCATTTTACAACGAGTCACTTCTTTCACTTTTATGCTCCTACATGAATTCAGGAGATAATCATGACTAAAGCAGTGTTCTTTTCAATAGCCAGCTTTATTAAAATTCATCATGCATTGCAAGTCTGACTGTCAAATGCTGAGCCTTTCTATCATGAACATAATCTGCCACGCACGATAGAAAGGCTCAGCATTTGATGTACGTTCTTCTTGCAGATCTGGAATTCTGGCAACTGCAACAGAATAACAAAGGTTAAATAAGGGAGAACTGTCAGTCTTTATTCAAATTGATATGTAGGCAACATTGCTGTACCTTTTCAGAAGACTACACTATGTTAACCTTGGTGTTTTACCTTAAGAAACCTTCTACTGTAAATATGCATGGACATATTTTTGCATAAGTGTGTTAAAAAAACATCGGTTGGATTGCTTTTATCTTTGCAACTGGATAACCATAAAGTTAAATTCATGTTTAATATGTACACGCATGTAAATCTACAAAATTTAAAAAAGATTAGAGGGCCGCAGAGTATTTATTCTGGATGCTGGGGAGCTTGGAGGAGGAGGAGAAGACCCCTGCTTTGCTCCAGACTGTCAGCCCACATGGGACCAGTCCATATTGATGTTACCAGCCTGATTTTGAATCTCCTTTATGCTGCATACAAGGGTGGACATGACCTCTTTTTACCTTTCCATTTAGTATTGTTAATACAGCATTCTTCACAGTGGAAAGGATAATAAGTGTATTTTGAAAGACCACTCTAGTACTAGTAGGTAAAACATTAACTCTCATCTTAATCTTTCTTAGTACACTGAGTTTTTCGAAGTCCTTTACTATTGCTGTGACTGCAAAGACTAATGAAATGATTTTTCTCTCCACTAACTCTTAGATAATGGGTTCTATTAATTATAAATCTCAGCCATATATTTAGAGACCCTTTTGAGGTAGCTTCTTCGGGTTATCAAAACACAGCATAACGTTTTCCCTGTCGCATACTTTGAGATGGTGCCTTCACATTTGCTGCACAGCTGTATTCTATGATTCACTATAGGCACTGTCCAGTAAAAATGAACAATTTCCCTTTCAGCATTTAGTCTTCAGCCGTATCTCCAGAAACTTGTGATATTCTGGTTCTATAACAATGGTCCGTAGAGATGAAACATCTTGTTTTTTCTCCTGCAGAAAAAATAAAATCTCATTATTACTGTTTGAAATACCTTTCTGGTATTTCCAGCCTCCCAGTTCTCTATCAATACAGTTGACTCATTACTTTTGAGAGCGAGTTCTTTTATTGTTTATTCGTAAAAGCATCAACAGCTGCAGACTCAAAGCACAAGACTGACCTGAGTGCAGGAACAATTTCTTCTGGACCAAACTCAATCAAATCGTCATTAACACCTCTTCCCCCCCGCCCCCCACCCCCTCGACCGTGCTACTGCTTTTTAGCAAAAGAAAAAGAGAACACGTTGTGTTCAACAGAAACACTAGCAATATCAATTAACAGATTTGTTAAAGCTAATAAGAGGCCAGGCTAATGGATTGTAGCTTGCCTTTAAATTTAAGGATTCTTACTTAAGGAGTAGTCATTACATGTCTTCAATCAAATTTGTTATAACTAATAATTCTTATTTTACAAATAAAAATCCAGTAATATGCTCCATCGTAGGCACATCATGTCCTGTATTAAGCAACACTCTATGAGTAATCAATTCCCTAATAGTGTTCCCTCTTTTTAAAAGCCATTTTAATGCTGAAAAGCATGTGCTGTGCGTGTCTCTTCCTTTTTAAAGTGGGGTTTTATAAAAGGGTTTATGAGGATTTCCAATATAAACTATTGAAAAGACAGGAGCCGTGAGTGACTGTATATTACAGCAATAAGTTTAGAGCGGCAGTAATTACTTTTCTGCATCCGATACTGATTGATTAAATACCTGCAAGAAAATTAAATTGGCATGATGAATGGGAGCAGACAATGAAGGTTATAACATTGCATGAGCTGACAGGTAATTGTGAAAAATATTATATTGACTCATTTATTTTGTTTCTAGGAATATGATTTTGTGAATGTGGGCCTGATTTTAGGACATTTTATCTTTTTAAAGCATGGATTAGAATTGAATACAATGTTATCAGCCAACTTTTTCATCCTCCAGATTATATGAACAATATTGCCTTTCTTAACACAGCCTAAGCTCATTATTGGTATATAAGGCCATTCAGTTTTAGCCAGTAGCTTTAAGCTTTTATGTCTCCTGCAAGTGTTTGGAGATGAACCTGTATGGAAGCTCTTCTGATCATTCATCATCTAAACAGACTTTGCTTTTCCATTGAACTTTCCAGGCACCAGATCCTTATTCGTCTAAAATCCTGTGTGATTAACTCTCTTGTTGTCTGTACGCTAGTCTGATAATAATGGCTGTGCAAGTGTTGCCCTTATGAGAATTTTCAATTACTTACCTCTGCATTACTGTTCCTGCAGGCTGCTCAGCAAATAATTGAGCTCCAGGAAGCTGCCCAGATCAATGCTGGCTTGCAGCCTGCCAGCCTGGGCAGGAACACCAGCCTGCACGACATGAAGACTGTGGTGAAGACCTGGAGGAACAGGCTGCCCATCGTGTCGGATGACCTGTCCCACTGGAGCAGCATCTTCATGTGGAGGCAGCACCACTACCAAGGTATCAAAATCCTCTGGAATACAGTATTGAAGGAAAAGAATTTTCAATTGGAATGCCTGCCTTTTATCTTAACCCTTTAAGGTACACAAGGAATTGAGCAGCTGTGCAAACGGTTTCTTCTTAAAATACATTTGAGAGTGATTCGAATATCACGAGGAAACGGACAATTTGGCTGAACTTTCATGAACTAGCAAAGCTTTTGTAACAAAGTAAAGTGCTTCTTTTTAAACCCCGAAGCCATCGTGACGGCCTATGAGGACAGCTCGCAGCACGACCCGAACTCCAACAACGCTATGCTGGGGGTGCACGCCTCGGCCTCTGCCATCATCCAGTACGGGAAGATCGGGCGCAAGCAGGGGCTGGTCAACGTGGCGCTGGACATCCTGAGCCGCATCCACACCATCCCAACGGTGCCCATCGTCGACTGCTTCCAGAAGATCCGCCAGCAGGTCAAGTGCTACCTGCAGCTGGCTGGAGTCATGGGCAAGAACGAGTGCATGCAGGTATGAGCTGTTACACCGCAGCAAAGCCAGGTGCAGCGTCTCTTAAAGGGCAAGTAGCGAGGTTCTGAAAAATATACCGTTACACGCCCCCACGTGTTGCTACAACTGTTTACATAACATGCCTTTTTGAAAAGGGCTTTGAAACAGACTTTAAAGTTATAAGTGTAAAAAGTTGTCAGGATGTTAACAATGAAAAGAAAAATTACAGGTACAGTATTTAAAGAGTTGTAGCAACACTTGGGGATGTGTAACTATTTTTTGGAACCCGGCTGCTTATTCTTTCGTGCTCATTAAAGATTAAGTAGCATGGCCTATAATTATGTACTCATTTAACCCTTAGCGGTCCATTTATTCAGCGCGTCTCAGTCTCGTCAGGTCCAATTTATTTTCACACGCGCAATTTATTTTAGACGTGCTGTTTTAAAAGTATTTTTTTTCACAGTAAAACAGGTTTAAAAGGCACTGCATATCAACAGGACACTCAGTACTGCATCTTCAGCCCTGCCCCACCCCTCATTCGCTGTATTTTTCACATACCTCTTGATAGTAGTGCATACCGATAAATCATCTCCTGATCACTTGTTTTATCACCAAACTCCTCAATAATGCGATCCAAGTCATTATTTTATTACTATAACATCTAAAAAAAGCTTTGCAAATGTCTGTGATATTCTGTGAGCGCTGGATGCAGAAGCAGCTATCTTGTTTGTTTTATGTCCGTGTTATCTATGTGATGCCAGGGCTATCTGTATTCATGAGATACGCCACTTTTTTTTTTTCGGCTTCTCTCGGCTCCTATCAATTTCACTCGGCCATTGAATGGTTTTCTCTGCCTTTTCCAGAGAAAAAACCTGTTTTTTGCGTCTTTTTGATGATGTCGGACAGGGTCTGACATTGGACCGGAAAGTGAAAATTGCAATGTTGGACCAGGTCCGACATTGGACCGCAAAGGCTTAAACTTTAGCATGAGACTCACTTTTCTCAATACATGCATACATAGGGTTTCATAAGAGTGCTGTGCGAAGTTACGATTGCTTTGGGAAATGCTGCTGCACATTTCTTCTTCTTCTTTTTATTATTATAATTTTTCTGTAAACTTTACTATTTTATAGTCTTAAACACAGTGGTGGCGCAATGCCCATGTATAATAAGGTCATGACTGCTAACCTAAATTTTTTAAATTGCTAACCTCCATTTTTTAAACAAATTCTACCACTAGTACATTAACAAAATAAAACACCATCAATGCCAAAACAAACAGTGGCTTGCCGAAGTTTTATGCTTTGAAGACCAGGGAAAAATGTGTGGAAGTGTAGAATAATGTAAATACTCTTTGAAAAACTATAAGCAACATATGTTTAGTATGTGGGATGTTAGGCAGTATAGACTGATAGCCCTCAGAAAGCAGAGGTTCGTGAGTGATGAGGAAATCATCCAACTCCACTCTCCAAAAAAGCCAAGTGAATTTTCTGCTCGGATTCTTAGTAATACATGTCGTTTTCCTGCGCCTCCCACCACCAAAACAAGTTAATAAAATAAAATAAAAATTTGTTTAAAAAAAATTTACTTTTTACATTTTTTTAAATTCTGTTTTCCAAATTTACTCAACACCTCTTCTCCAATATAAACACTGCTAGTTCTACAATTTCTGTGTCATGTCACCATAAATTATAACAAATAATATACACCAAAACTGTACATATAAGGCTGTAATTCTGTCTTGTTTCTTGTGACATTGAGTCGCACCCTTGTGATTTGTCACCATAAACCTTCAATAGAATTATAGCCTTATTATGCACAGATGGGTGTATATTATTATTATTATTATTATTATTATTATTATTATTATTATTATTATTATTATTATTATTATTATTAATAATAATAATAAAAAAAATACTAATAAAAAAAATACTAATTTAAGTTGTTTGCCTCCCCTTTTATTGGATTTTACTCTTGTACTTAAGTTGAGAGGAAAAGTTGAGAGGAAAAAAATGATCTGATGTTAATAACTGGAGCTAATTATATTGGAAAGGTGATTCCTATTAAGCTGAATATCATATTAATGACTTCCTGTTTTAATTAATCAGTCAGGGCTCACCGAGCTCTCATTACGCAAGGGAGAGCCGATTTCATCTTGTGAAATGGAGTTCCAACTACTGCCTGTTACACTTTCAGATTAGAGGCTTGCTGGCCTTTTAAACAAACAGTCTCCCTCAATGTCGTTAGATTTTAATGCTGACTTTACTCTCTTTTTGGTGTGTGTGTGTTTGGACCATCCTCATTGTCCTTCATGTCTCATACCATAGCAGAGGGAAGCTATTCGACAAGCAGAAGAGCCTCTCTCTGTCTCCTCAGCACATACGTGTTGCAGAGGATTTCAGAACTGAATTGAAGGTGCACTGTGATAAGCCCTTCTCTGCTTGTGTGAAGCATAACTTCAGGTCAGAACCTCTCCGCTGACAGGTTCTCCATTCCGACAGGTGGTGACATAGTTGATAAATAGACAAGTCCTTCCCCAGCTCTTCACTGACTTTTCTGCTCCTCCTTACAGGGCCTGGAGGTCATCGAATCCACAAATCTCAAGTATTTCACCAAGGAGATGACAGCTGAGTTCTACGCACTCAAGGGGATGTTCCTCTCACAGATTAACAAGTAGGTCCTCAAATATATTTAACGTTTTATATAGACGGGGGATAGTTCCTTTTCAAGTATGAAGTGTAACCATTACCAGTATCTTGATGCCATTTTGGCGACAGTTTTTTAGCATCACCATAGCGAAGGCTGTCAGTCCTTGCTAACTAGCAATCAGGCTTCCCTCAGTCTCGGCGAAGTTCCATGGTCAAGCCCTGTCTAAGCAGCGGCTGGCCAATTTGCCCCCTCTGGAAAAACTCACTGCCCATTCCACCAGGGGCCTTGCAACTTCATGGGCTTTATTCCAGGGTGCATCTGTCAAGGACATCTGCAATGCAGTGGTGTGGGCTACTCCCCATACCTTTAATAGGCCCTACAGACTGAATGTCGTGGATCCTTAAAACCCTGGTTTTGGAACCAGAGTGTTAAGGGCGGTTTCCCAGTCGGCCCTTACAACACAGGCATAGAGGTAAAACTCTCCCTCAAATGTTTCACCCCAGCTATTTGTTTCTGGAGTTCCGAATGGTAACACACAGGGCAGCCTTGGGCTTAGCCTTGTAGCATTCCAGTCATTCTGCAATATTGCCCTTTGCGACAGCTTTGGTGCACTCACCCATTCGGTAATGATTACCTTTCTTACTTGAAAAGGAACGTTAGGTTATTATCATAATCCAGGTTCCCTGAAATAGAAATACAACCATTAACCTCCCAGGTCGCTGCGTCCATTATTGTATCAGGCTTGAAGGAGGCGGGGCCAGGACCATGACTGCGTCACAGTCCCCTAAGAGCAGCTTTGGTATACAATGTTCAGGTTTTGGGTAGGTAGGAGGTAAATGCCCATTCTGTAATGGTTACATTTCTATTTCAGGGACCCAGGATTATGATAATAACCTAATGTTTTTTTGATTTACAACATTTTATACGCACTAAGCAAAATTCTCACTAAGATTCTCTGTAGCTTGGAGTGAAAATTTGAACCTCTTCCAAATCCTTGCCTCAGTGCATGGGGTACACTGTCTTACTTCACCTTGACCTGGTTGACCATGGGGACCCTTCACTGTCATTTCACATTGATCTGGTTCACTGGCTCTGTCTGTTCTTGGTAAAGAAAGACAAAGGATTTTGAAGCTCAAACAATAGTCTCCCTCCTCAAAAGCCGCTCCTGCCTAGAATGGATCCACTACTGCTCAAAGGACTAAAGCAGGACTAATTGCCTCCAGACAATAAATAATAATTCTGGTGCTACCTGACTGCATTCCAATCAACGGCATAGTTTTTCGATATAAATGAGCCCCGACTTCCTCAGTTAATCATTTATTTTAAAATCCATTTGATAAATAAACATTGTTACTTTAAGCCACTGACAAGTGATTAGTTACAGTGTGCATGAATTAATTATCAAACCTGCCCTGCAGTTAAAAATCAATATGACGGCAGATTAATAATTAGAGTACTTTAAACCAGAGCAGCACAATTAACATTGGACCTGAAAAATCAATCGCTGTTCATCTGCAACTATTGTACTATTGTACTAACTATTGCATATAAGTTGTGTAAATATTTATAATGGCAAGTAACCATCTGTCTTTAGGATGTATGTCTTCTTTATGAGTTACTTGCATTTTTTCACGCTTAGTAGTTTTACATGCAATGCACAATGCATAGCATAAGGCCCATATTGTTTTTCCACCTCTCCATGTGTCCCCTGCTTGATCTTGTAATTCAGTCACATTTTGTTATAAAAGCAGGAACTCCTGTAACCGCAGTGGAATTTCAGTCACGCTGTCCTGCCTAAATTCATTATTTAAAAAATAAAACAATATGTGGAAAGAATGTCCTTTAAACAGATATCTGGCATGGAGACAGTATGCTGCCTAAATGCAGCAATTTGTTCGAGTTACATACCAGATAACACGTCACTGTCCCAGCTATGGGCTAATAGAGCCGGAGGGTCATTTGGTTGCAATGGCAACCCTCGCTGGAAGGCCCTGGGTGAAAAAGGTGAGAGAAACAATGCCGAAAGAGTCATCAGAAGTGTCAGAATGATAGATCACGTGAGAGGGAAGGAGAGGAGGCAAAGACAGGAGACAAAGCCAGTTGTTAGAAATAGAAGGTGGTGATAAAGCAAGTCATTTATCAGGCTGCTGCCACTGTAATCTGCATCGTTCTGCAGCCTGTGACACCTGAAGGCGCTTTGTGGAAGGTATGAATAAAGACATTTTTGGAAAATAGGACAAATGGGCATTTTATAACCTGCAGTTTTGACAAGCAAGGTTGTGAAAGCAGCGGCATGCTGGCCCACCACTACAGTACATCATTTTTTTTTATGCTTTGTACAGTGTAATGAATGCCTGCAGTGCTTGAGTCCTGCAGTACTACTAATTTCGATTTGACAATAAAAGTAACCTCACTAAAAAGTCCCCATTATGGCAGATAATCCGCATTAGTGGAAGGAAGATCTGACTTGAGTTCTTATTACAGTACAGATTAAATCACTGCATTTTAAAAGCAATTCATCACAACATGTTGAGGTACGCGTAGATCAAAGAAATCCAGTGGCACAGGAAATTTGTGTGTGTATGCGTGTGTCTTTTTGTTTAAAGTCTATAAAAGAGCAGAACGATAGCATGTGTTCAGAGTACAGGCGCCACACTGTAATTGTGCCTGGTCTGGAGACCGATATATTGTTCAGCAGTGATGTGGACATCTTTCCACACAGAACTGGGCTTCATATTAACCAAACTTGTTTCAGGTTATGATGTTATTTCTGTAAACACTTTTGATTCAAATGAAATTTTCATTGTAACATTATTTTTTACTTATAGATTTTTAAAGAGAATCACAATGTATCTCAAAAGGAAATATGGATTTTGAACAGCCATAATGCCTTTGCAGCGGGGTTGGCTTACTTGTCCTTCGAGTTTATTAATTCAATTACTAAACTGAACCAGGTAAATCTTTGACTGTCCTAAAGTACTCACCACACACACATTTTTCACCTACTGAGCTTGTGGTGGAATGTCCAGTTACTGCCAATTATTTCTATGTTTTTTTTATTGCAACGTGGTGAGCACGCCCCTCGTTTTGGCACTTTTTCTTATGTTCTTAGTCCACAAAAGTTAGTGGTAGTCACGTGTTGAATGGGAGATACAATAACAATACATGAAAATCTTTGAGCAGTCCGGGCTGAACAGATTTCAAATCGATTAGCAATTTGCAGCCTTGCTCATCCATGGTATTTAATTTGCACCCTATTGATATATTTATTTATTTATTTATTTATTTTCTCCTTATGGTGGTTGCATGGTCAGATGGATGTTAAAAGTTGTGTGGACAAACTTTGCGGTACTTGTGGTTTCCAGGGCTGAATAGGCAGGTAACAAAGAGAAAGCTTCTTTGTGCAATGAAATAAAAGAGAAATACCAACACGTGTTTTCCCAGCTGCACTATGAACAGCATTGCAAATGTCTGAATATATGAATTGCTATATTAAAATGTAAGCAAGTATACCTCTGTTGAAAAGCTCCTGAGCCTTGTAGCAACACCTCATGCAGTAAACTTGCTTCTTCAGACTGAATTACGAGCCACATGGTAAACACACAGCCTAATGCTAAGCATGTGGTTAGTCATATTAATTCAGTGCCTCATTTATGTTTCGGATCTGGTACGGTTCTGAGCAGTTACAGTGATGCACCTGCTAGAAGAGTAAAACCGGGCTGCTACCAGATCATCACAGAACTATTTAAAAAATGGCAGATGTGTTAACAAAGGGCTTTTTACCTGGTTTAATTCCACTACACATATGTAATTTCCATATGGCCATATACAGGGTGATTTTGGAAAGTAACTTTACCACATCAACGCACCATATCATTGATGTGGTAAACTTACTTTCTAATCACCCTGTAAATGGGAACACAACATCTAACGAACAAGGTGGATCTGTCCTTTTTAAATATATTCTGATAGAGTATGTGACAAAGCAGCAAGGTACATTGCTCAATAAAAATACAGGTCCAAGTATTTTTTCTAGTTCATATTGCCTGAAGACTTGAGTTGGTTTTTGTCCTGACTAGAAACCCTGAATATCTGAATAACTGAATGATGGTCCTTGTGGCTTGTGCTGTAGTCCATTCATAATCCCTTAAACTGTTACAGGTCTGTGGGGAAGGGGCTTATTAAAGGTGTATAGAAGAATAATCAACTCTATAGTCATTTGTAAAAATCTCTGTATCGGCACAACATTTCCTAACCTCAGCAGTGTTTAATGTATAATTTCCTTTTAACTCTGCATGAATATCACCAGCAGAACCAGACATCATTGAGATTACCTAAGCGCTGGCAGAATTTACATTGCCATTATCGGGGCATGTATGGTGACATGTGCTGCTCTTTTGAATAACCAAGCGTTTTGGATAGGTAATGGTAGGGCTTTCTACGAAAGTGCTTGATTTTTTTTTTTTTTTTAAAGATCTGTAGCCGCATGCATTTTTTTCTCTCCTCTCAAACACAGTAATATATACAAATATTTCCATCAAACTGTACAGTAATACGAGGCTCAAGCTGCTTTTTTTAATTGCAACCTGGCTGCAGAGAATATTTTGTTGTCACAGAATGATTACCACATAGTGTACTTTCAAAAGGCTTTTAGCCCTATTCATGTGCGTGGAAAGGCATTGTGAATGTAATGAATGACATGAGGTACAGTGTGTAATAGTACCTAGAAAAGGGAAAGAAGTAAAGCATTGGAAGCTTTACACAAGCATGTTGCAGCCATCATGAGGAATTGTGATTTTTTTCACAGCATTTTCAAACCACTCAAGTTTCTATTCCCTCTTGCATTCCTCACCTTACTAGAACTGAAGAGAACAGGCATAAGAAAGAAATGCAAGATCGTACTGTCTCATCAACAAAAAGTCGTACATTTTGAACTCCCTTTTATATCATTGAAAGAAGGTCTGTTCTGTGAAATATATTGTGGTTTAAAAAAACACACAAAAAAAAACACATTTTGTACTTCACTGTATTTTCCATCTGTTTTTTGTTCATTGCAAGTCCCTTTTTAACCCCTGTGCTCCCTGTCTGTCTCCAGGTCTGAAGAGGCGAACAAGGCATTCTCTGCGGCAGTGCAGATGCATGATGTGCTTGTGAAGGCCTGGGCCATGTGGGGCGATTACCTGGAGAACATCTTTGTGAAGGACCGGCAGCTCCACCTTGGCGTCTCCGCCATCACCTGCTACCTGCACGCCTGCCGTCACCAGAACGAGAGCAAGTCTCGCAAGTACCTGGCCAAGGTAAGAGCAGGCCATTCACATGCTCCACGCAGAGCACACAAGCCTCTCTCATGCATCTGAGAAAAACAAGTCGTGCCAGTACCCCAGTGCTTTCCTTACTTCTGTCCCCATAAGAAACAGGAAGTTAGTTCAGAATAATCTTTTTTTGAAAGGTACTGTACAGCTTTCCTGTAGTCTTTCCTGTCCCTAATAGAGGATTGCAGTATACCTGGTGCTCCTCATCGTGGTCTGCAGTGTGTATGTTGGTGTGCTGTGCAGTTGTAATTCATGGGAATAGTGTCTGGCTGTTTAAATCATTGAGCTCTTGTGTTGGCCCTTTGGTAGCTTTTGAAAACAGGATCCTGAATCAAAGCTGGCTTTGTAAACGTTTTGAAAATGTTAACACCAAAGATACTGATACTGCAAGTGTACCTTTTAAAGTATTGTTTAGGTAGTGGGGGGCCCACCATTTAAATACCCACTTGCCAACGTGACCCCCCATGTCATAATTAGTTTTTTATTGTGTATCATGAATTACTGTTTAAGAGTTTATTCATCTCAAGCAGGCCAGTAGGTGTGTATATACTGCACTTATCCAGTTACCTGTAGGTTTGCAGTTCAGAGCAGTTTGCCAGTTGTCAGGATAGTTTTGTAGATCTCCATGCTCAGCTGTTCCTTGACTTCCCTTAGAGACCGCCTGCAAACGTGGCAATTTGTGCTAATTGTGCTGAAGGATTGGGTGATGTGTATGACTAGGCTGCAACCCACCAGCAGTGATTTCACTTAGACCCCCCAGTGTTACAAGATTGAAATACATTTCAGTAACTATCAGCCTTTGCTGGAACTGAATTGGTAACCTAGAGGCTAAAGGCTTAATTTCCCATTGACATCCATTACATGACTCTTTGAACTCCACAATCACTTTTTCATGTAGTGACCTGTACAGAATAAAGTAACAACTATAAAATATAAACCCGCTATGCCTTCTGCTTCTACCGCCTTTTTTTTTTTTTTGGCTAGTTTTTAATGAGCATTTGGATGTGTACAGGTAGAAAAACAGTGTGTGTAAACTGACCCCAGCAATTTCTATGTGATGAATGAGGAGAGATGCTCTGCGATTTATCAGGAATTACAAATGAGCCATGGTGCCTCTTAGGCTTGGGGCAAGGTTAGATGTTTAGTATAACTGCATCGGAGGGAAAAGGTTACAAAGACTCGTCAACAAAAACAAATGGGAACGTTCAGGAATCCCTGCAAGCAAGGAAGCAAGCAAGCACGAACAAGCAGGAGTGTTGAGGGTGTTTGCTCAGTGCATTCAATTCTTTGTGCAGCAGACCTTCTGCTGTCGAGCAGAAACTGTTCTTTCTTGGATCTTGGTTCAGTGAAACAAATATTTTTGTTTTCCTTTAGCGATTCTTCAGAAGGAAATTACCCCCACACTTGCTTTTTTTCTCAAAGTTAATAAACATGCTTTTAAAGTTAATAATGAATTACTCGCTTAACTCGCCAGGTTATTCTTGATTACACTTTACACTCGACTTTAAAAAAGGGGGAGGGAAACCATAAGTACCAGGATCTTTAATTTTAATGCTGTCCAAATAGAGAGTGATTTACATCTTGCTTGTTTCTTTCCCCACCCTCTCCAGGTATTGTGGCTGCTCAGCTTCGATGATAAGAATACCCTGGCTGATGCTGTCGACAAATACTGCATTGGAGTGCCGCCTATCCAGTGGCTGGCATGGATCCCACAGCTGCTCACCTGCCTGGTTGGATCAGAGGGCAAGCCACTCCTGAACCTCATCAGTCAGGTCTGTGGGTGTGTGCGCGTGCGTGTGACATCGGACACTAATCAAGATTAATACACTGCATTGATTCCTTAGAAAGCTGCTCTTTTAATAAATTGCATTTATCCACTTAGGGGTTTAGATGAGTTCCATTTTCCTTTTGACAGTTTTAATATTTTTTTCCTCTCTAGAATTCATTTTTAATATCACGCAGCAGCATACCACTGGAATTCAATTTAAAAAAGGACTAATTCATGCAGTGTAATAAAAGCATATTCATTCTGCATGATTTAGAGCACTCAAACTTCAATGAGCAAGAAGCTACAGTAAGTGCAGCTGTGCTTTTTAGTAACTCTGCTAACCACCTCAATAACGTGGAGAAACCTTCCCTGAGGATACAGTATATCTAATCTTTTGCAAATCCAAAATAGGATGCGTGTCGGTCCGCTCATCAATATGTAATAACACTACGGACATCCTTCATCACAAGTTCCTGAAGGCTTGCCCAAATTTTGTTAGAGACCTTCATCACCGTAGTAGAACCCAGCCGTGTGAGCCATTGAAGGTTTGATCATGATAACCGTACTTCCATATTTGCATTGGATAAGTATTGCTTGCCTACCACGTTGCTGGTAGACTTTCCAGTTTTTTGTTCCCTGTTCCTGAATCGCATAGCTTGTTGGCACTAAAAGGGGCAGCATCCACAAGAGTGTCACGCTTGAGTGAGCACAGCCTTCAGGACTGCTCATCCTGATTCATTATTAACTACAAGTGGTTCCTGTCTGTGGACTATTTATTGCATTGATTTTTTTTTTATTTGTTTGTTCTCCAAGCATTCTCTATAAGGCTTTCAAATATTCATGAAGGAGAGGTGGGGGCACTTTGCGAGAGAGTGCAAATGGGAGATTGTACTTCCTATATCACATTGAAGGCCACAGCCTAATCTTTGCTCAGTTTCTCCGCTCTAATGGGGCTGATCAACATACGTCTTTTCATCCTAAAAACCTTACATTAGCATTCCATTAAGCTTTTTTTTCTGAAGAGTGGTAAAACCTCAATTTGATGAAAGGTGGTTCTTCTTACCCTTAAGATCTGTTCTTCACCCTCCTATCAGCCAGTAGATGGTGTAGGGTTACTCTCTAATGGGCTAATTCATGGCGCAACGCTGCGATTTGAGCAGAGCTGTGTCCTGATTTAAAAACTAGCTGGTGTCATTATGCCTTTTCGTTTCTTCCCTCTGATTTTATCTGCTTTGTGAGAATGCAGCGCTCGGCATTCTCACATTATGGTGCCTCTTAAATTATACAGCAGTACGATCACGTGATTCTAATTTAGCTGTCCTTTTGGATGTCTTGTTGCATGCACACGAAAAACAAAAAAGACCACTTTGATCTATTTAAGGACACAACCTGAAATAGTTGGCAAGTGCATAATCAATTCTACCTGCCCCTTTCTGTCTTAACATTGACATAAACCAGCTTTTGTGCTTTGCGCTGCATTTTCCTAAATGAGAATGACTGCATTACCTAAGGCAGCATGTTAAACTCTTGCAGATGAAACTGCAGGTAAGGTGTTGGTGGTATAGCAGTTTGTACATTGTCCTTGTTGGGAGGATTGATTGAAACAAGAAATGTATTTAATTGACCAACTGAGCTTAGGGTCTGAAATTGGTAGAGTCTGTTTTAAATCCTGATGTCTTATACTAGTTAACCCCACATGCCATGCTTTATTTCCTCAAACATCCAGGAATACAATTGATATATGAACAAAGCAGTTCAATTTAGGTATATTCTAAGGTTTATGAATATGGCTCTTTCATATTACATTTAAGCAGCTTAATCTTTTTGGCAGTTAACACAGTGCTTCATTTTTGTCAATTTGGTGATTGTTGACATGACCGATCCGACAGCAAGTGGGACTGAAGCCTTCTGGTCTGCTCGGCATTACTGTGCAGGGAGACACCCCTTGTCTGGGGATGCCACATTATCATCTTCAAGCTAGCGACGTTTCTTTAAAACTCTTCACACTTCCATTGTATTCACTGCAGTTACAGCTATTGTGTACCACCCTTCCTTTGTATGCAACTAGTAGATCAATTCAAGCTGTTGCATTTCATTTTTTCTGCCCTGTAGGTTGGACGCGTGTATCCTCAGGCCGTCTACTTTCCCATCCGGACCCTGTACCTGACACTGAAGATCGAGCAGAGGGAGCGGTACAAAAGCGGTGAGGCTCCATTGGGCAGGGCTGGCCGAGGAGGCATGACAGGACCCAGAGCTGCAGTGTCACATGGCCCTGCTGTACCCTCCTTGCTCCCTGAGCCCACCCTCAGAGATTCTCTAAGTATCCTCAGATACTCTGATTCACTGTCTGTATTTGCAGTAGCCCATTGCTTCGGGTCACAATTTTAAAGGAAGTATGCTGAGACATTTGTTAGGACTAAGCCCATGCGCTAATATTTTTTCAATATTTGGCTTGTTTTTTTTTCTTAATGGGTTTTTGTTGATTTAAGTGAAAACAAAACTTGGCAGACAATTGAATTACATTTTTATGTGATTTATGAAAGCTTTGTTTGTTCATGTTTTGCTCATTTACAGAGCATAACCTCTGAATTTTTATAATTTATACTGATGGCTTGTTTCTTTTTCAATGGAAAATCAGGAGCAATCTTGCTGAAGGTCTCCAAAATAAACCAAACAAAATTAGGGGTGGGGTGTGAGCAAATATAATTTGAATTGACGTTTTCGCACCTACAGTACAGCCTATATTAACTCTCCATGCCTTTCTTTCAGACTCCGGCCAGCAGCAGCAACAGCAGCCCAGCTTGGTTGGCGCCCAGTCCCACTCTGCCTCGGACCCAGGGCCCATTCGTGCGACGGCACCCATGTGGCGCTGCAGCCGGATCATGCACATGCAACGGGAGCTTCACCCCACCCTGCTCTCCTCGCTGGAGGGCATCGTGGACCAGATGGTGTGGTTCAGAGAGAACTGGCACGAGGAGGTACTGGTGACAACATGGTTAACTCTCTGGTCTTGTCTTTCTGCTGTAATTCCAATCTCTAATACATGAATTCTTCCTTCACCACTGAATCTGTTAATGCTCCTTATGTGGTAGTTTTTGATTATTTCAGGCTAAAACCAAATACAGTGTAATGCAGATGTTTGTTTTTTTCTATTACGGCGTGGTAACCAAGGTTTCACAGTCCCCTCATTAGTATCAGCAAAGGTCTTTTGAACATCTTCTGGTTCTTCGCTTGTTTAAGTACATTTTTGTATGTCCTTCAGGTGCTGCGTCAGCTCCAGCAGGGCCTGGCTAAGTGCTACTCGGTGGCCTTTGAGAAGAGCGGCGCCGTGTCGGACGCCAAGATCACGCCGCACACTCTCAACTTCGTCAAGAAGCTGGTGAGCACCTTCGGCGTGGGCCTGGAGAACGTCTCCAACGTGTCCACCATGTTCTCCAGCGCCGCCTCGGAGTCACTGGCACGCCGGGCACAGGCCACCGCTCAGGACCCCGTCTTCCAGAAGATGAAGGGCCAGTTCACCACAGGTCAGAAAATAGCAGTCTTTCAAACAGAGCTCACTTTAGCCATGGTGGAAAATATAGCAGGGCTATCGGCACCACCTTCAAACCACTAGTGCCTTTTAATGTAAGTTAGTTTCGAGTTGTAGGTTTAACCCATTAAGTGTCAAATTAGAATACAAGCTATATTTGTGTAATTTGAAACCAATTTCTAGTAATTTCTACTACCATTATTTATACTGTGTACTGTTTTGCATGTTAACTTTCTTAATCTGAAATAGTTACATTGGAAAATAATATAACTATGTTGATGCAATATGCAGATGTTATGGTTGAAAATGCAGATTTTGAGATGGTATGCTTTTACAAATGCACATTTTTAAAGGCTAGTGTGACCTCTGCCTCATGTTGTTATTATTTTTTTTCTTTTTTTTTCTTTTTAATTCCTTCCCATTGCCGTTGCTTCACAGTAAACAGTGGCTATAGACTAAGCAATAACATGAGGTTTACTTCAGCCTTATTGTAGCTGAACGAAACCAAACAAAAACTGAAATTTAACTTTAAACACTTCAAATAAAACAAATGTGGAAATGACGTAAAATGAAGGGGACAAAAAGACTCACTGTTTGGGTTCTCGTTTATAACATTCCACATAACAAAGTCTCAACAAAAGATATATAATATATATACAATCTATATAAAAATCACTACAGCAAGTTGGGCACTATTTCAGCAAGGCATTTCAGAATGATGCGTGCCTTTTTTCTGTCATGAGATGCTTTTTTGACCCAGATAGCTTTCTATAGAGAGCACTATGCTTGCACGCGCATAATCTGGATTGTTTACTGTTTGCTATCTAAAACTTTTAAATAGAGGCTCAAGAGCTGCTGTGTTGATCCTGTGTTTTTTGTGTTTGTTTTATATATATTAATCACGCATATCACACAGATCTATTTTTCATTTGCCATGTGTGACAGGATGGCTGAGTCGGTGACGTCACGGCAGAAGCAGGAAGGTAAAGCACTGCACCAGGCACTGCAGTTTTCAAATAATAAAGACGCGGCATGCCGTTTTATTTTTAAATAACAAAAATAAAATAAATATTTAGACAAAAACACTGTGCTCACAGAGCAAAATAAAAGGTTCAAACAGAAACAAATCTCGAACACCAAATAATAAATAATACAGGTCAGGCTGGGCTGTAGCCTTCACTGTTCCTGTATATATTCTTTTAAGTTTTGATTTTTCTCTCTCCTCTCTCTCCTCGCTCTCTACGCTCCTCTCGTACACCCACCCCGAGCTGGAGAGCTACAGGCTTTTTATACCCGATTAGCAACAAAATTAATCACTTAATTAATTCGGGAGATGGCCACCAAGCACCAATCTCGCCTCTGCCAGAACACTTGTTAAAATAAACAAACAAACCCTGCGGCGCTTCGCCGTCACAAATACATAAATAAAACAAAACAAATACAAAAATACACTGCACAGGGGCGGAGGGGGAGACCCCGATCTAAAAAAAAATAAATAATATGTACAGGGCGCTCTACCGCCCTGCTACACCATGTTTGAAACTGTAGCGCAACTTTTGGTGAGGCGGTAAATAAGTGCAAGGTTTTTTTGTAATTTCTGGGGAAGACTAACATCTGAATTTCATATCTGAGTACATCAAAAAATATTTGTTCGGATAATTGTCCCAGCACTATCCTCATGTGAGGACAGTAGTACTTAATGGGTTAATCGCTAACTTAAATAGCTGCTACTTGTTAATGTTATACTGTGCAATTAACCTGTTTTGCTAAAAAAATAAATAAATAGGGTGTCTAATTTTAAACTTATTTGAAACCTGTTTTAAAAAAATAAAAATAAAGTGGGGTTGCAGTATATGACTTTCAAGTACATGTTTGAAAATGCTGGAATGTTTGAGGTGCATGCTTCGCCTCTCTTTGCAGTTGCATCTTTATCCCTGAGGTGATAATAAAAGTGCAAGAACCGCTGTGTAATCGGTAGCACCTCTCAGGCTGTTAATTGTTGCATCATTAACCACCAAAACATGGCACCAGACCACCTTTTGACACGGAGTCCTGGGAAATAAACATTTCCTCTTTTTTGATACCATGCCAGGTATTTCAAAAGGATGTGTTATTGAGAGATTTCAAACCCTGAGTATTTAGACAAGGATTGTCTGTGTGAAATGTTTAAGGCATAATAGACACTTCTTCAGATTTCAGTCCTTCAATCTGCAGGTTATTGAGCAATTCAATTGAAAAGTAATTTCTATGAAAAGCTTTTCAGATTGTCTTGATATGAAGCATATCAGTGTTTAGATCTGCCACCATTTAGGTCAATTAACGTTTCTGACCATAATGGTCTCCAATCGGTCTATCTTCCTAATACGTTATTATACAATGCTTCTCTGTGAAGCAGCAACTTGCGCCTGTGTTTCTTTCTGGTTGTTTTCCTACAAACACTGTAGATGCTTGAGAGTGAACAGTTTGCTAACCCTGACTGTAGAGGGTATATTATTATGATAAACTGTTGCATTATTTCAGGATCTTATTGCTTGGAACTAGGCAGTACAATGTAGAAACGTCTGTGCTAGATTCTAAGTGCCAAAAAGTTCAGTACCACTGACATGACTTCCGAGTCAAGTTTTAGGCTTACCAAAGTCAGCATTGTGTCTAAGCAACTATAAGCTGCTTAAGTATTCAAAAAAATGACTTGCAATGTTTGATTTTAGATTGACCAATTAGATGCAGTGTCTATAGATGTTACAATTTTTTTTTTTAAACAAGTTGTAAATTATACAACCAAACTAAACAGGAAGTGAGCAGCAGGCAACTGTGAACAGGTAAGTGTTTTCTGCTAAGCTGTGGTGCAAAAATAATAGATCTAATGGGATTTGTGGAAAGTTGCTTGCAAATGTGGACGTGACCTACATAGCTAACTGTCCATTGTGTTTGGCATGATGTTATCTCCCAGGCACAACAGTTGCCTGACAGTAAATAATACCGTATGATTTAATTTAATGGGAAGCGGCCACCAAGCCAGGGAAGGGACCGCATTATGGTTGGCACGACACTGATTGTTCAGAATTTGCAATGAATCAAAATGTAGCTGCTTTTCTGTTTATACTTTTGTTATTCATCTTGACGGGAGTTTGAAAGCCTCTAGAATTGTTTACATGGAGTTGCAGCCCGCAGGCAGACTTCGCTGGCTTTGCGTGCATCAGCAGCACTTGTGCTTCTTTGTGTTTCGTCTCTTATGTTTGCCTATAAAGAGGAGCTTGACTATTGAACAATTGTGAGAGTGCTTAGGGAATGGTTCATTGAAGCATCTAAGGGGATAGATATGCCTGTGAGCATTTATTTATGGGGGTTGTGTTTATGTATTGCAGGGTGGCTGTAAAGTCTCTTGCAGACTGCACATTTACCACCCAGTTGAAAGACGCTGGGTGTTAAGAAGTGGTGAGTGTCCTTGTAGGAATGTTAGGAACCCATCCCTTATTGAGCAGTTAATCCAATTACGTGTGTAGGCATCATCTGCAGACGCCCTGTCACCCTGCTTGGTTAGTACAGTTTTGTTGATGATCCTCTGGGTTTCACAGTTCTGAGGTGTAGTCCAGTGTGAAGTAGCCAATT
The DNA here is from genome assembly GCF_902713425.1 of Acipenser ruthenus. Lineage (NCBI taxonomy): Eukaryota > Metazoa > Chordata > Actinopteri > Acipenseriformes > Acipenseridae > Acipenser > Acipenser ruthenus. The sequence continues at coordinate 5,414,481 of NC_081201.1, read as the reverse complement.
GGTTTCTGTAGTCACTTTGCATACACTCCAGTTATTATTGTTACAATAATAATAATAAACTTTATATAGCGCCCTTAAAAGCAATCGTCTCAGAGCGCTTCACAGAACAAAGATAAATTCAACAAAACAGCAAAAACAGAAAGAAAGAAAAGGAAATCATAAAAATGCCTTTGTAAAAAGTATGTTTTCAAGCTAGATTTAAAAACACTCAAAGTTGCTGAATCCCTGATCTCTAACGGAACGGAGTTTCACAGTTTTGGGGCATAGCAACAGAAGGCCCTGTCGCCCATAGAGTGCAGGCGAGCAGAAGGGACACACAACAGTAAGATCTGTGGAGCGGAGGTTGCGAGTGGGTGTGTAAAAGGCTAAAGGATCTGACAAATAAAGCGGAGCCAGCACATGGAGAGCCTTGTAGGGCTGGAGAAGGATTTTAAAATCCACTCAAAACCTAACAGGCAGTCAATGCAAGGCCTCCAACACAGGTGTAATGTGATCCCTAGAGCGTGACCTAGACAAAATTCTAGCCGCAGAATTTTGAACATATTGCAATTTGTTGAGAATGCTGTTAGAGGCACCAGCGAGCAGGGCGTTACAATAATCAATCCTAGAGAAAACAAACGCATGAACCAGTTTTTCAGCCGCAGATACAGAGAGCATAAGTCGAAGTCTAGCTATATTTCGGAGGTGAAACCTTGACAGTATTCAACACATGCAGTTCAAAGGTTAACCCAGGATAAAAAATCCCACCCAAATGTTTCATTTTAGATCTGAACTCCAGCATGGTACCATCAACTGACAGATTTACAGCATTGGTTTTATGTAGCTGATGGGAAGTACCTAACAGCATAACCTAAGTTTTATTACAATTTAGGTGTAAAAATGTTTGCGACATCCAACTTTTTATATCAGAGATCCAGGCAGTAAGAACAGATGCAGCAGCATCAATATCAGGTTTATAATGAATATAGATTTGAGTGTCATCTGCGTAAAAATGAAAATTAAGTTGGCAAAACATTCCCAAGAAAGACCATCGCTATAAAACTACCCTGGAAGGGTACAGATCTGTGAATGCATATGTTGCCCCTTTTGAATACACAACAAGAATACTTTCAACTTAATTTCTGAGTGAAAGAGAGATTTTCATCAGGGGAATACTGTCCTGTTTTTTCTTTTAATCTTACCTGAACACCAGAAAGGCTTAGGTCTTGTGACCTTTTCATTTATTACAGCTAAAAGCAGTAGAATTATTGAGAGGATGCTTCATTGTCAGCTAAATTTAATTTGCAGGTGATTTTCTTGTATTCCGGGCAAAACTTCAGCATTAATCCCTGGAGCTGCCATTAATAGCTTTCCCATCATTGTGATTTAAAGGTTGTAGATCACACTATTTAAGAATGGGGATTGTTTTTAATTAACGGCGCCAATCATCACACCAAATTTTAGGCATGATAATGAGAGACCTGTATTCATGAGATATCAAGCTTGCGTTCTCAAGCTATTTAACTTGATTAAACGTGCAGTGTAACGTCTGTCTAGAGGAACAGAGTCACTTCTTCTGTACTATCCAGGTCTGTTTGGCATTTAAATTAAATGCTCACGATGGGCTTTTGTGGTTTTATATTCTTTGAAGAAGGAACTTACACAGATGCTAATTGAGCACAAATTCTGTAGACATGCTATAATGAAGTTGAAAACAAAGGTGGGTTCTTGTGCAGTAGCGTGATTTACGACAATAATGGTGATCATTTCAACATGCTTTTGTGAATACTATTTAATATAGTATAGCCAGGTATCTAATAGATCAATTTCTGGGTCCTACAAAATCTGTGAGGTCTATTTTAAGTAAATTAAAATCAGTTAAGCTTGCTGTCTCTCTTGTTTTTGCTGCAGTGCTTTTATTGTAAAGATGCATTGTATCACACAATATCGTCTTATGATGACTATCAAATAATTAGCATTGATCCGGTTTCTTGTTTTTTTGGGTAACTTGGATCTACAACAAATGTCATGAACTTTGTTCACTTTCTCGCAATGCATTTTATGCATTGTAGTTGGTATGAATACATATCAAATAGTCCATCATTTAAATGATAATTTGATAGTGTCAAGCATCATACAAGTAGCCCATCAGGACCATTGCATGTATTGCGATGCATATCAGGCTATGTATCATATCATGACATTAGTGTTATCATTCCACCTAAGAAAGTTTAAGTACATACTGGTTTTTAAGATTATGAACTGAACTCCATCAGGGATTCACATCATACTCACTCCCCCTGGGTATAGCACAGAAGGGTGTCCTAGCTTCAAGGGTATTAATATAGGGAGGCATTAATATAGAAAATGAAAAATTAGCTGCTTTTGTGTGTAAGTGGATGGCAAATTATTTTTTTTCCTGGCTCATTAAGACAACTCAGGCTATGTAAATTTCTTCTCCTAAAATGATTATAATGAGGAGAAAAATAGGGCAGCATTACAATAGCCAACCAGTAAGTTTTCATTGTGTAACATTACAGTTAAAAGGGTTCTAGCTAATGAAATGATTCCAGAAATCGTAGCTGCCCATTTGCTATGTAGGTCTTACATGTGCTGTTCTGAAAGAATCACATGTTATTGTAAACCCATATATTTTCATTAAAAAAAAAAAAAAATCTGGTGCTATAATAGGTTAAAGAAAACTGTATTTGATTTCAGGTATCTCTTACACTTCAGGGCTGGAAATAAGGATCCCATTGCATAACAGTTTGATCCAATCCGGGTTTTATAAGACACACCTGAGGTTGTTACCTATACACTGTGGCTAAACAAGCTTGTATTAAAGCCTCGAATGGGTGAAACTGTTATGCAATAGGAGTCGTATTGCACTTCTTAGTTCTTTTTTAATTCGGGTCTCAAGGTGTTTCTGACTACTTGAAAGTAAGGCTAGCCACAGAACTTTCATGAACTTGGCATGCTACCAAATTTTTTAAATCTAAAAATGAAAATTCATGGTTAATATTTGTTTCTAATAAAACTGATACAGACCCACGTAGTGACTAGGAAGTGTAAAACAGTTAAAAACTATACGATTTCATTTTATTAGCTACAACCCCTGTAAGAAAAAAAAAGTTGCGTATCATAAAAAAATTCAACTGAATGAATATTCTCCATGTAGAGCATTCTTTTCCTGATTTCAAAATAATGTGTTTTATAATAAAGAATCCATCAACTTTTAAAATGAAAACCTGGGCTGTGAATGTACCAGTTTGCCCTTGCCTACTCCCTTTTTGCATTAAAGACGATCTGGAAATTAATTTACACTGTTTCCAAAGCAGGCTTCTGGTGCCGATTTTTTTACAATTTCCAGATAAACTGCCTGGGGGTGTATCATGTACATAGCAAGTTCTTTGTTCTAACTTAATTGCATGCGTCTTTGTCTCACAGAGGTTAATCCATTTACATTGTTTGAAGCAGAATACAATTGGACGATTTAGTCTGAAGATGATAAATATATATGCTTTATTATTATTATTATTATTATTATTATTGTGTTAATTGTCATTTTATATTCATTATTCTTATGCTTTTTAGATTTATTTATTTAATTTGATACAAAAGCAAAACATTCGACTGGACAGAAAGCTTCCCAACAAGAGTCTGTAATAAGACAGGGGGTTATTGATGACAGTATTCTCTTCAGTCTTATAAACCAGTTCAGTGCTAGGTATGGATTTCAATAGTGTTCAGACTCCTGAGTTCATCGTTCATCACAAGCTTGGCCAGGCGTTGTTCTGTGTTGATGTATGCTGTTAAGACTACACATACTCCACTGAGATTACTGTTGCCCATGATTGAGGCGGAGTGGGGGAGGTCTGTGTGCGCTCAGCACAGAAAGCCAACTTTGTTTCACTGTCATTTGTTTTTTGTGTTTCTGAAATGATGGAAGATGCTCTTGTCAGACACCAGAAGTATTTTTACTTTTGCCACCTCCTGAGAACAGGACCTACAGTGGCTGCCTTAGTCTTCTTTTTTGAGGCCTGTTTTGTAAAAGTTCTATTACAATGCAATATTTGCTACATTTTTATTATTTTTTTCTGAGTGTGAACGTAGTTTAGAATAGAATGCCTTGCCAAAATGCATTTAACCTAAGAGGGGGAACTGCCTCATTGAGTTTCTAATTAAATATTGCACTGAAAGTAAATCAGGCCTGAGTCACATCTGTGGACCACACTGCTAGATGTGTCGCTGAGTTCTGTAGATGACTCGCGGGCTCCATGCTCAACCCAGATTCTTCTCACACTCTGAGGGGCACCTATTGCAGTGCTTAATCCTGGCACAGCACCATGCAGAGTGACACCAGCGGCCTGGTGTGACATGAGCAGTTGGAATCAGGAGACCTCCCATATTGGGGTCTGACAGGTAGCCAGGCAGCTTGCTGATGTGATATGAACTACAGGATTCTGGCTTGAGGAAATACTGATTTCTTTTCCTGCCTGAATGCTACCTGTGTGTGTGACATTTAAAAAATAAATACAAAGTAAAAAAGACTTGGTGTGCACGATAAGTATATAGCAATAGTCGAATCATTTTAAAGCATTGAATGTGTAGTATATATGTAGAATTGATTTGGGACAGTACAGGTAGCAGGCAATAAAAAGCAACCTCTCCACTGACAGCCTTATCACAGGCAAACCTTTAACCCAGTCTGCGGCTAGCATGTGGGATCCATTAATAAGCTTCCACCAAAATACGTTTTTTGTGCTGCATTAGCAGTAAATTATGTATTGTTTTCCTGTCCTAATCCACGTTTATCCCCATGCTGAGTCAGCAAGCCAAATAGGGTTCAATGGTTCTCCAAATTTGACGTATTTGAAATAATCTGGCCCTCCTTTACTTTCAAAACTAAAGCTACCTAATGAAGCTAACCCTTATTTACTTATCCTCTGAAATTATATTTGTGTTGAATGGTGTGGCTCCACATTTTTCGTATCTAACAAATATTGCAAGAAAGCACTACAGAGATGCAGGCTATGGTTGTGTCTGCATTCAGCTGAAAAACTAAACTGGTTATTTATTTTGTTCTCCTGGCCATATACTATCATCAGTAAGCAATTTGTTTTTGTTAAACGATTGTTTAACACAACAAATTATTACTATGTGTTCAAACTGACTGCAGGTTCCAGCTCATTTGAAATATCTTGGTGTTAACGTGCTGCATCTGCTACGAAACAGCATTACCTGTATCAATATGTAAGGGACGAGTCAGCACTGACGCTTTGATCGTTTTTTTTTTTTTTTTTTTCAAAGCCGAACAACTCGCAGTACTTTGAGGGAGCACAAGGTATATTTTTGGGCAATTGAACACCACACATGTTATATATTTTTTGTGAGCTTAGACTAAGATCAGATCAATTGTTCATCTGATCCAGCAGTTATGATGAACCCCTTTCTCTTCTCTTCTCCCCCATGGATAGACTTTGATTTCAGCGTGCCAGGCTCCATGAAGCTGCACAACCTCATCTCCAAGCTGAAGAAGTGGATCAAGATCCTGGAGGCCAAGACCAAGCAGCTGCCCAAATTCTTCCTCATCGAGGAGAAGTGCCGCTTCCTGAGCAACTTCTCTGCCCAGACCGCCGAGGTGGAGATCCCCGGGGAGTTTCTCATGCCCAAGCCCACGCACTACTACATCAAGATCGCCAGGTAAAGACCAGACACAGCACTGTATTGCATCAGTACAGCCATGTAAAGACAGACTGGCAGGCAGTCTTCACATATAGATCGCTAGGTAAGCACAAGCTGCCACTGCTGCGTTAAGATTAACTAAAGGATATTAATTTGGGATTTCTTTGTTTCTAGGTCACCACTGCAAACAAGTAATGATCTCCATTTTTCTTTCTTTCTTTCTTTCTTTCTTTCTTTTTCTTTCTTGACGGGTATGTACTTTAATGTGCTCTCTCCCAGGTTCATGCCGAGAGTGGAGATCGTTCAGAAGCACAACACGGCCGCTCGCAGACTCTACATCCGAGGCCACAATGGGAAGATCTACCCGTACCTGGTGATGAACGATGCCTGCCTGACTGAGTCCCGTCGAGAAGAGCGAGTCCTGCAGCTCCTGCGGCTGCTCAACCCCTGTCTGGAGAAGAGGAAGGAGACCACCAAGAGGCACCTCTTCTTCACAGGTAACACTGCTCATTGGCTGTCTGTTTATCACCTTTCGTTGTGTCCCCCTTATGCGATTCACACTGCTGTGAGCCACCTTCCCCAGTCAGTATTGAACATCAGTGGCCTCTTGTAATTCCCCTAAAAATGCTTTCATGGCTACACCTGATGTTCTGCCATGTTTTTACAATATAACTCTTTCCAGATGGAGCAATCCATGGAGGTGTAATCCAGTGAGCCATTTGTATAAACTCTTTATGGCTACATTTATAGTTTCAAAGTTATGAGTGGGCCTTTTATTGTCAGTACTGGGTTCCAAATAGCATTTAAACCAGTAGAACTAATCTGTAAGCTGCTTGCTGTTAGAGTGTGTTGGTATGTTGGACATGGAAGGCATGTACCCTTGTGACTCTCAAGAGGGGTAAAGGAGCAAGATCTATTCTTGAAGTAGAAAGACCTGCTTTTTTATATTTTTTATATTATGACACCTTTGGCTCCTCTCAACTTCTGATGCAAAGGGGGGTTTAGCGTTTGCTCCAGCTTAAGACTTAGCAGGAATGGCAATTTTACCAGTAGTCAGTTCAGGTCACATTTGCCATGAATATCATATTTGCTGGGAGCTTTTTAATAAAGCATGAGCAAAAATGTAAAATTGAGGTCAGGAATCTTCATCCGAGTCCTAGTTACCTCGGCAAACAGCAGGGACAAGTCGAATAATCGTTATCTGGAGGATACAAAAGCCACGAGAATAAAGAAAGCAGCTGCTTGATACTCTGGGTGGATACGGATTTAAATACAAAGTGTTTGCAAACAAAAAAAAAATGTACATGCCTAGTATGATGCAAATACCAGATGTAGGTACTATACGTAGGTCCGCTCATAAGAAGAAGCCTTTTATTGATATTTTTCAGCATGTAAAATAAAATGTATTGCTTTTTGTCAAGTATATATTGTACAAAAACAAATGATATCCTAAAGCTCAAGAGAATCTTGTGTTTTTAGGAAGTTTTTTTGTTCTACTTCTCTTCTGCTTCTTTTTGTCATTTCTCAAGTGTGTATTTACATGGGGCCCAGTGTTTGCTTAGGACTTGATTTCCTCAGAGATCAAGAGGGGATTTTGGACTCCAGGAGACCTGAAATTGAATTGGCTCGTTCTTGTTGACACGACTTGATTATTTTCATCATTTCATTAATGTTTGACTGCCTTTTCTATATATATATATATATATATATATATATATATATATATATATATATATATATATATATATATATACTTGAGGGCTAGTTTTGCTTAGTTCATTCAACAAGTTACATTTTAATTCTTTCATTTTGTTTTGCCCCCTCCCCAGTGCCCCGCGTTGTCGCAGTCTCTCCCCAGATGCGTCTTGTTGAGGACAACCCTTCCTCGCTCTCCTTGGTCGAAATCTACAAGCAGCGCTGCGCCAAGAAAGGCATCGAGCACGACAACCCCATCTCGCGCTACTACGACAGGCTGGCTACAGTCCAAGCCCGAGGCACGCAGGCCAGCCACCAGGTATTTCAATTCACAATACACAGATAAAATCTCATCTTCTGCTCTCCAGTGTTAAAATGCATGGGCAATCCCAGAGTGCCTTGGTAATTCTATTAGGGAATACAAAAAACTGCCTGGTTTCTGATCTTCCCTGAAGCATGCATGCCTACACACACACACACACACACACACACACACACACACACACACACACACTATGTGATCATTGATTATAAGTCCTTAATGGTAGGTTTAAATTGCACTACGTACCTATAAACTGTCTTCACCCTTGCTATATTAAAAAAACAAAAACAAACAGAAAAAAGATAGATGTTGTCTCTAGTCCTAATCCATCTTAGAAGAACGCTGCACAGAAGCTTGCCGCATGCTTTCCACATACTGGACCGTCCTGTTGTGGGACAGGGGAATTATTCAAACTCCAGAGTGTCCTGTAAGGAATTTTAAGGGTATTTTAATTGGACTGAAATAGTTCCACGACTGCACTGTTGAACAAGATTGTTTAATCCTTGTTAATAGCCACAGCCGTATCAAATCACACAAGCTTGATGCAGTGCCGCTTTGTCTGTGTTATTTATTTATTTTTTTTTGGTTTGTACGGTTCACATTTCCCCGGCCGTCTAACACCAGCCCTCTGGTATAAAAAGCCCCTGTTGTGCCTGGCTAAGAGTATGATGAGTGACCTGAAGGCTAGGCATGCTTGCAATTCATTCCCTTGCCACCTTATCTATACGTGCATCGTGGCTCTGAGCCTGCCCCACATACCTGCATCTACGGGATTCTGTTCATTCTTCATTCCTCTTCCTTTTATCTGCACGTCTCTCTGCTCCAAGTCTCAACCCTTTCTCCACGGTTCCCTGCCTTTGGGGCCAACAGTCAGAGGAATTTATTTTCTGATTGTTAGTATCAAGACTGTCTGTCTTTCTGCGTCACCTACGAGGGATGCTACAGGGAGGCTGATAATTATTATCAAGATGATAATGTTAATACATTTTACCTTTGTCTTGTTATGGTACAGCATCATCTTTTGTAAATGCAGTATCTGAATAGTAGAAGAAAAAAAAACTGGAAACGCAAAATCTGTTTCCTTGATTCTGTAGGGATGTACAACTTGGTGATAACCAAGTGTTTTAATCCTGAAATGAAATTAATCTTTTGGAAGTTTGTAACAGTGCTTGCAGCAATTTTCACAAGTTGGAAGGATACTGTTCATCATACCCTAGAGACACTCTTGCGTCATACACTGCTGAAGTAATGTTATAATTAAGGTACTACAGCAGCTTTCACATTGATGGTAAAACTATTACATTAAACATGCAAATCAGGACCATTTTTATTTAAAAAAAAATCAGTTCATGAAAACGTAACTGTTTAGGGTTAATTAGTTTATTCTTCAAACGGCTGTTCAACCTAAGAGAATGTTTATAATCACCCTTCCCTAGTGTTGTGAGTATGCCCTGTATATGTAGATGTACAGGGATGTTTGAAGGAGAGCAGAAAGAAACTGGTTTCTCATTGCCCCGCTGTGTGTCTCCAGGTTCTGCGGGACATCCTGAAGGAGGTGCAGGGGAACATGGTACCACGCAGCATGCTGAAGGAATGGGCACTGCACACCTTCCCCAATGCCACGGATTACTGGACCTTCCGCAAGATGTTCACCATCCAGCTAGCGCTCATCGGACTAGCTGAGTTTGTGCTGCACTTGAATCGGCTCAACCCGGAGATGCTGCAGATTGCCCAGGTGTGGTGTTGTGCATCGTTTCATGTATGTATGTATATATAAGGTTCACACACACACACACCATCTGTATAGAGAGAGATTTAGTTTCTAGGTCACCATCTCTCTCTCTCTCTCTCTCTCTCTCTCTCTCTCTCTCTCTCTCTCTCTCTCTCTCTCTCTCTCTCTCTCTCTCTCTCTCTCTCTCTCTCTCTCTCTCTCTCTCTCTCTCTCTCTCTCTCTCTCTCTCTCTCTCTCTCTCTCAACAAATCTTTAACTTAAAATGCTGTCTAATGAAACACACACATCTATCTATCTATCTATCTATCTATCTATCTATCTCACCCACTCCATATATCGCGGGTGTCGGGGTCCAATATAAATCCGCTGTATATCGAATACGCTAACAAATACTGTACTAGGGTTGGACGATAATGACATTTTCAGTTATCGATTATCGGCTGTAAATTATCACGATAATCATGATTATCGGCTGAAAAAATAACATGTAAAATGTCTTGGAATTTAGCAAATTTAAAGCTATATATGACAACTGCCTCTACGAGTTTAGAAGAAATAAAACGAGACAATTTTCAAAAAAAACAGCATCTTTAATAAAAGTTATGAAACAATGGTTGGTTACAAAAAAGCACAAATAATATAACTAGGGACCTACCTAATTCGCGATTTCGCGGAAATCGTGAAATTGAGGGGTCACCGCGAAATTCACCTCTTAGGGGCCAATGCATACAAACAAGTACGGTGAGGAAAAAAAAAAGAAAACTTGTTTAAATGAACTACTGTACAACACAAGTGACGCAAACTACGTATCTTCCTTCTGTAGATAGCCCATTTTTATTCCTTCGGCGTCCCGTGTGCATTGCACTTAAGCAAAAAAAAAAAAAAAATGTCCACAAGTAACATTTACAAAATAATTTCTCCAAAGCAGTTAACGTTCTTGTTTACTATTCAAATGACAAAGTTTTCAGCCTATCAGTGCGTCTTTACTGATTTTATGTGATCTGTACTGTGCAGGAGGGGGCGGGACAAAGTTGCATTGTTTTCATTTAGGTTGCTAAAAAAAAATCTAGTTTTCAGCATTGGAGGGAAAATAGTAGAAATGGACGACAAAAAAAGCAAAGTATATTTCGGCTGATGATCGTTTAAAGATATTTCACAAAGAAACTACATGCAGACTGAGGTAATTGTTTTCCATATCTTAATGTGAATTTGGAGAAAGTACGATCGATCGCTATATAGCTTCAAAATCACGCATTAAACAAACGGCTACTTCAGAGGCTGCTGAACAAAACGTAAAATAAACAGCTTTCAGAAACCAAACTGAAAAGTCAGTGCAGACAAGAAGTATTCCTGTCTGCAAGTTAAATCAGTACTAAAACGATCTAGCACAGCCACCTCGCTTCAACCTGCTGCTTACATTACAGTTGGAAATTTAGACCCGAATAGCCACGTCTTCTTTGTTTTGACTCGGTACTAATAAAATAAATTATTGGGACAAATAACATGACAACGAACGTGCTGCATACATTGCCTTCATTAAAGTATGCCAGATGCCCTTGTGTAACCGAGTTTTGGGGCTGTTTCTAATTGATTTCCACATCTTTATAACTTGGCAGGCTTTGCCTTAACTTCCAGCAATTCAGTGGATGCAGAAAGCGCAGTCTCAATGTATGGGCAAGTCAACTGCAGGGGGATGCTGCATACTCGCCTTTAACAAATGACAGCACTCTGTTTTAGAAATGAAGCAAGTACAACTATTTTTAGGCTTTATAGTGTTCTGAAATACTGTCTACTTGGGTTTATTTAATGTTTAAACAGGTCCGCGAAATGACCTCGAAATCCTAATTTTATTCCGCAACATAGCCGTGAAAAATACGTAAATTTACCGCGATTTAAGTAGACCCCTAAATATAACCAAATCTTTAGTAGCTTTTAAACTTTTGAAATATAGGCTACTTATCAAAAAAAGTGTTTAAAAAAAAACAAACAAACAAATTATAAATTGCGATTAAAAAATATCAGCTTTTCCATACTGCCTACAGACGGGCTTATTGCCTTGCGGATCACTTTCTGTCACTCCAAAAAAACTGCCACACAGGACTGATGCTGTTTCTTTTTTCTAAAATCTTTTCGGAAGGTTTCGTAGTTTCTGCAGTTGCCATCGCCATTAGCTCAAACGTTTGCCTTTACTCCGTGAATCTTACGTCACATGTTACAACTTCCCACTACGCAGCGCGCACAGATCACGTGTTGCGCCTCACGCAGACAGTTAAGTCCTGTCTTAATGCTTCAATGCAGAGTTACTGTTACACACAAGCATATCATAGTGGGTAACGGACGATAAAATGATTATCGATAATTATTTTTCAACGCAATACAATTATCGATGCAAAAACATTATCGATAATATCACGATAATCGATTATTGTTCCAACCCTATACTGTACAACCACTCCCTCATTTTATCAGGGGGCGTCAGGGTCCAATATAAATCCTCTAAGCAACCTTGCTTTTTCTCATTTTTCGTATAAAAAAGCAACACACCTTTTTAATTCATACTGCGGAGGGTAATTGCTTCACATCTACTTAAGTCTCCAATTAATTTCAGGAGTTCCTCTCCCTCCTCAAATGCACAAACCCGCTGCATTGAAATAATCTATTCCCAACATTGGAGACTTATTGCTAGGGGGCTGATGTCACTGCCCTGTGACTTGCTAGTGCATTGCTGCCAAAAGTGAACACCTCGTCGGCTAAAATAAAAAGTTAAAATGTGTGTGCATGTGTGGATAGATAGATAGATTTGTGTGTGTGTGTATATATATATATATGTGTGTGTGTGTGTGTGTGTGTGTGTGTGTGTGTGTGTGTGTGTATATATGTATATATATATATATATATATAATATATATATATATATATATATATAGTTGCATGTATTTACTTGAAAATATGTGGTTTTGGAGAAACCATATAGGATCCAATTAAACAGAATTAATATACCAGATATCATCTACACAAGTACATTCGCCGCAAGTCTGTAAATCCTGTTGGGCAATGACTGTGTCTAAAAGTAATTATTTGAAATGATACTGTCAAACAATCCTGATGCTCCTGATCTTAATCCATTTCAGCTACCGAGGATTAAACTGGCTAGCAATGGGCATCTGGACTTTAATACTAAGCCTCTTCCAGTGCATTACTTGGTACAGATCCCATTAAAAAGAGACGAATCACAGGAAGGCTACATGAATGATTGACGATTAGGTGCTATATGTTTTATGTCGGAAAAAAGCTTTTGTATAATACCCTAAGACCTAAGAAGAGGTGTAATCAAGTTACACCTGTGTCTCCCCATCAAGCTGTATATGTAATAACCTCAGCCAAGCAGATTGAAACGTGACCTAGCAAAGGCCTGTATTTCTAGGCCATAAATATAGGTGTGCTATTTTTAGCTACAACCTCGTTGTCTCCTACCAGGGAGGAAGTGGACGTGTCAAAGGTGAACCCAGCTGGAACGCTACAGCTGTAGCAACCTCCATTGTTAAACACTGAAGCCCAGTTTGATTTAATGATGTGTGGAATACTAAACTGAGTTAAAGTGCTGCTTTTGTACTCAAAGTATAATTTGCACACAGAGTTTGTTGTGCAATTGCTCACACTGGCCCCCATCTTGGGTTCTATCCGAGCACTCTGAGACCTCCGAGAACTCGTACTCCATTCAGACAAAACACTAATCAAGGGTTTGTGCATTTTTGAAGTAGACAGTGTTTTAGATTGTAGGGTTAAGGAGCGCTTTATCTGCAAACTTTTTGTTATTAAACCCTTTTGAGTTTTGTTGCATCAGTTAAAAAGACGGAGGGCGAGGAGGGTGTTGATTTGGTATCGTAATACATTTGATGGCCCTGATTTATTACTTGTAATGTGTAATAAGATCCCTTGAGATGTGGTGAAACATGCATTTCAATCAGCAAAAAATTATGAATCAATCATCATTCAAGAACAAGTCGCTGAGCAGTTCATCTAGTGGTGGTGTAATGCAATACACAGTCTTCCTTTTATGTTGTTATTAATCATAATTCCCCAATATGCAATTAATCAATACACCACTGTTGTTTTTTAAGTGCGTGGGTGGATTGAAAGGTTACCATTTTAGACATCTTTGGTAGATTTAAAATTCAATCAATCAGCAGTTTTTTTTTTTTTTTTTTTTAAATGCAGAAAGATTGGATATCCAGTGATATATATTTCATAAAAAATAAAAAAATAATGCTTGAAATAATAAAATCATAATGTTGCAACTTATGTATTACAGTTTACTAGGGACTTTTGTGACATTCAATTCAGCTACATCATTTCTAAACTCTCAGCTAACAGAAAAATATATATTTAAGAGTTTTTATTTTCTCCCCTTCGTGTGCAGCGGGAAGCATTTAGTATCCTGTTTCATGGAGTGAAATGCTTCTGTTGTAGTTATTACATTAATAGAGCTCGGTATTTAATAGACGACTTGCTGGGAGCACAACGCCAAGTTGACATTCCTGTTATCAGCGTCTCCTCGGGTAGCACTTGACCTACAGAGCTCTGGGCCAGCAGGGTAAATAACATTAAACACCTTTTTATATAGCTGTCAAAATGGCATGCCGCCTTCAAATAGCACCTTATCTTTTTTTTTATTGAAAAAAGAAGAGTGGTTTTATGTAATTATTGTACTGTACTGCAGCCCAGATTTCAGTTTTAAAGGTCAGGTCTTTGTACTCGCTTGCCTTTTTTAAATAGCCATGTTATACTGAACGATCAATGCTTTTCAAGCGGTACATGTATATCTCCCCTAGACAACACTACATTTAAGCGAAGCCATTACCCTACAAGTTAGTAAAGATCTTAATAAAAGCAACACCTTCTCAGACCTTAAAGGAAAACCACGTGTGTTTACTATGCAAGCCAGGTATCTGAACCTTTTCTCAGTACTGTGACATTTAAACACAATATATTTGGAAAGATAACCAGTTGTGTTCGACTAGTAAATCCCTGCTGGTATATATCAACACATGTATTTCAAGTAGGGAGAGGAATCCAGATTTTTTTATAATACGTTTGTAGTAAAACTCACCCTGCTTGTTTTTGCCCTGGCAGGACACTGGCAAGCTCAATGTTGCGTATTTCCGATTTGACATCAATGACGCCACTGGGGACCTGGATGCCAACCGGCCTGTTCCATTCCGGTTGACTCCCAACATCTCTGAATTCCTGACCACCATCGGGGTGTCCGGCCCTCTCACAGCCTCCATGATTGCCGTCGCTCGCTGCTTTGCTCAGCCCAACTTCAAGGTAGGCAGGGATATGCACTACAAATTCATACCCTCAAGGTTCATGCATTTTTTTTTGTTTTATGTTCACTAATAGGACCGTGAGATTAGAAAACTATTAACAAAATATTGTAAACCAACATAAAGAGTAATGGAAGAGGATGGAAATTACTTTAGTGTGTGTGTGTGTGTGTGTGTGTGTGTGTGTGTGTGTGTTTTTGCGCTAAAGCTCTACCCTGTGGATTAAATTTGGTCCGAACCCCAACATTTTGGAGAATTCAAGTATGCTTCTTCGCATGCCTTTAGCCAGAGTTGATAGATAGGCTCCCCCAAGGATGGAACGTCATTCACAAGGGAGACAACTTTTGTACATTGGTTCATGAGATACATCTTGGTGTGATCATCAGCTTGGAAACTGGGCTCTTCAGGGACCTTGTCACAATGCTGACAGTGCCAGCTGTCAAGTGGTTTGTTTAATAACTCAACACAGTATGCAGCTGTGAGGTGAGAAGTTGTCATTCCGTATCTGTTTCAAATCTGTTTTCTCAGCTTTCTCTGGGTGTTCCTGCTCTTAGTCAGCCACACTGCTATCCAGGTGCGACTTCACATAAACTTCACTTTAGTTGGCAAGAAAGTTGTTGAGGTTTCTAGTCAGTAACATAGACTTTGATTTGGTGCATTATGTTGTGAGTGACATTCTTGGGGAAGCATTTTATAGCTTTTTATGTGTTTTAATAATGGGGTTTTATTATAAAAAAAGGCCCGTTTCACCTTCAACTTTTCAATATGTTAATACTCGTTAAAGGAATGTTTGAATACTGCTAGGACATCTTTTAATATTTCATGACTTTGTTGCAGTTTCAAAAGTAATCCATAATAATGCACATGATCTCCCAAGCGTACCGGTTAGATAGCTTCTTTTTAGTCTAAATAACCCCAAGGTGGTGGATTTAGAACTACATCACATCAAGCAATGTCTGCAAATGAACAGTTATCCTCTTTGCCTCATTAGCACAACCATTCATGAGTGCCAGAACAAAGGCTTGGGCATAAAACAGGCGAGAATTCTCCAGCGATTCTTCCCTTTATCCCCTAGTACAGACAGAAGCGCCAGTAAGACGGCAAAGGAGTGATAAATAAGGGGGGTGGTGGTATCGACGGGCTACACAAATATTTAACGCGACCCCAAGAGACCCTCATCATTACTACTTTTTTTTTTTTTTTTTTTAAGAAAGCCAAACCTGCAGTCTTATAATGCTGTAAGAGTGGTTTGAAAGCGAAATGAGTCAAAAGAACAGTATTCCATAGTAAAATAATATGGGTGTATCGAACAAGAAGCAGACTGGCCTGTCAGGTATTTTGTAGCCAGGTTGGATGTATGAGCCAGCTGCCTCCTAAGTAATGAAATTGGGATGAGCCTGCTTCTCTCCAGCCAGAGAGCAGACTTAACAAGCTCAAATCCTAAGACCTCAAGCATTAGTATCAGAGATACTCAGTTTGCACTTGACCCTAAACCAGAGCAGCAGAGCAGAAATTCAAGGATGTCAACACTAGAGAAATTAAAAGAAAAAAAAATTATAATAATTTTACCATAGTTTACAGAGCCAGTGTAGTGGCTAATAATTCCTGTCTTTTGAAAGAAAAAAAAATATGCTCGGACTGACAAGTAAGCAGATTGTTAAGCCTTTCGTGTGGCGGTTAAGCTGCAAGTTTCTACCAGGACTGGGCCCTTGTAATGCGGATATCTGGAAAAAGACCAGCCCGAAGAGAAAGCCATTCCAAAACGCTTCCGTGGCAAGGTGCCAACAATAAAGGGAAGGATTAGCAAGAAGCTAAAATGCGGAACCTTTCCTGTGTGACCAAAACACATTTTGAGAACCATGCCGATAGGGCTGACTTATCACAAGCGAATGTAAGTCTGTGGTAGGGGGCAGCCAGGGTCTGTGTCCTTGGGGTGCAAGGGAAATGTGTCGTGATGCTGTCACTAGATGCATGTTACTTTTGTGTTTTTTTTTAATTTTTTTTTACCCATGAAGATAGTAAAAAAATTGAGCTGTACTGAAACCCCTACAGTAGTTCTAGTAATTTTATATTGATTACAGCCGACTAGTGATTTACAATTCTGATCACATTGCAGCAAGCCTTTTCTGCTTATATTTTAAAACCGTTTTAATATCCTGATGTTTAAATAACTGCTCCATATGGTGCCCTAGTTTAAAAGTTAAAAACTAGAGCTGGATATAGGATGTGGTGAGATATCACCTTCCTGTCTGCGGGTCAAGCAAAAATGAAAAGGACAAAAAGGAAAAAAAAAAAACATATTTTGGAAAGTTATTAAATGTAATTTTCATGCATCCAGCTTTTTTAGATAAGTGTATATATGATGTGCTGGATAGTACTTTGTAACTTGCAGTCATGGCACAGATTCCTGTAAAGCTCTTAACATTTTGCCTGAACTCGAATTCATTTGGCATGTTTACAGTTCCAGTCTTTAGGACGTTGCTTAGAGTTGTGGTCAGGGGCTTATTTTGGAAGAAAGGATGTGGCATGCCATCCTTTCCAGAGTTTGGTGGTAAAGCAGAGGTTGGGTTGAGTAAACTGGGGGAGTGCCAACAACCAGGGGCTGAAGGAATGTCCGGTGCCAAGTGTTATTCCAGCTGGAAGTGTGCAAGATAATCATCAGCAAGACTGTATTTTCTTACTCCTCGCAAGTTAAAACAACTCTTCACAGGAATCTTAACTGGTGACTTGAATTTGCAGTATCGGTCAGTACGAAATGTAACCATTGCTGTATGAGTATTTGCTTCTAAAGACCCGAAACCTGAATCAAATATATCAAAGCTGCTCGCAGAGCCTGTGACACAGTCATGGCTCGCTCCCAAGAGCATAAAGCAGGGTTACTCAAGTAGTTTTAGTAAAGGTCCACTTACCAGTGTTCACTGGCAGGAAATACTGAAGGAACATTTTAGAAGATGTCATCCAGCTATCCATTCACAAACTTTGCAGAACTATTTACATTAGAGTTACATCCGTTGACAGTTAATGGGAGAAGTGGCACCTTTTGTCTTTGACCAACCTTTTGAAATTAGGCACAAAGGGTGTGACGGCCATTCGTATAGACTGATGCTCATCGGTGATCCGAGTATGGTATCTGTTCTTCACCATATTCATGGTGGAGAATGCTGATTCACAGGTATATGTAGAGCCAAACATTGTTAGGATGGACTGCTAGTTTTTGCACAAGAGGATATTTAGCTGGAGTAATATTTTATGTCCAGAACTGAATAGGGTCACAGTCAGTCATTGTTTATTGTTTTTTGTTTCCTGAATCTTCATCTTCCTGAAGCTCATTAACTCCATCTGTGGAGCAGCAACATTTACCCAGGTAAAAGCATGATGGGCCTCCGCAGCAAGCGGTCCAGTATCTTTCACCAGAAATGGATATTTCATGCACAGCAGGACCTCTTGACCAACTCGGAAATCTTGGGAACAAGCTTTTAAATGGTCAATTAGCTTTTGCATGAAGCCACCATGGTCGTGTAACACTTCGTGTGGCTTCTTTGGTGTGCTCCACAAGCTTTGGGAAGTGAAGCAATGCGTCTTGAAGATCAAAATGGAACACCTCCAGTTTCCTCTGAAAAGCCCTCACTGCTTCAGTCAGGTCAGAAATAGTTTGATTTCTTCCCTGCAGTTTTACATTTAAATAATTTAAATGTAATATCTGCCAGGAAAGCAGCAATCTCCATTTTGTCATGGTCACGCAAAAACGCTAAAAACACTTTTAGCTTTTTCTGTCTTCTGCTCTGCTAAGAACATCTCCAGCTCTTTCTGAACGCTCCAGAACTGCTCGAGAATTCTGCTCATACTAGGCCATCTTACATTGTTATGGGGAAGCACATCATCAAGTTCACTAAGAAATTCTTTCAGCAGACGATGCTGAAGTGCAGAAGAGACATGGAGAAAATTAATCGGCTTCATAACACTCCCCATAATACTTGAGTATTTTTCTCCAAGGTTAGCACACAAGATAGACTGGTGTATTATGCAGTGGTATGAGATCAAACTGGGATGGTGCACTTTAAAACGCAGTACCAGTCCTTTGTCTGTTCCGATCAAAGCTGGAGCTCCATCAGTTGCAATAGAAATGACAGACTCCAAACTGATTTGCCTTCTCAACAGTTCTGTTATTGCTTCATAAATATCTTCACCTCTTGTACGAGCATGAAGTGCAGTCATGACAAGTACATCCTCATAGAAATCTCTCCATTGTAAAATCTCACAAATGTCATGAGCTGGGCATTATCACTAGCATCACATGATTCATCCACAGCTACCAAAATGCAGTCCGCAAAGTTGTGAAAGCAAGTCTTCTGAAATAATTTCACTTCTGCGTACTGTTGTAGAATCAGATAAGGGAATTTGCTTAATTTTAGCTTGACTTCTGTTTCCCTTCAAACATAGCATCCACAACATCAGCCATACATTATTTAATTATCTCAGTTTTCATCTCAGTCAGAAAACGGCTTCTTGTTTTTACCTAAAATCCAAGCAACCCTCAGCGCCGATTCCATTTTTTTTTTTTTTTTCTCGAGTCAGAGAATGAACAAGCACCTTGGTAGAAGTTTGATACGATGCAGAAAGTGAAGCATTTTATGCAGCTTACCTCTGAATTTTGTGGGTAGTTCTGTTCAAAACTTCAATGTTTTTTTCTATAATGGCATTTTACATTGCTGCTTTTTATAAGAGCCACGGATTTGTTGCAAATTAAACACATCGGCTTTGAGTTGGCTGCTTCTTTATACTCCCAGTTTTCAGAGTCCACTTTCCTTTTCTTTACTGCGCTCGCCACAGTTATTTTAACTCACGATAGTTCACGACTCAACAACAGACGTGTACAAGGGGGAGGTGTAGCTGCATGTCTCAATGATTGTGGGTACTGTAACTGATCACTTGCATATTCAATTTTCAATAAGGACATGTAAACGATGTAACGGGAAACGGGAATCCACGATGGTGCTGGTTCATCTGCTTCCCAAGTGACCACCTCTAGTGCACAAACCAGCTGCAAACTGGCGCCCTAGTCCCCAGCAGCCTCAAAGACCTTCTAGCCTGACATAATGACTCTCTCTCTCTCTCTCTCTCTCTCTCTCTCTCTCTCTCTCTCTCTCTCTCTCTCTCTCTCTCTCTCTCTCTCTCTCTCTCTCTCTCTCTCTCTCTCTCTCTCTCTCTCTCTCTCTCTCTCTCTCTCTCTCTCTCTCTCTCTCTCTCTCTCTCTCTCTCTCTCTCTCCTGCAGGTTGATGGCATTCTGAAGGCCGTGCTGCGTGATGAAATAATTGCCTGGCACAAGAAGACGCAGGAGGACACCTCCGTGCCACTCTCAGCTGCCGGGCAGCCGGAGAACATGGACAGTCAGCAGCTTGTGTCCCTGGTCCAGAAAGCTGTCAGTGCCATCATGACCCGGCTTCACAACCTGGCCCAGTTTGAGGGGGGCGAGAGCAAAGTAAACACACTGGTGGCAGCAGCCAACAGCCTGGACAACCTTTGTCGAATGGACCCGGCCTGGCACCCGTGGTTGTAAACCACGTTAAGACTGGAATCTGGAGTTCGAGCTGTGTCGGCCTGCTAACACTCACCCTAGCTTTGATAAAGCGTTTGGTTGCCAGTGTTGGAGCAGAAATAGAACCACCATGGAAGAAATCACCATTCATAGTATTGCTGAGTATACGGCAATCGTATAAGGAGCATTGCTGTTGGAATTCTGTAGGAGAAACATGGTATCACAAAACACATCATTTTGTGTAGCATACCTGCTTCACAGCCAGGGGATTGGATCATGTTTTTAAGACTTTCTGCTCCTAATAGAAACCCGAATTCCAGGTTGACAATGGACATACCGAATGATGTCGTCTTTTTTTTTTTGTTTGTTTTATAGTTCTCACTGAAACAATTGGGATTTACATGTGTACTTGTTGGCCAGTAGTCCTCAGCAACTTCTCAGTGATAAGCAAAGCACATGTATATGCAAGTTAAGTGGTTTATCTTTTGTAAAAAAATAAATAAATAAAATCAATCGGTATTTATCGCAATTTGTTTATATCACTGCCCCTTATAGGTCTGGCACATGAGCATCCTCTGCTGGGAGAAGCAAGAATAGAACAGTCTGCTGCCTGTTCTGTTTCTACATTTTACCTTTCACACTGTAGTGATTTGTAGAGCTTTTGTTGGTTTCTTACGGCTGATACACCTTGCTGGATCATCGTTGCAATGTGCTGCATGGAATAAAATTCTCTGAGCAACAGAACACTTAACATTACAAAGAGGGACCAAACACACTCAGCACTCTGTTGCAGGACGAGCTATTACTTTCAACACATTGCATTTAGCGCTAAAAAACCAGTACACTGGGTGAGCCTTAATCCCGTGTCCTGGGAATGAGTTATAACAATAAAATCACTACAGGGCGAATGGGAAGTACTCATCAAAAAGCAGCCAAGGAAAACATTTCCATTAAGCAATGTATCTGATGTGGATGGAGGCCTTTATTAGTTTCCTCTGAATACATGTGTTTCAAGAGTCTTGCATATGAATCTGAAGAATAAACTGGATGTTGCTAGGAAATCTCATGTAAATATACTACGAAAAAAAATAAGCATATTGTACTTTTATCCAGTGACGAGAGAACGGATGTGTAAATGTATACTTTCTTACATTGCGTTTTAATATTGGGAGATGGACCGTTCTTGTCAGTGCATTCTATTACTCATCTTGAGAGACAGTTATCTTAGAGCCATGTGTACATTTTTAATAAAGATGATTTGCACAAGATTCCAAACCGATGGAGTGTTCTTTCAGAGGGAGATACAGTATATACATAAAGCACATTATAATATTTTTGTAGGTTGAAGCATTATAATAAGAACTTTATTAAATAGTTTGGTTTACAAGGGGTGTGTTTTTGTTAAGTTTTTTTTTTATATTTCCAGCATGTGTATATATAGGAGTTTATCAATTTTATGAATTCCTAGTTGATGCTGTATCTGATTTAAAATGAGCTAGTATTCCATTCAAATGCTGTTATTTCTTTTTTGTTTGTTTTTTTTCGTTTTTGTAACTTTTATTTGATCAATTTTCTTCTACAATTTACCACTATGTTGTACAGGTGCATTTTTAGAATTAAAATGCTGTTTTGTTATGTTTGCTTTCCTGGCTTCATTCTTACAATTTCTAGACTTGTAAAGACACCAATACCAGCCTACTGTACGGTACATCAATGCCACCTGCTGGACATTTTTTTTTTAAAATAAATTTAGTCGTTGCCAATTCGTTTTTATTATTTTCTCCCCAATTTGAAATGCCCAATTATTTTTTAGGCTCAGCTCACTGCTACCACCCCTGCGCTGACTCGGGAGGGGCGAAGATGAACACACGCTGTCCTCCGAAGCGTGTGCCGTCAGCCGCCCGCTTCTTTACACACTGCAAACTCACTGTGCAGCCGCCTCAGAGCCACAGCGTCGGAGGACAACGCAGCTCTGGGCAGCTTACAGGCAAGTCCGCAGGCGCCCGGCCAGACTACAGGGGTCGCTGGTGCGTGGTGAGCCGAGGACACCCTGGCCGACCTAACCCTCCCTCCCCCCGGGCGACGCTCGGCCAATTGAGCGCCGCCCCCTGGAAGCTTCCGTCCACGGTCGGCTGTGGAATAGCCTGGACTCGAACTCGCGACGTCCATAGAGCGCATCCTGCACTCTAGCGAGTGCTTTTTTTTACTGGATGCGCCACTCGGGAGCCCCTACCTACTGGACATTTAACATAATGTAATTAGATTTTGGAAATATATAATTCTAAAGGACTACGCTTTATAAAAGCAGGCTCTCATTGTGTGCAGTTTGCTACTCCTTATAGTTAATGAAACTGGAGAGGTCTGTCCAGCTCTGGTTCCCTGTGTCTCACAAAAAGGCAAAAGAAGTACCAACAATGAACTGCCGTAGACAATCACTTGGAATAATAGTTTGTGTGTGAGTTTACATGAAATGGAACCTGGTGGAAAATCAATTAGATCAGTTACTTTAGTTCTGCTTTAACCTTTCTAGTCTGACCCTCGTGCTCATGGCTCATGGTTACCTTTTAATGCGACGTGCCTTGTTAATGTATAGCAAGCCGATACATACGTATTTTTCCAAAGGGCCTCCCAAAATTAACACTGGGTGGGCATTTAAGAGATTGTCCTGTGTTTCTACACCTTTACTGTTTTTGTTTATGGTCATTCACTTTTATAGCTTTCTTTGTCTGTTTATTGCTGGCCACCTAAATAAAGAGTGGAGGGAGAGTCATTGTTCCTTTCCTAATTGGGCTGTTTCACGCTAGCTTTTGGAAATCAAAAATATTCTTCTGTTAAAGAATTGTGCTTATATACAGTAAAGCAGTTATGTAAATAAAATATGTAGGCCTTCTGAAGGCTACAGGGCAGTGGCCCTTGAATTCTGTTGCTCATCATTTGGGTTTAAGAAGAGTTGCAAACTGGCCTGCTGACTTGGCAGTTGCCTTGTAAATTAATTTCCAGTAATTCTAGATTTGAGCTGCAGTGACATACAAGGGATATGTAAAAAATAATAATAAAAAAATCATATTGATAACTTTCCAGGAAAGTGGTGCATGTAATCTTTTGTGTAACTGATGTTTCCACATATATAATTATAAACATTTGCTTAGAGTTGTATTTTCAGTGTGATGGTCACTTTGGCAGTGCAGTCTGACAGTAGCAAGGCTGGCTGCAAAATGATGGATTACTCCAGTGCTTGGGCAGCCTGTCTGCTGCTAGGCACAGACAAGGCATCACCACTTATAGGAATGAGCTGAATCATGGCACTTTAGCCTCAAACAGTAGGAGCACTGTTTTGTTATATCAAGATCTGAACAAAGTTGAGGATTTCAGACAAGGGAAGGGGTTGGCAAGGAGATGCTTTGATGCCAACAAAAGCTTTTGTTTTCTCCAATTAAATTTGACTTGACCTTGCACGTGGAGTAATATCAAGTCATATATGCACATGCTCTTTAAAGTGTACCTTGTCAAATGGCTTTCTCATGCATTTTTTTTAAAGGTGATGCTGCAGTTGTTATTATATTGAATGGCAAAGTAAAGGCAGTGAAACAGTTTGAGAAAAAATGTACAGTATAGGGACTGCTGAGCTGGGATTTGAATTTAGGCTCTCCTGGGTTTAGTCCTTAGCTTTAACCAAATATCAACTTCACTCTCTTGGGGGGGGGGGGGGGGGGGAGGTTGGGGTTTGGACGGGACCCCTATGACGCTCCTTATCACTTTGAATCGGTTTACCGCATGACATACAAAACACAGTTCGAGTGTACACAGAGTACAGCATATTTTCAACTAAAAGAACATGATACCTGCATGTGGTGTTTTTTTTTTTTTTTTTTTTTTTTTTAAATATGTTAGCCTGGATTAAGCTGTTATATACTCTATTGATCAACAGCGCTATGCTAAGATCCAGACTTGGAGAACTAGGAGAATGTATCTTCTGAAATGGTCTATCCCACAAAGTAAAATTCATACTGCACTTACTAGCATGCTAATGCTTTATAAATAAGACAAATATTTAGATCCACTTTGATTGCAATGTGCTTCATTGTTTGTGAAATGTTACAGGTAAGAAGGTTAATTCAAGAACTCGTAAGTGCATCTAAGATCATTGATGGTTTTGCAACATTACTGGTGTTTTATGTTCACCAAAACTGGTTGAAATTACATAAACTATTTTATCAATAGGATTCTTCAGATCATATGAACTGCAGTCAATGCATTATTCATTTGCTTAGTTTTGTTGTAACAATTAACAGAATAATGAGTGAAATTTGCACAGATGCAAAAGGTTTTTCATAAACAAATATATTTAATTAATATAACTTACTGAACTTCATCTGAAATAAGACATTGCAATTATTTTCTTTATGAAACATCATTTATAAGTTGTCTATAATAAATTGTTAAAATAGCCTAAAATAGAAAATAATTACAGTTCAGGTAATAATTTGTAAAAATTGTTTCTGATGTGTCTTTGAGGTTTGTAGCTATAAAAGCTTGTATTACTATAAAACTATTCAGAATGTTTCAAACAATCACAAGCAACACTGATCATAAGTGCTTTAAGTCCTTTTAAACAAACACACAAAACTATTCTTGGTTGGTAAACCTGTCACTCACAAATTATTTTATTGTTGCATCCCATTTAAGTTACCAGGGAGCTGTTTGGATATTTATTTGATTCATTTATTGCATTTATATAGCGCTTTTTATACAAAAGTATCGCAAAGCACTGTACAGTACATAGCAGCAAAAAGAACAAACCACAGTACATTTGTATAGCATGTCACACATACAGCTGCTATAGTCAGATCATTTAAATAATACAAAAGCAGCAATTTTAAAGTTACATTAAAACCCACTAAGCATATTTTATAAAAGTGCATTTTTAGTCTTGACTAGAAAACTAACGGTCCCAGCTTCACTGACAAATGAAGGCAGAGCATTCCATAATTTCAGAGCTCTACAAGAAAAAGCACTACCTCCCGTGTTGCTTTTGTTGATCCTAGTAATAACCAGCAGCCCCACATCTTGTGCTCTCAGAGTGCGGTTTGGAAGATACAGGGTCAGTAAATCCTGCAAATAACTAGGTGCTAATTCATTCAGGGCCTTGTAAGTTAACAGCAAAATCTTAATTAATTCTATACTGCACAGGGAGCCAGTGTAAATAGGCCAAAACAGGGGTAATATGTTCACTTTTCCTAGTTTGTCAGAATTCTAGTGGTTGCATTCTGAACACGCTGCAAGCAGGATATCCCACATTTTGGGACACCAGAAAAAAGTGCATTAAAATAATCAATTCAAGATGTAGTGTTTTATAGTACCAATTACTTGCTGTTCCTGCCATAACAAGCAACACATGATATTCCAGGAGCTATTGACAGTGGTTTCTGTTTGATAGTAGGTCATTCAGATTCCAAGATAAGGATTATTGTAGCGCTGATGTTATCGGTTGAAGACTTGTAAATAAAATCGACCACTATGGTATTAAACATTCTTGTAAAGCAGATAAATAGCACCTCTAGACTTGTGCATTTACTGACATAATTAAGAACATGCCACATCAACTTGTGCATTTGTAACACATTATAAGGTTTTATAGCATTGTTTGCATGCTTATGGTAAAATAAGCTGTGTGTTTATAACAGAATATAAATACTATTCCAGTATACTAAACACTGTGCAATATACTATGTGTTTTCATTGGAACCGATTTCTACATTGAATAAGCAGCAGCAGTATAACAAACAATGGCAGGCTTGATTTTCATGGGATTCTTGCGAAGCTGACAGGACATGTGTCAGTGTAAATCTTTTTCTAGGGGACTTTGAGACATCTCATTACTGGCGCAGTAGGTTGGTGACAATGGGCTCATTAATTCAGTTCCAGAATTCCCAACTCCTTGTCATTCAACAAGACAAATCTCCAACAAATGGGCATCCGTTTATTCTTGTTGATCACATGGGCAAGTCTCTGGATTCTGACACTGTTACACTTTCAACTCCACAATTTAATCTCTTCCCCTGGATGAAGTTATTAAGGCAACACCGTACAGATGAAAGCTTCATACTGGTAAATCCATCTCAGTTACATATGTGAGCAGGAGGATGATGGGAAATGTAGTTCTGAGAGGTCCATGCGGGTACATGTGAAGCCATCTTGAGGCAGGGAATGCAATTTAAAAGTTTAAAAAAGTGTTCAAAATGTAAAAAAAAAATAATTAAAACAATACACACACCTTAGGTCAACAGTCATAGCAACACATGGGAACATGTAACACAATAAAATAAAAAGGTCCTTATGTACCCTTTAATATTTCTCCTTGTGATGCATTGGTTTCTCATAATATCAGAACGGCCCCATTCTAGCAATGGCTGAACAATTGTAACTGCCATTGTGCTACCATTGACACAGAACCATAGTAGTGTCACTCTGTATTGTCATTGTGATTGGTATGGGTGGGTGGAATTTAATTATGCATTTCTAGGCAGGTTAATCATTCAAAAATATGTTCCCACCGCAGCAATGCTCAGAATGCTAAGCAATAAGTGGCTGCAAGCAATTCCTTCTGTAAATTTATACAAACTTGTCTGTGTATTCCATGCTAATGGAACTCTTCCAAAATGTGTTGTATTCTAGTTGAAACTCAATCATTTGCAGCTGGCGGAGTAATAACTCTGCTGTCAAATCTCAGCACGGAAACGGACCCTTTTCTACCGTTTGGAATGCCTTTTCTTTATTAAGTAAAGTAAATAAAGTGAATGTGGTCCAGCATCTCAACTGAAAGGCATGGCAGTGTGCGGGAAAGGACTGCAGTACATGACGTGAATTGTGTTTCCAGTGAGTGCCTACAAAGTGTAATATACCAGTACACTACATCATTTAATCTTCAGTTGGTTTTAGGGTATTATTAAGTGAAAAACTTCTTCAGACATTAGTTGACTTGCTCGGCGTGTGCTGTGTAGGTTTAGAGTTATTTTCCAGCTCCTTCCCAGCAAGCGGAAGCATTTCAGTCATAATTACACTGTATCCAAGAAGTTCAACTTGCCAATTGTTTTCCAGAACTAGTGACTTTAAGAAACAAAGTCCATCAGTAAGATTCGTAGTGTGAAATTGTCCTTTGATGGGACTGTAATTAGATTCTTATCATTTTCAACTGGGTTTAAGAGTGTCAGTATAATTGTGCTGAATTATCTTCAACATGTCTCTCTTATTAAAACCTACAGCACCATGTTTTAATGGGCTTTGTTCCAATCAATGTGTAATGAAGACTGGCACATTCGTTGCTCCAAATGATTTGAGGACCGGAGACAAACGGATACTGGTAATGCTATCTGACATTGACAGGGAATAGCCTCTCATAATTATATTACCTTTCTATAGGAAGAGACCATCTAAAACATGAGAAATACGTGCACTCTCAACATCTTCAGGGCTTCAAAAGGATTTCAATTGCCAAAATGAAGCTATTCCTTACATACCCAGGAGTTTAAAGATACAGTGTATTACACTCCCTACCAATATTAAATATTGTCAAAGAAAGGCTTTCCAACAGAATAATGTTGCTGTTTTAGTCTTTTTTTATATTTTATTTCTGTATTACTAGGGCATTTGAAGTCAAATAAGCCCCATGTGTTTGAAACTAATTGAGAGACCCTGGACGATACAGACTGTGTAGTAAATCTGAACAGTGCTTGTAATATAGTAAGTGTAGCGTTGCAAAGCTATTAAAGAAAACATCAGTCATTCCTTGTAACTTAATGGAGATACTGCATGCACATTAATAAACTGGAAGGATTTAACCCTTTAATGACATGGATTTATGCAGCCATGAAATACAACAAATGCAACGTTTTTCTTTTTAAACACTGAATTTCCATTCATTTGCTTTCCTTTGCTGTAACAGTACTGTATTACTGACATGCTCGCGATCAGTGAGTAAACCATAATGGGAATCTTGGCTAGAAAGCAATTGAAAGGCAATTGTACCAGCACTAAACTATAAAGACAGAGGCCTAACTGCAACTGGGGAAAATGTACAGTGTTAGGTTCCTATTACACTATAACTTCTTGCGTCAGTCTTACTTCTATGGTGAGAGGCTGGGACCATGGGGGCAGAGCATGGAGCTGACCTTCAGCACAGGAAGTGCTAGGCTACCAGGAAGCTACAGCATGCCATTTACATTGCTAGTTTTTAAAAAAAAAAAAGATTTAAAAAATCTTCACCACAACAGGAATCAGGGAACATGTTGTTAATAAGAATAAATTTATTCTGACTGGCACTTTAAAGGGCACAGTAGTTATCCATCAGCCTGAGCATGACTGGGTGGCAGCCCACACAAGGTTGCTACAGAGAGGTCAGCTTAACTATGAACCAGACACAACTTTTGTTTGGTAATACAATGCTTCAGCACATGCCTTTGCCCATATGTTTATCTAATTATTATAATTAGGGTCAGGTTGGCATATGGGGAAAAATGGTAATTGTGATGAAGGAATACTCTCAACACTGTTTAGGATGGTCTTGCGTCAAAATTGCCAGATCACTATCCTGTGTTTAACATGCATTATATATAATCTGTATCGGTTTCTTTACACTATGTTAATGGCTGTGGACAGGCTTTCAGTTTCTGGCTTTAAGAGGTCTGGAGGGTGTGTTCAGAAGGGTCGCATTTGGTCCCTGGCCTGAGAAGCTCCTTTTTTTAATTTTAAGTGATGTTTGTGAAGTATGAAAAAAATACACAAATGGATGTCAGTTAGGATTCATCCAAAAGCAAGGTCTGCATTTAAAATTGAAAAGCACAGCATTGTGCCATAGACTTTTTTTTTGGTAGATCAAGCTAACCTTTCTACTTTTCATCTTGTCATTTAAAGCAAAGGAAATGATCTCCTTGTAATTGGAAATGTAGGCTAATTTAAAGGAGAAGAGATATTTAGTCTGGGGTCAGAGCTGGCAGCAAGTGGCAGCCACCACTGTATAAACCACCTAATCAGTGTTAGTT
Source organism: Acipenser ruthenus (assembly GCF_902713425.1). Classification (NCBI taxonomy): domain Eukaryota; kingdom Metazoa; phylum Chordata; class Actinopteri; order Acipenseriformes; family Acipenseridae; genus Acipenser; species Acipenser ruthenus. Next base: position 5,385,166 of record NC_081201.1, on the reverse strand, counting down.
CTGTTGGTGATATTAAAATAATATAAAAACTCAACCAGTTTCATCAGATTTCATAAAGGTCAAATGTAAGTGGAAACTGGGCTTTCATCAGCATGGCACACCAATAGACTTCTAATATTTTCACCAGGCATTGAAAGATTAATTAGCAGTAAATGCATAGTTAGCACAGAACTCTAATGTATACCTTGAAGTTCATTAGACCAGCTAATTAGCACATTCCAGAACAGAAATTATGGTTTTAAAAAAAATAAAATAGCAACCCCTGCAAATGTTTTGCCCATTTTGTTTATTATCAGTTAAAATTAGTGACGGCTACTAGAATGAAAAATGAGTGCGCTATTGTAAGCCCAATTTAAGGTTCAGCTATTTTCAGCCAGTAATTTCCAAAGAAGAGATACCTGCAACAGCTTGGGAATCTATGGTAGCTAATACTATGGAACTCACTTTTAATAAACATGCTTTATTGGGGAAAAAAGTCCTTAGCAGCGTGGGTGTATCACGCAGGGGTGTCACTAGACTGAGGTTGCAGCCTTTATAAGACGTTTACTGCGAAGTCAACACCTGCTGTGAAAAGATAATTAGATAGAAAAATTACAGCTTACATAAAAAAGTAATTGTACCATCCCATTGCATTCATAATTGCTCATTAGTTACTGTACTGTATTTGTTTTTCTTTTGTTTTTGAAAGATCAGCAGCTACACTGGAGGCCACTTGTTCACGCACACACGCACGCACACACACACACACACACACACACACACACACTTCTATCTAGATGCATTATGCATGCTCCCTTACTTTCCCTTACTGCCCCTCTCCTCTGTGCAGAAGCACATTTCTGCAGGTGCTGTGACTAATTCCTGTCTCTTTGGCAGAGCACCATGGCATTCACACTGATGAGCCAAAGCGTGAAATGTGAGTAACTGCTTAGATCACCAGTAAAAGGTATGTGTGTGCGCAGAAAGCCTTTCTTGGCCCCTTATACCACTGGGAAGAGACACAGGGCACTGGTATGCTCAGGAATGTGCTCAAATAGAACTATTTATAAATGTGCGCTATCATTTATTATTTTTAAGGATGGCTGAAGAAATCGGTAACTCTGTATGTTAAGTTCCATTACCAACAACTACTGTACATAGTACAGGTACAGTATTATAGTATAGTAAAGTTTTTGTTCTGACCATGTTTTTATTTATTAAATTGCTCCAATGAAACATTTAAATCAATTAATTTACAGTAATAATACCTATAAAAAGTCATTTAGGGCTAAAACTACCTAAAAGTGTAACCTGAGGAATGTGAAGTATGTTAGTTATTATTCATTCTAGTAGCAAATTATTCCTGTTAGACTGTTGGGTCGAGGCAGAGATTTGCTTGATCAGCAATTGAAAACATCCTGACATGAAGGGTTTTTTTTTTTTTTTTAACCAGCATTACTGTGTCAATCTAGTCCAGACGTCACATGGCAATATTCAAGGACTGCGATGGATCATGATGAATACATAATCCTTTGTATTCCTTTATTGAAATGATGGGTTTTTAATTAAGTGATTAAAAGTAATCTATAAACAGAGTACCAGAACCGCATTTAAACATTGCATTAGGTAAGTGATGCAGTCGCTAAAAAAACAGCAGTGCAAAAAATCCTAATACAAGTAAATACAGGTCAGAGAAGCACTGAACAAGCAGCCACTTGGCTTAAATCAGCCAGAATTGTTTAGTATCATTGGTGACCAGATTTATTCCAGGTTTCAATGTAAAGAATAATTAAGGTTGAGAATGCTGGAGCACATTTGGTCAAGGTTCATTACTGTTCATCTCCAAGTTAGCTAAAATAAAAAAAGGTAATCCAGAAGGCAGTTCTGTACTAGAATCAACAAGGAATGGATTAAACAGTCCATCTTCTATGGCTCCACTCTCCATGGCAGGACTGCCCAACAGATGGCTCTTAAGCCATGTATGGCTCATTGAGTTCCATAATATGACTCTTGATTTAAAGGTGAAGGCTGTGCAATCTGTAGTTTTTGATGGAAGCAGGTCAAAATGCAAAAAGCAATTGAATCTGTGTGTACCTTTTTTTTTTTTTGCTTTTTTTGTTTTTATGGCTCTTTCTGATCATCAGTTGAACTCTTTTAGCCAAACAATGTTGGACTCTGCTCTGTGGTATAGGGTATTTTTTATAACTGTAGAGAAGGGTAAAACAACAACAAAAAAAAACAATTGCTTCTTACATGACTAGGTAGTATCAATATGGAAAGATCTTTTTTTTGTACTTTATCTCTTTTTTTCAGGCATAAAGAAAATTCTGCTACAGTAATTTTTCCAAATTGGATTAAATTGGTCTGCTCCAAAAAAATACATCATTGAAGCAAGATCCTTTCAAAAGACAACAAGGCTAAACCACTCCTGAGTCATGCATTTCAATTATGGCAAAACATACAGGCAATAATTTGTATCATTAGACATTTGTGTAGGAGGCGGCTCTGTAATTTCCCACCATCATAATAACTTCTCTGCCAACTTCCATCTCTAAACGCCCTGAAAAACAAAAGAAATGAAACCAGAAGTGGTACATTGTGCATTGCTGCCAATCTTATTTAATTTGACCAACGGAAGAAAAAAGTCAGAATTCTGCAGTGGGTTGTAAACACACAGTGAATGCCGCACACTGTCACAAACCAGACAATATATATATATATATATATATATATATATATATTTTCCAAAATAGCTGTATAGCTCATCTGGAACAGCAGGTAGAGTCAGTATACAGGACTGACTCTACCTGCTGTTCCAGATGAGCTATACAGCTATTTTGGAAAAAAAAAATAATAAATTGTCTGGTTTGTGACAGTGTGCGACATTCACTGTGTGTTTACAACCCACCACAGAATTGATATGTGTTGCACTATGGAAGTCATCCTATTGGGTAAACTGCTGCCTCACATTTTTTATTTTTATTATAAAAAGTTAAGAAAATAAAATCATGCAGAATAGAATATAAGGTCTTCCGTCTGTCTATTACCTTGTCACTTCATTTTATTTCCCTGTATCAATACAGAGGGTTAATGCTACACAGTAAACTCAGTCAGTTATCCTTTACCGGATGGCTGATGTCATTTCCTTCAACCTCTTAAAAACCACCACAGTACCTCTTGTAATCCCTATTGATTTTCCTGGAGGTGCTGAGCTTCATCAATTATTGTCAGGAATTTGTATTTTTTATTTTTTTTATTGTGCACTCTCCATATTTTTTCTGCCTTCAAGATGACCTTTGTTCTATATATCTCACGGATATGTTTAGTTGTTATTTCTCCTCTCATACAGTAGTTTTCAGAAGATTTTGTCATGGTCCACAGGTTTAGGCCTATCATATCTTTATATAATTCCACTGATTTGCTTACACAGAGGCAAACAATACTTGCTGTATTGATATGTTTTCATATAAAAAGTAGTCTATAACTGTTAATGTTCAGTATTTATTATGTTTCAGAATTGCTTTGATCCAAAAGTTCATTCAAATTGAGATCATTCATTGCCGACTACTGGCACTAGCCAAATTCAGACCCAGATCTACCAGTACTAGTGTATGTATCTGCTCAGCCTCCTCAAGACTGACCAAGCAGAGTCCTGGAGTGCCATTTCACTCCTGTTCTAAATTGTTTAATTAAACCAATTGAACTCCACCTAGACCCGAATCAATCAATCAATACTTGGACAATCCATAAATTAAACATCATTGATCAGCATCCCCACAAAAATGGGAAATCACCTCTGCACTCCTTTGATCTATGTGCGGTGATTTTTAATTTGATGTTCAGCCCCCGCCCAACTTTTGAATATGTTGTACTGCCTGAAAAATAAAAATTCTCACTCATTAATTGAGTTTGGGATGTGAGGTTGCTAGTAAACTTCTTATTGTGAAATGGCAGTGCCATGTTAGAAAATATGCTCATCCTTTAATTGAGTTTCTCACTGAAGGGCTTTATTTTTAAATGAACGAGTGCCTGTGAACCTTTCTCTGCATAGGATGCCACTGGAATTGAAGCTATTGTATTTTAAGATATTACTTTAAGACCGACACATACGAATGAACATGCATGCGGTAGGCAGTGACCAATTAACAATGAATAGATAAATCCACTCAGTGAGCGTTTATTGTAAAAAAGACAAAAATAGTATAGGCATTTATAATATACAAATATATTTAGAAGCAGCATAATGCTTCATATCACAGTGTTACCATGGCCCTTTATTCACTAACCCCCTAATGTCATTCTCCTCACAGAAGGCTGTGTGGTCCAGTGGTTAAAGAAAAGGGCTTGTAACCAGGATTCCCCCGGTTCAAATCCCAACGCAGCCACTGACTCACTGTGTGACCCTGAGCAAGTCACTTAACCTCCTTGTGCTCCGTCTTTCGGGTGAGACGTAGTTGTAAGTGACTCTGCAGCTGATGCATAGTTCACACACCCTAGTCTCTGTAATTCGCCTTGGATAAAGGTGTCTGCTAAATAAACAAATAATAATAATAATAATGCGGAACACAAATAGTACTGTCTATTTACTATAGTTTCTGAAACAAAACCAGCAGAGGCACTGTATATTGCAACTGTAATGTTCATTAAGTTTGTAACTGCAGTAATATAACATTTACATTATAACTGTACAGTAAGCGTATTGTAGTCTTTAATCTAGTTTAGTCTTTAATTTAGTCTTTAATTGTAGAGTATGATTTAACCCCTTAAGTACCGCATACATTTATCTTAGAAAAAATCAGAACAAAAGCTGTATTCATGTAATTTGATACATTACATTTAGACTTAACTTTTGCGGTTAACAAAATCAGAGCAAGTTATCATAACAAAATAGTTACAGAGAAAATTTAAATGACAGGTAGATGCCAGTTAAAAAATACTCCAAAAAATTGCGAAGTAGCCTGTCCTCATATTAGGACAATGGCACTTAATGGGTTAACTGGGAGACAGATTAATATTTGTATGTTCCCATTGTAATTATTTTATTTAAAATAAGTAACAGTTCTGAAGCGAACACACAGTAAGTACATTAGACTTGGGTCCTATTCTTACTCTAACAGGTTAGGGAAGTAACACACGTTTGGAGAGACAAGTAGATTTTGGTCTGTAAACTGGCATACAGCCTTCAACTCTGGATACAAAGCAATACAAACTAAAGTACTTTATTATGTAAATTCCACAAAGTTTTTAAACTAGACCATTACACAAATTAGTTTTGTGCATGAAAAAAACCCATTGAATTATGCATGTGCTCACATCTCCCCTGACACCAATATACTTTGACTTTCCTGGCTGAACAGCGACTGTGTTTGGTGTATTGTTCTGCAAAACATTATCCTGATGTTACATTATTATTATTCATTTGGGAGAGATCTAAACAGCTGATTTAAGACTGGCTTAGTTGAAAGGACAGGAAATATACCCAGAAAAGACCCAGTTACAGTGTCTTCTATATTTAAAAATAATCCTTCTGCATGTTAGATGCCTTTTGAAATTGCTGAGTGTAATTATGCACTAAACAGAACGTTATATAACGTGTTCATGGAAAATGGAATGTACGGAAAAACAACTCACAACAACATCAACTCAACATGCGCCTTGACCAGGTAAAACTGGTCAAGGCGCATATATATATATATATATATATATATATATATATATATATATAAATGGTGCATGCCATCCATCCATTTCAAATATATGGATTTGCAATATATGATGAATATATGTACTAATAATATATATTTGCTTTCTATATGGAACAATATTTCACAACAAGTGGAGGAGGGGGTTGAGCAAAAATTAAAGACATTCCCTAATAGTATATTTGCTATTCATTGACAACCTCTGTTAAATAAATGCCATCGATAAACATCTCGTTTTTTTGTTGCTGTTTTGTTTTACCTCAATAAATGTGTTAACCATAACTAGAATCCATAAAGTGCATATTTATAGGCATCTGCATCTGCTTTGTTCCATGTTACCACCTCCTGATTCTGTGACCTGTGTAGAAGCAGCTCAAACAGCTGTTAAGTGGTTATTGGGCAGGGAGGCTCTAATGCCCTCATCCAATTTGGCTTTGGAGTGAATCACTCTGCTGAACATGCCAATCTTCATATTATGGAGCAAATTAAATCAAGCCTGGACAAAGGAGATGCGGTGGGAGCTGCATTGTTGGATATGGAAAAGGACCTTCGACAGCAAATCACTGCCTCATGTGAAATAAACTCGAACACTTTTACCATTCAAAGAACACTCTTACTTGGTTTAAGATGTTCCGAGCTGACAGGATCTCAGCACAAACAAGATCAGATAATTCTCTCCCAGGCTGGTATGTAAGATAGGCGTTATGCATGCCTAGTGCTCCCTGTGCTGTGCTGTTGTGACCAGGTGTCAATGACCTATCCTCCCAACGCTAGGGTACAGACCACGAATTGCAGTCAAACAGCCAGGTGGTGTGTGGGAGTGTGAAATCAGAATGGAAGGTGTCAGAAAGGTTAATGGAGGTGACTCTTGTTGCCTCCTGGATGATGATAAACCATCACAAGATACATTCTACCCTGTGTTACCATGGAAACAGAACACTGAATTGAATAGCTCCTATATGGACCTCCTACGTCATGACACTAGCCTGCATTCGCTTCATTTGTAAACAAACGACCTCTCGATTATTTGATTAGGATTTTTGTTCCACTGCTGTCATATCAAAACAATGCATCTGCCACTTAACATCAAGATGTGCTGTGAAAGAGAAACAATAAATAAATCGCTGTTTACACTTATTTATTTCAATTTGTGATATGCCACAATCAAGTACAGTACACACTTTAAACAACACCCTTGCATTGAACTAAAAGCGTGCATTAGATGAAATAAAGCATCCACATGTCTAGACATGAAATCAGCTGTATCAGTAAGATCAGCCTGTGACACCGCAAAAAGTTTGGAACCATTAACAGTGGATTTTAAATCCCCATAACGACAAACACTTCCTGTGTCATTTAAGTTTTACAGAACCCTGTTATGTTAGCAATACCTACTCGGAGCCAGTGTTGTGACGTTGTGTTCTTACCTCCATCCAAACACAGTTTTATTTAAAACCAAAACATCAAACCGTCCTGTTTGTGATGTGGAAAGTGCAAAGTTCATTTTCCTTTGCTCCACCAGTTGCCACAAGTAAAAGTGTCCAAGCCAATTATATTTTCACTGTGGAGTGTGATACTATAGACAGGTAACTGGTACTAAAAACCTTGCTGCTATCACAGACATGCCACATTTAGATTTGTTTCTCATCTGTTTGCAAGTATTTTCATGCATTTATCTCCTTGTATTTCCATTACTGTGTGCCAATCTGAGGACAGGCACACGTTAATAGCCTGGAGGTAATTTAAATCTATTAAGCCTTTACGATTTTCCTAACCCCACTCGCCAACGTCAACTTCTAAGAGACAAATAAGCATTACTCTTCCAAGAATGTACTGTATACTTTGACAGAACTCTACAAAACCACATTTCTTTATCTCCTGATTTTTTCCGGGTCTCATTTATAGCCGGGAATCCAGATTAACATTTATTTATGGATAATCTGTTTGAGGACCTCTTCTGAAATCTCTAGCTGAACAGTACATTTGGGGCTGGAAAGAGGCAATGAGACATATTACAGGTTGATTGTGTAACAGGTGCAAGACATCATTGATGGTTTTATAGCAATGGAAAAGCTAACAACCTTCTGCATAATGCTTTCCTGGGACTAACCTAATCATTAAGTGTAATACATATTCCAATACTTTATTTATATAGTTATTTATATGTTATTTATATAATTTTTGCCAGGCTACATAATGTTTGATGATGCACACTAGCATGTTTGTTGTTTGCAGCATAACAGTAGCTTAATTATAGCATATAAGAAAAACATTATATTCGACACACCATTGTGCACCATTTGCTAAACATACAATTTCAGATTGAACCAACATGTTCCCAACATTCAAATGAATGCCTCTTTCATTTATGATTGCATCCCCTGCCCTTTAGTTTTAATAGCCAGTGGCTTTCTCTATCTCCATGAGTAGATTTTCCACAAAAATAGTCAATTTTCCACACAGACCATTTAACTATAAACTAAATTGCATCTGGCCAATTTGAGACCAGGTAAAATAGTCTTGAGTAATTACTGTAAAACAGGATTTTTTGGCAGCAACTTAATTTCTCTAATGGCCGTCAAGGTCCATTTTTGCTGCAATAAATGTTTGCGCTTCTTTTTCTTTTAATGTGCGTCACATGTATGAATAATATATTAATTTTGCAGATTTTTAATACACATGAAATTAGCAAACAGTTCTTGCTCGCAAATTTTTCTTGTTTTTCAGTACCAATGCAACCACCGCACCCTGGTTAGAATAGCACTCCTGTCATTTCCTCCTTGCCTAATTTCTTTCTCAGCCAAATAAAATGAGATTCAACAATGCAGTTCATCATAAGTTCCCAAACAGGTGGCGAGTTAAGAATCAAGAGAGAGAGAGAGAATCGCAGTTCAGAGACTGTATCGGGGGCAGTTCATTTTAACAATGAGGAGCGATTGATGAAAATGTTCCATCAGCAAAGCAACTCAGCTGAGACTTTGGTGCTTTGACAGCAGTGGTGTGTGAAAGCAGCAGATCGTTTTTTTAGACTGGAAGATGCTGGGAAGATAAGAGAGAATTCAGCAAGCACAAGAACAAGAGAAACCAACAGAAATATTTTCAGAAGCAGTTTCTCAATGATTTATAGCCCCTTACCCCAGAGTACCAGTTTGTTTCAGCTATTCCATTAGAGTCCAATTACAGCTCCAAAACATAAATAAGAAGCCCAAACCTGACAAGTTCAAGAATGTATTTATTTATTTATTTATTTATTTATTTATATAGCACTTTTTATACAAACATATTGCAAAGCACTGTACGGTACATAGCAAAAAAAAGAACAAACCAAAATACATTTGTATAGAATGCCACACATACAACTGCCACAATCAGACCATTTAAATAACAGATTTAAATAACAGTGTACAAAGAAGAAGAAGAAGAAGAAGAAAGCAATTTTAAAGTTACGTTAAAACCCACTAAGATAAAAAAAGTCATTTTATTAAGTTTTTAGTCTTGACTTGAAAATTGTAACGGTCCCAGCTTCCCTGACAAACAAAGGCAGGGCGTTCCATAATTTAGGAGCTCTACAAGAAAAAGCCCTACCTCCCGTGTTGCTTTTGTTGACCCTAAGAATAACCAGCAGCTCCGCATCCTGTGATCTCAGAGTGTGGTTTGGAAGATACGGGGTCAGTAAGTCCTGCAAATAACTAGGTGCTAATCCATTCAGGGCCTTGTAAGTTAACAGCAAAATCTTAAAATCAATTCTATACTGCACAGAGGGCCAGTGTAAATAGGCCAAAACAGGGGTAAAATGTTAACTTTTCCTTGTTTTAGTCAGAATTCTAGCAGCAGTATTCTTAACAAGCTGCAGGCAGGATACCAGAATAACAATTATTTGCAAAACAACCAATACATATACTTTGATATGATTTGATAATTCTGGGGCTGTTATGGAGTGATAAACGACCTTCATTTCTAAGTCTTTTTGTAGTTCAAAGGATCTCTGCAGTAAATAGAACAGAAAACTATTCAGCTAAGTGGGCATTAGATTGCAAAAATAAACAGCCCTCCTGACTGGAATATTTTCTTGCTTAAATGGACTAAGGGCTTTACTAACTAAAGTTAAACCCTTCATATTTCAAGTTTTACATTTTCCTAGCGCTATGTCTTTTTCTGTGTTGTGTTATTAAATTTGCCATAAGCATATTCAATGTTTGAGAGTTTGCAACTCTTGTTGCATAATGATGTGCTTGACTCTCTCCACATGCATACATACGTATTAATCCCCTACTGCTCCCAGCCTTGCATACATTCAGCTTGAAAACCCTGAATAAAAAATTAGTTATGGAGTCTTATTAGATGGCACTGATGTATGAAATGAGAAGACATTTTCTCGTCAACTGCTTTTGAAGTCACAGGGTAGAGCCCAGAATAATAACTTTTCTAATTTAGAAACTGACCCACTGTTTTCATCTCTGATGTGTTTACAAAAGCATCCCATGGGTGTCTCTGGACTGCTACTCAATAGAAAGGAGCTCTAAATGACAACATTTTTACAGTTCTGCGAGTTGATGGGCAGAATTAAGGCAACTATAATAAGGCAAGTTGCATTTTTCAACCTTCCTGAATCCATAAAACTGTGTGTTACACACACACACACAGCACCCAGCCAGTAAAAGCAATGGGCTACATCTCAGCCCAGTGGGAGCTTGCCTCCAAGCTTCTGACGCTGATAAACCAATAAAACACTTTTGCCGTGTACCTGCATCCGATTATAGACACATGTTTGGACCAGGGACCCAGTGGATCAGCATGACAGTGTTTTGTTTATTTAAACAGTTACCAGTTCTAGGATTTTAAATGTACCCATTCTCTATTATTTCATATTGTGCATTAGCATTCACCAAAATGTTGCCTTAGGGAATGTAAAAATTATGTGGAACACCTTTTCTAATTTTCCATACTCCATCAGACCACCTCGAGCGGAGTTGGTAATGTCAGGTTTCAATTTTAATTTCAATTCATATAAACATAATCATTCATAACCTTTGGCATACTTCCACAATTCCAGTTCCACACAGTACAGAGTTAATTCTATTTTCTTTTTTTTTTAAGCAATTGTCTAAATGTTTAGTTTTTAAAAAATATTTTTGAAATAAGTGATCTTGGAGTGTCTATCCACAATAGGAAACCTCAATTAGACGTTGCATCCCTTCACTCCACTCTTCCCTTCATTAAATCCAATTAGTCCTAAATATCAGCATTTACATTTTGATTGGCTGCTGTAGACTTTCAGTTGGTGCGGATCTCTTCAAATGAAGGACGTTGCTGGAAGAAAGGCTACGGTTTCCTACCCTTGCCCTTGACTGATCCACATTCACAGTCTTACACTAATTAGTAACTAGTTTCAGCATGACAGGCAGACATGCTTTGGCAACACCTCCCACACTAAGCAATCTTCCAGTGGTGAGATGTGCACATTTTTGACATGCTGTCACTTTACATTGGAGGACGTACGTTGACAGAGTGCCAGCCTATCACTCAATTAAATCATTTAATGAAATGTTAACAGAATTCAGCATGGGAATGTACCAGATGAGTGCAGAAGCACCAAAGAACTTTCTAAAAATAACCTATAGATAAAGACAATACTCTAGACTGGTTACAAACACGTAACCACCACAGGGTCTTTGAACCCCACAACCCCCAACTGCTGCCTGGTTGTATTTTTTAATACAGGTTGACTTTTACATGTATCAATGTCACAGCTACCCAAGGCTGTCTTCTATTTCCAACAGAGGAAGCAGTTTGATTGACCACATTATCACACATTCTGCAGCGTCCTGGCTGGGGTCACCTAATTTATGGGCAGCCCTACAGAAAAATAGGCCTTTTGCTCCAGGAAATGGGTTGCTATTAGACACTGAATATGTGAACGCTGTACCATGACCACAAGGACCAGTGGGGCATTATCGTAAGCAGCACAGTAACCTCAAATAACATTGTCAAAAGGTAATGGGTTTTAGTGCAAGGGACCAGGGAAAAAGAAGTCATTAATGTTATTGAATAAAAGCAAATGTACTGCTCTTGTCCATTGAGTGCAATTTATTGTCACATCAGTGATAGTATGCTCTTAAGGCCGGAAGACATTCATGATTTTCCTATATCGGAGTTGAAAACTCAGTATTGCATTTTAGGCAGCTTGTGTTCTACTTGTATTATACCATGGTAAAAGTACACACAGCTAAATCACAAAGAAGGTAAAACATAAATAATATTATAAACAGGCTGGTAAATTTACATATGCTAATGTTGCCTAATCATTATTTGTTACTAAAAATTATTTTAAAAGATACAGTGGTTATCTTTAATAGACTATTTGCTAATTTTCGGGCAGGGGTGGACTATAAGACAGGGGTGTCCAAAGTTGGCTCTTCCACTCCTGGTCTTTGTTCCAAGCCTGTTCTAAAATGTTTAATTGAACTAATCAAATCTCCACCCAGACCCTGAAGTAGTTCATGATGTCATTTTATCCAGGACCGTGATTGGACACCCCTGCTGGAGAATGACCTGCTTTTGGTTGCTCATCTAAAGATCCAGTCTACGTGATTGCTGAAACCTCTCAATATGCTGTATGAGAGGCACCTTGATGACATGTCAGTAATTACAGCAAACACAAACCCTAACATTGCAATTGGTCAGACAGTAAAGAAGCACTGTTTTAATTTAGAACCAATTTGTTACTTAGACACTGATTGACAGCATAATGGATTTCAGGGGATCAGATTTGTGTAATACATCTTAATATAGTAACTGCTGCATGCCAATATGATACCTATATACAATAAATAGTATATTACATCTCAGTCAGCTATATCCTATTTGCAAATAGAGTACACTGTGAATATCAAAAAATATATATCATGCTAACCAGTGCTAATGCTTGATTTCACCACCAACAGACCTCACTGAATCTTTAATTGGCTATTGACTATCTATGAATTTTAATGTAAGATGCCGGTCTGCCTTTCTAAGAGCAACACGATGGCATTGCAGTGACTTCCCTTAGCTGTGTAGATACAGCCTCAGGGCATCAGTTCAGTCTTTCTATGGAGATGAGTAAATTATTGATCACATTAGTTGCAATTAATACTGATGGTCTCTCTATGGATGGGCAACATAGGCAAGGTTAGCTATATTACTGGGACAACAAAACTTGCTCTCATTTATTGATTGTGTATAATGAAAGACAATGTGAACAACAATTTAAAACAATGTAAGAGGATGTCAGTGAGAAGTAATAGAGGTTGATGGATTAAGAAACAGGAAAACCTTACAAAGATAGTTTTACTTGTATCTGTGAACAGATGCACTGACCTACGGGAGGCAAAATGTTTCTGTAATGAAATCTTAGGTATAACTCTTAGGAGGCTGTGTGGTCCAGTGGTTGAAAAGGGCTTGTAACCAGGAGGTCCCTGGTTCAAATCCCACCTCAGCCGCTGACTCATTGTGTGACCCTGAGCAAGTCACTTAACCTCCTTGTGCTCCGTCTTTCGGGTGAGGCGTAATTGTAAGTGACTCTGCAGCTGATGCATAGTTCACACACCCTAGTCTCTGTAAGTTGCCTTGGATAAAGGCATCTGCTAAATAAACAAATAATAATAATAATAACTCACAGATGGTTTAATTAGCTCATTTCCAGTATAAAGCCTTGCCCAAAGGCATAGGCTATTTTCTTTTGATTGGCTCTGATACATTCAAATGGAAACAAGAATATATAGTAAAACTGCATATTATAGCTTAACTACACCACACGTTCCTATGTCATGCACTTTGCCATGCTCTGTGTGTATGTTATTCTTGATACTTTCTTGCAATCACACTTAGTTTGAAACCTTGACTTGTGTCTAAAGGTTATACAACAGGTTGCCTCTGCAACTTCCGACCGACAAAACGTATTTATATATGTTTTAGGTGATGCTTTACAATATGTCATATACAGTAATCCATCAACCATTTATAATGAGGCTCTGGAAAAATCAAAAAGGTGAAATCTGATAGAAGATAGTATTGTCCTTGGTGGCAGTAGGTTTTAATGCAACCGGAAAAAAGTCGTCCTTTTTAATCTAATTTTATAAAGACACTGAACCCGACAGAAGTGATGAATCTAATTTTGTCCACTGTAGCGTTCTATCAAAGGTGGAGATCATAAATCAGCAATTATAATAAGTGCTCTTCGTGACTAAAAGACAAAGAAAGAGACAGAGAGAGAGATCCCCTGGCAGTTTAAAACAATGTCATTCCCTTTTCAAGCTGCTATTGAAAAAGTGCTTAGTTGTTTCCACTATACAGTAACATACCTACGCTTATTTGATTAACGTTGCGGTGTTCAATCTAAAATGAACAGAGATAAAGTATAGCAGTGTAAATTCCAAATAAAACAATTACTGTTCCACTGGCAATAACCAATGAAATAAAAAAAAGCATGTATTCTTCATGGGATTAGAGCCACTTCATTCGTTTGTTGTGTTTTGTATTAGCAAGAAAAGATACAACGCAAGTACATTAACATGAAACCACATAATATGTCATATACAGTAGGGCGCATTTGTATTTTATTTTTGAATTCAGCATATATATGGTACGAAACATACCAATATGCATACAGCTATATGTACTGCATCTCTCTGTCTCTTTCTATCTCTACCCAGTATTTTACCCTAATTTGGCAGAAAGTGACACAGATATTTGATACTGATATTCTGGGCTGCCACAAAGTCACTTTGGTTATGTCAACACCGTGACTTACCTAGCCAATGTAGAGTGATGCATTTTGGCACTGACACAGAACGATCCTGTTGGAAACAACGTGTATATCACAGGTTTAATAAGCCTAATTATTTTCTCCAGTGTTTACATGAATAAAATAAGTAAAGCCTTTATAGCTGCTCATGGGTTACCATATGATGGTTGCACATATGGGCTTCAGCAACAAGTTCACCTCTCTGCATTGGCTGCATAAGGCACAGTCTGTTAAACTGTATAACTAGAGAAGATTCAAGTTAATCTTATAGTTGGGTACAAAATGGATGGCACCCCCTAAATGAGTTTAGTCTCTACCCATTTCTACGTACTTATTGCCTATGCCCTAAGCTGCAAGGCTTTCCTAATTATGCAGATACTGTAAAGGGTATAAGTGACAGTCATTTACCATTGCAGAGATAAGCAGCTCATTTTTTTTTCTTAGATTGTATAGAAGTGTATAATATAGTGATTGATAGTTGTTTCAGTCTCAAAATATATTTTGTGTGTGTGTATGTGTGTGTGATTGTCATTACAAGTAATGCATTTTATGACTCCTATCAAAGAGAGGCTGTAAACTCTAATTCCATTACCCTATTGCCTCATGAAGTTACATCCCAGACCTCAAGAGGATTGATGATTGAAATGGCTTACAAGTGAGACATTGCCTAAAGGGAAACATGACTTTATGCAAAACGCCATTGCAGGCAAAGAAATAATTTAATCTGTGCTCTTAGCAGCAAATCTAATATCTTTTGTTCAGCATGCAAAGTATATAAACATGATGCCTAGGAGTGCTTGTCATTTTCTATAATACAGACCATATTTACACCTACATTTGCTAATATTCTTTGAGTACATTTCCTTGTGATGCTTAATACTACAGTACAGTACTATATATATATATATATATATATATATATATTGTGAAGTGATTGTCACATCTGAGCAAAATTAAAGATCGTTAAAAAACAATATATATATATATTTATATATATATATATATATATATATATATATATATATACACTACCAGTCAAAAGTTTTAGAACACCTCCATTTTTCCAGTTTTTATTGAAATTTACGCAGTTTAATGTCTCAATGTACTCTGAAATTAAAGCATAGAACAAATAAACAATTGGAGATAAAAAATAAATCATGGAATCGTTTTGTTTAACAAAATTTAATCTAAATTTCTGACTCATCAAAGTAGCCACCTTTTGCAGATATAACAGCCGAACACACTCGTGGCATTCTTTCTACAATGGAAATCAAATATTGTTCGGAAAGTTCTTCCCAACACTGTTGCAGAAGTTCCCACAAATGTGTTGCACTTGTAGGTTGCTTTGCTTTCACCCTTCTGTCAAGTTCATCCCAAACCAGCTCGATGGGGTTTAAGTCTGGAGACTGTGCTGGCCATTCCATGATTTGAAGCCTACCGTCTTGTTCTTTTCTTCTAAGGTAGTTCTGACATAGCCTGGAGGTATGTTTTGGGTCATTATCTTGCTGTAGGATGAACCCCTGACCAACTAGGTGTATTCCAGAGGGTATTGCATGGCGCTGCACAATGCTGTGGTAGCAGTTTTGGTTCAGGGTGCCACTCACTCTGTGCAAGTCGCCGACTGGATACAGCAAAAGAGCCCCAGACCATCACGCTTCCTCCTCCATGTTTGACAGTTGGTGTCACACCCCGAGGAACCATCCTTTCGCCTACTCGACGGCGTACAAAAACCCTGCGTGATGAACCAAAGATTTCAAATTTTGATTCATCAGTCTGTAAGACCTTCTTCCAGTCTTCAGTAGTCCACTGGCGGTGCTTCATGGCCCAGGCAAGCCTCTTTTTCTTATTTTGCCATCTTAGCAATGGCTTTCTTACTGCCACTCGACCTGTCAAACCTGCAGCTCGAAGTCTTCTCTTCACAGTTGAAACTGAGACTTGCTTACTTCGACCAGTGTTAAGCTGTGCTTGAAGCTGTTGTCCTGTGAGCCGCCTATCACGCAAGCTGTTGACTCTCAGAAACTTGTCTTCTGATTCTGTTGTGGATTTGGGTCTGCCAGACCTCTTCCTGTCAGAGTTTCCTCCAGTTTCCAAGTGCCTTTTGATGGTGTAGGAAACTGTACTCACTGACACCTTGGCTTTCTTTGCAATTTCTCTAAAGGAAAGACCTACACTTTTAAGGGTTATAATGGTCTGTCTGTCTTCCTTTGTTAATTGCCTTTTCTCGCCATTATGAGAGCAATATACTACATCCTGCAGTACAATACTGTCCAAATAATGCTTAAGAGGGTGTAGTAACACAGTCTGTTCCAACACTGCTTTTATACAGACAGAGGGTTTGTAAGTAATCAACAAAAGTTGGGACACCTGTAGGAATTGTTAGCATCAACTTTCAAGGCTTAATTTACTTCCATTGCTGCAGAACAGCTGTAAGTTGTTAACCCATTACTTGTTCCCTGAAAAAGGCCTTTTTGTATAACTCTGAAATGTACATTATTTTTCAGTTTTTGGTAACCTAAACTTTTTTTTTTCACCTCTGGCAGTTTACTGCTTACCTTTGTACCATTTCAGGTTATTCACTGGACTTGAACTGCTTAAATTTCAATAAAAACTGGAAAAATGGGGGTGTTCTAAAACTTTTGACCAGTAGTGTGTATATATATATATATATATATATATATATATATATATATATATATATATATATATATATATATATATAATTGATGTCAGTGCTTTATTTAAACAGTTTAAATCAGTGCATTTATTGAAACAGAAATTAAAAGTTCAACTAATTAAAAGAAATTAAAACAGAATGTTACAGTGCTTACTGTTACTACAATTCCATAACTTTTTTAACATCAGGTGCCTAACTTATATAAATAGAATTTCATATAGGGTCCTGTAGGATATGAGCTGATATCTACTCCACTGCTACCTGGTTTACTGGCCGCTCTGAACTTGAGAGGGTGAAAATCATCTTGTATTTTACACAGCACGGTATACTCTCATTTTTATAACATATAGTTAAAAAGAATAATTATAGTATAGCTCATTTTAATATGAAATCATTTAAATCTGACCCAAACTATCTCATACAAGCCATCTGATACAAGCTAATTCATACTGCTGTTTTACATCAATATCAGGGTCTGCTGAGCATGTAGGTTTTTGATTGGTGAAGTCACACACTCCCCCCTGCTTTGTAGCCCAATTTCTATTAATCTGTAAAGGCTCCATGTCTCACTCAGATCTTAGTTTCACTGCCAGTGTTCCTGGTGTTGATGAGCCTTGTATCCCACACAATCACAGACCTACAGCATTCTGTGCCAAACTCATGTTCCAATCTAAGAAGCTTGAATCTGCACTGCCAGACAGTCAAAAGAAATAGTCTATGCCATTGCACAGGGCACTTGAGAAACTGATAGAGGCAATTAAACCAGCCTGAGATTCTGCTAAAGTTAATGCCTGAATACATTATGCTATGCTCTTGTGTCCTCTGTGTTTTTAGGGCGTTTTCCACTTGTCATTTTAGCACTGTGGACTTTCAAATAGAAAGAAGAATGTACTGGAATATGCATTTTGAAGTTAGAACATGACGGGTATTGAAGAGTGTAGGTAGGTTAAATGTTTTGCCATTTTACTTTCTTATAGTTACACTTGAGAATATAATACCTATGATTAGATTATAATCATTGGGGTAACAATATTTATTTTCTATACTGATTTTTATGTGCTTTACACTCTTCAACTAAGGCTTTAATTAAATAAGATAAATGTGTCTGGAGATTTTGTTTGCTAAATCATGCAACAAGAGCTTATCCAACACCAACAATTGCAGCTAGGGGGCAGATGTGTGTGTATGGCTTGGAAACCAAGCAGATACTTTAAAAGGGCTAACGATCATGTTTATTTTACTCAGCAAACTAACGACAAATAATACTATCACAAAGTGCATAACAAAGTTAAAATTAACAGAGAGAAGTCTAATAAGATCAAAGACTACGCACAGGTATTTATTTCACGATACCTGTACATTTCAGTGTATATCGCACTAATATCAAACCTGTCATTATAGATGTACAATACAGTGCAAAAATGTTATATATTCAATTAAATATAAAATAAAAGATTTTTTTCAGAACATACAGTACATTTACAAAATCCATAAAGAAATGCCTACTGATATTTATTTTCAAATCATACGTACATATATTTTCACAGTGAACTGAATTAAATCCATCAATAACCAATACCTTTCAGAAACCTTTATCAGAACTCTGTTATAAACCTTAAAAGGGGGTTGTACTAGCTACCAGGCACCTCCATAATCAATCATGGTAATAAAGGTCAGATTTCATTTTAAAAGCTTTATAAAATATTATCTTCCTGTTCTTATGTACTACATACCCTTGGTGTCAGATTGATAATATATTTCACCTTGATTAATACCTGGATTATGCAGGCACATTGGATAAAATAACCTTTTAATATTTTACAGCTCCTTGCAGATACTTACAAATAGGGCCATGAAAACAACATATTGCAAGCATAAAAGGACTACTAAATTAAGTAGTAAAACTGGGTAATAGTCAGTCTCAAGAGGGCTACAAACTGGAAATTATTGTAGCAGTTCAAATTAAGCTTTTTTTTTTTAAATTGGGGTTAATGAACCCATTGTCAGTGTGATCATCATTAAATGAGTAAACAGTATTTCAAATTTCAGAGACTCATTTTTTTTTGTTGCTACATGTGTACAGATGTTGAACAATTATCCCTTTTGTCCTTATTTCCAAAAACATTTCCTTTAAATACGTTGTTATAAATGATTAAGGAGATGACACAGTGTGTCAATGTGCACTAAATAAAAAGAGAAATGTACAGAAATAGCTGTCAGATGAAGATTATTCCCATGTCAAGTTGCTCTTTAACTTCAGCGGATGCATCATCTACCAGTGTTTGAATTTCGTTAGACCTGCTAGCAGCAACTTAGCAATAAAGTGCATTTAAACTTTTCCAAGACCTAAAGTTTAAAACATCAAGTGCTTTTTTAACACTGGCACCTGTGGGTCCCCACATTCTTATTGTCATACAGCAGATAGTTATTACAAAATGATCTGCATTAGGTGGATAGAGTATGGACATGTTTCTAATTAAGCATACTGGTTTAAATACTCCTGCTTTCAACATTACTGTCTGTTGGCATCATGACTGTAAAGGATGTGGAAACAGGTCAAGACAAGTTACGGGGATTTAAGGATACAATAAGATCTTGGCTTTAGATGACTGCTCATGAGTGGTTTTTCCACAGGGATTTTAACCGAGTGTTAAAGGTATGAATGCTTACATTTTACCCTCAAAAAGATTCAAAGCAAATAAGGATGCCAATACTAAATTCAAATGATGAGGTCTACATTTTGATTTCTACATGTTGCTTGTCACAAGTCCACACCTGTATTGCCTAGCTGACATCCATCAGCTTTCAGTAACATCATAAAGTAGATCCCCATGACCTCTAGACACTGTAGGCACATGTAGAAATGTAAGTAATACATCCTCATCTGCAGATTCTGATACTCTCAATAGCTTGATCTGTAGTATGTCCAGAAGTTTCATCACAATTAAATAAGCTCTGCTCTAGATATGTGTAGAAATGTAGTATGACATATGGACATGTGTCTGCCTCCACAATATGCCTGGGGATAATTGCAGCTGTGTTTTATACAGCACCAAGTAGGATGGACTTCAGGGCCGTCATTTGCTATGGGGCAGGGGGGAAGCTTGCCCCCCCACCACCGTAGTCTGCAGTGTGAAAAGAAGCAGTCGACTGACGGCACGCGCTTAGGAGGACAGCGTGTGTTCGTCTTCGCCGCTCCCAAGTCAGCGCAGGGGTGGTAGTGGTGAGCAGAGCTTAAATAATAATTGGATATTCTAAACTGGGAGAAAATAATACAAAATAATTGGCGACTACTAAATTAAAAAAAAAAAAAGTTACTCACTTTATTATTATAAAATGAGACTCAGTGGAACTAGATTTTCGAGTTTGTTATAAACCAGTGCCGTGCTTTAAAAATACTTGCTTTGCACATTATGTATCGTTTATTTTAAGAATAAGAACAATGTTGACAAAGAGCAGCACGCTATCTCATTGTAAACTGGCCCAATTACTGCCTGTTCTTCTCATTCATGATGCTATTTGGAACAGAGAATGTGCAATGTTGACACAACCTTCCCCCCAGAATTTTTCTGAAATGACGCTCCTGATGGAAAAAAATCTTTGGCTGAACTCTAAAGTGAACAATTGACTGATCTGATGAAAATTGGAACACACAATAAGTTGTGAGTTTTGGGGCCTAGAGGCGATGTTTATTGTTGCCCTAGTCTCCCTGTCCCTTTTGTAGCGAATCTCTGCTTGCTCTCTGCCAGTACCTACTGATCAGAAGCAGAGCAACAGAACTGACAGATAACCACTGAGAGGTGGATTCATTTTTACCTCCACTGGAGGGAAACCACTTACTTGTGGTTAACCTGTCTTTGAGGAGCGTGACCTCAGGAATTATACACATCAAAGTGCCCCATCATGTAAAGGAGTTCAGATCAAGCTACCGGGAATGGGCAAGTCAGGTTTAACTTGGCTTTACTGATTTTTTTTTTTTCTGATAATCCTTTTAATTGGAATTGAGCTGAGTGATAGTAGTTACACTGTAGAAATACTACTTCTTTGTTGCATTACACAATGCAGAACATTTACACAAGGATCTTCTGAGTCAATACATTACGGACAGAGTCAGTCTAATCATTTAAGTGAAGTGCTTTGTTATAAAAAAAAAAGAAAAGAAAAGAAAGGCCTCAATTTGCATTTCAATTCAGATTTATTTTCCGTAAACAAAAGGGTCATTATTGTACAAACTTTGTTCAAATGCCAAGAGATTTTCCAGGAAGCCATTTCAGTAATTAAAAAAAAAACACATTCAGTAATGCTTCTGTAATGTATTGCAACATGTTGCCTTTTGGTGGTCTGTTATGCTTTCTTCAAAAGTGATGCCTTTTATATGTTTAAAACCTCATGGCCTACTTTCCTCAAGCACAGGATTGGATTGCTTTCAAGCAAATAGCTGGGTAATACTTAACATTCCCTTTGCTTGACTCCAACCCGCATAACCAGATAAGTGTTTAAAAATGTACCAATAGCTGGTATAATAGTCCAATATATAAATGCAGGCTAAGAGAAACATATCAATCAAATGCAGGCTCAAAAGAAACATATCACTTATATTTGAGCATCAAAAGAAACTTATCACTTATATTTGGATAAAATTCACTAGATGTGATCGAAAAATGACAAACTCTTAACAAACTGTTTAGAGCAGGTGCAGTGACTTTTTATTGTGCTGATTAACAACTGACATCACGAAGATGCTGCAAAATGATCTGTCGATGTTGGGCAGGTGTTGTGACTCTTGGTCTCCCAGTTCGTGGCCTGTCATTGCCAGAGTGTGTCTGGTTATACCATCTCGCAAGGTTTGAAATTACTGACTGTGAGCACCCAAGACGCCACTAGATGCCCTAGTCCAGCCTCCAACATGCCGATTGCACGAAGGTGCTGCTGTCTTGACAGATGTGGCATATTGTTGTTTTTCTGTGATTTTCTTTATTGCTTTTATTCAAGCTTGCAATTCAACAGCTGAAATCACTCCATACCCAGTGTCCAATCACTCCATACCCAGTGTCTAATCAACTGTCTCACTAATTAGGTGATTAAGTGCATATGCTTCAGTCATAGTCACTCAAGCGTGTCATGGTCAAGGATGAATGATCGAGTGATTAAAAAGAAACCAAAAACATTTCGTCAATGTCCATCCTTTATATACCTTTTTTTTTTTTTTTGAAAATAAATGTGTTACAATAGTGATAAGTTTCTTCTGATGCTCGGTATATTCTTAACATCTTCATTACAATTAACAAGCAGTTAAAAAAAGTTTGTCGCTTGCTTCCATTAATAACTTCATGAAAACCAGACACACATATCAACACATTGAATGGTATTGTTACTATTTTCCTTCGGTTGACCAATCCATCACTCATTAGAAGTTATTCAATAAAAATCCAATTGGACTAACCTCTGCATTATTTCCCTTTATGACCGTACGTTCCGCTCATTGAACAAAATGTGTCTCTGCTAGTAAGCATTAACTCACATAACAAGGTTTCTTCAGTTCTTTGTTGTGTATCTCTTAGTAAGTGATGGTCATTAAAAGGATATTTAAAACTTGTTTGCACTGCAGTTTGTTCTGCCTGAGAATAAAAGGTCAAACTTGTAATAAATGAATGAATGATAAATGTCTTGAGAATTGTTCAAGGAGATATATTTCAGAGCTGATTGTTGTCCTAGTAAATTCATTGGCTCAGTGCATCATGAACAAGTCATAGTTCAAGTGTATACAGTAAAAGCTTTTGAAAATGAAATTATTTTTACAATAGCTAATTTTATGTCACTATTGTGAATGGGTTTTAATTGTAGGCCTGGGTAATGTTTACAACAGAAATATGTGGTACATGTTAAACTCTTGATGTCAGAAAAGGAAATTATTCCCTGCATGTGTTATGAAAAAAACACGCTTGAATGTTCTGTAATAAATCTTTACTTGGATTTCAATTTCGACAATTGGTCTCTTGTGAAGAGTTTTATCTTTATGAAACTATTGCATTCGCTTCAGCGCCCCTAGTTCTCACTAGCAGATGTCTCCTATTAGCTTTCTTACTTGCCATGGGAAAAGTGGCAACATCTTATTTCTGGTCTGTTTGGATAAATTAATCCCCCACAAACTCCAGTGTCCTATAATTAGGAATTTCTTTTTTCTTTTTTTTTTTTTTTAAACTTGGTCAGATGTGAATTTTAGAACTGCAAGCTGCATGCGTATTTGTAAAAAAAGAAACACATCTTTCCTGCTGAAAAACTGGCAAGCTTTTCTTAACATACTGGCAATAAATAAACCCCCCCACAAAAACCAATGCACGAACCTGAGCCAATGTACAGTAGTAGCAGGTTCTGACCTACATGATAGAAACAACGACGTCACAGTTAAACTCTTAGTGGAGGTCCAGTTATAATCAACAACTGTGGTTTGTCATGTTAACTTCTATTGAACAAGTACAGTAGGGTGCTGTGTTCAGATCTGGATAGCTGTGTGTTCCAAGACTCCCATTAAATCACCCACAGTGTTTGCATCAAGCACATTTAAAACCAGATTGTGGGAAGACAGAAAAAAATGGACACAGATGAATCTTGATTAGATACTTTGTTTTATGAATCACCTGTACTTCAGCCATATTTGTAGCTGCATCTCAATTGAGTGACTTTACACATAGAGAGATAAATCAGTCATAAAAGAATGATGCCAGTGAAAATACAGACATGTTCAAATTTGTTGGTACACCTTCACAAAAAATGAAGAATGCACAATTTTCTCTGAAATAACTTGAAACTGACAAAAGTAATTGGCATCCACCATTGTTTATTCCATATTTAATAGAAATCCGACTTTGCTTTTGATTTTTTATTCAACATAATATTGTAAACAAGAAAACAAATGAAAATGGCATGGACAAAAATGATGGGACCGCTAACCTAATATTTTGTTGCACAACCTTTCGAGGCAATCACTGCAATCAAACGTTTTCTGTGACTCTCAATGAGACTTCTGCACCTGTTAACAGGTAGTTTGGCCCACTATTCCTGAGCAAACTGCTCCAGCTGTCTCAGGTTTGATGGGTGCCTTCTCCAGACTGCAAGTTTCAGCTCTTTCCATAGATGTTCGATAGGATTCAGATCAGGACTCATAGAAGGCCACTTCAGAATAGTCCAATGTTTTGTTCTTATCCATTCTTGGGTGCTTTTAGCTGTGTGTTTTGGGTCATTATCCTGTTGGAAGACCCATGACCTGCGACTGAGACAGAGCTTTCTGACACTGGGCAGTACGTTTTGCTCCAGAATGCCTTGATAGTCTTGAGATTTCATTGTGCCCTGCACAGATTCAAGGCACCCTGTGCCAGGCGCAGCAAAGCAGCTCCAAAACATAACTGAGCCTCCTCCATGTTTCACTGTAGGTATGGTGTTCTTTTCATTGAAAGCTTCATTTTTTCATCTGTGAACATAGAGCTGATGTGACTTGCCAAAAAGCTCCAGTTTTGACTCATCTGTCCAAAGGACATTCTCCCAGAAGGACTGTGGCTTGTCAGTATGCATTTTAGCAAATTCCAGTCTGGCTTTTTTATGTTTTTCTGTCAAAAGTGGAGTCCTCCTGGGTCTTCTTCCATGGAGCCCACTTTCGCTCAAAAAGCGACGGATGGTGCGATCAGAAACTGACGTACCTTCACCTTGGGGTTCAGCTTGTATCTCTTTGGCAGTTATCCTTGGTTCTTTTTCAACCATTCGCACTATCCTTCTGTTCAATCTGAGGGAGGTTGGCTACAGTTCCATGGACCTTAAACTTCTTAATAATATTTGCAACTGTTGTCACAGGAACATCAAGCTGCTTGGAGATGGTCTTGTAGCCTTGACCTTTACCATGCTTGTCTATTATTTTCTTTCTGATCTCCTCAGACAACTCTTTCCTTTGCTTTCTCTGGTCTATGTTCAGTGTGGTCCACACAATGATACCAAACAGCACAGTGACTACTTTTCTCCATTTAAATAGGCTGAATGACTGATTACAAGATTGGAGACATGTGTGATACTAATTAAAGAAACTAATTAGTTTGAAATATCACTATAATCCAATTATTTATTATCTTTTCTAAGGGGTACCAACAAATGTGTCCAGGCCATTTTAGAATATCTTTGTAGAATAAACAATAATTCATCTCTTTTCACAGCTTATTTGCTTTATTCTATGACATACCAAAGGCATGCAAGTATACATGATAAAATAGCTTTTAATTTCATCACTTTTCAGGAGGAATGAAGCATTATTTCAATGAACTGTAAGGGTACCAACAAATTTGAGCACATCTGTAAAAGAAAATTCACCCCTGTCTCTCTCACGCATCTAGCATATACATTTAATTTTAGGGATCAGTAAATTAAAATGTCAAAAAAGAAACATAATTAAAAAGCTAAGAGTTATAGAGAACAACATTAATTAACCAGTTTGCAATTTAATTAGGATTAAAAAAGCAGTCACATACATCATCAATCTTCAGTTTATATTCCCTATACTGGAAGCTGATAAATTCAAGGCTATAAAGTATTAATGAACCGCCCTTCTCTGTGGGTGATTTATGGTATATGCTATCACAGATCATTAAGCCATAATCCAGCTGTCTAAGGCTTTTTTCTGAAATTGTCTTGAGCTATTCTGACATTTCAATGTACCATCAGTACAAGAAGTTGGTTCCTTTGGAAGCTAACAGCCCTACAGGCAATTGTCGCCGTGCCTAAGGTGCTTGCTACAATGCTTCTCAAATTTAAAAAAAAAATATGGCAAAAGTTGCTTGTAAGCCCGCCTGTCATTACTGCCAGTGCCCCTCAGCACCAGCACATCTGATCTACAACCCATTCACAAACTTGCTCAGCATCAGCTAGCCCGTTCTGTCATAATTCAATTAAATTCTGTCTAATCTCGT
This sequence comes from Acipenser ruthenus, assembly GCF_902713425.1. Lineage (NCBI taxonomy): Eukaryota > Metazoa > Chordata > Actinopteri > Acipenseriformes > Acipenseridae > Acipenser > Acipenser ruthenus. The sequence continues at coordinate 5,359,078 of NC_081201.1, read as the reverse complement.
CCTGTGAGAAAATGACTCATTATCATAATGTATTATTTTTGCCATTCTTTTTTACTGTGCACCTCCCAGCACTAAGCCATGTGAAAGACGTACTGTACCACTGGTTAATGATGGGCAAACAGGGAGGGATGCTGTTAGACTGAACTCAATATGACCATGCTTCAATTCTTACACCAAAGAAAAAATGCTAGCTGAGTTCAAGCAGCAGCTCCTTGCGTTATTAAATGAGTAGGCGAGATAACATGATAGTGATTGGTCACCGAGTTTAATTTGCCTTTTCTATGAATCACCTTGAACTCAAACTCCTGAAGACGAAGAGTCCAACGAATAATTCTGGAATTTGGCTTGGGAGAATGAAAAGCCCAAACCAATGCAGAGAGTGGTCAGTCACAACTTCGAAAGGTCTCCCCTCTAAGTATGGATGCCATTTTTCATCGACCCAGATAACTGCCAGACATTCCTTTTCGGAAGTGGAATAATTATTTTCTGCAGGATTAAGTAAACGTGAGGCATATGCAATCACACTCTCCGAGTCATGCTTTGGTTTGGCGAGCACAGCTCCTAAACCAACATTGCTGGCATCGGTTAAACAGGATGGTTCAATACTGGAGCAATCAACTGCTTTAAACAATCAAAGGCAGGTTGGCATTCTGGCCCCCAACTCCAGGTAACACCCATCCGTTTGAGATGGTTTAGAAAGAGTGCAAAGAAGAGCAATCAAAATCCTAAAAGGTATAGACAATGTCGACCCAGGGGACTTTTTTGACCTGAAAATAGAAACAAGGACCAGGGGTCACAAATGGAGATTAGATAAAGGGGCATTCAGAACAGAAAATAGGAGGCACATTTTTACACAGAGAATTGTGAGGGTCTGGAACCAACTCCCCAGTAATGTTGTTGAAGCTGACACCCTGGGATCCTTCAAGAAGCTGCTTGATGAGATTCTGGGATCAATAAGCTACTAACAACCAAACAAGTAAGATGAGCTGAATGGCCTCCTCTCGTTTGTAAACTTTCTTATGTTCTTATGTTCTTATGTTTAAGGGGGCAGACAGCTCAGCAAAGTTATGAATAAACTTGTGATACCATCCAGGCATGTCTAAAAAACGCTGTACTGCTTTCTCACTGTTTGGTATAGGGAACTCCATTATGGCCTTAACCTTTTAACCTTGAACAGAGGCTTGACTTCTCCCCTGAAAACTACCTTCTCCTTTGTTTGAGAGCATACCTGATTTAAAGGGGTTTCTCAGGCACAAACCCAGGGGCACTGGCCACAAGGTGGACAAAAAGAATATTGCCTGCTTTTAACTTAGGTACAGATTTAACATTAATATTTCCATATATACATATATACTTTGGCAAGCAGCCGGTTATTTATGTATTAACTTTATGTAAACTTGCTACATAGTGAATGTATGCAAAATGATGTGGTGTGTTAATACACAGGGTCAGTGCAATGCAAAATAAGTGCTCTGCTTCACAGAAAAGTCTGTATAAAGCCCTGAATCTATACTTATGACAGCTCTGCTGTTTGGAGCCTTGAGCAAGGCTGTAAATGTCATTTTGTGTTTCCATATTCATTTGTTAAATGTTTATAGTACACAAGGTGCAAGTTCACTTTCTAATAATAACGAACCATGACAAAAAATGAGTCACTTGCCCTTTAACTGTCTCATTGTCGTACTTTCTGTGTCAGTGCCTCCCAGACTCATCTGTTACTTAGTTTAATGGATGCTCTTTTCAGCAGCTCCTATCACTGTCTAGTTGGCCCTAAAATTGCTCCTCCAACCTGCAATGCATTCATTTTCAAATTTCCACAAGACACGCATGCAACTCGTATAATTATGCCAAGTGTCTTACAGTCAATGACAAGAAAATTGCTGGGATGCATGAGTGTATGACGGGCCTAAGTGAGCAGACACTTATTTTCTTGTTCAAATTCCTCAGATCACCTCATATTTAACTGCTCATTAATTTCAGAAATGACCATGCTAGGTAATAGGTTTCTATCTCTTGTCTCAGTTACTGAATGATTTTATAATCAGTCCTTTTTTTGTGCAGGCATGTTATTGAGGGATAAAACTGGTGACATATCAACAGAGCCTCTTCAGTTGGAGCGACACTTATAAAAAAAAGTTTCCTGTAATAAAAACATAACAAAGTGTAATAAAGCATCATGATAAAGCATAGGCAAGCATTATAAAGCACAGGGAGGTATAGTACCGTACACTAAAAAACATACCAAACCAGGGTAAGCTATGGTAGATACATAGTACAACCATGGTAAAATACCGTTGTAAAGTTTTATAAGGGCACAATATTGAGTGACTCCTTTCTTGTAGAAACCTGTTTATCAAACTGCTACCTTCACTTGCAGTTCCAGTGTGATTTATTAACCAGAGTGGCAAACAGAATGCATTTCATTTAGCAAGCCCAACATCAAATGGCAACTCAATTGTGATGTGTTTGTATATTTCAAACTTGTCTGTACCATCACAAGGCACACATCATGCATAAATACGTTAGGTCATGATGAGCTAGAACCACTGAGAACTATTTACTCAGTAATATCTACCTACAAAAGTATGTTGTTTGTATCAGGAAATGTACTCAGGTAGTTACTGTATATTATAAATAGGGCTTCTGATTTTTGGTTTTAACCGATAAAACCCCAAAAAACACGCCCGATACAAAAAAATTAAATCAGTGGATAGCCAATAAACACCGGAAAACACTGTGCTGTGGAAATGGTTAATCTATTCACGTTGACTTTACCCTTTTCACATTAAAAAAATAAAACCTACTACAAAAATAATAACAAATACATTTCCCTGTGCTGCTGGGAAATGTCCCGCCTTCCTGACTTGCATCTATCATTGATTAGTTCTGAATACTTTAAACCCGCCCCAACTACTGAGTGACAGCACATTCCTACATTTCTATTGGAAACTCAGCTTGTGAAATTTAAAACGAGATTACAATCAGGATGGAGGCTTGTTAGCGGGATTTAAAGCTGTATTACAGTTAAGACACAGAGGATTTAATTGAATTGTGGAGAAATGTACAAAAATGCCTACACACAAAACCCCCAGAAGAATGTGCCCGTGACCAGAGGGATTTTGTTGTGGAAGACAACAATGGAAAGAAGGTACAACTTAAGTGTGCAAGTACTGTCGAGTTACTATACATATTTTGACACACACACACACAAAAAAAAAAAAAAACACTCAAGCATTTTGGAAAGTAACTGAAAACACAAATTTCATACAGTATAACAAAAACGAAAGCCCCGAACAACAACGATTTAGATATAACTCAAAAATAGCTAAAAAAAAACACCGAAAAATGCAATTAATAAAACCCCCAAAACAGAAGCCCTAATTATAAAACAGCCATAATGTAATCCTTACAATATGTGGCAGTTTATATTAATACAGGTTGGAGTAAGACTAAACCACATTAACAAACATGCAATGTACAGTATCTTGAAGGATTACTTCCATTTTATTTCATTATATTTAATTTCATACTGTACAAAATACAATTTGAGTCCCTGGTAGTTATTATGTGTTACTAGCTCTACAGGAGCACAGTTGGTTTCATTTTCAGAGAAATCTCATTGCACAAAGAAAGGTGGAGGACTAAATAAAAGAACAGCAAAACTATAAAAGTCTGGTGCATTTGTGCCTTTGTCAGGAGAAAGAAAGCTTTCATCTACTTTTGAAATTCAATTTATATCTATATCTATATATATATCTATCTATAGATATAGATAGATATATATAGATATATATATTTTGTAACAGAGCGGCACTCACTCTGGTTCGTTGCCCCTTTAAAAGCAGGACTCAGGACACAAGAAATGGATTTTCAAGCGCTTACGCGCTAATTTTAATATACACAAAAATAAATAAACAAAACACCTAGCTCCGTTTTGAGCACTAACTAAACATTTTATGCAGGTCCCTGACTAGCTCGCAGGACGACTAAGCCGTTTACCTGTCATAAAAACACTGGAAACCACACAAGTTTAACACAGCACTTTGACTGCTCGGAAGCAGAGCGCACCTTCTGCCTCCTTCGACTCAGCAGTCACGTGCAGACTGACTGCACATCTTAAATACCCCTGCACCTGGTACTAATTGATAATAACTACCAGGTGCGGGTGATAATTAAACAAATAAAACAATTAATTTAAACAAAACGTGCATTCGCACATGTTTTTTGCAGGGAAGATTTTAACCCCCTCCCTGCCGTGTTACACTATAAAGAGACATAGAGGACAATGGAATATTTTAACTATACTTGTACTTATTAAACTTTTAAATCCCATACTCAAGGTTCCACTAAACATAACGGCTCATGCATACAGAGAAGTGCTTCTGAGACACAAATAGAAATAATTCAAGCTAAACACTGCTTCAGCATCAGTCTCATCTCAGCCAGCACCATAGAAACTGCCAGATCCCCATTTGTTCCTAAAGAAATGAACTAAGGCTTAATCCTAATATCATTTTTGTTTTTGCTTTGCCGTAAGTGCTTGCACCTAAGACAACACAGCGAATTTATTGTTGGCAAGCCTGCAATGTTGATATACTGTAATCGTATATTTTGTTTGCAGTGCATGGCTCTCTTCTAACTAATAAATAGTACCTGACACCCACATTCAGCATTTACATCTGTTAACCAGATTTTAAGAACACAGATTGAAATTTTTGGATACATTTTGGATTGCCTGCATACCTCTATCAACAGGATTGATATCATTCAGATGTGTGTTCCAGATAGGTTTGCCACCTTTTCCACAGACCAAACCTGGACATATTTCTCAGTCAGCCTAGGTCTATCAAAGCTGCAGTATACTGTAATACAGTTTAACACTATACCACCCGTCAGATCTCGGTACAAATCAATAATCATGCAGTATATACAGTATTGTGCTGTTGATATTTCTAGCAATCGAACTTGCAAGCCATAGTGGTTACAGTAAAGTAATACATGCCTGCACAATTCACTATTCATTATCATGTAAATTTACCATGTAACACCACAGAAAAATAGTAGTTATATCATGGTATGTTAGAGTCTAATCTTACATGAGACAAGTAGAGTAACGCCTTGGTAAGTCATGCAATTTCTGAAGTGGCGATGCCATCACTGGATTTCTGATTCTAAAAAGCCTGTTTATGACATGCGTGTATGTGATGTAATTACCATTATAGATCATAATTAAACCATATGTTATGTATTTTTGTATTTACTGCAGATCAATGTAAGGCAGCGACATCTGCCATGACACCGCCCTATTCACTTGGATTTTCAAGTTCAGTGTGGAGGATCCTCAGACCTAAAATCCTGCGAGTCCTGATAAAAAAAATGTGGGTTGTCCATAACTGACTGCACTACCAAATTTGCATCTCATTCCGATGGATGTTGATCAAAGGTAAGTGCTGTAAGTAAAGCAAAATGATAAGGTGATACACAACAGCTTCAACTGAAACCTGCAAAAAGATAGAAACTAATTAATCTGGTCTGATTTCCTGGCATTAGCACCGTGCTCATCGTGGTCTATGTGTTATGCCTGAAGTACAGTGTGTAAAACATGAAAACACTTTAAAGTATAAATTAACAAATTGCTGACTTTTTCAAACTGCTTAGAATGTAATTAAAGTGAATTAAGTTATTTTGTTTGGTAGAATCATCTGACTTTTATTTCAAATACAGCTTGAAAACAGAAATAATCCAAGTCATTTTTGAAGTGTTTTATTTTTTGTAAGTGTTTAATAAGTGTTTAATCTGAAGGATTTTAGGTAGACATACCATTGCCTGTACGATATAGTAATACATGCACTGCAAATGATTATGCTATTTCTATAGATACTGCAGGTTTGTATGAATATCTACAGTCTATATTTATACAGTACGATTACAATGAAATAATGCCAAAAGCATTATGTGAGAGGTCAGCCCTAGAGCTCTGTAACAGCATGACTTCCAAGTGACTGGATGTTTCCTGTTTTCTATTGCAGGGCAGGGAATTTTGCTGGACTGTATCAGGATTAATTGACACAGAAGTAATGCCTTGTGGAAAATGCATCCCTGGACTTGCTGTACAGCACTGTCACTCTGCACATGCTTTATTACACTGTCCTGTTAAAGAGCATCACTGGTAGCAATAAAACGTGTCTCTGCACCAATGCAAGGTCTCTGACCCTGGCAAAGACTTACAGTAATTCAGGGAAGGCGTGTTATTGAAGGTTCATGTACAGGTCGTAAGTAGATGTCGGATCATGCAAGATACAGATACATTGAAAGTCAATAGGAAGGGGTGGGCGTTACACTATTTTCTTATTGAAAGCAAAAGACCCAGCAACAAAATTACAGGTTACAGACACAGAAAAAACCTGCTGTTTCAATTCCCTGCTATGACAACTGACCGTTATACAACTCATGCAGGCTTGATTATTCCCCTGAAAATTAATTTGTGGATAATTATAAAAGAAACTAGAGATGTTATGGATGTGGTCAATACATTTGGAATTTCAAATCAAAATGTTTTGGTGCATGGGTATGTGTAAGAGTTGGGATTAGGGCAACAAGGTGGGTCTTTCAAATCATAGTGTGGAGGTACTGGGTAAATATTTCTTTTAAGAAATACTTTTTTTTTTCTCAAGGTAGGATTCAAGGGTTCAAAAATGGCTTATGGCTTTTATGTAATTATGTAATCATCATCAACTATAATTTCTAAAAAGGATTTCCCCCCACCCCTATAATCTGAGTGACGTTTACAGCACAAATAGATGGTATAGTAACAGACGACACTGGCAGAATTTACATGTGTGTTCTAATTTAAGACAGTTTGCTTGAGGAAAGAAGAAATGACTCTATCCCTCTTGCAGTTTACATGGGCTCCGTATATTTTACTCGACAGGAGCAGCTGTCAACCCGACGTCATGCAAATTAAAGGGAAAGGACAGAGCTCATATGCAAATTAGTCATGAGTACAGTTCGTGCTGTTTCGCATGGAAATGCCAGAAAAGGTGGTTTACATGCCCAGAGAACATTATCATGAGATAATCTCATCACTAAATCTATGGTTGTGTGCCATGTGACATCTTGTTTTAATTAAACTATTTAAAGGTGCAGTGTAAATTGGTGTAATAAAGCTGTGGTTTGTAAATGCCTTGTGTCTGATCGTTTAATACTTTGTTTTACTGATCTTACCCAAATTGTTCTTCAAGTCACTGGTGGGGTAGCCTGTCGTTAGCAGTGAATATAATTTAAAATACTTTATCTCCTGTTTCATTAAGATACAATTAGATAATTAACTTAGAGGTGTATAAAATGCAGCTCTCCAACCCAGGCATTGCAGATCACCTTGGCTGAAAACCGGCGGAGAAGCAGGATTATAGAGATCTGTGCCAGACACCTTCCATGTGTGCTCCCAACTCCCAAGGCTGTCTGGATTGGAAGCAGTGGACGTTTTCACCTGAAATGCAGGGTTCCATGTGAAAATGGGCGTGGATTTCCTGTGTTTTACGTCATGCTCACGGGTAAATGAGATTTACCCTATCCCTCTCTGTGGACGTTTTTGTTTTGCCACAAACCTGATTCTCCAGCGTTTTCCTCCAGCGTTTGTCAATAACAACACATTGTCTATCTGAAATTTAGCTGGAGTTAAAACGCTGAAGGTAGCAGCAGATGCTCATTGCTTATTCCAAAGTGAAGAAAAGCTCTGTTGTGATTTTTTCCTACTTTCCTATAATGTGCCATACTCCAGAATGTTTAATTGTAACCATTGGGTGTTGCTCGGGGAGCAGGAGCAGGGGCTCATCCCTAGTTCATCCAGCCAATCTGTCAATTAACCTCCCTATTTAAGTCCTGGATCGAACACTCATTCTCTATCTTGTTACACAGCATTGCAGACCCCACTTGTTGTTTTAATTTCTGCCGTCTGTGTTTCCCTATGCGTCTCCAGGCTTTCGCTTACATCGTCACATTTTTCTGTGATTTGGTTGTGAGAAATCTATATAGGAGTGGTTCGCCTAGTCCAATAATGGCACCTGTAGTGATACACGCATTGCATCATGGGATAGCACGATTGAACCATGGGATTGATTGTCCTATCCTTCTTTTTGCTATCCTTGCTTTCGCTGCACTGCAGCTGCCAATATTCCATGCTCATGTCATCTCGTTCTATCTTACAATGCTCCCTATACAGTCTGCTGTACCTTGGCCAGGCAATTCATTCAGCAATATTCTTTTTCTCATTCAGCAGTAGCAGGAAACTCTCAACTGAAGCCATAAGCTAAAAGCTCACTGTCACAAATCAAGCTCACCGTTGCAAGTCGAGAAGTTGTTGGTTTCTGCCGCTACGGGTCTCCCTTACCCCAAGAGTGAAATTCTCCAGTCATTACAGATTTTGGTGAACATAGTTATTTTAAATGTATTTCTGTTTTGGGGGGGGGGGGGGGGTTGTTTTGATGCTCTGCTACACAGTGTTGCTTTGTGCTTTTGCCGTAGATCTGCATTATTCCTCAAGCCACTATTCAATCACTCATTCAAATTCTTCCAGATCGTCGATCATTCTCTCTTCCCTTTAGGAACCGCATCCCCGCTGTTACACCTATCCATTCTTCTGCCAACCAGGATTTCATTTTGTCTTCCTTGTTCACGCATAAGATAACCTACCAATTCAGCGATCTGATATTCAACTAAATTCATCGATTTCTCAATCTCATCATGCCGCCCAATCTCGTCCTCTCAAGTTTACACGGTTGCTGCACGCCAATATGTTCTTGCTCCTCCTACGCAACCAGCCAGTTTGCCTTCTGCCTCGCTCCATCCACTTGCTCCCTTTGCACAACTGGCTGGTCCTCCTTCACTACCTTCTGCAAGCAAAATCAGATATCCCCTTCTCCCTTCAACCAAGAGGTAATTCCATTGTTCCACATTCACGCAAAAGACAAGCTGCACCTCCCCCTGGGAAATCAAATCTACCCCCCCCCCCCCGCCCCCCATACATTATAAGATATTAGATATCACCCTCTTTCTGATATCTATTCGGCCAAATAGAATATTGCTAGTATGCCTGGAGTGGGGGCCATCTCTCCTTTTCTCACTTCCCAGCCTGGCCTCAACCTCTGAGAGGAAGGTTCTCCGAGAGCGAGAGGGGACCCCTGGCCAAATCTTAACAATCTCTCTATCATTCCAGGTTCCCAGCACACATGCTCTCCAGCTGTGGAGGCCGATTGGTTTGGTCTAACCTCTGAGGGCAGTTTTCCCTGGACTAGGGTGAAACCATGTATTCTCTGTATACTAACAACTTGCTTTCATCTATGCCACTGTTCATCTTTGGCCCCTTTGCATGTTCATTTCCTTCTCTCTTTCAGAATTCCTTTCGCTCCACAGGACTCTGTCTTGCAGGTCTGGCTAAGCCAATCTCCTGAAGCATACGCATTCCTTGTTCGCTGGGCTGACTTCTAGTCTTCTCAAATGTATCCTCTATCCTTCTGTTCATTTTCCTCTTGGGTGAAGTAACGCTTGCTTCCCAGCCTTGGAAGCCGATCGGTTAGGTCTTACCTCTGTGAGGGAGGATCACCACGAGCCAAGAGGAAAGTATGTCACCTTCCTAAAGTGAGAAGCACATAATTCATATTTCATGTCTCAGGACTACTCCTCGCAGCCCTTTCTCCTGTTCCATGAATTGTAATTCAGTGGTTTTTAAAGAAAAAAATAATAAATCTGACTAATTGGGATCATCTGCAGTCATTAGTTTATATATACCAGTTACCAGCTGTTCCACTAAAGCCTTGGTGAACCAGCAATTTATCATTTTAAAGTGGTAGTTCCATTTATGTGTTGTAACAATTTTCTCCATGCTGTACGTACTTTAATGTAATCATTTAAAGTCTAGGTTCACTACTTGCATATTTACAATGGAGGCAGAGGTTGGCCCCCAGCTGGGGTAGACTGGTTCCCCCTGCCCCGCTGTCATACCAGCAGCGGGACAAATATGTACCGCCCCTACCCTCTGCCCCACCCATCTGTTTTAGGTGCCAGCAGCCGGGACACATTGCCAGATACTGTCCGGCGGCCATGGAGTGCGACGTGACTGCGTGTCACCTGGTGTCTGAGACAGGTAGGAAATGGGGAAATGGTCGGAACCTCAGTACTTAAGATTTATCATGGGAAACGGACAGGTGAAACCCGTAGCCACCAAAGTCCAGGCTTTGGTGGACGCGGCTGTCCCGAAAACTAAATCCCAGGTGAGGTCACTGTTAGGATTGGCCAGTTATTACTGCCGCTTTATCCCAGAGTATGCCACCGTGGTCGATCCTCTGGTGAACCTCACTAAGAAAAGTGCGCCTAATGTAGTCAAGTGCTCAGAAGAGGGCGTTTGAGACCGTTAAGCGCAAACTGTGCCAGGCTCCTGCGCTAATATTACCAGATTTTAGCAGGAGATTCCTCCTCCATACCGACGCGTCAGAGGTTGGTTTGGGGGCGGTCTTGTCCCAGAGGGTTAACAGGGTGGAGCACCCCATTCTTTACATCAGTAAAAAGATGCTTCCTCGGGAGCGCAATTACTAGGTTGTGGAGAAAGTGTGCCTGGCCATTAAATGGGCTACCCACTCCCTCAGGTATTACTTACTGGGACATTTGATCTAGTCACGGACCACGCCCCACTCAGATGGTTAAGCACCATGAAGGATAGCAATGCCCGAATAACTCGGTGGTATTTGGGATTACAGCCTTATATGTATCGTATGATACATCGTGCAGGGAAAGATCACCAAAATGCGGATTATTTTTCCCGGGAGGGGGGAGTAATGTGAATGGTAGATTTGGCCGAGTGTTCCTTCGGCTCCACTCTGAGCGGTGGGATATGTGACAAAGAGAGAGTGAACTCTTGTTTTAGATCTCCCTTACGACCGGTGAGGGCACGGGGGAGGAGGAGCAGGCGGAACCGCGGTGCGCAACGTCACAGACCCGGTTGGGAAGCGCAGTGGCAATCACGCATTGGCTGATGGTGGTTGCCCTCGCTGACCAATGGGGACGGGGCATACAAAAGGGGGCGTGGCCCGGGGTTCTGTTCCTTCTGGCAAGGTGCTGTGTGTGTGTGAGAGATAGCGAGAGAGAGAGACAGACAGAGAGGAAAACAGAGGCTTGTAAAGGAAAACCTGGTTCTGGTCATTCTTTTACACCACATTCCGCCATCCTGGTCACACACCCTCACACTTGTTTATTTATGAATGTATGTATGTATGTAAAGCATTTCTACAGCCCGGGGTAAACCATCTTGCATTCTGAATTGACATCAGGCTTTGAAAAATGTTTCAATATTATAGATTACAAATCCTGAACAAGCAGATCCTTATGCACACAGAAAGTCGTATTTTATAATGCAATTGTGTTCCTGTTTTTGTTGAATATTGCATGAACATAAATCCTTGGATTCCAAACGTAAAACCCACATAAATCCAACTAAAAAATGTTTTTAAAGCAGGAACATGCAACCTATCATGACACTGAATTATATGAATTGTTTTCTGCTGAATCTCAATAAGTTGCAAATATTAGATATTATAATATAAATTGATAAATGGCCTACTGTTGGGATATGAATACAATGGTAATAAAACCTTGTGAAAGGTCATGGCAAGGCTGTCTTCATTTCCCTGTATCTATTGCAAGTTTGTCTGAACTGAAAACATGACATAACCTTTCTTTAAGTTAAGGGAGACTGTAATTTTGAACCAATGCAATTGTGTTTCTTTTTGTGCACTGTGAGGGAAATAAACAGGAGTGCACCAAGATTGAATTTCCCTTCAGTATTAGCAGAGTCTGAAACAGTGATGGGTGTTTTCAAGGCTCTAACCTTATATAAATATAAGTCTATAGAATTGAAACCAAGCATTGAAATAGAACTAACATGTATTTAATATACTGTCCACTGCCATTAACAGTCATACAAATAGTCTAATACAAAGGCACTACTAAAGATATCAATGTGTTCCTTAATCCACTGTAAAGGTATAGCGCTAAGCAATGACAAAGATCAACTGTAAATACGATTTTGTGAAGTTATGGTACATTGAGAAATAGCAGAGATAAATACAGCATACAGTCAACATCTGTCCCCCAAGCTAGAGAAAGCAGAAATGACTCGCTTCATTGACTCTAGTTGCATGCTTGTACGTAATATTTCCATAATTTAGATGAAGTTATACCATGTTTCCGACAGCTTAGTAAAAAATGACCTGGATATGATCCAAACTAGTTTTTTGTGTGGGGCTGCAGGGTCCAAAGACCCCCAATCATTAAATGTTGGTCAAAAGTGACCTCAAGGATGGAAACTTCAAATGCAATTGTACTATGTAATTAAAAATGCAATTTCAGTTCCCCCGTTTAATATTTCATCCTCTTCTGCTATACCGAATCACGTACAGGAGTCATGAAGAAATAATCGTGCTCTTATTGATATATAGTAAGATGAAATGTCTACCGATTATATATTATAATGAGATCACCATGTACCGGAGGTCTGAAATGAAATCTGCAAAAACATATTATTTAATGAGCTTTCAGGGTGCAGGGTTCAGGTCTATTATTTACTCCCATACAGCTTAGTTTTAATACAGTATCTCTCTCATACACTCAAAAGACATCTATGAAAGCCTAATCTTTTTTTTTTTTCTGAAAGGTGTGGATTTACATTTTAGTAAGGATCCAGCAATAAAACATAAATCCATGTGTTATTATTGGTTTTGGCACTTACTGAAAGAATAGCATCTTATTTTAATGACAATACGTCAGGCTACTAGTTTAAAAAGCTGCATGTCTCGTTATAAAGTATTCATAAGGTTTCTTATTGGCATGTCATTATAACAATATATAGCTATAACCTGCTGTTATTGTTAACTGGCAGTATTGTTTATAACACTCTTCATACCGCATTTATGCGTCAATACTTATTTACAACAGGTCTTTAAATTAAAATGTTACCATCGCTTCTGCCATTCCAAAATCAAACCTTAATGGGATTAGATTGTTCTCTCTCAAAATGGCAAAGCCTCAGAAAGCTGTTGTGATAGTATTTAGGTTTAGCATTAGTTTCACTGGAAGGCACCCTTGATTAACAACCATAATGATATTTCATCCAGTTGTACTGCTCATATGGGGTTATTTAAGTGCACTTATGTGAGGTGGCAGGCCAAAGTAGTTTCACTACAATGCAACAACTGAGATGAACAAACACCTCAAGGCACTGAAAACATATCAAAAAGCCTGGATCCATTACCTGCACAGGCTTACCTGCCTCTGTTATTTGTTCCAGATCATCTTACTATATTGTGACCCCCAGATGAATTACGCCATGCACCATGCAATATAAATTACATTTCCAGTAGGGTGTGGGAGTAATAGACGGCATTGAGTCCAATATACTTAAACAGATCCGAGGTGAGATTAAATTGGTTTTAGAACCATCAACAGACCCTCATAAGGAATCTTATTTCACATTCAAAAACTCTTTATTCTTAATCTTCTGCCAGGAAAGACCAATTGAGAAAAAAAAAAAAAAAAAAAAAAGGGTTTCTACAGGTACCTATATATCCTGGTGATAGTGTCTCTCATTGGTTGCCAAAAAGCAATTACATTCATAATAACAATATATTAAAGCAGGCATTATACTGCCCAAGCACTAATTTCACTAGTTCTTAGTTGTAGCTGCTGTTAACTGTTTTGGTGGTTTTTGTTTCATAGAGCCAACTACATTATTGAACACACAAGCCATAATTCTTAAAAACGTAGCAGAATGTAATTGGGGCTGAAGTGGCTATTCTCAGCTAGGGGTAATTCAGAAAATGTCTTGGGGGGGGGGGGGGGGGGGGGGGGGGGTTGTAGGAAGATGCGCTCTTTTGAAATGTTCCAGAGATACTGAGAGTTCACAACATCGATCCACTACAGTAGTTAAGAGCATTGCTTTGTTCAGGGAGGGATTAATCAGATGTTTAACCCTATGTTGTTTACTTGGATTGCTTACAATTTCATATCATTTTGCTGCTATAATCTATGAATTAGGCAGGTTTCAATGAAAAAAGATAATCCTGGTGGATCCTTTGTTTTCTCAAGGAAGCTTATACTAGCTGCCTAAAAGTTACAGTACATAATATTACACAGGAAAGTCTTTCCTGGGAAGAGAGAAGCCTGCAGCTACAGGTATCCTTTCAAATGAAAGTTGTCACAATGGTTAAAGTGTAAAGTTTTAAAAAATAATAAGTAAACGAATATCCACAGCTGTTTGCATCATTTGAGTAAACCTATAGATATGAAATATCCATAAAAACCAAGCCCTTCTTGAAGAAAACTCTTAAAAATCTTATTTATTTCTGGGCAGTAGTGGGATGGAGGCATGACATAAGTAAAGGCCTGCTCAGATGCAGAAATAATTACCTAAGAGAGACTGGAACAACAACACAGCAGGTGGATCCTGCTCCACAGAGTAAATATTAGGTTACAAAGTGTAAATGTGAGGCGCTTCTCTTTTAATGAAATACCTAATTTGGTGGACATGGAAAGCCTTTGTTTTCACAGTCCATTGATTTATGGTTAGAATATTCTACTGTAATAGAAAAAGACACAAGCAGCTTGTAGTCCCAATTCCTGCTCTTCGACTTGGAAACAAGCAAAGCATTTTTTTTTTAACAGTCCCTTGTATTATATATGCAATTCCAAGCCTTTGTACTCAACCAGGTTGAAACACCATTTAAAACAGCTTCTAATATTTTTTTACAACTTGACACTTTACAAGTCAGAGGTATTGAGATGCTTCTTGACCTCATTGGACTTGCCAGGTGTTTGCTATGGTAGCATCACAATGGCTGGTTTTACTGAGTAAAAGCCCACACAGGCAATACCTGCTTTCAGGAAACGGAGGTGTCAGCAAATGTAATCATGTTTCAGTGTCTTCCCAGCACTAATCCTTTAAAAGCTAGCTGGCAACACGGATATCCATTAGCGTACACTTCACAAAGACTTCCTCTTGCCCTGCCATTACCTATTCAAAAACGTTTGAACAATACTTTTGTGTACCATGGAGAAACCTTCACAGACTCCAATAATTACTAGTAATTGCAACAAATTGGAGATGGAAATATTGCACAGTGGTAGTGCTAGGTAGTAATTTAGAATATTCTGATAGTATTGGTGTGTCAAAACTTAAAAATGTTGCAATTGCATTACCTTTGTATCCATAACATATAATACAGCAGCTGCCTTTGGGCTGTCATTGCCTCTTAGAAATTATTATTATTATTATTATTATTATTTATTAGCAGACGCCCTTATCCAGGGCGACTTACAATTGTTACAAGATATCACATTATACATTATTTCACATTATTTTTACATACAATTACCCATTTATACAGTTGGGTTTTTACTGGAGCAATCTAGGTAAAGTACCTTGCTCAAGGGTACAACAGCAGTGTCCCCCCACCTGGGATTGAACCCACGACCCTCAGGTCAAGAGTCCAGAGCCCTAACCACTACTCCACACTGCAGCAGTAATCATTGCATTGTCATTGAAGAGTAATTATTGTGTGAAAATATTAAGCTGTTTGTATAGCACAGGATACATGGCCTCAAAAAGAATACTGCACAATAACAATCATATCGACCCCAGTGTTAATTCATACCCACACCACTTTAAAGCTGAAGAGTGGAAAGATACAATATAGTACAGATTAACCAATTACAAATACTATGCAATATATTGCACCATACTGTATATCATATACTGTGTTGAAACAGAGCACTGCAGGAGATATTACCGGAGGTGCACTTTATTATATTTCACAGTGAATAAGCTAAATGTAATTATACTTCTCACTTTGTGGCTATTCAGAGACTGCCAAAATAGTCATTTTATAGCTATATACTGTCTGAAAAATATATACTGAAATCTAAGATAATCTCAGTGTCTCTTCCAGCAAAAACTATGGTACAAAGCAATGGAAAAGGTTGCAACATCTACCCTTAACATTTACACATTTTTAAATCAATCAAACTGTTTTGTAGTTTTACCATGTTTTTATTTGTTTTTCTGTGCTTTACTGTGCTTGCCTGTGTTTTACATAGTACATGGTAATACACATTTTACAATATACAATATAGAGAACAGAGAAGTAACTAATCATATTCATAAGGAGAGACCATTAAAAAATCCCATAGCAAGAAAGTGACAGAGTATTAATGTGGACCAGCCTAGTGGGTAATTATATCAAAATATCCCTGAGCAGACAAGCAGAATGTGTGCCCTCTGTCCTCTCATTTCATCACTGAAATTAATTATTTTTTTTCTCTCTGATAGATCTAATGGAATCTCTTTTACTTACCAGAAGCACATTACCTCAGTATATTAGAAAAGCCATGCAACTAACATCACAGCTGGCTGATATATGGAGTTTGGAAGAGAGTTGTTCAATACTTACCTTTTTTTTTTTTAACTGTGCAGTCCTATTTACCTGCACCTGGAACAGATATATATATATATATATATATATATATATATATATATATATATATATATATATATATATATATAATAGTTTTGTTGGACCATAACTTCAAAACACTTAATCAAAACATCTTAATATAAGAACTGTCTTAGTCTCACAGGCTGTCATTCTTCACTCCAGAACAACTACAATCCTGTTCCCTCCTGTTATGGCCCCCCTCTCATTTTAAGAGAAACACACATTTTTTTAAAATCACTTTAATAACCCAGTGGTTACAAATATCCTTGGAAAATGCCTGAAAGTTGTTGGAAATGGTAACACAGGTGGCCTAGCACTGGGTGTAAATGGTAACATTTACAAACAGAGTACAGCATTGGAAAAAGTACAGCTTGCTAAAATACCTTTTTATTCAAGTTATGTAACCCAGTTTCAGGAAGCTGCAATATGATGGTAAATATAATTTAATAGTACGGTATATGAAACTATAATTATAGGCCTTATCATTACACAGCAGCGGGAAATAGATTATTCTATGTGCAAATCACAGGCAAATTGCCCCTTCCATAGTAAATGTATTACATGGGCCATTTGCCAAACAGCATAAATTAAGCCTATATTCTCTTAAGAGTTGGCATGGAGCGAGCCACAGAAAGATAAATTAATACTACAGTATATGAACTGGGGTTATTTAAGATGCTTTGAAATGAGGAAATGGTCTTGTTAACTCTACTGTCACAAAAAACATTATAAATAATAAGGAAATACTGTAGAAAGACATTAAAAGGTCAGCTTTGAAATAATCTGAATGTCATGTACATAGATGATGCTTAATCTAAGCATATACATGCACAAAGTGAACTAAATATGGTAATTCTATGACTAAATCTAAATTATTGTTGAGTTATGTTGTGCGTTTTTCAAAGAGATGGTGTATCACTATTTTGAGATCTGTAGTTTTCCTTAAATAGGCAGCATAGTAATAACTGTAGACCAGACCACAACAATTTTCTGACAAGTAGATCAACTATGGAATACAGTAATCCGTTGTGTATCTGCCCTAACCGTTTATCCGCCATGATCAAGCTCTTCAGCAATGTCACCCACGTTTACAGTGCTTATGCAAAATGGCTACAGGAAAGTGAAAGAGAGTTGTGCTTACAATTGAAAAAAAGTTGGAAATACTCTCACTTCGGGAAAAGGGAATTACCAGGGATAAAGTAGCCAATAGACACTACTTGCAGTTTTTTTTTCATAAACCTATACATTTTGCTACTGTGTAAATGACCCAAGACTAAGTGTATAGAACACTACTACCCTGGTGTATATATATATATATATATATATATATATATATATATATATATATATTATACCAGCTGGGTATAATGGTATTTAAACAGGATTCATTTATCTGACTTTTTACATATCTGTCCTGTCGTGGAAATTCTAATAAAGGAAGAGAGACTGCGAGTTCCAAACACACAGGCCTTTATTTCTTAAGTTTGCAAACTGAGAACACTCTCAGCACACAGGGTGCTAGATAATCATCGAGCAGTGTTCCAACATACAGAGTTGGATCAGTTTCTTATATACCTTAAAATTGTCAGCAAGGCAGAGGGTTAGCCAATGATGATTCAGGTATTAGCATATAAGAGAAAACTTATAACTATGCATACTTGGCATAAAACTAAGCAAGCAGATAAAAAGGATGGGTGGTTTGGGTATACGTGCAAAAAGACACGTCTGGCTCATCCTTTTTTCTCACAGCCGCAGCTGCAGTGTAGGCATCTTGCGGTTCCTTATCTTTAGCAAGGCATGCAAGGTTATGGGAGAACAAAATGCCAGTACATTATGTCGAGTCAGTTCTATTTTCTGTAACATTTCTATAACATTCCCTCCCTTTTGAGACTTTGTCTCAACCTTATTCAGAAAATGGATTCAAACACACACAATAGTACAAGTTAAAGCGAGATTTACAAAGTTTAACATGTAGTGTAATATGAACAAAGTGACGACCCAACGTATCCCGCTTGCAGATTTTCCCCACTATCTTAACTCATCAGGTCATCTGCCATTTTGTTGAAAGGGTCATCATTTGAATCATTACACTGGTCATCATTAGTAAGCAGGGGCATGTTTAAAACAGTGTCAACAGTTTTAGTACATAACTTTTTCACACAAGTTATGATAAGCAAAAACAACAACAATATCACTACATCATATATAAACCAGTGTCAGTAATGTTCAAAGTGTTCCGTACAGTATGGTTGAGCATTTCCCACCAACCATTGTCCGCATGTTTTCAATCATGTTCTACACTCCATGTGTGCAATGTTGTTTTTGTTCTGAGTTCTGTGCGATTTTCAGCGTAGCTGTGGTTTGTAGTATCTGGCTCTTTTTTATTAACTTTTAGTTCAATTAAGAGCCAGATGAGAAACAGTTAATATGCTGCCAAGAAAAATAAGTCAGGACTCTGGGGGTCCAAAGCTGACTGTCCCCAAGGCCATCCGAGCCGTCTACGTTGTTCCAGGGGGCGATACATCTTCCTTCGGGCTATAGGGCACTTTTCCGCAATGGCTTGCGTGGATACAGGTTGATCGTTCAGCGACTTTCACCGCTGTCTGCGTTGTCAGGAGCACCTGGAACGGACCTGTCCAGCGTTGTTGATGCCAATGCTTCCGGCGGAGGTCTTTGATGATCACCCAGTCCCCCGGCAGGAGCTTGTGGAGCCTTCGGTTCGGGTAGGGCAGCTTTTACCCTGGGAAAAATAGACTTCAGAACATTGTTAAGAGCAGCACAATATTTTACCATTTCATCCTCACATCCCATTAGGGTGAGCCTATTTTGAGGAAAAGGTGTGTTCAGCATCCGCATTGGGCGTCCCGTTAACACTTCATGAGGTGCTAGCCCTGTAGTACTGTGCGTGCGTCCACGCATGTACATCAGGGCCAATGGCAATACTGTAACCCAGGAGAGCCCTGTTTCAGCCATGAGCTTAGTTAGTTTAGTTTTTATTGTTTGGTTCGCTCTCTCCACCAAGCCTCCGCTTGCGGGGTGGTAGCTACAGTGTGTGCGTAAATCAATTTGTAGGCTTTCAGAAATGTTCTGTACCACACTGTTCACAAAATGAGAACCATTGTCAGATGTCAATTTAGGTGGCAGACCCCATCGGGGTATAATCCCTCTCATCAGGCTTTTTACTACTGCCATAGCTGTGGCATGTCTGCAGGGGAATGCTTCAATCCATTTAGAAAAAGCATCAATTATCACAAGGCAGTACTTGTAACCTTGGCAAGGTGTTAATTCATTAAAATCCATCATGACATGTTCAAGGGGCCCTCCGGCCTCGGATGAGCTGATACGGACATGGGCGTGCTGCGGCCTACATTATTGGTCATACAAATCACACATTTAGCACAAAATTGGTTAGCATATGTAGAAAAACCTGGAGCAAACCAAAAATTGTTAACAACATTCACCACCCCTCCCTTTGACACATGGTCTTGGCCGTGTGCCAACTTAGCTACATAAGGGAAACATGAACGGGGAAGGGCAGGCAACCCAGTGGGTCCTCGCCAAATCTTATGAGTAGAATCATAAGAGCATTTGTTTTTCCACAGAGCTATCTCGGCAGGTCCCACACTGTGTTGTAAGTCAGCTACATCCTGTAAAGAAAATACATATTCAGTTAAGGCAGGTAATGACACCATTTGGAGCACAGGGGCCTGAGTTGATGCGGCCACTGCTTTAGCAGCAGCATCTGCAACAGCATTCCCTTGAGAGACAGAATCAGAAGCGTTAGTGTGTGCCTGGCATTTACATACAGCAGCGTTCAATAGGGGCACATCAGTAAGATTGGGTCGTGGCTTGCAGACCTGTTCTACTAAGGTGGTGCAATCGTGAGGCTCTCCATCGTGAGGCTCTCCATCGTGAGGCTCTCGGCTTCTGTAGGAAGAAGTGTAGAAGGGTTAAGCACAGTACAGCGTTTTACCACAACATGTGACATGGTCATTAATACATTCTGGTAATGTAATAGACGAGCTGGAGTCAGATGTGCTGTCTTGGCCTGTGAAATGAGAGCATGTACTGCATGAGGAACATGTACAGTTAGAGGGCACATTGCAACTAGGTCAGCACTAGCCAGCACAGCTTCAGTGGCGGCGGCCACCGCTCTCAAGCAACAGACTAGCCCTCAGGCTACGTTACCAAGGCGCTTAGAGTAAAAAGCCACAGGACGTTGTTTTCCCCCATGCTCTTGTGTCAGTACTGCTGACATGAATCCTCCCTTTTTACAAACAAACAGGTTAAAAGGTTTAGAGTGATCGGGTAACCCAAGACAGGGCGGAGAGGACAAGAGTTGTTTAAGTTTTTTGAGGGCAGTTAGTCCGTCATGAGTCCAGTCAATTGTGTCTTTCATAGTCATCTTATGGCCATGTATCAAGTCAGCTAGGGGCTGAGTTACTGCAGCATAATCTGGAATCCAAGCTCTACAGTAGCCAGCCATACCTAGCAACGTCATCATGTGTTTTATTTTTTTTTTATTTTTTTTTTGTGGCAGGCTGGGGCAGTGTCAGAATTGCAGTGACATGCTCCAGGCCCAATTTCCTGCCTTCCGGTGTAATATCGTGTCCCAAGTATTTTATAGATGGTGACACGAGCTGCAGCTTTTTTTTTTATACCTTATGGCCATTACGAGCTAGGTACTCTAAAAGAGCTCTTGCATCAGTTTTGCATGCATGCTGAGTTTCAGAACATAAAAGTAAATCATCCACATACTGTATGAGTTTGCTTCCACCAGGGGGAACAGCTGACAAAACAGTAACTGGGTTTGGCACAATAGGGGCCCTTGCATGTATCGCGTCATTTACTAACCTGAGGTCTGGACAAATCGCCATTCTCCCGAGGCTTTGCGGACCGGGAGAATCGGGGTGTTGCAAGGCGAGTCTGGGCAGGGCACGATAGCTCCTCTAGAGACCAAAGATGCATGCACAGGAGCAATGCCTTCCTGTGCTTCCTTGCTGAGAGGATACTGGGCACGGCTAGGCCGGTGTGTGCTTTTTGGTGTGACTGTTAGGGGCCCTTTCATAAGGCCAATATCATACTTATCTTTTGCCCATAGAGAATCGGGGAGGCCGATCAGCAAGGGTGAAAACGTGCCTCCCAGTGCTTCCTCAGGGGGCGCATCTCGGTTCTCTGCCCCATGGATTCCCCGTTGGACAGGCGTGACCCAAAAGAAAGGAGCGCAAACAGCGCGAGCACTGGGGGAGAATTTGAACCCGTCTTCACTTTGCCAGTCAGTCACCTGCAACACAGACTTAAGCCAGACACCAGTATCTTTCCACTCTACATCATCGGTTTTTGCTATGCTTATATGTGGCACAGAGTCAGTTGTGTGGTAAAGTAAAAACTGATCGCTATTTAGTTTAATGGCTGCAACACAAAAGCGTAAACCTATATACAAGGCGCTGCACGTAATTGTTTCGTTAGATGGAGGTTGTGCTAACCACTCTCTCTCAAATTCATAATCTCTTGATAAAGGTGAGTACAGGGCAGTGCAATGTAAGGCATAAGGTGATATAAACCCAGTTTCATGACCCCAATGTTGTCGAGCCAATTTAAATAATTCCTCAATTTATTCACCTCCGTTTTGTATATCCCATGAATAGAACCAACTACCGGTCTCAATCATTTGGGCCATCATCAAGGGACACGAGACGGTAACTCCGCTTTGTTCACATTTAATTTCACAATTGAATTTACATAGTAGATCTCGTCCCGCTAGGTTGCAAGGGCAGCATTCTGAGAAAATAAACCGATGCATAAACGTTTTCCCTTCATATGTACGGGTAAAGGCATCATAATTTTCTCCCTCAATACTACTCCCGAGGCTCCCACTGTTTTTACTGATTCATTTGATATCATTGGGTTATGCATAGTTCTAGCATTTATGACAAACATTGCAGCACCAGTATCAATTAAGAATTCAAATGACTCACCATTCACGAAGAGATCAACGGTGGGGGCTTCTTGAGGTTTAGAAAAAGTTAGCACGTACTGCTTGTTCGCTGTTTTGGTGTCAGCTGTCCCTGCCTCGTTTCATTCTGGTTTCAGTTTGTATAGTGATACTTGCGGTGGGGGAGCGCTCTGCCAGTTACTCTCGTTGGTTTGTTGTTGTTGCTGCTGCTGTCTCTGACACTCTCTAGCAAAATGTCCTTCCTGGCCACAATTATAGCAACTAGTGTCTTTATCCTGGTTGTGGAAGTTTCTGTTGCCACCGCCTCCGCTCCCCCCTACCCCCCGTCCGCCCCGTCCGCGTTGGTATCCGCCTCGGGTTGGTCCTTTGCCCTGATAATAAGCCAGCTGAGCTGCTTGCAATTTAACTCCTTCTTTTTCAGCTTTTGTCTTTTGATTGCTCTCTTGCTTCTGTTGTTGTCTTTCAGCGTGCTTGCAATGTAATGAGGGGAGCCGTCTCCCATCCAATGCATGTCATCCGTACCTGTTTATTGAGGGCAGGTACGAGTCCGTTTATTATGGCTGCTTTTAAAAGACTGTTGTATTCATCGGTGCCTGGTCGGAGTCCGCTGTGTTTGCGAAAGCACGTCTCCAATCTTTGTCTATATTCCTCTAGAGACTCTTTGGAGTGCTGTGTGCTCTATGTATAGCATCCCAATCGGTTTTAGTAGGGTATTGTCATTTCAATCTGTCCAGCAACTGTTCAAACTGCGGTTGATATTCTCCATCCCCTGCCGGTTTCCACGTCAGATTTTTGTCAAAAGTATCTTCGATGTCCTCCCAGCGAAGCTTTAATTTGCATCGCATAATGTGCCCTATTTCAGCGGCAGAGGGTTTGTATTGACGCTCAAGACGGGTCATCTGCTCGCTGAACTGAACTGCATCCTTAGGGTCGGGCAAGTCTTTAGCAATGTCTTTAATCTCATCTTGTCTCCAGGTGCGCTGAATCAGGACCTCTGGCAGCCAGTACGCTGTCAGGGGGGCCATGATAATGGCGTTGTTCGGATTGCCTTTTGGTCCCGACCGTGTAGTGAGCGTGCTGGAAGATCCTGATGTCTCAGGGGATTCTGGCGATGATAAGAAGCTCAGTCCAGGGGGCGACCAAGGGGACCAAGTCCACCGGGAACCGCCTTGGAAACCTGTCGGGTTGCTTGGGGTGGATATCAGAGGCGGGGGTGCGGGCAGCGGAGACTCTGCTGTGGGCGGAGGCTGTTGATGGACCTGGACGGGCCGGTCGGGCCGAGGAGCAGGAGCAGGGGCTGTGGAAACAGGAACACAATACGGGGGGGGGGGGGGGGGGGGAGCATTCCCTTTCCTCATCGTAATCTCTATTTCTCTGTCTTTTTTTTTCACTTCCTCAGTACTATCTTTCTGACTTGCTTTTACCATTATGCTTTTAGCCTGCAATGCTGTTTGTCTTTCTGCTTCTCGTTCTCATTTCCTATAACCATCCCAGTCTTTTTCTCTTTCTTTGTCTTCTCAAACTCTAACTTTTCTCTACATTCTTGTAACTTGCTTTCACTCTGGGTTGCTTTTAGTGGAAAATCAGCTATTTTATGCCACAGAACAACCTGGTCTACAACACCGCGACCCCATTTATCAGCCATCGTTCGTCCCGGTCCAACCAGCGCGTCCGGGAGACAGACCTCCTTTTTACTATTACTTGACCTCATTGTAATCAAACCCACACGCGCACACACACAATTATCAGATAACACTCATTCACTCACTCATTCACACGGTTATCTGTCGTCCACACTATATCACTGCCTATTTTTATTTGCACCACCTGCACAGAAAAATTACTTTTCTTAATTGACCATCCAACAGTGCACTTGGTATATTGATCAACTACACTAGTAGTATGACTTTTTTTTTTTTTTTTTTTAAACTGTGCATTTAATTTTTTCAATTGTTATTTTTAGTTCCATATTTGGTATTTCATACGATATCTTTTTAACTAGTTTCATTTGTAATTACTTATTAGTATTATTCATAGATCAGTCGAATCACTTAATTTACCTGTTTCCGGATCAGGATTTCTATGTCTTAGACAACAAAGTTCCCAGAACTTTTCTGCGCAGCCCGTTCCCAGAACGGGTTTTATCAGGTTCCCAGAACCTGAACCACGTGGTCTCTTTTTTTGTCCTCTAGACAATAGAGTTCCCAGAACTCTTTCTGCGCAGCCCGTTCCCAGAACGGGTTTTATCAGGTTCCCAGAACCTGAACCACGTGGTCTATCTTTTTGTCCTCTAGACAATAGAGTTCCCAGAACTCTTTCTGCGCAGCCCGTTCCCAGAACGGGTTTTATCAGGTTCCCAGAACCTGAACCAATTGGTCTATTTTATGTATGAGGAAAACCAGTCTCACCCTTTGTCTTTGTTCGGTACGGCGTATCCGTCCACCGATGCTCCCAGCCGGGTTCAAGGCAGGTCCTTCTCCTCCGAAACTATTTCAGAGTGTGGTTCCCTGAGCCACTCCTAAGCAGCCCCCGTGCACGGTTAACCTCAAAGTCCCCGGGAGCAATCGGAAAACGGAGCTAGCCGTCCCATCTGGGTCGCCAAGAATTGTCGTGGAAATTCTAATAAAGGAAGAGAGACTGCGAGTTCCAAACACACAGGCCTTTATTTCTTAAGTTTGCAAACTGAGAACACTCTCAGCACACAGGGTGCTAGATAATCATCGAGCAGTGTTCCAACATACAGAGTTGGATCAGTTTCTTATATACCTTAAAATTGTCAGCAAGGCAGAGGGTTAGCCAATGATGATTCAGGTATTAGCATATAAGAGAAAACTTATAACTATGCATACTTGGCATAAAACTAAGCAAGCAGATAAAAAGGATGGGTGGTTTGGGTATACGTGCAAAAAGACACGTCTGGCTCATCCTTTTTTCTCACAGCCGCAGCTGCAGTGTAGGCATCTTGCGGTTCCTTATCTTTAGCAAGGCATGCAAGGTTATGGGAGAACAAAATGCCAGTACATTATGTCGAGTCAGTTCTATTTTCTGTAACATTTCTATAACAGTCCTTACTCTGGTCCCACTGCAGTTGGATATGCAATGGACTATTATAGTTGAAAAGCATGAAAAAAAATAGATACTGTCTTTTGTCAATTGTGATTTATTCTCAATTCCAGGATTTCTAAACTTCTTAATATACATGGCTTCTCTTCTTGAGAAATGCCTGACCGATCCATCTAGTGCTATTGAACCTATACAAGGATGGATTTACATTATATACTGACTCAAAAATCAGCCAAAAGGTATTCAATGAATCATTAATTAAATGAATGAATGAGCAATAAGATACATGTAGGTGTGAAGGGAGAAGGAAATTGCCTTGCTATCCAATCCTTACTAGACCTTGGGGGAAAAAACCCATCAATTTGGGGTTGCTTTCAAAGTCTACATTTTACAGGGCATGCACACCCCCACACATTATTAATGTCAGCATCTGATGCTATAATTTACTGCAAATGTGCCTGTAAATGGTGATAAACTTATCCAAAACGTTTTGGGCTTCTTTTTAAACAAAACTTGTATTGACTTTTCTACAGCTACATTTCAAAACTATTCCAGACTTTTTGTTCAGAAAATATGTCAATAGGGCTATCTCTTTCCATTCGATTTACTCTAAAGTGTCTTTCTCAGAGATGGTGCAGGGAAAAACTATTTCTGCAGAACAGTCATCCCTCATCTTAATGACTGCACAAATATGACAAATAACAGCTGTGTAGCTGATGTTTTATAATGAGCCTGATTGTTTGACATACAACACATGCCCCGTACCCTGGAATTCTTAAACACATGTGACTATACACTGCTCACTGCAGACGTATTAGCTTATACATTACATTACAGATTAGCATTCTATAGTAGTAATAATGTGAGGCTTACTTCAGCTGATTGAGGAATTTGATTTAAAGATATCGATGAGAGCTTGTTTGCATTAAGGCATAAAGGCATGCAAGACATCTAAAGAGCCTACTTGACAGGAGACTGCATGTATATGTATTCTTTGCTCTTTCATTTCATATGAGCTTTCAGAATTTATTTTCTTTCCAAAACTGACTATCCTGCTCTGTGTTGTGAATATTTTATAGACCCTAGTTTAACCTTATAGTTTGCTACCTCATTTGAAGAAGGTAGTTAAAATTAAAACATGTTTAATAGTTCCGTCACTTTTTCTTTACAGGTTTTGTATTGCAAAGAACAGCTTCACAGTCCAAACATTTGTTCCTTGTTTCAGCTAATCCGATGTACCTGTGGCGCTTTTATGTTTTGAAAAATAAGACCTTTAAAAGGAGGACAACACAACTGCTACTATGCACAGTAGAAACACAGTACAAGCATGTGTGTTAAATCTGAAAGGTCTGTGTGATTTGCTAAAATATCATTAGCTCTATTAACATTGGCATTGGTCCCCCTTTTATTGAACTGTGAATCTTTGGTTGACTTTTTTTTTGTTTTAATACATGGGGATATTTCAAATACAATGCTAGAGATAAACTTCAGCAGCCTGGTACCTTTTCTGTAGGTCTGATAGCAGCCAAATCATTTGAGTGAGTCTGACCATGAATAGCAATGTCTTTAAAGTATAATCCAAATTAAAGTATAAGATACGAGTAAATAAAAGGGCACCAATGCTACTAAATCTTGAGCTATTAGAAATAAGATCATTGACTTAAAAACCTTTAAAAGATTGTAACTGTTGGCAGTAGTTTTACGATTATCTCTCAGTTCTTTTTATATAGGTGTCTGCATCTAAACAAACCAAAAAAAAAGGTTTTAGTGAGATGTTTTTTTTTTTTTTTTTCAGATAGCATTCGTAAATAACATCGCTAAGACAAGAAGATCGATTTCCATTATGGAAAACAATAGACTTTGAGTTCCAGGTCTTATTATTGGTAGAATGAGTGTCACGGTCTTCCCTTGGGGACTCCATTCAAGATATTTTGCTGTCTGCTTGGACAGAGTGACAAATCATTTCTGCCTACCAGGGGAGCACTTGATAGATTCCTTAGGGTAATGCAGAAACATGGAAAGTCAACACTGATTTTGGAGGGCTTTCATGAAATGTACTGTATATGTTTGTTTTTTCAACCTCTTAACATGCAAGAGATAAAAGGTTGTCCCTCTGAATTTTTCACATACCATTTCTTCTAAAAGAACAACTATTCTTAAATAATGTTATCAAGAATAATGTACATAGTGGTGGCATGAATAGTCCCTTCCTTTAAATACATTAATGCCAGGCCTTGTTTTATGTTAGAATATTGAGGTTGAATTCTGAGAAAAGAGTTCATACAGCACTACAGTCAGAAGCCAAGATGGTGTCTTTGTTGCATAACTTCATACTGTTGTTTCAACTTGAACGCCCAATAGCATCCCAGTGCTGTTTTGTCTTTATCGTATGTACACCTACTTATTTCCATGTGTCTGTCAGTATGAATAAACAAATTAAGGACAAATATAATTATATTAGTCTGCAGCTAAAACATTTTGTTCTCCTTGGATCTCTTTCAATGCTCTCAGACTTTGACAAAAATTAAAAAAAAATAACACTTTGAAAAATGAGAAGATTTGTTGGAGGAATTGCTGGCTGGTAAAATTGTTCTGATGACTACAGAATGGAATCAGCACAGAGTCCCTCGCAAGCTCTCCAATTAAATTATTCAAAGCCCTTTTACGCTGTAGAGAATCGCCACCCGTAGTTTTCAAAAATAGAACACATGTACACCGCACATACTGTAAATCTAGGTCTTAATTTAAATGGGCCTGTGGATGAGTTTCCTTAGTAAAAGTAACAGAGGAAAAAGCTTTTTGTTGGTACTGGGTTTCTTCTTCCATGTGGTGCCAAATGACTACATTAGATTAAAAAAAAGGCTCAGCTCGGTCTAAAAGGCATTAACTTAGGTCTAAAAGGTTTCTTGGATAAGGAAATAACGGCAGATATATTTTTTTTAACAGGCTTTTGGCTCTTCAACATCTTCTCGAGTTAAAAGGAAAGAGGAAAAAAATGCTCAACTCAGTAATAAGTTTATAACAGAGGTGCCCAGCGAGGAACATTCCAGCTTGGTTATTTGTTCCAACCATTCTCTAAATTACTTCATTGAACCAATTAAACCTCTATAGCTGACTTTAACTGCTTAATTTATAACTTACCGGATAAAATCGGAAGTGGAAAGGCACTCAAGCAGTGAGCAAAGCTGGTGTCAGCTAAAGATTGCACAAACGGTGGGAGCATTTTTATGTTATACAGTATATGGCAAGTGCCTGAATGAAGACTTAGTCAGTCAAGTGCAATACACACATGGTGCGTGTTATAAACAGTTTTTTTTTTTTTCTTCAAGCAATACTATTGAGCATCCTATAAACTGGATTATAAATTCCTTTTTTCTCCTAAAAAATAATTGGTATACTGTTATACCACAAAATTATGTCAAAATGTTACCCCCAAAGAAATAAATATTTATAAACAAACGTAGTCATTACATCATTAAACAAAAAAAAAAATGTGCGTGTCCTGGAAGAGTCTTTGCCCATCAGAATGATACTATTTTCATTTCCATTGTAATTATTTCACACTGGGCCCTGTGTGGCTTGTCCTAAAATCACTCAGACATCCCGGAGATGCTCTTTTGTCTGAAATGACAGGAGGAAAAAAAGCATATTTTCATCAAAGAACATCTGTTTGGTGTGGTGTCTATTGAAAATAAAAACAAAAAAAACATTCTGCTAATTTGAAACAGTGTCTGTTCTGGGTCCATTAATTTCTCCATTATTACCATATTTATTTAATTTTTTTGCCATATGGTTTAATTAGGATTCCATTTTTGTAAGACATTATTTTGCACGAAGTAGTGTCGCGTGCATGTATATTCAAGAATGAATATATTCAATTACACCTTTCCACAAACAGGAGTATCCTCGAATGAATACTGCACTTTGTTTACATATTCTTCTTTCTGAACTGGTGAATGCGATGAAGAGAAGTAGTAGGGGTGACGTTGTCTATGCATTGGGCTCTGGGATAGAAGGCTAATGCATATTGTTACAGAAATATTAAGCTGTCTGATTGATTTTGTGTGATGTAAAGCAAAGGTACAAGATTCAAATTTCACCCGCTCTCAGAGGGCAGAATAATCTAGTAAATATTGTATGCCTGTCTTGCCATCAATTATTCACAGAGTAACAAAAAATAACTGAACTGAACTGAGGTCTCGACCACACTAGGGCATGAGGAAATCAAGCTACTGTAGCTTTCTCACTAATCCCAATACAAAATGTCAAGCCTCGCTGGAACATGGATGGCTTTACTGGGAAAAGAAGAAAATAAGATAGAAGCAGTTAATGGGACAAGATCAGTTTCATGTCAAACATAATGGAGTTGTATATGTTATCTGGTCCCAAAATCCCATAGCAACAAAGTCTGAAACAGGTAGTCTAACACTGTGGCAGCCTGTGAATCAACCATCAAGTACGATTCTGACAGCTGTACCTATAAACCAGCAACACATAGCTGTTTAGGGATAAAAAGTGAAATACAGCAGACATGCCTCTTGGTTTAAAGTTCAAAAAGCAGAGCTTGGGTCATACAAGCAGTTAAAGTAATGGAAATTTAAACGTACCTCTCTATAAAATCTCAGCCATGCTCTTGGATGTGCCTCTCCACCTTTCCACCTTGTATCTCTTTGTCTGTTGATCAGTCGAACAGAGAAATGACAAGTCATTTTTTTCCACAAAGAAGCACCAACCACTCCAAATATCAAAGTCTAAATGCTGTCTTGTATTTTATTCTTTATACAGTTTTTGTATTTTTACAATTGTTGATAAATAACCTGCATATTAAGCCCACATGGTAAAATGCCCTTTTTCTTGTTAATGCACCCTCATTTAGGCTGAATAAGGGAGCTGTAATGGACCTGTTTTAATAGCCACCTGCCACATCTAATGCATCCAAAAGTGCATAAGTACAAATAGGGCGGTCTGATCACCAGGTCGTTAATGTTTGCACAACATTACCAAGTGTGCTACATTCTCTAGTATTGAAAGGTTCTGTTATTATTCTAATATGTAATGCACCCAATTCCTGGCAGAATAGAGAATGCAACCCTGGCAACCCTATTGATTAAGTTGCCTACTCTTAATCTTTGCTCTTTGATGTTTGACGTCAATTATCTTACCAATTTCTCTCTGTGAAACTACTGCAAAATGTAGGTACTGTGCTCCAGTCATCACCTCTGCAGAAGCGTTAGGTGAAAACAAAGCATAAAGTAATTTTAGAGCGACAGCGTTCCACAGCCACTCTGCATCTTAGAGAAGAAGAAAGCAGCGTAAGGAAAAAACGGGCATCTGTCAAAAGATATTTAACTACGTTTTTTTTATCATGATACATGATTTGCATGGCATTGTAATACTAATCTGGAAATGTAACTGCTTAATATCTTTTGTCTAGAGGCTGTTTGAGAATTAGATTTCTTTACTGAAATAAGGCTTTTGTCTTTGTGAATCTATCTTTTTTCTTTTTAATATGTAAATAAAGGTTGCCAGAGGGCTCAATATTAAGTGAGATAAAAAACAAACAATCATGTACAGTAATAAGGGATGTGAATGATGTCATTGTTATAGAAATATTTCTTGAATCTGCTTGTCTGGGGGCTCAGAGGATTAGGTAGTATGTTGTTCCTCAAAAAAAAAAAGGGGGGGCTTGACCATACCTTTACTTTTGCAATATGACAGTTATATAAGTCAGTTCACTTACTAGGTAAATAAAAATAAAAAAAATTAACAAACGGAAGCTATGTTATCTAATTAATTTTCTTTACCTTAGGGGGTGAAATGATTTATGTATCATGCACATCTTTTGGCAAAATGCATCTGGACTACATAATTACTAAAAATGGATGCAAGCTGAGGATTGCTATTAAAATCCCAAAATGGATAACAGTGTCTAATTTTAAAGAATTATGATCTACAAATGGAAATGTGTTTGTCACAAGATAAAAAATAAATAAATAAATAAATAAATAAATAAATAAAGCATTCAGATAATAAAAGGTTTCATTTTTCCAGATTAGGAAGACAAATCATTTTTAATAATAATCCAACAGAAGAAAAGAACTTCCCAGATATCGATGTTGTTGAACCCAGCGGTGTCTAATTTAACTTTTTCATTAGAGATACATACGTCAATATTTATAATATCTAGCTAGACACTAGTACTAGTCCTAAAAATAAATGGCAAAATACCTACCCAGTAGCACAGTATGTTTGCGCAAGAATGGACAGCCATCATTCTTTGGCTCATTATCTTTATATAGAATAAGGAGTTATCTTTAGAAAACACACATTCAATAGTTTTCAGGTTTTCTTTTTTCTTTGCATAGATAATTTTGCACAAAGACAATGCCTGGTCAACTATTAAGAACAAGAGGTGACAAACACAGTAGGGGCTCACATGTCCACTAGAGAAGTTGCGTTTGAGAAATGTCCTGGTGATTAATATTTGAAAATTCCTTCCAAAACCCTCAAGCTGGGCTCTGCTGTGCTCGGAACATCCTATATAATTTGCACATTTTATTGGAAAGTGTATTGGGTTGGCTGGAATGAAAAGATAAGGATTCTAATTTTGCGAGCGAGTGCATTCAGAAAAGAGAACTAATGGCTAATGTGATTATAAACAGACACTGAAGGAAATCTGATTTACGTGTTTTTTTTTGGGGGGGGGCGTGGGGGGGACGACGACAGAGTTTGTATTTTTAAACGCATCCCAGTTTAATGATGCATCTAAATTCTGTTTTCCTGCTTGTTATCTTTTATTAATTATGCAAAGATGATAAAAGTGTTTTTAATTGTATTTTGCCATAGGCTAAGAATGTTTTTGACTTTTATATATTTCCCTCTGGCATACAGACCTAGTTGTGCTGTGTTCATGAACTCCCTGAATCGTATTGATATGGACTGCAATCATGCTGATGGTTTGAGAAGGACATAAGTGATTGTATCTTGCTTAGATGTTTGTTCAATTACATTAAACAACTGGAAAACGTTATATTTGTTAGAAACCAGCCAGTAATTGACCTAATAAATAAGCCTTAGTTTATTACATAAAGCTGATTTGGTAGAGGTTAAGACCAGCTTGCTGGAGTCAAACCTTCTACTTATCCATTTGGAAACAGATAGCTCAAGAATTCCCTCCAGACATTAATCACTTTTCTTATTGACTAACAGCATACAGAGTCTATCCAAAAGTTTATCAGTATTGGTTATCTGGTATCAGTCGACTTTACGGGGATTTGAATTTAAAGCAAGCTAAGATCAATAAGTTGCTTCTGCAAGAGAGCAAAATTCAATGTCATGTTTTTAACCTTTTTCACGCTGTGCCTTTTCACACCAGCGATCAGGCCAGACAGAGTTGAGGAATGGGAAGCTCTCAAACCCGATAAGTGATTTGTTTGCTCCACGTCTCAGGGCTGTTTTCTACATGCAGGTATCTGATAACATAATGTCTGCAGTGGTTATGGTTTTTCTCTGCAGTATTCCTAATGAAGTGCATGAGCTGGCAACTACTGTAGGAAGATAACTTTCCTGCAATTGCACCAATTCAAACTCTTCTTAGGGAAATCCAAAACCACCGCACGGGGGCTTGGTGCTGATGAAGGCGTAAAGCCTACAAATAGTCTGATCTGTGAATGTTAATTAATATACTGAAGCGCTTGCTGTGGAAGAGAATTTGATGTTAAAAATCTCTTCCAGAATCATCTGAACCACAAATTGAAGGCATGTTGTCTGTGGCTGAAAATACTAGAAATTAAGAACAGATCCATTAATTGCATATAGATTTCATACAGGACATTGGCTCAACCAACACAGTCAAGATACATCCATGATCCTTGGAGTCCATGTTCAAGATCAAGTTGTCAGAATAGTTCATTCTAAGCATTTCTTTCAGAAATATTGTCAAGACATATACATACAGCTTGAATTACAAGGGTATACTTTTTTAACCTATTTAGTACCATATTTAGGCTCCCAGTTGTTTGGCTGATGAGAGAGAGAGAGAGGGAGAGAGATATGAATTGACATGATTTGTGCTGAGGAATTCCCCTCAATTGATTCTAATATAGTTGTGGACACTGCTTTCACAATATTAATGGCATTATAGAACCTCAGAATAATACATTGATTCACTTCTAAATTACATGTTTTTTCCAAGATTTGCAAGGAAAAACAGGTTCAGACAAACAATATAAGTAGCACAGGAAGGACTGATGTGTTGAGGTGCTGGTAAGATGTATGTGCCCATGAGCTTTCTGATATTTTACCTGGAATGAATACTCGGTACATCCAGTAGGTTTTGACTCAAGTTTAACAATTTCTATTTTGCAGACTCTCATCAACTACCAGATGGAAATGTTATATTGCTATTGACTTGGAGAGTGCTGACCATCACTCATAGGTAATTGTTATATTGGTAATCTTTCCCCCTATTATATCCAGAAGCTATACAAAAAAAAAAAAACAGCTGTATTTGAGTCTCATTTAGAGCATTATCCCTGTCCATTAGGGTTCGCCCTATACCTTAAAAATAAGCTTTTAAATTTGAATGGTAAAATGACCCAATTTTAAAAACAAATTAAGAACATGTGTTTCCCATTGTTTTTGTTCATCTTTCAAATAATTATGTTAAAAAGCATTGACAATGAATTACATAAACAGATCACAGAAATGTTATAGATGAAAACTGAAAGGGATATGCCTTGTTTGAATGGATCATACTATTTTAATTTGCACATCAAGTACTTGTTATTTCAGTCAATCAGGCAGTCATTCATTAACAGCACAAATCCAGTCAAACTATATAAATATTAGAGCACATTCCCCTAATCATGCAGTTGTATTGCTAAACATGCCATTATTGCTGTGCAGTTACAGTCCAGGATGAAAGCTGTGTCACAGTTCAGTTAATCACAACTGTGTAGGCACCTACTGGACCACCCGCTGAGCTCACATACTGTAATCTGTCCTTTCTAAAACCTCACCGACAGAAAGAACAGTGGTAACCAACTACTGCTACTTGATTCCATATAGAGCAAAGGGTGGTCAACCCTGGTCCTGGAGAGACGCAGGGTCTTCTGGCTTTTGTTCCACCCAAGTACTCAATTACTTAATTAAACCAATTATTTTCTTAATTGGTACACACAAAAGAAAATGTCCAGGTCTTTATCCATTGATGATTTAAGGATACCCAGAAAACCTGCAGGATTGTGGCTCTCCAGGACTAAGGGTTGGCCACCCCTGGTATACAGTGTACTAAACAAAAATGCAGCTTCACCTGCCAAACTCTTAACCTAACCTAAAAAGAAAATACAGAGACACAAACAAAAACCTGGAGTCAGAACACAGCTATTCCTTGTAGATAAAGTTTATTTTTTAACCTTGTATTAAAGATTACAGTCCTGTGTTTATTTTATTCTCTCTTTCTAACACAACTGAACATTTCCCCTTTGCGGGAATTTGTAAATATTTAATTGTATTCTGGTCATGTTCGCTGATTCTGTACAGAAAGAGGAAATGGCAGTAGAAGATGAAGCATTAAAATTTAAAAGCTGTGAGTCACAGTTTACCTGTAAAGTTAAGCCCTAGAAAGGGGGGAGGAGGGGGTGGAGGGTATAAGGTCACCTTTCTTTGCTTTCCATCAGCAGTGGCTCCCACAGACTATCAGTGCAGTCTAATTGCAATGAAACCCTTTCTCTCTAGCACAGGAATAACTGCTAGAGACTCTGTTCTGAGAATTGGAAAGCAAAGCAAATTACCTTTAGCCTCCCTTCAGTCTTTGAAGTCCTGTTTGTTTGTTTGTTTGTTTGTTTTTTTTGGGGAGGGCGGTTGGTCGCTAGAGGGATATGTGATTTGGAGGCGAGCACAAAGGCAACTCCCAGCTGTTCCTTTCAGGTGACTTTATCTTTGTTACTATAAAGCAAATAGACAGCACTGATATATGATCCTGGGAAAGAGACAATAAAAGGTTTACAAACAATTCTTGCCTGTAATTTTAACAACACTGAATATCATCTCTGTTATTCGGTTACTTTATTAAATGTATTTGTCAGTTTTAAATTTTGAACTCTTAATAAAAAAAGGGTGTATCTGTGTATGGGTTGGTCAGTTAAAAGCCAAAGAAGCCAGAGAAAGAAAGGAACGAGATCTACAGAAGCTGAAAGTGGATCAAAACTTGGAAGAAAAAAACAGCATACCGCCTGGATTTAAGGGCTGATTTAAGGCCTGGACACATCAGCGCTTCATTTCACCTGGCATCACTTTTTGATATAATGGATTTCTATGTACCCGCACACACTAGGGCATTACCTCATGTTGCGTCTAGGAGTGGCATGTCCAGATTTCTCCCAGAGTAATTTTTTGATGCCCCGCTCAACCAATAGCTGTCAACTCCTGGGTGACGTCAGCAGAAATGAAAAACTAGAGGCTCATCACTTCAGAGATGGACATTCCAGGTGAGTTATTTATTGGTCTGCTTTGGGAAATTGAATGGAGTTTTGTCATCTGTCATTCTCCTGCTTTCATAAAAGTATAATCTATAAACTATAATCCATAAACTAAAGCCTGTCAATAATGTCAAACACTTTGGACTGCAATCCTATGAAATGAGAAGTTGAAACGTGTATTGAAAAAGTTGAAAAACTGCTATCATGTCATTGCTGATATAAGCAACACCAAAAAACAAACAAACAAACAAACAAAAAATGTGAATTATCGACATCTCTGTCAGATTCATATACTGTGTGTTGATTTGTTGTTTATGTAGGTTTACATAAACTCCATTCCTTATATCATAGTGTTCTGTACACTTTCTTTTTTTTACATGGATTATATATAAATCCATGCTGAACCAAATCTATCTTTCCATTTCTGGCACAGAGAGAATCATACAAACAACCTGAGTCAGTAACTGTACAGAAGAGTTATGACATTTTCTTTTCAAACAACCTACATTTTCTATGTAAGATTTATTTTTCACTCTAAGTGTACGAAATACAGTGAGTATATGTTATACTATAGCATTGTAAAATGTCTTATGCATTGACTTAGAAGATCGTTCTGAAACCTAGCTGTGGCAGGGCGATTGCCCTGCACAGTGGTAAATTAGTGTTGGTGTGATTTATGTGGGAATGGGTTTATTTTGTGTCGTTTTGGGAGTTGATTTGTTTGATTGAATTATTGTTTACAGACGGGCGCTCGATTGGGACTTGCTGCCTGCTATGCTTGGTTGAGGGGAAGGGCAGCAAGTGATTGGCTGTGCTGGTCCTCAATCAGCAGGTGGGCGGGTCTCGACAGAGTGTCCGTCAGGTTAAAAACATCCGCGGGAGCTAGATCAGGGCTGCTGCAAGGCCTACCGTTTTCACGGCACTTTTGATTTATAGTTTGTGGTATTGTGTTTTATTTTACACTTTTTGTACAGCTTGATGTACAAGTCCTCTGTGTGTTACCATCGCTGGTAACGTCACATGACCACCTTTATTTTACTTTCGATTTTCTGTTTGTTTGTGAATAAAACCTGCGCGCCTGTGCCGGCGTTTTCAACAACACCACGTCTGTCTCTCTGTATGCTTGAACAGCGGCTACCCACACGCGTGACACGAGGAAGACCCTGTCACACTAGCATATACAATTGATTCAGGAAACGGCATTCACATTGGACAATTAATTAATATGACTATTGATTATTTTATTTGTATGTGCTTTGTTTTGCTGTTTCATTCTTTATTAAACAAAAAATATCACTATATGAGCTACAAGATGTACCGGTGAGATCTTTTGCTGCATAATCAGTTGCTGTAAAACTGTGGTCTAGTAATATTATTGACTGTTTACACACACACACCCACACACACAAAAACACACACACACAAACACGCACGTACAACTACGCATAAACACACACTGTAATTATATGTTTAAACAGGCACAGTACTAAAGAAGACAAAGTTTCATTATTTTGGAAGACCTAAAATCCCTTTTTAAGAAGCTCAAGTCAAATGGAAATTTATGTTCAAACTTATGTACAGTACGCAACCTTTTTTTTTTTTTTTTTTTACATAAACTGCCTAATAAAATAATCTATTCTTCTTCCTCCTCCTCCTCCTCTTCTGTTGGTGTCACACTTTCCATGTCTACCCAAAACACACCCATATTTGCCTTTTATTAGGGGGAGGGAGGGTATTTTCACCCTAAATGGAATGCTATAAAATTACTTTTGTACCTGGGAAGGGGAATTGACGTTTGGGTTTAGACTCACTGGTGTGGCACTGTCTACTGCACGTCAACTGTTCAGTCCTTTACGCTAGTGGGGGAAGCTACAGGAGAGATTCGCTCCCCTACCAAAGTTAAGTGTACCACTAACTGGGATGCGGTAAAAGACGGAACGAGACAGAACGTCCCGGAACGGCACTTTAATTAATTGAATTGCATTAAAAAGCAGCGTAGAAGAATATTTTAACAATCAGAAACAATTAATAAAGCGCTGTCATTAACCCGTTCCGAACCAGGACCCTTTTATCATCACCAAAAAGCTCCCGGAACAGTCGGTTCCTAAGGTGCTTTTTTTTTTTTTTTTTTTTTTTTTTTTGCTATTGTTTATAATCGCTTATAACGTATAATGTATTTAAGTATAGGCGCAGTGCAAATAATTACGGATATAAAATTCAAATTGCGGCCAGCCAAGTATTTTGCACTGTGCCCTATTTAAGCTTAAGAGCAATGGAAATTACTCAACATGCACAAATAATGATCTGCAGTTATGATAATGAGGGTCTCAATGAGTGCATCGGTCTATTTAGCGGCCGCTAAATAGGTGACAGAGTTAGGAGTACAGAGAGCAGTAGGCGCTGTATGACATTTGAGGAGCACGAAAATACAAACCAAAAAAAATATGTCAGAAGGGCAGCAAAGTCCTCTTGGCGCATGTTAAAGAAAAGAAAAGTTTTCTGAGAAAGAGTTGAGAGTTGTTACGGCTGAGGTCACTCAGCATGAAACAGAGCTGTTTGGAAAAGCCTCAGCCAACATCAGTATCCTTAATAGTATCCTTAGGAAGTGATTTTTCAAATTTATTTTTGTTCAATAAATATGCTCACCAGCGCTTCAACCCGCAGTACCTGTGTGTGTGTGGGTGTCAACTTCCTGGTCACCACTCAGCCATCCTGTCACAGATGCTAATAGACGCTTTTGATGGCAGTTTGATCCAGAAACGTCATTATTCTGGAAACACTATATTTTCTCTTTATATCACGCTTTCCTTGCAATGATTAAAACACAGCAGTAGGGTATGCAATGTTAATGCACTCTGCAGCATCACCTGTGTTTTCAGATGAATCCCACCCCAGGATTTGTATTGCTGTTCTGCTTGATCAGTCTTTGGAACTTCACCTTAAAAAGAAAAGTGCAAGAAACTGTAAATTAAACAGTGAATGCTGAATATCAGTTTTAGTGATAACATAGCTGCTGGGTTTTTTTTTTCTTGTTAACATCTGATTTCCTGTCTGTTCTTTTTTTATGGTTCTTAACAGTCAATTATATAAAACATGTATTATGGGAATACAGCAACCTTCATCTAATTACTCTAATCTAATGATATATATATATATATATATATATATATATATATATATATATATATATATATATATATATATATATATAGTGTTTAGGAAACTGCCAGCCCAAGCAACAATGTTACATCAATGAGTCAAGCCTTTCCTTGCAGCAATTCTTAAAAAAAACTTACAGATGACATGAGGGGTGACTTTCTTGGCTGCTCTCCGAAAGCCTGCTGATAAAAACTGAAAATCATTAACTGACATAATTTCCTTTAACACTGGCCCTAGGGACTCTCAGACAAAGAAAAGAGACCCGAATAACTCATGAGTTTGAATGCCACTGTAAATTATTGATCCCCCCCCCCCCTCCCCCCATTGTATTTAAAGGCAGAAAAAAATGCATTCTAGGCGATTATACATTCCATTTTCATCATCAATACCTATAGCAATAAAAGCATAACTCAATAATTACACAGCATATTTAAAGTATGAGAGGTATCTTCTGTAACTTCATCCGAATGCACAGCAAGTAATGAAATTGCTTATAAAACAGGCACTTGAACAAAATCCTCTATATAGTTGAGAGCAAAAACAATAAATCACACAGAGCCTCAAAATCACAACCATCCATTGTAGGTACAGGAGGCATAAATAAATACATAAATTAAAAAAAAAACATTGGCCCATTTTATTATATTATCACAACAGCGTAGCTCCCATTATTGATGCTTGTTAATGTGAAAATCTCCCCTCTACTTGCAGAATCGGTTATTGAGGACATCAGATATTACTTTTTTAGGAAAATGTTTTCTTGAGAGTGCTGTGAAACATGGGACACATTGGAATACACAATATTCTGGAAAGATGAGAAGATGCGGGGGGGTACAGTATTTGACTGCATATACAGTCATACAGGCACTCTGAGCTTTGCATTACACTGTTTTTTTTGTTTGTTTGTTTTTTTTTCCCTGAACAACATTTTTAATTATAGACATAAGGCCTCATTAGGTGATTGGCTCCAAGTAGACAAAAGATTTAATTGTTGTTAATCTCTTCAAGCTTTGAATGGCTCAGCATTAAACATCCTCATTTCTTAATGTAATCAGCATATTAAAGCCCATGCTCTACATTTCTAGGTAAAGTTTGCTTTAATTAAGTCTGGGTCACCTTAACCAACACAATGACTGTGAATCTCAATTCTGTACTCATAACTGAATTTAATGTTGGAGCATAATTGACAAGGACGTAACGTAAATACCTCTACCTTCATCACTTACATTGGAACTAATGGTGGAAATGGCCTGTATCATGTAATTACATCAGGTAACAATATGTTGTTCTCAAGGCCATTTCCATGTAGTTACCACGCAAGAGCAGGAACCATTAGCAGTTGCTCAGGTATGGCAATGCAATTACATGAATATTCAGTTCTACCTAATAACCCTGGCCTCACATTAACAAATACACAGCATACAGTAAACCTGTCCTAAACTATGAGATTTGTATTCTTCCCTTTTTCCTTCTGTTTTTACAGAGCTATAGGCAAATATCTTCTTATTCAGTAAGAGTCTTTTAGATTTGGTTAGTACTGGGCAAAAGACAAGTAGCCATGTAAATAACTTTTCATTGATACATGCTTTAGAAAGAAGTTTTAATGGCTTGCATTGTTTCCGCTACTCTTGTCAATCAAAATGCTGATATGCTGGGAAAGGTTTGGGTTTATGCAAGAATGATACTAAAACATGCAAGAATGCATCTGCATTCGGCTTATCATTTTTTATTGAGTTATGGATACATGATGTTGGGAAAACAAAAATAAGTTTGTATTGCTTAATAAAACTATTTTGTAATCAGATTTTCAGCATGGAATATATGTGGATGAAACAAATTACTTTTATCATGATCTTTTATTGTGAATCTAATCTGAAATTTCCTGATTAAACTAATTCCCCAGCTACGTGCTCCCAATTTGCTTGGCACCACCTACTTTGTGAAGTAAATTGTGCAGAGCATCTATTAGACTTCATTACCAAGACAGCTGCATGAATACATATGTTTTCAGGCATTTTTTTACTATTACTTGGTGTAGTACTTG
Source organism: Acipenser ruthenus (assembly GCF_902713425.1). Classification (NCBI taxonomy): domain Eukaryota; kingdom Metazoa; phylum Chordata; class Actinopteri; order Acipenseriformes; family Acipenseridae; genus Acipenser; species Acipenser ruthenus. The sequence continues at coordinate 5,317,837 of NC_081201.1, read as the reverse complement.
GTGTCTCTAATTACTGGGTATTTACATAGTAGTTCCTTAGTAAATACATGTGTACTTTCACTAATTTCAATTTTATTATGCCGAGTTAAAATGTACTTAATGTGTAAATACATCTTTTTGCACAATATAACCCTAACCCTATCCCTAAACCTTTTCTGATACAATTGTATACTTACATATATCAAGAAAAAAGATGTACGCATTACGTGCATTGTAACTATGCATAAACTCCATTGTAATTATGTGTAAGTAGACATGTATTTACTAAGTAACTACACAGTAATTATAGACACTTAATGTAAAGTGTTACCATTGCTTGTATCTCTAGTAACCAAATTAATAAATACATTTATAAACAAACCACCGCTTATAGACATTGTTATTTGAAAGCCACCTGATGTCATCAAAATATATCACAATATATTGATAGCTGCTGGTTTTCTATTTGCCCTAAAAGTCATCATACCAAGAAGACCTATCCAAATCCCTGAGATCTGAAGACCTAAAACAACCCTGGATGTCTGAAGATTCTTCACAAAATCTGCACATAGAAGTACTGTGGGACCTGTGCTCCTCTTAACCTTCAGTATGTATAATGAAGCTGGAGAAGCCACAGAAACACATTTCCACATTCTGCTGCAGGCAAAAGGATAAGGAATTTTTGCTGTCAGCCCTGAGAAAGATGGGGCGGTGTAGTAAAATATACCTGTGAAATCCTCACCACCTTTATTTTATAGCCTCTATTCTGCAGCTGCAACATATATTGTAACAAAAAAATACTATAGCAGTAAATCTAAATTATTTTATACACTGTGCATACAGGTCTCCTGTGTGGTTTGGCTTCTGGGAATTACAATTATAATGACTTAAGAATTTTTGTAATGTAAATGTGCACATCCTGCATTTACAGTAGTATAGATGTTTGCTCACAGGGGATTACCTTATCATGGCTAGACACATAAAAGGCATAATAGATAATAATTGTTAATGCTACTATTGCTCGTGTACTTTCATTCAGTAATTAACAATGCTTGCACCTCTGACAGCTCAGTTTCAGTATGTTTTGGGGATCGTGAACACCCCCACAAGGGTGCAGTGCCCCTGTGAACAGTCATGCTTGAGGAGAACTTGGTATATCTGTATATTACAACTGTGTGAAATATACTTTTACTGGTATATTTTCCTCTACAGTCTGTGCACTGCTTTACACTGCAAGTGATGTGCCAGAGAGAATGTTATCATATGAGTTACAAGGTAACAATTTGATTTCACCTGTCTGGAGAGCTGTTTAAAAACAGGCATGTTCGCATACAGTAGGGTGCACTCTCTCCTTGGTGGTTTTCAGTGTACTTTGCATAATGTTTGCAAACAAGATTCCCTGCCTATCAGCGAACAAGTAAATTAGCAGTGGAGATTTTTGCTCAGTTTGTTAATATTTGTTTTCTGTAATGAAGCATCCCTATGCAAACTCTTTTAGGACACATTTGCATAATTGTGTACAACCCTTGCATGATGCACACTGTTGTCCTTCAACAAATTGCTAAATAATTGTCAAGCCCTACAGCTGAAGAAATGAAAAAGGTGACACTATTGAAGCAATGTGAATGAAATGCATGTGATGAATTTGCTAACATGTATGTTATTGATTTTTTCAAGAGAAACCATTAGTTGCTTGCTGAAGTTACTGCAATTAACCAGTATTATAAAATGGTATGGAATACGTGGCTGCGCTTCCCTAATCCCAAGAAGACTACCCCTGTAAAATTAATCATTAACAACCTAACAGCAAAATGAAATCAAAATGTTACCAATGCACAAAACTGTGTAAAACATAAAAGGCAATTAAATTTAGAAAAAGATAAAAAAAAAAAACAACACCACCAGTTTCCAGAATTAAAACAATATCCAAAGTCAGTATTAGAAATTGCAGAATATAGTGCTTGGTAAGGCCCTAATGTCACAGTTCACTTGGAAATGAAAATGCACAAAAGCATCTAAAGATCACAAATTTTAAAAAAATGCATCACAGTATCTAAAACTGTTTAATGATTAACTTTTACATTACCTTGCTTGTCTTGTTCATTTTGTTTTTTGCTGCATTTTTATCATGTGAAATTGGAGTAACTGCACAATAAAGACTGATTTGGCATGCAAGAAAAAAAAAACACAAAAAAACGCACACATATATATACACACACATATTCTCCTCATTCCCATGATCATCCTTTACAATGTACTCTTCCTCCAACAAACAAACTAATGACTGTCACGATCTCATCACTAGAAAGGTCTGATTAGGTCCTTTTTCTCTTTAGATACCCTTTTATGTGCCACCTTGTTCTGGGGTTCACCAATCAGACTGATTGACCCAGCGGACAGACCCAATTGTAATTGTCACATTTGTGTCTGATGAGCCAGAGATGATGAATTACACACCTCTTGTAGTAATTGCAGATAACAGCAAAGATACTCCCAAACCACTCTAATACATAAAAGGGCGATGCTATGACAATAACCTTGTTACCGACCTCCACATGACCCAAAACTGCAAGATTTGATCAGATCTTGGCTTTGATCCTTGCAATTAGAACTTGGATAAGCAAATCTCAAGAGATTTATGTTCAGTCTCCTCAGTTCTGGTCTTCAAAAGAGGCTTACTTTTCTCTTTTATTTCCTCGGTTTTATAGGGATGAAGCTATTGCCATTAAATGTTTTTGGACCCATAGCAGAAGTACTGTATGCATTTTAGCTTTAGAAAAGCTTTTATAATAAATGGGAAATAGTTAATTGTATTTGGAGTAGAGTCTAATCTCACAGGGTCTTTACTGTGTTGGGTTAAATATTAGAATCATATGCTCTCATTATGAATATTTTTTTTTATTAGTTAGATTTTCTTCTCCCTCAGAGTAATCTTCAATGGTACTTCTAATAAACGTTGAAAGTATATATGGTGACATTTGATTTTATAAATTACAAAAGCTGGCTCACACGTTTAAATGAATAAATACTTATGTGTCGCTCAGCACTATGTTGGTTAAAGCTTTTTTAATGTCATGCCCTTAAATCAAAACTCAGCTGCATCATTCAGCCCAGTGGTAAAGACAGAATCAAGTGCAAATGCAGAGGACTTGACCTTAAGACAGACCTTGAAATGTGCCAAGCTCAAGATGTGGCTGTCCCTGGGTGTGAAAGCCAGACAGGTCAGGATGAGCAGGGCTGATCTCAATAGAATCACAGGGGAAGACAACCCTGAACAGAAGAAGCTCAGAGAAGGACTGTGTTCATGGGTGAGTGACAACACTGGACAGGTGCCAAAATGACAAGCTGGTGCAGAGAAGTAAAAGGCAGAAGTTGACAGGAAGATAAAAGGAGTTTCAACTGAATGCAGAAGGTTAGGAACACTATTTTAAGCACAATTATTCCATCCAGTTATTACACTGTAACTGCATATGTAGCTACGGGGTAGAGACCAAATCAAAGTTTGCAAGTTGGAAAACTTTTTTTTTCTTAATAAAGCTGTTCAACTGTGGTTCTGTAGATACGGTGTATTTAATGTGTGTAGCCAAAATTGACAACTTGGCACTGCCAAGAGGTAAATCTGAATTCCCCTGACTGCATGACTCACTCTGCACAGCATCCAATCATGCCACCATCTAATATGCTTACTTAAGCCCTTAGTACAAGATTCATTCCTATGGAAAACCATTCCCCTTACTGAGGGCGCACAAGCACGACCCCAAACTGGAAACAATAAAGGCAACTCAGATTTAAATCTCAAACAAGTCATGAATTAGATGTCAAGTGTGTTTATACAAGAGCTCATTTTTAAAGCCTGGGTGTGAGCTGGCAGCGTTGTGGTGCAGCCTTTAAATGGCTGTACAAATAGCAGGCTAGGCGAAAGAAGGCAGTTTAAGCACTTATTTACAAGCAAAAAAACTTAAATAAATGTGCATCAAATAAAGGGTACTGCATCTTTAAATATGGTACAACTATCAACACGATAGCCCAGGCAGAGCAAGGTTATACACAGGTGTTATTCATGTAAGCAGGCACAGCTGCAGATGCTGGGCTGGCAGGTAATCGTCTCTGGTTGTTCTGGAGGTAGTTATCTGCTTTCAGTCCAGAAATTTAAGGAGAATTGTAGTCCTTGGTTTGGTTTGGTTTGGTTTGGTCCTTGCCCTGGGTTTGTCTCCCACAAGTGGAGAGACTGATCCTAATATACACCTGTGGCTGGGCTTAATTGATTGTTAATTAATCAACTAAGTCCCAGCCACAATCTGCATGTGTATTTGGCAGGGATAGCATTAACCTTATCCCTGCCAAACTGGAACAACAATAAATAATACATTTTATACTTGCACCCTGTCACACTGGACTTATACAGGTTTCATTTTCTTTCTTTCTTTAATTTGATTTAAATGTCAGAAGCTTTGGTGCATTGGCAAAACAGAATGGGCAGGCATTCTAGAAGACTGTTACTGATTACAATTTTAAAACGGTGCTTTGAACCACAAGTTCTCCCTAATGGAGCCCTAATATACCTGATGATTACCATTTGTATATTGTTCACTTACCTCCACATTATCTATCAGCAGTTTCTTAAATAAATATTTGTATTTTTTTACAATTCACTAATTACTATCAGCGGTGAGTCAGAACCTTACCCTGGAAAGTGTAAGACGCTTGCTTAATGCACTTGAAGGGCTGGAAAATTATTATTTAGTATCATAATAGAGTTTGTTACCAGGCAACAGCAATTCCGAATGAATGAACCTTTTCAAATTAGTCAACCCAATGAAGCACAATGAGTCTATGACAGATTTATTCTCCCAGCCTTCCCAGGTCTAACTATTTAATGTAGGCTATAAACATACTAAACCTGCTCATTATTATTTATTTTTTTGGAGGACTGGAACTAAAACTAACTGGATGTTTTGACACAGATCCACAACATAACATTTGTAGTTTTATCTGTAGCAAATAAACTTCCTCTCCACTTGAAACCTGCCTGTTTACCACATCCTTCTGTGAACCGAAGTTCAAGACCAAAAGCGAAATGTAATCACCAATGAATCACATTTCAGTATACAATTAAACCCAATAATGTGACACCACAGAGTGAATTGGTTTTGAACCAGATGCTATCTAGTTTGGGCATCCTAAACTAGATCGACTTATTATTCCTGCAACAGAGTGGGTGTAAGATTATTTTAACTACTATGCTTTATGCATGCTTGTCAATTAAAAGTTTGAAATCACCTGCCCTACAAAAGATCAGTAGACTGTTCTAAAACACAACTTGCAATGCAGTATCATTGTTGAAACTGAATGCTGTAGTACTCAAATTTCAGTAGGCTGGTAGCCCCAAACATTCATTTTTTCTAAAGTGGAACGAATCCAAAGGAATGCTGAAAGTGCTGACTTTGCCTCTCTAGTCATCTGACCTTAATCCAGATGATCACTTGTGGAATCTGAATGCGGAACACAAAAGACAAGTCAGCACTATGGAAAGTGATGGAAGGTGCAGCAGTGAGTTTACAGATTCTAGTGTCACATGACTCACAAGAAAGATGACACAAGGAATAAAATAAACAGGTAATATTGTATTCTGTGTATAGATATGCATTTGGAAGAAGTCCAATATCAGGAGTCTATGCGAGTTTCCTATTAAATGGGCTTGAAGGAGTTCAATGCTGAGCAGAGGAAATGGTCTCCATTGTATGGGTTAATTCTATGTGAAGAGTGCTGTGTTAATAATGTGACCCAGATGTAAACCAAAACCAGATGTTTTAGACTATGGAATTCTATAGGATTAAGTGTAGAGCCTTGCTACCCGATCCAAGCCCGATGGGACCCGACAATAAGTATGGGGTTCAGGTCGGTTGTAGTTTGTATATTATAGTTAGGGCTCGGGTCGGGTCGGGTCATTGTGTTATCGGTGAGTGGATTATGCCGTTTTTATTTTTAAGTGAGTATTTTTTTTCTTACTCTGTGTGCAAGTGCTTCCTAAAACTCACTTCCTGCTTCCTTTTTTGCCCGTCTCTCATGAGTGAAGCGCTACCATGAGTGGACTTCTAGTGTGCAAGTCAGTTAATCAAAAATTTGTACGAAGGACAGATTTTCTACATTAAAAATACAGATGAACCCGTTTTATATCACCTCGCTTAATATCATACCCCTTTTATTATCACGATTTTTGAAAAATTCACCATGCATCATAGATTCTTTGAGAAATTACCTCTCTTAATATCATCTCACAAACCCGCTTATTGTCACGTTTTGTGCAGCCTGTCAAATGCTGCGAGGCCGGGCTTTACTAGGTAACCACAGGATATAATTAATTTCCAACGCAACGAACAAGCAATAATCATCTCGGCTGATAAACTGACATTTTGTGCAGCCTGTCAAATGCTGCATGGGCGGTCTTAACGGGTACAGTTCAGTTAGAAAACACCAAAGTCACCAAATTAACAGTCAGTAACAAATGCACACACACACACACACACACACACTCAAAAGTTTGATAGCTCTCATCAGTCGACAATTCATGCCTTTTTTTAGATAATGACACAAACTGTTTCGTTCCAGTTAATGATACAAAACGTATTTGTCCTGTAGAAAACTATATGCATTTGTTTAAATGTAAAGAACGACTAAAAAATGTGTAGTATTAAAACACGCTCTTTAATTCACTGTTAGTTTTCTTTCTTTTTCTCTCGCACTCGTAATGTGCTGTCCTAGGCAAACGTGAAACCCGGTTTATATCATGACCCGCTTTATATCACAAATTATGCCTGCACGTCAATCATGATATAAAACGGGTTCATCTATATATATATATATAAAATGTTAAATCTAATTATTAGTTGTCCTTTTCTTGTATAGCAATCCAGTTAATGGAACTCCTTATGTCTTTAAAAAAATATATGAGTTTTCTTCCTTTTGTTGAACCATTCAAGGTGCTTTCTCAATGTTATTTTTAGCTGGCAGTTCAAGTTGTTAAATTGCTGCCCTTCCTCTCTCTGACTGACTAAAAACTTGGTGAACAAAGAAAAAAGTAGGTCCTGACCTTGTAGTTACTCACTGAGTTACTTACTCTTAATTGTGCAGTTGGCCTCAAACTTTATCAGTGCTGCTACAGTTACCGAGCTGGTCTCACTCCCTTTTCTCATCTTCTTCTTACAGTTTTGAAGGTGCAGTGCAATTCTAAATAGTTTTAAGAACAGGGACTTTATCTCTGTGGTCGTCATAGACGAGGTTAGCTGGCCTCTTTTGAAAAATGCTGGATTTTACCTGTGTTAAGGTCCTACAATATCTTACAGGCAGCTTTAAAGGTGATCTGATATATTTTAACCTAAATAATGAATTGACAGCAACACTTAATACGTTTGGTCAATTATTATGTAATTACACGCACTTAAATTAATAGAGTGAGATGTGTAATTAAAGTTAAGATGCACATTTACTTCGAGAATTCTAATGGACTATTTGCAGCTATCGTTCATCATAGACTGCGTTTGCTGAATAACCATCAAGTAAATTGATCATCAACAGTAGCATGTCTTTTCATTTTACCATGTACATCTCGCGTGCCACCTCTTGTGGTTCATTTGCTATGTATAAATGTTGTATAACTGACATGCAAATCACATTGTTTGGATAGGCCCTGGTAAGGAAATTTACAAATGTCGTTCTAATCTCTTCCGACACTGTTTTTATGCTGAGGTTGGGTACATCAAAGTTCTGAACAGCAGCTAGTGTGACAGCACAGTTGCCCTAAGCGGACCCTTTTGTAATATGGCAAGTGGATCTCAAGGAATGTGCTTCTCTGTCCTCCCTTGCTGGTAGCTTTGCAGCCTCACGGCTCAAATGAGTGTCAGCTGGAAATAGATTGGGACACCTCTGGTCACTGAAAAAAACAACGTATCCCCCCCCCCCTCTCATCTACTGTACCTTTGGGCTAAGTGGTATTTAAATTCAGATGTGTTTTTTCTCATGAAGTGGAGTGTCTGGTTTTATTAATAGAAATAGGTCACAATATTTCAAGTCACCAGCTGGATTTTTTCAGCAGTCTCTGCTCTCTCTCCAAAAGGATAGCTTTCTTCTGTTACAAGGAGACCTCAACATGATACTAATTGGAGTCCAAAGCCTTTGAAATAAAATGCTTTATTGACCTTCACAGTATTAGGGCAAGCATTAAGACTCAATAAAATAGCCGTTATGAAATGAAGCACAGGGCCTTTGTTCTTCAACCATTTAAGCTGTGTGGTCCAGTGGTTAAAGAAAAGGGCTTGTAACCAGGAGGTCACTGGTTCAAATCCCACCTCAGCCACTGACTCATTGTGTGACCCTGAGCAAGTCACTTAACCTCCTTGTGCTCCGTCTTTCTGGTGAGATGTGGTTGTAAGTGATGTATAGTTCACACACCCTAGTCTCTGTAAGTCGCCTTGGATAAAGGCGTCTGCTAAATAAATAAAAATAAATAAGTTTATCGAAGCAGTCAAAGTACTTTAGAAATACATTGTCTTTTCTTCAAAACCACTTCCCTGCCACCTCTTGGCTGAAGCAACGGCAACCACCTCCACTTTGGTTTGACCCAAACAGGTGACCCTCTCCTGCAACTTTCAGTTGATCCAATCATTATATGCATATCTGCAATACAGCTATGACTATGTTACACATTGTTAAAAACATACAGGTATTTATATTTTTTCTCATCTAAATATGGGCAACTGTTTGTTTTTTTTGTAATGCATTTTTTTTTAATAAATTTAGTCATTGCCAATTATTTTTTATTATTTTCTCCCAATTTGGAATGGCCAATTATTTTATTGTGCTCAGCTCACCGCTACCACCCCTGCGCTGACTTGGGAGGGCGAAGACGAACACACACTGTCCTCCGAAGCGTGTGCCGTCAGCCGACCGCTTTTTTTCACACTGCGGACTCACCATGCAGCCACCCAAGAGCTACAGCGTCGGAGGACAACGCAGCTCTCGGGCAGCTTACAGGCAAGCCCGCAGTCGCCCAGCCAGACTAGAGGGGTCGCTGGTGTGCGGTGAGCTGAGGACCCTCTGGCTGACCTAACCCTCCCTCCCCCCGGACAATGCTCGGCCAATTGAGCGCCGCCCCCTGGGAGCTCCCGTCCTCGGTCGGCAAAGGAATAGCCTGGACTCGAACTTGCGACGTCCAGACTATAGGGTGCTTCCGGCACTCTATGCAAGTGCTTTTACTGGATGCGCCACTCGGGTGCCCCCTTGTAATGCATTTTTGCATGTATTTATAATATCGGAAAATAAAACACAAACCAGTTCAGTGAGTGACATGATTTCTAAGTATCATTAATATTGTCAGAACTTTGAATAACCTTCCAATATGTGTTTATTTCCAAAACACAATCCTGTCTTTGCATTAAGAATTGCTTACCAATAATCTGATCAAAACTTAATGAAGGAGTTTTTACAAATTGATTTTATTGTACTGGACAGACCATTATAAGTTTACTGCTGTATATTAAAAGTAAATGCAAAATCAGGTACACAAATGTACCGTAAAACTGACCATAAAATTGTAAAAAATGGTTGGAGGTTTATGGGTCAAAAAGGGGAAAGTCTTAGTGGTACTTATTTAAATCATACCCACCCATTTACAATTTATTTTTTTCTTTATGGAGCTGAGCTGTCAGCAGCTAAATGATATCTCAAGGTCACAGAGGGAAATCAGTATTCATCTTCAATTATACGTTTGTATGTATTACCGCTGATACATGCTTGACAGCTATATTAGATGGATGTTTCAATGATATTCCAGTTCTTGTCGCTTTCTGATTTATTATGGAAACAATTATATTTCATGTACTATTCTGCACTTTGTTTTGAGCGCAAGTTAGGGTTTGTAATAGGTTTTTTTTGTGATGTGGAGGCAAATAGATTTACACAGACTTATGGTCTGTAACTGTAATGTATCATAATAAAAATTATCCATCATTACTACATCAGGGCACTTCTGTTAAACCAGTTAAACCATTCAGTCATTTATTCTGCTCTAATGCTAGGGTATTTTGAGAAATTTACTTGACTACAAAAAAATAAATGATTACATTTATTATATAATCTACTGCGTACATGGGCTACATTTTTATTGCAGTTTTTTGGCAGTAATTTCTTTTTGTTTATGTGCGATTTATTTTCTATCGGTGGTTCAGCATTTAAGACACTGACAGCCAAGCAAATACTGCTTTAAATCCTGGGGTACCTATAAAGTAGAACTTTAATGGTGAAAAATGACCCAACAGTGCAATATTTATGTTTGTATTTTTAATTCATTTCTATGGGATGTTTAAATATGTATTTCTGCCACCAGTACCTGGAGGGCATTGCAACAATCTTCAAAAGACATGCTAATAAAACCTTTTTGCTAGTTTGTTCCGTTTTGGTCCAGGCGTGTGTAGCTCTCAAACAATCTTAGCAACTTGATATCTATTTCTGCATGAGAAAAACAGTATTAAAGCAGGCCGAATAGGGTCTTTGAAACTTTTTGCATTTGGACTCCCTTGCCATACTAGTGCCAACAAAGTGACTCACAGCTGACAGTGACATAAAATGTTGAACATTTGCAAAACTCAATTTAATCTCCAGAACATCCTTGTAACACAAACATTGCAATGAAACACAGACATTGCAATGAAACACAGACATTGCAATGAAACACAGACATTGCAATGAAACACAGACATTGCAGGTCGTCACATTTCTAAATAAGGCTGCTTCCGTGCTACTTCGTCAAACTGGTTTATTCGGTAACATTTCACATTTCTTGTCTCCAATTCCTATATATTTACATAGTATTTACTTATACCAATATGTGTTACAATGTTAATATGCATAGTTACAATTTACTTAATGTGTACATTGTTGCATGATATCACCCTAATCCTAACCGTAACCCTTAGGTGAATTCTAACACACTAATTAGAGACACTTAATGTAAAGCGTTACCATTTATTCAAACAAGAATCATGTTTAATGTAATGCCATTTTTGAAACACCTAAGGAGTGTCGTGGTCAACCATTTCTCATTTCTGTTTTGTTTGCCCCATTCGTGGGTTACTTGTCTGAAAGTAGCTGCTGAGAGTTTGCTCATTTCTGGCTTCTTGTGGTTTCTCCACACCTTCAGAAACACTTTGTCTGGTCCTGTTGAGATTATGGAGATGCAATTTATATTATTTAGAAAGAATGGAGTACAACCACTTGAAATATAGTCTTTCCCGTAGGGACTGCTGCACTGTTACAGAGTTTCCCTACAGGCATATACACTATAAAGGCAATTATTCAAAAAATATTCGCTCAAGTAGCAACCAGCTAGTTCCTCCTCCTATTTTGAGAATGACCTGAATTCATTTTAATCCAGATTTTGTTAGTTTTGTCAAAGGAAGTGAAGCAGAAATTGCATAAGGTGACGTTGTTTGAATTATGACTGTGAATGCAATTAAGCTTTAGAAACGTATTCTCAATTAAAGTCACAAGTTTTGTACAAGTTTGGTCTTTTATCTATTGCTGAGTGGCACTAATTAATGTATTAACTCATCAAAAACATAGATGAGATGTTCCTTGCTACTATCATCCAGTTTGACTGCATTTTAAATGGTACATTTTCAGCAAATATTAATACATTCATCACCAAGCTTCTGAGAGTGTATTAGGGAAACAATCAAAGCCTGCAGCAGTCTGTTTATCCGTGAAGATTTAACAACTAAAAAGTATAATGAGCTAATTATCAACTTCCGAACAGTTTGTAAGTTGGAAAACAGCATTTGTTGTTATGTATGCAGACCCGGCATTAGGGGTAGGCCACTGCCTAGGGTGCCAGACAAATGGGGGGCACATTTATCTTTCCATTTATATATATATAAAATTAATGGAGAAAACTGCCTCCCTATTATTTATATAGGGGTGTGTTATACCACTGTTTGCAACGAAAACGCTACAGTGCAGTAAACTGGAACTAGTTCACTGCCATACGGCGCAGCCCGAGTGTGACAGAGAGTGGACGAGAGAGCGCAAAGTTTTAGAGACAGAGTGGAGAAAGAGTACTAACTAGTTTGCTATAAATAACGGAACAAAAATATTTTTTTAAATATCTTCATCTAATAAACTATAGAGCCTTTAGAGCCAACATGGCAGACACGGGATTCAGTTTCATAACTTTCTCAACTATACAATCTCAGCCTACTCGGTTGCCTGATTATGACGAATTAGAGACAAGAACAGAGCAAGGCAAGGCAATCCTGACTGGGAACGACAACAGATTAAGCTGAATATTAAAGAGAGTTTAGGCCCATACAGCCACTGCAACTATAGGGCTGAGAGATATTAAAGCAAGATTTAAATACAGTAGGTGCAAGTGTGGATATGGACAAAATTGTCACCCAGCTCTGTATCTATCAAGATATCTGAAAACCTCTTACAGGACCATTTTAAATCACTTTTAAGGGAGGCTGGTTTGAAATTATTTTGAAATGGTAACTATGACCGAACTGTTATTTCGCATAATTACTTTTTCAACTGATACTAACATTTCTGCCTAATTCTCTTTGGGACACAGACCTGGATCAAGACATCTGGCAGCTCTTACCATGGGAAATGAACAAGAACAAACATTCTTAGTATTCGAGAATACGACAAGACACTGAGCACACACTCTCCCAGTTGTGTACTATTGATAGGGTCAGATGAGACTACAAGCAGTAATACCTGTAAATTACCTGGCAGCGCTGCAAAACCTGTCCCTTATGAGCTATGGTGCTTGAAGTCATTCTAAATTATTTACTGTAATCTACTGTTCCCCTATGTGCACAATATAATGATACAACTTGACTGAAACATGTTATGGAAATATAGAGACCCTGGCCAGATGTTTTCTACTCAATAAGAACTGAAATAAATTTGCCATTTCTTGATCCATATGTGTGTTGTTAAAAGGGAACATGAAAAATGAGTCTCAGTTGTGACATACAATCTCAAGTCAACACTGGAAACCTGGACAAAATATTTAGTTCTGATATAGCCTGACCTGAGAACGTCCCTGCTGGAGATTCTGCAAATCCCCAGTACACCAACAGTTCTAGTTTACTAGAGCTGTCCTTCAACTTGTTTTTAAATGCATACCCATTGTAATGTATTATCTCACATGGGAGTTTAGAGAAGCAGCTTGAAGGCACATTCTCACTGAGTGCTGCTTGATAAAAGGTCGTTTTTAACTCGTGGGTGCCCCAGTAGACAGTTCACATTAAGTGTGCTCAACATGAAGTTCAAGTAGTGCTTTTTTCTACATACCATGATCCCAACTTGTGAATAACATAGAGTAGTCACAATGGTCCCTCCAAATGATTTAGCTTTTGCTAAGATAGCCAGTGGCATAAACACAATTTTAAATAAATACTTAATCATGAATTGTATTGGTTTCAGACCATAAAAACACTCTGCATATACTCCCAAAAGTGAATACTGGTATTCAACCATAATACAGTGTGAATTAAACATAAAACCAAGACAAGCAGGATAAAGCCTGAATGGGTTACTATATGTTATTTTAAGCTTGAAATCTTCTGCATTAAGGCAGAATCTCAAGTTGATGGCATACAATGAAACATAACAAAGTCTGCATAAACATAAAGGTAAAATGTATGAATCAGAGAATGTATTCATGCACACTGATTACAACAATTATAGTCAATAGAGATTTTTTGGTTGTTTTTTAGGTTAAACACATCTTATTATTACTTTCTGAAGATTCTTGCAGACCCCAGCTGGTTATGCCCAGTATGCTAAGGAATAGTACTTTGTTAACCTGCTTTTCAACCAGAAGGATCAAAAGCAAGATAATCAGAATTTCATCCAAAGAGGTTGAATAAGAAGTAGCTCTATTTAAATCGATCGGACACCTGTGCTTTTCATAAGTTATCTTTTTTTTTTTCTGAAGGAATAATAGATTTCATTTATATTTCTACAAGCTCCAAGAGAGTGCTCTTCAGAGCTTGCTTAAAATCTTTTATATTGCAAGTGGATTCTACACTTCCATTCACTTTAATGAAGTTCAACAGTCTTCCGGTAGTTGAGGAGCTAGATGGAACCAGGCCCAGTGTATTTGATTTGAATATGGTAGAACGCTGGAACGTTTATCAAATTAAGATTTTACTAATTTATAGTATAACAGAGATAACCTTGGTTGTAATCTGTACGGAAGTCACGTTATATTGCCCTTTACACTCAACAGACACACATATTTAAAAGTATCACTTTATATACCTTATTTTATCATATTCAATTAAAAAAAGTGCAAAACAAATACAAATCTCCAGTATAGAAGACAATTTTAAGATATAAGGTACGTATGTGTCTAATTTACTGTACATGTGGGCTACTTAACGGGACACTACAGCAAATGTTAATTTGAAGTACCTTCAATTGGAAGCAAATGCATTTGGATTACTGAAATAGGTTTAATATATATTTTTCCCAATATAATTAGTTAATGCTTTGAAGAACAGACTCATATGCGCTCTTCTTACAGCTACTGAAAATGATACGGCTATTAGGGATTTTAAGGTGCCTCCGTTGAATTTATATGGAATCCGGGCTCGAAATTAGATTGCTTTGAAACTCCAAATTAGTGCTTCTGAAAATTTGAAAGGAAGACAAGAGAAGACATTTTATGTTATGGATTTTCGTTCTCATATAAAACACTTGTTAATTGGCTATTGATGCCTGAACTTCTGTTATATGTAGGTTAAAACGCTGGAACTGGGAGCATGCAAATCCTAATACAGAAAGCAGAGATGGCTGGTTATCCTTTTAAAGCCTTTACAAATTATATGTTGCATGAATGTGAGATCATTGTACAACAATAATTTGTTTTAGTATTCAGACACAATTTACTGACACAATGTCAAGGGCTCCTGAAAGCCAATAAGAGACTTGAAGAAGGTTATAAAGGTAGAAAGTTATACTCTCTTTTTGCTCTTCACAGACATTCATGTAGACCTTTTTCTGTGGCTGTAACCACAGTGCAGCCTGTAGGACAAGCTTACAGTGTTTGAACTTTTTTTTTTTTAACTGGCTTGTGATGAACGCTCTGTTGAGCAGTGATAAATAATCACCTGTCTGCATTGTTTGGCAATTGTGTTTTAATGAAATAAAATACCCCCCTCATTCCACTGCACTTCCTTTATGCTGCCTCTGACAGGACTCAAATTGGCCCCTAAAACTGAACTAGATGTTGCAATATTTTTATATATTTTTGCATCAGAACTTTTAATTGCCAGGGATTCGTCTGTTTCTTATCGCAATCTACATTTATAAATATGATTGATATCATTTTACATACGTAGTAAACATCACATTTGTTTCGATTGGTAACAGTAAACGTTGTATGCATAGACTAATGTGCATACATATATTGTTCAAGATCAAAGACAAACAATAATTAAAACACATATTTTCAAGATTCGACCAGTCCTTCTTGAGGCTAGATTTACAGATGCTGTATCTCACAAATAATTGAATTTGTTTCTGCTGGGCACAGCAACTCCAAGCCCCTATGAAGTCAATGTCTCTGGTTGAGGAACTTTCAATTAGAATGCTTTCTGCTAGAGCAGTCTCACAGAGTGCTAATGTGGGTAAACAGTCATCTGAAATCCTGCTTTTCCAACACTACACACTGCAATTAACTTGTTTTTTACGCAATTCAAATTCTTAAGAACTTTGTTCGAGTGATGATACCTCAAGGTTGCAGCTGTATAAGCTCTGTGGGTTAAATATCCTGAGCATGATGGGAAAAAAAGACACATTACCAGAAAAAAATCTCTGATTCTGTGTCTGACTCATAATATCACCAATGCATAACAGTAGGTAATCAGATCAATAAACCACACTATAAAATATAAACACTGATTGAAACCCTCATAACATTCAATCAGCATGCAGTCTACAGTCAACACTGCCTAAGATTTTTTATCGTGTACATGCTTAATTTCTAACAGAAGCCCTTGATTAACACCATTTTACATTTTCTTTATTTGACTGGGTGGTTGACAGAATTTATGTCAAGTGTTCTGAAACGATTTTGATGTGAAAAAAAGAGCCTTGCATTTGATAAGAAGCACATCAACCTGAGCAAAATACAGGTGGGCTGAAGTATTGTATTAATACAATGAAAAACCAATGGGGGGAGGGGGGAGAAATAATATGAGTTGGATTTCTATTAGTAATATATCTACAGGTCAGTATAGAATGCAGCAGTAAGCTTTAAAAACCAATCAATTTAAAGTGCTTGGAAGGGTAAACGCTTTGTGTGCACACAGTGACTCCAATTTCTGAGCAGGTTTAATACTGGTTCAACAAGATTACTAAGTAAAAATACTTGGTTGTAAAAAAGACTAAATGGCTGCATGCTTGGCTTAACGGAAAACAATTTCAGAGCTTATAGTAGGGTGACAGGTAGCCTTAGAAACCCAAATCAAAGCAGTCTGGAACAGTGAGGTGGGAAGCATTGGTTAATTTTGTCTGGAAGGATTCAAAGGCTGCAATGCATGTGTGTGAAAGGGAATGCAACGTCAGTGATGTTTCTGTGTTGCATAACCCATGAATGATTGACCTTACACTTGATGGTTCAGCCACGGTTTTGCTTGAAATGTGACCTGTCATATGCCATCTGCTTTGGCTCTAGAGCGCATGCATGTATAGATATTCATACCTCAGTTGTAATTTAGCTTACCTGATAAATACTGACATTTACAATCTAAATGTTTAGATCAATAACACAATGTCGCCCCTTCATCTGTTATCAACTGTCAAATTGCTTAAGTCCTACCCACTGTATATGTGACAAACACTTCTATTTGATGACATTTTCATGATGTTGAAGGGCCTGATTATAAAGGATCATGCAGACTTTTATGCAAAAGGACACCCACAAATACTGAAGCAGAGATATGGGAAGAACGAATGACTTGACTCATACACAATGACAGTAATAAAGCTACACTTCCCCATCTTTGTATCTCCAGAACACCTTCATATTAATATAACCAGATGAGTTATCTGCACTTGTTTGCCAGGCTTTTCAAGCCTGCCTAATTATGAATAAAGCCAAGCTGCCATATGCCTTTTATTAAATAAAACATTCAAATCTGTTTGCATGGGGCACAATGAAACGTTGCCTGCATATTAATGCTGAATTTTCACGCGTTTAACACCTTTATTTTGTTCTTTAATAAAAGTATGAGTCCTATAATGTATTATAATGATATGAACATTAGTAGTGATAATGATATGTTAATGAACTGAATAACCGAAAACGAACAATGCTAAAATCTAAAAAAAATTGTCGAACAGTAAAAGCAAATGCAGTCAAAGTGAACCAAAAATGAAGAGAAAAGACACGTACAAATTTTTTTTTTAACACTAGAACCGCCTTGGTTATACTCATACTTAAAATCGCTGCCAGCAGTCATTATGACGGTTACATTTTAAGCAACATCAATATTAAAATTAAAGATAAACTATCGGATACAACTCAAAAGTTTTATTCAAGCACATCATATCAAACATCTGCAAAGCCGGAACGCCATATTTAAATGAACAATTAAACATAAACTGGTTTATTTTCTAACTTACCACATATAAAGCCCTACTTCAACAAATGAAAAACTATAATAAAATAAACATTTCAAAAGAAACTAGTGTGTAAACAGGTGTAAACAGGTATATGTATAAACAAAACTGTAAAAACGAAAGTAGTTTTTAATTTAATGTTTTCTCTTGCGTGTGTGTCACGGAATCCACGTGGAGCTGCTGCAGTCTGCTGCTTTGCGGTTTTGTGTTTGAAATGTTATTGCCGAAGCGCTGTGGCTAGCTTCAAGATGAAATCTCTCCTACTAATATTTTCCCCGGTGCATTCCTTGTATAAAACAAAAGAATTGATGGCTGCCAGGTCAAGTAGAGATAATAACAGATTGTATATAAAAATAAAATTTAATATTGTAGGTTATATTCAAAATAAAAACATGTGTTGTAAAAGGCAGTCAAAATGACTGCTCTGGCGATTCTAGGTAGAGGGGATTATAACTTTTTTATTTTTGCAATCCTGCTTTTCAAACGCCATCAGGGTATTTAATACATGTATTTAGGAAAAGTCAAGAATGGACAACCGCGTATCTTTCACACACGCAGAACAATTTAAATTTGAAAAGTGAAAACTGTCAAAATGACTGCCATGGCGGTTTTAGTGTTAAAGAGTTGTGAAGCTCTTTCTTCTTTCCTTATCTAACTAAGAATGACAAGCAACAATACAATCTGTAAAAAGCTATTGCAGTGAGTTGAAGGCTTCAATATCTTTTGTTTGTTTGTAACACAATGTATTGTGTCTATTTATTTACCACTAAAAATGATCCAGAATGCTATTATGATGGATCGTTGAATTTTGCTGAGATGGGGAGCCGTTTGTTTTGGCTGACAAATAGTTGTTTGTATATGTGAATGACCACTACTGTGCTCTTTCTGAAATATATATTGTTGTATCTTTCTTTAAAAGATGTCTTTGTCTTTAGGGCAAATATGTAATGAAGTAAAGTACATTTTTGTGATCCTGCTATCTCTGTAATCTGCCAAACATGGTTGTGGCAAGGATGACTTGGTGGTGATGTCAGTTCTGCGAGGTAGGAAGCGCTGCTGCGCGTGTTTATTAATTAAATAAAAGGTTTTAACAAAACAAAACACTTTACAAAAACAAAACGGCACTGGTGGCCAAAACAGAACAGACAAAACAATGAACCAAACAGGTAACGTGCTGGTTTAAAGCCAGCGCGAGTAGCAATTGCTTCCTATTTCTGTTTTCACTCACGTTTCTCCTTCTTACTCCCTCCACTCTTTTATGCAGCTGTGCCTGGGCTCGATTGCTTATTAATCATTCAATCGGGGCCAGGCACAGTCTGCACGTGAACTGCCAACTTTAAACACTTGTGCCCATACACACAAAATAACACCAACACATAACAAAACACAAAACACGCACAGGGATGTGGTGTACCCTGCCACAGTGGTTTATTACATTATATCAAAGACTGATGTGCTACACAAGACACTTTGAGAGAGCCAATTATCTTTAGACCTCAGGGGCCAAAAAATAAATCTAATTCAAGGATATCATTACGAATGGCATTACAGCACACCGTGATCAATCGTTTTGTTCAATAAATTACAATGCGCATTAGAGGTATAGACAAAGCCAAGCCTTGAACCATACCGAATAAAAGGAAAGAATGAACAAAAGATTTGTCTCTAAACCTCTATTCCTGATATGTATTTGCAAATAAATGTGGGAGGAACTCAGGTACACTTAGCACGTCTTATTAGTCATATTCACTTGCTTTTACTTTATTAAACCAAACCTAAAAGAATAATGTTCCACCGCGTTGGGCAATGGATACAACTGCACTTTGGCACTGATGGTAGTTTTTTGAGTAATAGAAAAAGATACACATCTTTATATTGTGATGAATTTTTACTTTGACCAATATGTTGAATAGAGGATACTAATTATTTAATGTTACACTAGGTGTGTTTTCTGTACATATTTTAAAACAAAACTAGTCAAAAGGAGAAAGTAACTTAATTTAACATACATGTCTAGTTATTGCATTGAACTTAACATGTGACTTTGGAAGCTTGCCGTGCCAAGAGAGAATATTGACATTGATTTTCTTGACTTAATCAGTAGTAAGAACAGCTGTTAGTGAATATACCCGGAACATGATAATGTTTTTAACAAGGTAGGTAATTAGATTAATTTTTCTTGATTCCTTCTTAGTCAACCAGAGCCCAAGGCAAGTGCAAGATATAAAAAGCATGATGTTATGCCATGTGTGTGTGTGTAGTAATGTTGCAGGTCTTGAAATGATTTATTCAGGATTTAAAAATTGTATGACTCAGAGTCACCATGCCCAGTTTCAAAGCTAGTCTGCTGCAGTCCAAACCATAGGCGGTATATTGTTCCAAAGGTACAACAGAAGTATTGCTAAAATATTATTTAAAAGTTACCCCTGTAAAACTTGAATGGGCATTGAAAGTTGCTCTATAAACAGATTTATGATTACATAGATTGCACTATGTTAATCTGTAATGAAAATAATGATACATCGTAAGAAAACAATGAACACTGTATATCGTGAAATTGTTGAGTTAAAGTATTAATATTACCAGGGTTAGTTTGAATCAGTTAAAAAAATATATATATCACAATTATATATATAATACATTCATATTTATAAATATTGTTGTCTGTTATGCAGGTTTTAATGTATTACAATTAAAATTAAAAGCCACATATCTATTCAAATTCATGCTATACATTGAAAAGCGTTATGCATTTGTGACAAAGTAAAACCTAAAAAACTTTACAACTTCAAATAACTAGTAAATATATTCAGCTTGTATTTCTATGATATTGCAGCCATAGTTTGATCACTTGTAGTTTACTACTTCCATATGGTATTCAGCAGATGCGTAACATTGCTTTCAAAACTTAGCAGAGCAAGGTTAGGAGTGTAAGAAATCTATATGCTTTGCCAAGGTCACAAATCAAATCATAGAGATTCACCTGGATTTCACATTATCCTGCTACAGTCTTTTGTATGTTACAGGAAGCAGGCAGAAAGCTACAAATCATTATTGCTGTTTGGTAGACAACAGTATGCTATACCAGTATACACTGCTGGGCATGTGTTATTAAATAACCTTGGTATCTATGCAACCATTTAATAATTATTAGAACGTGAATTGCCCGTGGCATTCATTTAAGAATTACATTACTGGTACCTTACTGTATGCGTAGAGTTATTTTTTAAATTCTCAGGTGCTTTGCCTTCTGCAACTGCTGGTAAGTTAAAAATAAATGATAGGATACAATTTGCTAGCAAGTTATATTTTTTATAGCAGTAGGAAATTGTTTATACGTCCTGTACACAGAACACCTATAGAAACTGGCATGAAAGGTTATCAGTAAATGAGAATGAAATACAATTAAATGACCTGCTATGTAATTAAAAAGTGCCAATAATACATATAGGTCACACATATCTTTAAGCAGCCCTGGTCACTTCCATAAACTCATCAAACTAAATAGGCATTCATTTGGCCATAGCCTGGCGATAAAATACTGACATTTTAAAATAGCACGTTCATTATTATCTAACCTGCTAATATCTTCACAATGAACTTGTCACTCACGCATATGTGAGCCAGGAATGTGTCCCTGATGTATCCTCTAATGCGCATGATTCATAAGGCACTAGAAGGTAATAGAACATTTTCTAAACAGGAAAAGGCCTGTTAAAATGCAGTTAAAAAATAAAACATTAATATTGTATTATTATTATTATTATTATTATTATTATTATTATTAACACAACTTGGCAATTATGTGTTAATGATTAGGAAATGTATTGTTCATTTTAATATAAGACACTGATAAAATTAAAATACAAATGAAACTTGTATAAATGTGCACTTACTTTGCTCAGTCCTGGAAGAGCAGCAGAATTCAGATAATGCGGTAATAACATTCAATGCTGCTGCCAACGTATATTCGGCGCATTAAACGCCACCACCGTTAGTGGCAGAAACAGAAAGTTCAGTGCTTCGACTGATTTTTTCCCCTCTGACATTCTGGGTCATCCGAAGAAAGACTTCTGGCATTTTTCAAGGCTTCAACCAAACGTATCTGCTTCCGTTTGCTCATTACTGTCACTAAATACACAGTACAATCCTATAAGCTTAAAATGTCTGTTTCGCTTCAGCCGATCACACAAGATAATATGCAAGTCCACACTAATGAGGCCGAATTTTTGCAAACTAATGGTATGCCAAAGATATTAAAAAACTTAAACACTTATATTAAAATAATTAAACACTCACTGGAGCTGAATTTAGAAATACAAAAATAAATTGTCATAGGATTATCAGGAGTTAATATGAGAAAGATAATTGTTTTGAACACCTTGTATTTTCTCTTAACACCATAAGGTTTTGTGCTTCCCTCAATTTTATGAGGTTTTTGCTCATAAACAACTCCCTGCAAGGACCAGTGTAAAGGGTCATGCATATTTTTTCTTGCTTTTATTGGTAACCAACCAAGGCTCACATACGTGGTGCAGTGACATTCACAATGAATAAACAGAGAAATAAATCTCACCTTTCTGTTATGCACTCCATCAAGTTGTTTTAAAGATGATGCACTAGCTGACCTTATCAAAATGTCACCATAGTCTAGGATGAGCATATATAGATTATCATTTGACTTGTTTGTTATCACTAAAACAGATTCCTTGATCTCTCAATCATGGATCAGGCTACATTAGAGCTTCAGCAATTTAACTTGAATATTTGCAACATTAAATCCAGAAAAGAGTAAGCTTTTCTACTTAAATCAGCTGGACACTATAAATCAATATGGACATGTGATAGCCTACGTGCAGTACTTTGTCTTGCAAGATTGGCAGTGAAAACTAGTATGGTCTATGAGGAGATGCTGATATTATTTACTTTTAGAACTAAATATCCTAGCAATATTTTTCACTCATACCAATATATTGCATGTGTCAGATAATAACACTGAAAACACTGGTTTATGTCGTTTTCTACAGATTTAAATTATTTAAATAAACACATTATTTGTAAAGAGTGTATTTATTATTCAGTAACCATGTACCTTAATATCATCTAGCTTTTGAGTTTAGTGTCTGAAAAACATTCTTAATTTTCAACCTTGATTGTATTCAAGATTGTATTCAATTATTTATAATCTGTGAATGAGCTTCCTAAAATGACTTTCGATAGAATGGACGACTTCACATAATAAAAATGCTGTATCACCCTCCAGTCCCACCTTTTTATTGTTTATCTCGTTATTGTGAACTTTATATAAAACTGTATAGTTTCTGCATTCACCAAATGGGTGTGCACAAAGCCCAAACCCATACTCTGAACCATCATTTGAGAAAATCTGAAGTCTTGTGTTTTGAAAGCTTGATGATGTTTACACAGTATTATGAAGCTGTATTTGCTGCGGATGATGATGTGCAATTCTCTGAAAATACAGTTTGTCGGTTTTGTTACATGGATTACAACACATCACCTTGGCAATTTCAAATCATGTGTAGTACCATAGAGTTCTGAAAAGCCTTGTCATATAAGAGACCAACACTGCATTTACTACAGGTCTAACACAAACACAGCTGCCATGTGGAGCAAGTCACTGTACATCCATTTAATATCCTTTTAACAGGACTTTGCTTATGGCCCCGGGGGGACAAGAAGACACCAATCAACTTAATGGGCAAGTGTGTTATATTTAATGTAGAAAAACAGGCATCTTATTGTCAGGTATAGGGCCTCAAGTGCCACTTTTAATGTTTCATTAAATATTTTCCATGACTGTTGGAGATCTCATTTTCTTGTATTACTGATGACTGATGACTAGACTAAGAAGGTAACATGAATATACAATAGAAGCTGTCATTACATTGTATACTGTTTTTATATGTTTATTTAATTAAAAAAGTGTTTCATAATGAGTCCCTGGTAACACATACGTACCTGTGACAACCCTTACTGAAAACCTATATTGAACCAGCAAGACTAGAAAACATCCAGACAAAAACATCCGGCTTCAAACTGTTAGTATTTCTAACAGGTGTACAAAAAAAAAATCAGCTGACAGTGAATCCTTTTTCAAGAAATGCTAATCGAGGTTATGCATGCTGCACTCATTGTTTAATGAAACAGCAATTCACATTATGGAGTGTATGTTCCCACTGGTTAAAATATCCACAAAGCAACAGATTTGACATCATGTTACAGTCCAGGAGCTGACTTGGTGGAGCAGAATAAGGCTTCAGTGAATCTTCCATGGCTTACTCAAGGGACTGTGCCAAGAAGGAAGCACAACAGAATCAAGGTCTGACGGCCAGCATTTATAATTGAGTTTCTCCTTATTGATATCCCTTTCAAGCTGTCTCATTCTTATCTAATTGATTAACGGGCAGATAGTTCGAAGGCTTCGATACCTGTTTTGCAATTTTATTGTGGTGTGCACATTGTGGAGGGAGATAATGTGCTTGAGTCTGCATTAATTCTCATCATAGGCATTGTTAAAGAGAAGCCTGGTTCTTGCTCTATATCACTTCCCTAAGGAGAGACAAGCTAATTAATTACATGCGATATGACATTTTAATCAAGAGCTGTTACCTTCAAGCTCCTTCTGTCTGTTGGGCAAGTGCCAAACAGAGAAGAGAAAACAAAAGACAAGATTTACTTTTTTTGTACCAAATTGAAAGAAAATGGTGAAGGATATTGAATGGACACTTCTACCAGTTTATAAGGTCTGTAATGGAACTGCAAACCACCCACAACCTTTGTGCTGCACAGGCTTGTGTAGTCAGTGCCACTCTATGCCCAGTTTAACCATTTTAAACTGACTTACAGGGCCACCGTACTTTGCAGTACAGGCTTGGAACACATATCATTGGATAGTGGAGGGATGCTCGTTCACTTTGTGATAGTTTTTTTGTGTGTGTGACATCACTGAGTGGGGCATTTAGTGTCTAAAGGGCGGAAAAAAGTTTTGGCAGCGTGGAGAGAAAAGACATCAAAGCTTGCTTCAGAGAAACTTGGAACATGCAGATATTTCAAAGACAATGCAATAGATGTGCTCATTGCATGTGCTGTAGATCAGACTCACTCCAATTGTCTAGCAGCAATCAGAACATCTACAGCACTGATACCTGGATGCAGCACTTCATCAATATTTTTGTATTTGGAATAGTTTCATATGCTCAAGAACCAAAAGATTCTTTGCACAATAATGAGGAACCATAATAAAGAGGGGGAGGTAAATGATGATTTTACAGCATTGGTTGGCACTCCTGTAAGGGAATGCCTCACTTGAATATTCCAGGATCCTCAGCAGCACCGCCCAATGCTTCAGTAACCACTCCAGAAACCCAGATCCAGAAAACCAAAAACAGCACTTGTATCCGATCTAATATCCAGTCCGATGTTTATCCAAACTCCAGAAAAATGCATGGCAAGTTTTTTCAACAGGAAAAATTAATCTGTGTTGTCTCACAGCTGCACCATTAAACAGAATTAGCTATCCATTAGAGAGCTAATAAAGTAAAGCACAGTTTTCAAATCAACAGATGCTGATGAATAAATTAGACCTGAGTCTGTGATAGTAACGTGATACACAGGTGAAAGTTCAATCTCTAGAACCAAAAAACAACACACCAAGGAAAGAGGAGAATCAGGATGGTTACGCTATAAGTAATACGTTTTCTTAAAATGATCTGCCTGTCTGTCTGCACTGAGGGTAAACATTAGGATAGTTATTCATCTGCAGCTGTGGATTGAGCCTATACTGGGTGCACTGTATGCAGGTGTGTTAATCATATTATTATTATTATTATTATTATTATTATTATTATTATTATTATTATTATTATTATTATTATTATTATTATTATTTACCTTCTAAGGTAAATGTATTTATTTATTTTATTCTACCCAAAGATTATGTTGTCCCATTTCAAACACAAATGAACTTATTAAAAATTATACAATTTCATTAGTTTTGTGTTCCATTTAATTAGATTCTATTTTTTATTCACTTTTATTTGTTTTCACAAAATAGGTCTTATCCACAACTTGAAACAATGGCAAATATGAATTCTAGACTATTTTGTCTATAGATCTAAAACAGGGGTGTCATATCATAGTCCCGGAGGGCCATTTCACTCCAGCTTTAACAGATTAAATTATATAATTAAATGATATAATTGGGTCGTCCTCAGCTGCTATCTGGATAGAATTATCATTGAGGTGAAGATGTGCTTTTATTTGTTCCCACCTCTTCAAAGACCAGACGTCAGCAATTTGAGGGATTCCACATTCTGGCTTCCAGAAAAAGCAAGTTCTTGGAAGTCCAAAAATGGGCATGTAAAAAGCAGTTCCAATAAATCTCTTTCATGGTGCACTGAAAAGGGGAGTTTGACTGTTCAACAACAGTGACAAGTGAAATAGCTACGCATACACTCTGTTGTGGGCATCTGTCTGAAATACAGATAAGGAGAATGCACTTCATTTACCTGAGGAAGTTTAGATTTCCAAGGGGGAGCTGGGTAATGTGTGTGCGGACAGTATGTCTCCAAAGAGGCTTGTCAATGGCCACATAGGATGATGATGGTAGTGACTCTTCATCATCATTTTCAGCTAGGCTCTCTTCATTGCTGTTCTCTCTGCTATTATTTTGCTCTTCAAACAGAACATAGGAATCTTCTATTCTTTCCTTATCTGAACTACCATCACTAGCATCACTGTCATTGTTCATTTCAGGGGCTGCTGTAGCATTGCTAATCTGCCTCCCATAAAAACTTTTTACATCCACCTATTAAAAAAGACGATCACAATGTGTATAAATTTGGCAAAAATCAGTGATAATGTTCATGATATTTGTTGAAGTAGCATAATGTTATTTATAAATGACATACAGTTTTCCTATGTTTTTAAATATAAATTGTCTTCAAATAATTAGAAAGACATTCTACTCTGGCACATTTAAAAAAAAAAAAAAAAAAAATATATATATATATATATATATATATATATATATATATATATATATATATATATATATATATGTGTTTTACATTTTGTTTATATAATGTTTTACAAAAAAAAAAATGTACTTACCATTTTGCTGTTATGCCATGTGCTTCTTCAACAGGTGGCAGAGGATGTGTTTGCTTCCTTGGTTACCAGTCAGGATGATCACATGACTAATCCCAACAGTTTTATTGGATAGAAGAGGAGTAATTTGCACCTAACAAAGTACAATACTATCTAGCAAATGTTTTTAAGTACTAAAATAAACCGTTTTTTCTCTTTCTCATTGGTGCATGACGTGGAGCAATGGGCCTTTCACTCCACTTGGCACAGCATATTCTATATAGTCCCATGGTTGAATTCTGCTTTAGCCCTGATTCTTCTTTAGGGTGAAACTGTATAGATGTATTATTGCTGAGGTCAAGCTCGGTGAGTTTGCAATAATGGTATGACAACTTCATAACAGCAGCAAAAGCCCACCTTGCAGCTGGTATACATTCAACACCCTCTATGAAGTCAGATATCCATTACCTTTTCATGCCCAGAGGCCAATCTCCACCAATACAGAACAAATGCAATTTGTTGTAGGTGGTCAATAGCAGCTAATGTTACAGAAGGGAAATAAAGACTTACAAGGACGGATAAAGTCCTTGTAAGGTTTAAAATGGATAAAGTACATTTCTTCCCACCTCTGAAACTGTCGTGTTCACAGTCTTTTCAAACTACTTTTATTATTGCTGGATATAACCATGACCATTACTACAGCCCTTCAGGACATTCTCTGGCCCCAGGCAGTAGGCTGGGAATGTGGAGTTTTAGCTATTTCCCAGCTACTTCTGCTGTTAAATGGGTAGAAACCGCATGAATATAAATAAGATGTACTTGTGTGCTGACCAACGGGAGTAATTACTGTAAAGAGTAGCTGTATCCAAATATGGTTCCAGATCAGGAGACACCACACATGGTGATTAAATTGGTATTTGAAAAACAGCAATTAGTCAGACTGCCTTGTACCATTTACCTGTTTTGTAAGTAATCTGCTTTCATGTTTTGAATTTGGACAATGGTATGCTCCACTGAAGAGACCAGAATGCCTTTTTACCTTCAATACAAGTTACTTAGCATTTATGACAATGGCATTGAAAGCTATTACTATTTTTGTCAGTGGTCAGGTGTTCTTTTAAAATCTGCAGATGGCATCTTTACGCCAGTCCTGATTATAAAATTTGAAGTTATCAACTGAAGTGCAGTTGTTTCCAACAGGCATTCATCTACCTGAAGAGCCATTTGGAAAAAAATATTTTATGAGGCAGGTGAAACATTGCTAATGATTGGTGCTGCCAGGTCATTAAGCAGCTGTGGGTCTTGCATGAAGCACCGGGAGATCACTCTGTTTTCATCAAAGCTTCTTTCTCTGCAGTGCAGGTGACCCTGCACTTACCTCCCTGAAATGAAGGCAAGCACGGTTGGTTGACAACAGCATCATTTTTCATTCCTGAATCCAGAAGGTTCTGCAGTGATGATCAAGTGAAGCAGATGACTACAGTATGTGAAGCAAATTGCGCACTGTAGTGGATACTGCTAATAATGCATGTTTCAATTATGCATTTAGTCATTTTCATAAATGTTGTTTAGAGACAGTACAATCTGTATCTAATCATCTGGAGAAAACTGCAACCTTTATCTCATAAATCTCTAGACTATATTTGTTTCTATAAATCTTGCACTTCACTCTTTTGTTTTGTGTGTTTTAACAGTGTGCTTTTGCTAATGACTGGAATCTCAGCAGGCTTTAATACAGCTGTGGGACACAATAGAAAATGCTTGCATTTGAAGCTTTATTTGAAGCATTATTACTGGGAGACATACAATATAGGTGAGTAATATAAACTAATGAGGAAAAATCTAACTTTCGTTAATGTTGTTTTAATGTTAAAGTTGTTATGAGAATATCATGTAAGTTTACAGTATCTTACTACATTGTAATTACATTGTAATACTACAATACTTACACATATGGTTTTGTAGTTACAAAACCATGATTACATATTAAAGCTCATCCAAGTTTAGTATTTGTGTGTTTTTAGAATTAGTATTGTTATTGTTATTCTGAAATCCTGTGTGTTCAATTTTAAAATTTAGAGCTGGCAAATGGCAATGCATGAATTACAGGACAGAACAAATACATCCTGCTGAGGGGGGGGGGGGGGGGGGGGGGGTCCTGTAGGCTCCAGAAATGTAGCTATTTCACTTGTCACTTGACATTAGCTTTATTTTACTCCTAGGATACTGGAGAGAATATAATATTTAAAACCTAGCGCTGTGCTGTCCGCTAAAGTATGGTTGAAATGCGGGACAGAAGTTCACAGGGTAACATCTCACTCTGCTCTTCTCAGACGTTCTTGAGCCTGAAAACTTTCTGATTAGGTCTGTAAAACTCAAATTGATCATGGCAGCACAAAAAAGCCTTCATGACACTTGCAAATATGGGCGACACTTAAAAATAAATGTCAGTTTAGAGGTAGAGTAAAGGGTTGTCTAAAACTGAATTACAGTCCATCATCAAATTTAAGTAGAAGATTGTCTAGCGTGTCTCTCCATATACACAGCATTCAGTGGAACAGATGAAACAGTCCCCTAATAATATTGCTTCGGTAATTAATCTTGATTTTCTTTAGTATAATATGTATTAAATATTGAAAGCTGATGACACACAAAATGGTGCCACAGGGGTGAGAGGGCACATGTTGTGCCGTGACTGCCATGTGACCTTCATGCAGAATTATGGAATTTCATTAGGAATGTATCTCTTCCAAATACCAAAATGAACAGTAGCCAAGATTTAACCCTGGATTCCTGGAATCTAGCTGAGGATAAATCCTCAATAAAAAAAAGTACATACATGGCACTAATGTCAACGCCATCTGGAGTTAGAAACTAACAAGTGTGATGCTATATTGTGTGTATTCACTCCCAGATAATAGTTGCTATGTGTATAGTTAAGCAGGTTCAGATCAGAACACAAGATTCAATAGTACAGAGCCCACAACCAGATTTTAGCCAGCCATTGGAAAACATTATCAAGTAATGTGTGGTTTAGAAATATCAGGTAGCAGATTGAAGGTGAGAGCTTTCTTTGTTCTAAATCAAACAAAAAAAAAGAATACTGCACCACCATTACCTGGGTGCATGCTCATTTCTCTTTGTGCAGCGCACGGATGTCTAGTTGTATATCCTGGGAAGATGACTGGAGTTAATAAGGTGCAACAGAACCATTAACTACAATTGTAATAGAAGCGTAATGTAATCAAGCACGCTCTGCAATGCAGAACACTAACAAAAACAACACTTAAACATCATCTATCAAGGGAGTCATTTTTCACCCTGTGATAGTGTAATATTCTATATGTTTATGACGTGGTGCATATACCTGAGGACCATTATTAATATCTGTCTTATGCTCACGTGTGTATAAATGAAAACACTGTATTTAAATAGATGAATACCTGTATACTGTTGCTGCCATAAAAAATGTATTCAGTTCTCGGCTTTGATTTTTCTGTCAAACACATATAAAAAAAAACAATATACTTAGCAGTGTGGAGTAGCACTTAGGGCTCTGCACTCTTGACCGGAGGGTCGTGGGTTCAATCCCAGCTGGGGGACACTGCTGCTGTACCCTTGAGCAAGGTACTTTACCTAGATTGCTCCAGTAAAAAACCCAACTGTATAAATGGGTAATTGTAGGTAAAAAAAGTGATATATGTATAATGTGAAATAATGTATAATGTGATATCTTGTAACAATTGTAAGTCGCCCTGGATAAGGGCATCTGCTAAGAAATAAATAATAATAATAATTTTGTTTACCCTGAGTATTTTTTCACAAAAATACTTTTGTGAAGCTAATAATTTACCTGATTTCATTTGCTGTTTTGTTTGGAGTTTTCAGTTAGTGAGAATCATGCTTGTGTCTTAGGTTTGGAGTGAGGTCACAAGGTTCTCCATACTTACAGAACAAAGGGGGAAATTCCTTTTTAAAGGTACTGTATAAATAAATTCAAATACACCCATTTCTTTTTTTGTTATGCTAAAACTTTGTATTTATGTAAATGTTTAAAATGCATTATTTGGGCTTATTATAATTAAAATACCAATGTATGTGTTTTTGTTATAATAGATATAACATGGCATTTTAAGAAATGTAAAATAGTGACTAAGTGGGCAGGTATAAAAGCAGATGATTATCCCCTGCAAGGGGTTGGAGTCAGTTGCTCCTGAACCATTGAGATGAGCAGAGTGCTGTATTAGAGATGATTTTGTGATAGGATTAAGCAATTGCTTTGTGTTTGAACTGTAGACAAATATTCACTTGCTTGTTAAAAATGTTTGTGAGTTTTTCGTTAAGTATATCGAAAACTACAAAGGGGTGAGTAATTCGATATGTTAACGTAACCTCATTCAACAGGTTTCATTGGGCTTTATGAAGCAAAATTAGTTAATTCTATTGACTGATGCAACACTTTTGGTCAAGGTTGTATATGCAGAACCTTTCCTTTCATTTACACTGAAAAAATACTTAAACCTCCCTAACTAAACTTGTCTTTGTTTTGCATGCAGCTGTGCAGAGCGTTTTAAATAGTGTACAGGCGACCATTTATATTTATATAAATGGTCCCAAAGCTTTCTATCATACATTGTTTATTAATTCATGAATTATTTGTAAGCAAAAAGTGATAGCTATATTGTTTTGATGGATCAGTCAATTTATATTTAATCTGCTATTGAGTTAATTCCATTGCCCACATGTCATAAATCATTTGTGCAGAATGTGAAGCAAGTAGCGCCGTTAAATTACCATAAGAACAGGACAATTCTTCATATTAACAGCAGCTCAAATTCTGATCAGCTTCTGTAGTCATCACAGCTCAGCCAGTTACTGTTTCTTTAAGATATCTGGAGGTGGTTTATGAGTAACAGCAGTGATTGACTTGATGTTGGCAAGGAAATGGTTCCGTTTTAATTCATAAATCACCACAGATGTGCTGCTCATGCCCCAGGGTCTGGGTGGCACTGTGAATTTGTCATCCACCGCTCCACCTCTGTCACCTGTGGGAGAGCTCAGCGCTGATCCAAGAGATCCATCTTAATAAGCAAATAAAAGGTCAGAATGTAAAATGTATCAGCTTCTGTATCAGGTCAGCATGTATTCATGTAATGTGAAGTTTTTTTTTCACATGTCCCCCTTTATAAAAGTTTACCGTAGCACAGCAAATTAGCATACTCATTTATGCAGATTAAAAGCTTTTTCCTTTCCCCATATAGTTTCTTTTAGCTTTAACTTTGTGTACCTGCACTTTTCCATGATTCTACAGTTCATTGTACTCAGATTTGATGCACTTTGTTTTTACACATTTTTAGAATGTTCATGTTATGTTATTTTAGCAAAAACATGAACATCACAGAAGTCTCTTATTCAATACCCGGCATGCAAAAGCCAATGTATACAAGAAGTATAATAATTTTGCAGAAATAAGTTGTGGTCTAATAACATGTGTAATTGACTTGCTACCATACTACAGAACTGAACTACATTTTTCTAAATCTATGCATTTATTCATTTGGTTATGCAGTATATACATTGTATTTATTATAACATATTTGAACTCCAAACAAAAAATGTTTAAGATTTGCTACCTATATCACCTATACCTATACATTAGGACACAGCTGAATAGCCCTGCTTAATCAAATAAGCATGCAGCAAACTAGGTATATCAATAGAATATCACTGCATAAGATACAGTATGTCAATACTGGAGCAGCATTCTGGAAGACTATACATGAAGGGGGAAAAAGCTTCAGTGTTACAGGGGTAGTCATGTTTCATTAGAAAATGCACAGGCTTTCAAACCATTTGTAATTTTGGCAGGTGCTATTCAAGGACCTGAATAAAATAATAAATAAAAAGCTTTTATGAGATAAGATGCATATAAGAAAGGAAGTTTTAAGAAACTGACAAGTGAAAGCTGTGTAAATCAACAGAAATGAATGTCTTGCAAGCCAAATCTTCCACAAGTCAGCAATGCTTTATTTTCACAGACGCATCTAAAAATTGTTATCTCTTTGTGCTTTGCATATTCTTAGTGAGGAAAACAGCCTCAACCCTGTAATAAAATCTATACCGTTAATGGCTTTGCAAATCTATAGTCTATTGGTGTGCCGCAATTAAAAAAAAATAAAAATTAAAAAATTAAAACAAAACGCATAGCTAGATTGAAGCCAGGTGTTCTCCTTGGTCAGTGTTGGAGCTTCTAAGCACTATCAATGTATACAGGTCACTGGGACATGACATTCCTCTCTCATAACTATTACCTAGATTCCAGGAATTAAGCATGCATGTCATCTAAATAGTTTCATATGTCATGCAAAGCATGACATTAAGATTCTTTAAATGTTCACACATGGGGGCATTTCATTCTAGATTTTTTATTCTTGGACAGTGTGTTGATAGTGCTCTCTGGCAGTGGAAGACTGTTTCTGGCCTCTCATTAGCTTACAGCTCAGAGGGGTCTGAACCAGTGAAATAAAATCAATAAAATAAAATTCAGTCGAAAAGCTAGATATGGGTACAAAGGCAGGCCTCCTGCTAACTCTCTCTTGAAATGCAAGAAATTTCCCCTTAAGTTTGGTATGGTTTGTGACTCGGGTTTCCACTTTGCACACAACTCACTCTGACAGTTCACAGTTCTCATTGCTACAGGAGAATTGTCTAATGTCAGGCAATCATTATTGTACTCAGAGTTCCAGTTCAATAGGAAAATCATTGACCCGACATATAAAAAACGGTCTGTTAAATTGTCTGGCTGTGGCAATCGCAGCCAATAAAGTGTGCCCCTGGGGCAGATCTAGGTTTTAAGATTGTTTTGTTGATTTGATGCCATATTTAATCATTGTTTATTTTCCTCATGTTGTCTTAATAGTTCTAAGGTCTCACTGATAAGTCATTACTTATTTCAGTCTCCTTTTCCCTTCTGTTGTCTTTAATTCTGTGACAGACTATTAAATCTTGTTCTACAGCTTTATAACAACAATGAAGTCATTGTGGATTTCTGCTTTTGTGTTTAAATAGACAACCTGAGTAAATGCTAGCAATGTCTAAGGGTACTCACATGGGGAGAAGATTTCTTAGGGCCACCTATTTACTGTGTCACCCCTGGAGGCAATACAGAAATGTACTAAGGTGTTTGTTTATGTGGTTATTCAGGGAGTAATATAATTCTCTAATTCTCAGTATAGTATAGATACAGAAAGGTATTAGACCCTTTAAGACCCACATTCTGGGAACTTACTGAGACCTTTTTATTTAAGCCTGTTAAAAAACAAATTAACCACATGTTACAGTAAATGTCATTATACTGGTTCTATCCCGTCTAAGAATTGACATTCTGGAAATGAATCTACAACTAAATCATATTTACAAATGTATTCTGAAACAGAACACAGTGTTGGCTGCTTCTGCTGACAAAATGAATATTTTCATGCATAAATGAATAAGATCTGCCTTGAAACTTTTAACAGCTGGCACCAACAATCAAAGTATGCCCAAAAATTAATCACAAGGTTATTAAACTATTCCATTATCTTTCGAGCATGACCTTGCATTTCTGAAACTGTTATTGGAACATGTTGCAGTCATGCTTTACCATGCTTTAACTGTGCTTAATTACACTTTGCTATGCTTTTACAATAGCAAAGGTCGGGTCAGTTTATAAGAATCAGTTTTCTTATAGGTTGCAATGACCTCTATACTGAGAATCAATATGGCAACAGAGGTGTCATGTGACTCCACACAGAGATCCCAGATAAGATGTAAACAAACATTACCACTAAGATTTGAAGGCCAGATACTAACATGAAGGTGCAATGCACTTTGGGGGAATGCACTTTGGGTGGAATGTATTCATACACATATTTAAAGAATGTGATCAATAATAACCATAATAACAACAACAGCAAAACAACAGAACATGCCATTAATAACCGTGTAAGAAACTAAACACAGAAAAGGTAAAGACAGTCTAGTCGTGACACCTGGGTGTTTCTTTTTTTTCAGCCAACCAGAAGCACTGCAGCACTGTCAATTTTACATTCAAGCAGAGACCTAATGATACAGATTGTTTGGATAGACATTTCACTTCACTTTTACGATGCAAAACAGCTGAAGTTATAAAACTCTTGTGACAGAAGTACAATGATTCTTGGTAGTAAATCTCCCTCCCGACCTGTGAGGGTGCTAAGCAGCGAGAACAGAGTTCCTTGGATGGGCTGGCCCGCCAGTTCCTTCCCAGGGTTCAAGGGAAGTTGGCCAGCTAGAAAGGGAGTGGAACTCTGGTAAATTAACTCTTTGATTCGGAAGGGAAACGATGTGGCAGTCACAGATTGGAGGGGTGGCTGCACTCGTTTACCAAGGGGTCATGTGTGACGGCATAAAAAGGGACGGAGAGACGCAATCTGTTCTTTCACTTTGGTTTGTGTATTGCCGGAGATTATTATTTGGTCACCAGACCTGGATATAAAATAAAACCTTTTTCCAAACTGGATTACAAACCTGTCTGCTTAATTATGCACTGCATCACTCCTGCACCTGTACCCAATCAAACACTTTGCCACACTCTGAAAAGCACTACATTGGGTTTCAGAAAGGCAATGGTATTCCTTTACCACATGCCAGTATAATAACTACAAGAAGGATGTCACAAAGCCATTCACAGACATCCTAATGAGACCAGTGAAGCATCACTGGGAGGCTACAGTAATGTGGTGTCTCATTACTAAAGATGCTATTGTTTAAAATAACATCACATATTACAAGCCCAGGTAGATAGAAAATGTAACATGATACACTTAGTATAGTGTTACGATTCAAGGAGTTTATGGTTATCGCCCATTTTTGTTAAAGCTAACTTTACATTTACATTTGCAAAGCATTGTTTCATGCCTCGAAGAATGCGTCTCCTGCCTGTTATCAATCAATAACTTCCTGTATAAAATCCAGTGCCTTTTGAAAGTCAGATTGAGATTCCACCCCCGCCTCCACCTTCGCCTTTGTGTTGTGAGATAACCCGCGTAGCTGTTGGTTCTCCCACAATACCGATCTTAGACTGAACACACACCATTATGCATCTAATGCCAAGAGCCCTCTGCCATTGTGTTACATCAGGATCATTTTTACAGCAATAGCCGTTTTTAACCTATAGCTCTTTTCTAGCGTTGGTTAAGAGCTTACTTAGTTGAGTACCTCTTAATGTTGCATATCAATTCTTAATGCACTCGAGCTGCTAACCCAAGCTTACTAGTGTCTGTCATTCCTGTGCTCTATTACCTTATTCAGTTAATTGCGAAACATTTGTTTTTTATGTTTATTGTTGTGTAAGTTGAAGAAAGCACTTGTACAGTATCCTTGATTGTAACTGTCTGTTTTTTACATACGATACTATTGAACTTGAATATTTTTTTTAAATAGTTTTAGATTAAGGTATATACAATAAAATTGAATATAGGGTATTCCCACCTTGGAATTTTTATTCCCCATAGGCTGTGACTGACATCCATTATACATAATCAAATGCTGCAAGCTCTCTATTATGCTTGTATAAACAACATGAATCTGACTTTTTGAAGTACACAGCAGATAATTAATATAAAAATGTAGATTTCTGAACTAAATTGGACGCTGAATGGCATTTTTTTGTTTGCTGCTACTGCAGAGCCAGCAGCTTCTGAGGATCTTTTAATTACATGGAAATTGCCTTTTTATTTCAAATGCAGCGCAAGAAATCTATTGCTGGATAGTGACAGGCCTGCTGACGTTTTTAATTTTAATTATTTTTTTATTACTTCCGTTTTTTTTTTTTTCTCACACACTGACTGACTAAAGCTCTTTAAACTTTTCATGCACAGTAATGATGATTGTTGATTTCTTTGCTCCACACCACATCTATGTTCCATATCACTGCCCAGTATATAGAACTTTATTGCTAATCAAATCAGATTTTATTCAGCATTTTGAATACAAATGCATTCCAGTCACAGAGATTATAAGCCCTGTTTCTGCAATGATTTTACACAATTGTGTGCTACAGAAAGTTCAAGAATATTGGAACATTTTGAATCTAAATTAAATACTCTAAACATTTGTCATTGTATTTTACATAGCTGCTTGTGGAATTTTTAAATGTTGTATAGTTATGGATACACCTGAAATAAACAATTCAGCATGTAGTTACAAATACTGTGTTGTCCACTTGGTGTTTAGAGCTTACAGTGTTCTGAAAACAATCTCTGACAGAAAATTAAACAGGCGCATAATATCTGCGTTACCCACATCAGTTTCTTAAAGTATTGGTCATCAATGCTCGCCTGGTTCCTATTAGCTGACTGATCTCAAACCTTTGCCAAGTT
Source organism: Acipenser ruthenus (assembly GCF_902713425.1). Taxonomy (NCBI): domain Eukaryota; kingdom Metazoa; phylum Chordata; class Actinopteri; order Acipenseriformes; family Acipenseridae; genus Acipenser; species Acipenser ruthenus. Next base: position 5,280,659 of record NC_081201.1, on the reverse strand, counting down.
GGATCTTAAAGAATCCTAATGTTTCAATATCAGTATGGTATTGTCACAATGTGACTTGGCATCCCATTCCATATACTGCACAATATCCCATACCCTCAGCAATCTCTGTTTAAACAATTATCCTACCCTATTCAAAGTCTATCTCTACTTAATTTCCAACTGGGTCCTGGTGCTGTGATTAAAGGAATGACACTGAAAACGTGACAGAGAAAGAGAGGTGAGACAGAGGCATGCAATAAGAACCTACATAACTAGACCTGCAGGTGGATAGATAAAAAGTTCTGAATTTCTGTATGAAAAAATAAACAAATTAAACGGAGAGCTTTGAAGTTACATAAAACAAATCTTGCCTCCATCTAGACTCTGAATCATGCTGTGATCAAAGTTTTGTTGTCACAGCATCCTCCACTTGCACAGATATATAGGGGAGGTGTGTGTGTGAGGGGGTGATCACATAGAGGAAGGCTCTGGCTTTTTATTTCAGTTTTTTGGAATTAACTTTGTCACTAATAATAATTGCATGCAATGCAGTGCTAGTCTATTACATTATATACATAAATCATATGAACATAAGAAAATTTAAGCGCGAGAAGCGGCCATTCAGCCCGGCAATGCTCATCCAGTTTTTATTAGCCGATCCTAAAACATTGCCAAGTCTGCTCTTAAAGGATCCCAGTGATTCGGCATCAACAATGGGACTTGGAAACCCATTCCATACACTACACCACACAAAGAAGAATATAGTCAAATGAAATAGACACGGGCTTGGTTCTGTTGCTTCTCTCATCTTGCAACAATGATAATCTTAGCATATGGTATGTGTTGACATTGAACCCTAAACAAGGCTGTATTGTGATTAGAATATACCGCCCTGCTTTACAGACATTACTTGGTTTGACCCCATGAGTTGTCATCAGCTTTTTTGGAACTACTGGTTTCTACCCAATTAAGACAGCATCCCAAGATTCAGGTCTGTAATGTAATTACAGGCATTGTAATGACAAATCTGGACCCCAAACTGCCTTAAAGGAGCAGTAACTAAGGTTGTAATGTCAATTTCCTTCCCTCTTTTAATTAGACAGTTAACAGTAGAACCTTTTTTTTGTCATTCTGTTACCAAAAGCCATCTGTTTTTTTTTTGTTTTGTTTTTTTTGTAAATTCCACACACATCTTGGATTTGTAAAAGGATCCAGTGTAATTCCTGGACAAACAACTGTGAATAACAACTAAATGAATGAGTGACAAGGAAAGAGGGCACAGCAAGTGTTCCAACCTGTAATAATACGTCATAGTAACATACGCCAGTGTTGGCTATTGGGCTATATTTAAGCACCCATTCATGTGTTTTAGCTTTCTTCTGCTCTTGTGGCAAAACTACATCTCCAATTGTTTATAACCTGGGGATCTCTTTGTTCCTTTCAATGAAATATCTTTTCTTTTTTTTCTTTTTAAAATCTTCTTCTTATTTTAGAAGAAGCTCATGTGTGTTTATGTCCTGATTGTCCTCTGCTGTTAAGATCTCTCCCACTGAAAGGACAATGCTGTCTGGAGTTATAATTGGAGAAGCAGCATGCGATGAACAAAGAAGGAAGACAATGGAGGCAGGTAAAAAAGATCAAGGGAAACTAATTTTGATTCATGAAAAAAAATAACACTTCAGTTCAAGAAAGAAAGGGAAAGAGCGGAAGAAAATGTAACAGAAAATGACAAAGATATACTTTCAAATACATCCTTTTCTCTAGTAAAATTGGCTTCATGTATTGGAAATCAGAACTCTGGTGACCTGGGTGTTGTGCACTGTAATATCTAGATGGAAACACTGTAGGACTTCTCTGTCATTAAATTAAAGAATAAACATAATCTTGATGCAGGGGTGTTAAATCCCAGAAAGGCGTACTCTCTCCAAGTGTCCCAGCCTATGTTTGTAGATACAATTCCTTCATTTAATATATAAACTATTGTTTTGTTTCCCAGCCTGGAAAGGTCATCCTGTCCTGTTAACACTCCTCAGCTAATATTAATGACAACACATATTAATGGAACACAGCATTGTATTGATAATAACCAAACTTCTGGTTTGAAGGACCTTAAGCTTAACACCAACCCTAAAGTAAGAACAACTCCCAGGCTTGCCCTTGCAATAAAACCACTTGATAAAAATGTGAATCAAGGACAATTTCATAAAATTGGAAATCATATTTTTTTTTTATTAGACTTGTAAGCACATCACCTTTCGGATGACTTTTTAGAGTGATAACACAGTGTTTGTATAAAAATACAGTAAAAAAAGTTATATTCTTACTACATTTTCTATGGATATTGAAATCATGACTATGCCACTATAGCAAAATTAAAACTTTTATTGTATAATTTGTGGCCCTCTACCTCTGTGTACGAGGCTCCCAAAGCAATCAATTGGACTGCAGAACTGTATTTGTTTTCTGACTCATTCACAGCCAGGAATCTAAATGAAGTTGTCTTGATGGATGACAACGTTGCTCTTGACATATCAAAGACCCACACATCAAAAACAGCATAGGTAGGAAAACAACTTTAGAATACATTTCAAAAACCAATGGATGCTAAAGCATCCTATTCGCACTTTGAAGGAAAAAAAATGTATGTACTGTAGAGTTCTCAAAGGGATTGAAAAATAAAAATCTACTAACTTAGAATGCATTCACAATAAAAGTTTTAAATCAATCACAAAAAGCTTTTTGGGGAGGAACTTTTAGTATCCTAACAAGCTCTCTGTCACCCCCCTGGACCTCTCTGATCACTATTTCATCTCTTTTTCTCTGTCTCTCCCCCCTCTCCCTGCTCCTCCTACCCCCACTGTCGCCTCTCGCCGTAACCTCCGCTCTCTCTCCCCCTCTGTCCTTGCCTCCACTGCTCTCTCTCACCTCCCTCCTATCGACTCCTTTTCACAACTCTCCGTAGACTCTGCTACCTCCACCCTCTTCTCCTCACTCACCTCCTCCCTCGACTCCCTCTGTCCCCTCACCTCCCGACCCGCTCGCCCCTCCCCTCCCCATCCCTGGCTCTCCTCTGTGCTCCGCTCGGCAAGAATCACACTGCGATCTGCTGAAAAGAAATGGAAGAGAACCAAACTCCCTGCTGCCCTAGACCTTTACCGCACTCTTCTCTCCTCCTTCTCCTCTACTCTCTCCTCTGCTAAATGTGCTTATTTCCAATCTGTAATCCAAGCCTCCACTAACAACCCACGTAAACTATTCTCTACCTTCTCCTCCCTCCTAAACCCTCCCCCCCCTCCTCCTCCCTCCTCTATCTCCCCTGACGACTTTGCCTCCTTCTTCTCTTCTAAAATCTCAGATATCCGCAAACTCTTTAACACCTCTCCCTCCCCCACACCCCCTCCTGCTCCAACCCCTACACCCACTACATCCCCTACTAACTCGCCCTCCCTCTCCACCTTCTTGCCCCTCTCAGACTCTGACCTCTCCTCCCTGCTCCAGGGTCACAAACCCACCACGTGTGCCTTGGACCCCCTCCCCACTCACCTCTTTCAAGCTGCTGCTCCTGCTCTACTCCCCTTCATCTCCTCCCTCCTCAACACCTCTCTACTTTCTGGAATCTTCCCCTCTGCCTTCAAAAAAGCCTCTATCACTCCCCTCCTCAAAAAACCTACCCTCGACCCCACCTCCCTCCAGAGCTACCGTCCTGTCTCCCTCCTACCCTTCCTCTCCAAAACCCTCGAGCGGACTGTACACCGCCAGCTCTCTGCTTTCCTGTCCAACCACTCTCTGCTTGACCCTCTCCAATCTGGCTTCCGCTCTGCTCACTCCACTGAAACCGCCCTTCTCTCTGTCACCAACTCACTTAAGTGTGCCCGAGCTGCCTCTCTCTCCTCTGTCCTAATTCTCCTCGACCTCTCTGCTGCCTTTGACACTGTTGATCACTCTATTCTACTATCATCTCTTGCTGACCTGGGGATCTCTGGCACTGCTCTGGCCTGGTTCTCCTCCTACCTCTCCAACCGCACTTACCAGGTAACCTGGCGTGGAGCAACCTCCACACCTCACCCTCTCTTGACTGGAGTCCCCCAAGGGTCAGTCTTGGGTCCTCTCCTGTTCTCTCTCTACACCCGCTCCCTGGGCCCCCTCATCGCATCCTATGGTTTCTCATACCATTTCTATGCTGATGATGCTCAGATTTTCCTCTCCTTCCCCACCTCTGACTCCACCATCTCCTCCCGTATCTCTACCTGTCTGTCTGCTATTTCCTCCTGGATGCACTCGCATCACCTCAAACTCAACCTCTCTAAATCTGACCTCCTTTTCTTTCCCTCCTCCTCCCCCTCCTCTGATCTCTCTATCTCTGTTCCTCTGGAATCTACCACACTCTCTCCCTCTTCCTCAGCTAAAAACCTTGGAGTCACCCTGGACCCCTGCCTCTCTTATTCCCAGCACATCTCCACTCTGGCACGCACTTGCAGATTCTTCCTGAGCAACATCCGAAGAATCCGACCCTTCCTCACCAACTATGCTACCCAGCTCCTGGTCCAGGCCCTGGTACTCTCCCGCCTAGACTACTGCAACTCCCTCCTGGCTGGCCTCCCTGCGTCCGCCACCCGTCCGCTCCAGCTCATCCAGAACTCTGCTGCTCGCCTGGTGTTCTCTCTACCTCGCTTCGCCCACGCTACTCCACTACTCCGCTCGCTCCACTGGCTCCCGATCACCGCTCGCATCCAGTTCAAGACTCTTGTACTAGCCTACAGATGCCTTGATCAGACTGCACCCAGCTACCTCCAGACCCTCATCTCTCCCTACACCCCCACTCGACCTCTCCGCTCCGCCTGCACTAGAAGACTGGCTCTACCTCCGCTACGCTCCCCTGCCTCCCGAGCCCGCTCCTTCTCCACCCTTGCTCCGCCTGCCCAGTCCCTGACCACATTCCGGCGCCTCCTTAAGACTCACCTCTTCAAACAGCACCTGTAGAACTCCTCTGTTGTATCCTGGGACACTATCACCCTTCATTTAAATATGCTTTATTTTGCTCTTATCTGCCCCCTATTTTACTGCATTTAATCCTGTACCTCAGAATATTGTAATCTCCCAAGTGTTTAATCTGTAGTATTTTGTACTTAATCATATCCTGATGTAACTATCACTACTTAATCATATCCTGATGTAACTTTCACTATTATCTGCTGTATTATTGAATTGTGGTTTGTCACACTTGAGAATTATTGTATTTCTTGTTCTTATTGTATGACTTATATTGTAACACTTGAATGTATTTGTATTTGCTTGCGATTGTAAGTCGCCCTGGATAAGGGCGTCTGCTAAGAAATAAATAATAATAATAATAATTATAGTAACTACCGTCCACCAAAAATGAAAACATTTCTCTCCAACGCCAGTCCTTGTAAAGTTATAGAAAACTCCTTAAAACAGCACCCTCCAGTGATAAACGGTATAGTCCCAAGGCAGAACTGAAACGCAGAACAAGCAGTACTCTATCATTTACACCTTATCCTTTCACTACACAACATGCAAGACAGGGAACATTATCCTCTCATAGCAACAATGTGCCAGATAAGAATAGATCAAGGAGATGATATCCTTTAAAGGAGCAATGTTATCAGTAAGCCTCTGGAGGGTATATTGGACGGGGTACTGTATTATTTAGGAAGCATGTTAAGCTGACCTTCTCCATTATCTGCTATTTGTAGATTCATATTTGGTTGTTTTGCAGAGTCAATAGTTTCACGTGAAGCTGTATGTTTAAACTGTTGAAGTGCCCCACGTAAAGCTGCAGTCTCCACCTATCATGCAGTTTGTCGATTCTGGGTACACCCACACTTTGAAATAGCACCTGCTGTGTGTCATTTTTTTTAATGTTCCTAGATTTTCATAAATATTGCTCGATTGAAATAAACAGTAACACAGACATTGTTATATTGCAGGCCAGTAGTGTATTTCAGGCAATAAACTACAATAAATATGGTTATTGATGCTCATGTCTCTTAGGTTAAGGTTTGGCTATGACACGCATGCTTGTACTTTTTAGTTTTTTATTTTGTTTCACAGTAGTCCAAATTGTCTGGGCAGCTGTCCAAACCAACTCCCTGAAGTCCTGTGAAATGAACTTCGCACTATACTGTAGCACAGATAATGAGCAAAACTAATGATCATGATTACACTGGGTTGCCAGTTTGTTTTCCAAGATAATTAAACAGAATAAGACTTGCCTTTTACTAGCTTCTGACATGGCTTATTATGATATTCAGCATCGTCAATAGCACAGTAATAAATTACTATGACATAAGTCACAGATCTTCACATGCCTACTCTTCTGTTTGAAATTAATCACAACACACAGTTCAGTGACCAAAGCTTGAAATATACTTGGATAACACTGCTACAGGTACTGTAATCAACCACATGGTCATCATATTGAGTACTCATCACAGTTTAGTTCCAGCTTGCCAGCTGTACTGAAAGACATTAGGGCTGCAGGAAGGGAAGGCTAAGGAAAGGAAGACAGCATTTAAAAGTGCTTTTTTTTTAAAGGGTCACTGACCAGGCAGATAAAAGTACTTATCTTACATTTTCCTAATGTTTAATCTCTTACCGTGCTCCATTAATATTGAAATATGTATCTTCTGTGTGATTCTCTATTGTTATTTCTGCTTAGATCATTGTTTGCCAGCCTTATTACCTATTCCATCAAAAAATGCTTCTGAAGGCTAAATGTGGCTGGAGAAGCATAATAGTGTGCAGAGGCATTATTCACTGAAGACTGCAATGCTACTACAGGTATGTTTGCACATGTCACTTTGAAATCAGCCTTGAAGAGCCTTTCTTACGTGCAATGTTTGCTGGAACAGGTAGCAAACCTGTGAACGTTTTTGGGGGAAATGTAGATGACATAAAATAACCTCATTAATTCACTGTCACAAACATATGTGAAGTATGTGAATTAAACCCTTAATTTAGAGCCCTGAATCTATTCATATATATATATATATATATATATATATATATATATATATATATATACAGTATATAGATATATATATATGACAGACCTGATGGAAGAAAATGTGTGTGTAGATGTCATGGTGAGCATTATGCTGACTGTTCCATTGCTCAAGCCAACCGGTGGGGTGGTGGAAGTGTGATGATGTGGGGAGGAATTTCCTTTAACACAAGAACGCCTTTGGTGCAAACTGAGGGCAACCTTACTGCTCAGCGATACTGTGGCAGAATGAGGGTGCTGGCCTGTGTATATGTGTGTTTTGTAGTGGTGGTGGGTAATTAAAGGGTTAATTCACCAGCACTTTAAAAACATGTGAGAATGTGGTGGAGGGTTTAATTGATTAAGTGGGTGTAAATTGCTGCACAGATGTGTGTATATAAGGGAGCACTGAGAGCACAGGTTTAGTTGGTGTTAGGATTCTGGAGAGGGTAGATCTCTGATCCTGTGTGTGCGCGCGAGATCTGTTTTTGTTTAAACTGTTTATTTTGTTTGTTTTATTTAATAAACACGTGCCGTAGCGCTTTTCCCTGCACATCCTGACTCTGAGTCTCCTTACCCCGGTCAGCCTGTCACATTTGGTGTCAGAAGTGGGTCTCTGGAGACTTGGAGCAGGAGTGCAGGATTTTTTTTTTGTTTTGTTAAAAGGAAGAGAAGATGAGGTGGAAGAAGGACCGGGAAGCGAGGGACAGGGAGGAGGAGGAGTACATCAGGGCCAGGTACCCGAGGAGCTGTAGGTCACCACTGTTGTGCCCCCTCTGTAACCAGCAACATCAGTTTGCTGCCTGTCCCTTCCGGTACTATGAGGAGCCCGAACGTCCACAGCCTGAGTGGTAGGAGCCCAAATGTCCACAGCCCGAGTGGGAGGAGCCCGAACGTCCACAGCCCGAGTGGGAGGAGTCGGTGCCACCTCCACCAGCAGGGGAAGATTACCTGCTGTCTCTTCCTCCATCGCCGCCACCAGCAGAGGGAGCATGCCTGCTTGTTCACCTGCTGCTGCCATCCCAAGAGCTAGAGGGGGAGGAGCCATCGCTGCCGTCCCAAGAGCCAGAAGGGGAGGAGCCATTACTGCCGTCTCCAGGGCCAGAAGGGGAGGGGTTACAGGCTCAACCCCCTGAATTTTTCTGGGGGGGAGAAGGGCAGAGTCGGCAGCCTTACCGCCACCTCCACTGCCAGGAGCAGAGCAGCAGGAGCTGCTTCTGTCTCCGACACCACCACCGCTAGGAGCAGAGCAGCATGAGCTGCCTCTGTCTCCACCACCGCTAGGGGCAGAGCAGCAGGAGCTGCCTCTGTCTCCACCACTGCCAGGAGCAGAGCAGCAGGAGCTGCCTCTGTCTCCACCACCGCCAGGAGCAGAGCAGCAGGAGCTGTCTCTGTCTCCACCACCGCTAGGAGCACAGCAGCAGGAGCTGTCTCTGTCTCCACCACCGCTAGGAACAGAGCAGCAGGAGCTGTTCCCGCCTCCGCCACCAGAGGGAGACGAGCTGCTGTTCCCGCCTCCGCCACCAGAGGGAGACGAGCTGCTGTTCCCGCCTCCTCCACCAGAGGGAGACGAGCTGCTGTTCCCGCCTCTGCCACCAGAGGGAGACGAGCTGCTGTTCCCGCCTCCGCCACCAGAGGGAGACGAGCTGCTGTTCCCGCTTCTGCCATCAGAGGAGCTGGCGCGGGCTCTACCTCCTGTTGCCAACAGGGAAGAGGAACTCTGGCCGCTGCCACCCTGGCCGGAGGTTCCTGCACTGTTGGCCACGCCCGAGTTTGCTGTGCTGTCTGCTGCTCCACCTGAGGGTCCAGTGCCAGTGGTTCCAGAGGGTCCAGTGCCAGTGGTTCCGGAGGGTCCAGCGCCAGTGGTTCAGGAGGATCCAGCATCAGTGCCAGTAATTCCAGTGCCAGCGGAGGGACCCAATCCAGTGCCTATGCCGCTAGGGGCGGACAACCTGCCTGGGCCAACTGACAGGTATCTAGGAGGGACCTGAGAAGGAACAATAAAGACATTGGGTTTATGGGGTAGGCCGGGGGTTAAACGGGCACCCCCTTACATAAGCCCAGGGGTCACCACGGGGGTTAAACGGGCGCCCCTTTACAGAAGCCCAGGGGTAGTCACGGGGGTTAAACGGGCACCCCCTTACAAAAGCCCCATGGAGGTGAAGGAGTGCTGGGGAGTGTTGGGGCCAGCGGACTCCAGACGGCAGGGTGCACAAGGGGGGAGGACTGGCCCTGTCCGTCTGGTGTTTGACAGGGGTCGGATGGTCCCCAACATTTCCTCCCACCCTCCCTCCCAAATCTGGTGGAATGGGGGGGGGGTGGCCTGTTGAGGGCCTGTATGTGCTACGCACATAAGGGGGGAGGAATGTGGCAGAATGAGGGTACTGGCCTGTGTATATGTGTGTTTTGTAGTGGTGGTGGGTAATAAAAGGGTTAATTCACCAGCACTTTAAAAACATGTGAGAATGTGGTGGAGGTTTTAATTGATTAAGTGGGTGTAAATTGCTGCACAGGTGTGTGTATATAAGGGAGCACTGAGAGCACAGGTTTAGTTGCTGTTAGGATTCTGGAGAGGGTAGATCTCTGATCCTGTGTGTGCGAGATCTGTTTTTGTTTAAACTGTTTATTTTGTTTGTTTTATTTAATAAATACGTGCCGTAGCGTTTTTCCCTGCACATCCTGACTCTGAGTCTCCTTACCCCGGTCAGCCTGTCACAGATACATTGACGAAATCCTTGAGGCAACAGTTTTTCCGTTCTTGCAAGCCAATCCAGAGGTATTGATTTTTCAGCAGGACAATGCAAGACCAAACAGTGCTAGGATTACAACTTCAAGAAAACAATGTCAAGGTCTTAATGTAAATGAAAATGTAAATGCAAACATTTTTGGCATGAATATCAAATTCCACTAACAATACATAATTTGTATATTGGTCGCCAACATTTCTGGAGCAAAAAAGGTTTTATGGCTGTGATTCGCCAAATATTTTGGTCACAAATATTTATGGCTTTACAGTATTTCCGGGAAAGCTGTCACTTTACAGTGTTGACTAACTTGCTGAATTGATTCCACTGTATCAAGGAAAAACTATTCAATTTCCAAACAAGATTGCGGTGGCCAGAAGCACATGCACAGAAGGGCAGTCTAGGGACTAGAGGGAGCGGTGTTCAATACAATTAGATAGAGGGAATTGGATGGAGCAAGTGCTGTGCTCTTATCAGAATGGTAATGCATTTTACTCTATCTGGTGCTGTAATCTGCTGGTAGAACACAGACGACATCAGACAACTATAAACCAATAGAAACTATACTGGCAACATTGCTAATCGGCACAGCAGTGTGGGATTATATGTTGCAGGTGTGATGTGAAGTAAGGCTACCTTTATACGTGTTTACAAATCTGGTGTTAATTATGAATGTATTATTTATTACTCTGTCATATGAAATGCAGGTGTCTGACTGAGCTCACTAGATGCCTGACTGGTAGGGTCAACTGTAGCATGATGAATCACCAGTGATGACTGGTGCTCCCCTGACTGTATGACTCACCCTGCACACCTGTGCTTTTACCAGGTGAGCCACAGTTGGCATAGGAAACCGGTAATGAAAATGGAAGAATCTGATTACCGTAACTAATTGCAATACAATATGGGGCACAGGAGTGAGACCATTTGACCAAGAGATGCCAATAACAGGCTTTTCTTTATTTACTAAAAATGCAACCCTTGGAGAAGGCCAGATAGCTAATTAGATAGATTTATTGATTTGCTGATTGAAAGACTTGGCTAGATCCACAGTTATTGACCTAGTGTCTAGTTTTTTTTTGAGTTAGAGACAGTAGGATAGAAAAAAAGTAAAACATCAATATACAACTGAAGTCTGTAATAATATAATGCCTGTGGTTAACCAGGCACCAGACTCGAAAGAAACCCATAATAACTGAAGACTTGCCTTTACAACTAGGGGTTTACTGCCACAAAGAATAGCAAAACCGTGTAAACCATCAATTTAAAAATATCGCCCACTCTTTCAACTCCACACTCAAATAGATGGACCCCAAAAACAAAGAACGGTAGATAAGATTGAACAATTGTGTAGGCTGTTTAATGAGGTTTATTGTTTGTATAGCACTGACAGGGTGAAGAGAGATGCACAGAGATGCACGGAGATGAACAGAGGTATTTAACGATGCTAAAGGACTATTGTGTAGAGTTATAATCTACATCATTACTGTACAAACCCTTAAGCAAAAAGCCAGAAAGATCTTCACCTTTGGCATTGAAAAATTCGGAATGAAAAAGCCTTTATTTTCAGAGGGAATTTGATAACATTCTTGGTATCATAGATCTCAAGAATCACTTACATACAGTGGAGGATTTTGATGGCTTAGATATGAGGGTACTTGTCTTACCTTAATGCAAATATATTTAGCGTTGTATAGGAAAGCATAAATGCAAAGAAATCACAAAATTAGTCTTGCCATTATTTTAATGTATTACACATATGTAACAGCATTTAGCACATCATTTAAGTTGTAAAGCAAAATAATACACGCATTAGTATTTAATGTATTAGTAACATGCATTTGGCATCTAACAAAGAAGTAAGCTTTTCCCTATTAATGTTTACCACTCTATTTTTGCAGTTTTCCTATGCTTTTCCTGTGGTTAGACTATGCATTTACCATAGTTTACACTGGGTTGCAAGATTATTAATATGCTTTACCATACCTTTCGGTTCTTTACAATGCTTACCCATGCTTTGCCATGCTTTCACTATGCTTTATTACACTTTGCTATGCTTTTACTATATGAAACTTTCATAAGGGTTACTTGTATACAGACTCCTTTTGTTAACACTATTTCAACCAGGAAAATATATAATGAGCTGGTGTTTCTGTTGTCTTAGTGAGTATACATGATCTGCCTGTGATCTGAGCTTTGTTTTCTGTGTTTTGGGTGTTCGTAGAACACAGAGGCCATGGTGATGGATGGTACACCAACTTATAAACTGAATTCAAGTGGTCTCAGGTCAGTGTTCAAAGTGCATTCACAAACACTCCCATAAAACTGTCTTACTTTGATTAATTATGGATAGTCAAGGGAATTGTTACTTCCGTTATGGATGTCAGTCCTGTTCTTTACCTTGTTTACTAAGTTATCTAGCACCAGGCTGCAGCTTGAAATTAAATCATTCCTGACACTGGTTATTTTGTTATTTTTTCTCCATGTTCTACCTTCTCAAAAAAGAAAATGGGGTGCACTGCACTCATATTACAAGAGAAACATTTATATATATTTTAAATCATTGCTTTATGCTACTGTCTGTCAGGAAACTAAGTAGTCTTATTGGTTGCTATTTATGAACACTCTAGGTGGCATAGCTCTTGTTTTTAAGACCTGGTTCATTAGACGAACAGAAGAAGTTAATATATCTGCATGTATACTGCACATTGTAATAGCATCACCTTAATGAGAGTCTCCTTATTAATGTCCATGGCAACAGAGGACAGAGACAACGTTCTGTATCTAGGATGAATAGTGCCTTGAGCAAGACTGCAGAATGAAACTCTATAAATGTCCATCCATCTCACACACACACACACACAAAGAAAGTTAGCAAATAAAAAAAGAAGCATATTCGTTCAGTTCACATTAGTGAGTTTTTAAAATGTAAAGCAGTTTCTTGTCATTTCTCATGGTTAACATCAAAGCCGCAAATGTTTGTCATTTTCCAAACAGTAATTTGTAAAAAGATATTAAATTAGGGTTAGAACAAAATCATGGAAGCATGCAAAGCACGATGCCATCTAACGTTTTTAAAACTAAGTAACTTGTCCTTGCTCTTTCCATAAATATCTCCCGGAGGAAAAACATCATTTGGAATCATTTTCCCAGTTTCAGCAAGATATTTTTTTTGTTGTTGTTTTTTATCCGCAGGTTCTGTAACAAGAAAGATAAAATAAATTTAAAAATTTAAAAATCTATAAGTGTATTGGAGAGCTGTGTAAAAATCAGTGCCACCATATACAGTAGTCAGGAGATAGACAGGTTGTCCGAAAAATGTGTTCTCTGTACACATTACATTATGTAAAAAATATTAAGCTGTATAGTAGGCCTATACACTGTACAGTGCAGTAGTAAAATCAAAAACATACCTAGCACACTTTCTTCTTACTTTAGCCTATGGGCTACCAGTAACAAAATAAATCATACTGCTGCATTGTACACATTGGTGTATAATGCGGAGATAATAACAGATTATTTTAAATTAAAACTACATGATTTTAGCGCACTTCAGTGTGCCTCACTGAGTTTTTGTGGACAAAGGAAAAAGTCTCATATCCTCACCAGTCTCTGTATCTTAACCTGCATCATTGCTATTGATTGCCGAGTACCCTGAAGCAGTCACTGCTGTGCAGAAAGCAGCATGTTTGAGTAGCTCAAGTGTTTGATCACTGAACTGCAATGCTAAAGATTACCGCTATATGAGTCCTGTCCAATTGATTTAGCTGTGAATGGACAAGTAAAAACCAGACATCTGAAACTTGCTTAACCCCTATGTTTGATCCCCCAAGTGCTCCTTGAAGAAGTCGTCTGCACCATCATTGAACAGCACCAAACTTCATATAGAGTCAGTCAAGCCCTTTACAAACTGGCCTAACTCTGCTTACTTACGTAGCTTAATTGACAGGCTGTTCATTTTGATTGGTGTTGCAGCTGTCACTCTCTCACAGACCCATGCGCCCAGATCACCTGCAAAGGACAACAAAAACAACTAATTACTTTTGCCATTTTTGAAACTTCATAAATACGTTTATTTGAAAGTATATGCAAGTATAAACATCCCAGGTAATCTCTGTATTTTACTGTACTGTGTGTGCTCATATACTTTATGTTTATTATATCATATTTTATAGCAAAGCAAGGGACAGTGTAGAAGAAACCGAAAAAAACAAAAAAAACAGGGTGTTTTCAGAATGCAAACTTATACTAATAAAGCTGTAAGAATAGGGTATGCACAAAGCCGAAACCGTAAACCATACCGATTAATTATTATTATTTTGTACCTAATAAACTATTTTAACATATATAAATAACATTATTTTGTAAATAAAACACAAAGCAAACAGGCAGCAAAAACTAAAATGAAAAGCATATTGATTTGTGATCAGAACTATATGGTGAAATACCTGTACACCCACTTTGTTAAGCACAATTACACTATTTGTCAAAAAAGAATCAACCAGAAATACAGACTTAAGACAGTTTGGCAGAGCAGCCAACCTAGGATGGCCTCTGCACATTTCAATTAAGTTAGAGCTGCTATAAGATCTGAACCCTCTATTAGTCAATGTCTACTCTTTTTCTATTATTTGTAATGGGTTTTAAATAGAGAGGCTCATTTCTCATTTCAAACAAATTCAATTAAAAAGGGGGGAAAAAGAACAAGAAAAAAGTATGGTACTCTCATTAAAATAAAATAAAAATCAGATGTACAGATTCCCCCCTGCCCCCCCCCCCCCCCCCCCCCCCCCCGCCACACATACACATATTGCTGGGGTAGATATACTCAGTGTTACTGTCTAAACATACACAATGCTTGAACTGCCCCTGAAGATATGAGATTAAATACAGTGACCCACCTTTCTGTCATGGCATGAACTGTAATTCATCTGGAAAATGTAGAAGTAACCTTGCATTGACTTTACACCAAGCCTACCTGTAGTGAAAAACAGAAAAAAAAAGCTATAGATGGAGCCTGAATGGAGCAGTATGCATGCACATTCCAGTGGTTGTTTCGATGACCCCACTGACTCATACCTGCTGAGAAGTACAGATCTATCACAACTCAAGTCACAACATCATTTTTTGGAAGGCGAGCCATGGATCTGAAAAGCTAATAGCAACCATACATTTTACATGCAGGCTTCTAATGTATATTCACTCCTAAACAGCAATCCTCAATTTGTATATAAAATATATATATATATATATATATATATATATATATATATATATATATATATATATATATATATATATATATATATATAAAATACTATAAACGTACTATTTGTCTCTGTATCTTAACTAATTTGTTGTTTTAGTAGCCAGAAGTTCTTGAGGATATAACTAAAACTTTTTTTTTTTCATCAAGTTTCATCTGTACGCTCATTTGTATCAGCTTTAGAGACTTTCATTAAGTTAATGAAAATAAAAAGCAGTGGGAAACAAAGTGGATATTTAAACTACATCTCGCTGCGTCGGTTTTTCAACATGACAATATGTGTGCTGCCTGCTGGTTGTTTCTGACAAGTTGGAATCACAGTAGGCTTTTTTTTTCATTATTCTCACTACAATGCAAAACGTATAGACTCAAGTTCATTAACTTCTAAGTAATGAAGATGATCAGCTACGTAAGCTAACAGAATTGTTTGCTTTTCATCTATTCGGATTCAAATTGAGTATTTCCCAGTGAAATGCACACGCCCTATCCACATATTATTATCTGTCACATCTGACGCTGTGGAGTCACATTTTATTTATGCTTTAGGTAAGAGGGTGCAGAGCATAACCCAAGGTTTTCATCAGTTCCTTTTTGTATCTATTTCCACTGACAGAAAACTAAGAAAAACAAAATAACCTTAAATCTCAGTTTCATGATGCAACATGGGATTCAATTAGCTGTGCATCACATAATGGGTATGACTTTGGAACCCATTTGCCACACCTCTGGCTCTTAATAGTGTCTAAAATGCATAGATCACATAGTTGCAACATATAATGTAAAATTACTTAAACAAATCACTTAAATTAAAAACTTGATTTAGAAGGCAATACAACATCTGCTTTGGCTACATTACCTTTACACCAGTATAATAAAAATATATTGATATTCAAACTATATTGTAACCCTCAAGATAAATAGACAAACAAACATAGAATGCCTTTATCTTTTAAAATATTGTATTAAATGCACACAGTAGAACTGCCTATGATAAACTTTGTTGTTGGTAAAACCAATGATAAATGCATTTTCATTGTTATGGAAATAAACAATAAACATATGTGCAATAAGACATTAGCTCATTTGGATCTGAGAATTTCACCATTCAAAGAATTCAGATTATTCATTGCCTACCCTGTTCATTCTATCCCCTGGTGTCACTACAGTAGTATGCTGTGATTAATGTAATATTTTTCATACGTTAAAGGATGTGGATGGCTTAGTAGATTCCTTAGGGAAACAAACTCTCCAAGACATTAAGCTCAAGATGGTTGCTTGTCTAAGAAATCCATCCACTGTACTGAAACAGATGGATTAGTCTACTTTCTGCAGTGTTTCAGAGATATTCAAACAATTTTCAAGCCCAGCGACTTTAAAGTCTATAAAGATTGATTCCTCTATCTAGGGACTAGGGATTTTTCTGGAGCCTTTCAGACGTGAAATCTGTATGTGAAATAGGCTTATCAATGAGAGTGACAGAAAAAAAAACCCAGTTTAATGTATTGATTGTGTGAAGTATTTCTGGTAAAAGTCACAAATAAGCTTGAAATCCAGGGTTTTGGGGACTGACTCCTGGGCTCCTTTTTAGAGACAGATGAATTAGGAAAAAACAGATAATAAAGCATTTGCCATTAGTGGAAGCACAGCACACCTCTAGAAACTTCACGCTGCCAAGATAGGGATGATATACAATAGATGTTGTAAGGGTTTGTGGACCATATTTATAACACATGACAAGGCAGCTCAATCAGCAAGCCAAGAACGACTGGCGAAGTGAAAATCATAATATTCTTACACCTACTGGATCCATTAATAAAACCATCTTCCCCAGTAGACTGTTTAAAAATACTGAACTTATTTACATGTGTTATTATATGATTTAATGTAGTGAGGGCTTGGAAATGTGTTTAACAGATAGGTAGACAATTCCAATATTGTAATCTAATACTGAGCTACCTGTGCCTCAGCATGGCCTGAGATCAGCATTCAAACTACCCTGCTTCTATAAAGCACTGCTGTACAGCAACACTGAACTAATTGGTTTTTCTTAATGTAAAATCAAAGGTTATATGATGATACTCTTGAAGCAGTTCATTTTAGCAGAATATCTTTCTCTATACACAAGTTTCACAGCTTCCTTTTTTAAAAGGCTTGGTAGAAAATCTTAGGTTTACCTTGCCATTGCTAAACAAATAACACTATTCTGAGCTTTCAGACTGTTTCAGTAATTTTGATTCACAAGCAGACAACAATATAAATCCTCAAATGCATTACAGCAGGATGTTTTTTTTTAATAGGGCTAAATGAAGGCCTTTCGCCTGCAGCCACGTACTCCCATTCTAACCACACATTGCTGTACATTTAATAAAAAAAAGAAGGGAAGGAGAATGAATGTTGCCTTCCGAGGGAACGCAAAGTAAAATCCAATTATTCCTGCATATTTTTGCTGCATGCTCTAGCCCATTTCAATTTATAAAGAATGAAGTGGTGTGGTATTTCTGCAGTAGTAAGTCACACATTTATTTTTGCATAAGATAAATAATTTTTGGGGGATATTTAATAAATGTTATTCTTAATCAATTGTGTGTCATTTTTTTTAAAAATTTCTATTTATGTTGTACACATAAAAAAAATATAGATTACAAACAGACTTTTAGGCAAACTAATGCAGGCTGGACTTCTGCCATAATGCCATGAGGTTTCAGTCTAAAACATCTTGAGGAAATAAATAATATTCTACGTCACACTGCAATTCTTTTAACCACCTAATACAGATGAGAGCAAATAGCTTTTTAAAAGATCCTTAAAAAGGATGCATCGCCTTATGGTAATTACAGACCACAGCCTAATGTGAAGAATAAGGCCGCTGTGTAAGACCCGCGGGTTAGAGTCACAGACACGGCTGAAGAGCTTTGAAGCAAGCCTAAGCCTGGGATAAATCTTAACATTGTGGGGGAACGACCACTCGGTTATATAGCTCTAGAGACATAGGAGCATGTGCCTGCTAGTAACCAGCTAGTAACCATTATAACCAGTCATTAATACACTGCTATACCAGTATACTAGAGGATTGACAAAAAAAACATACTGTATGCATGCTTTTGTAATAGGGCTATTGTGTTTTTGGCAGCTGTTGGTTTTGCACAGAATTTGTGTGACAGATTGCAATGGGGGCCAATGATTCAAGGTTTGTGTTTGGGTTTTAGTGCACACCCCAATGTCTTTCAATTACTAAGTAATTGCTCTGCCCCCCCCAAGTGGAGAAAGGGTACAGCATGTTTAATGGGACCTAAGCAATTATCGATCGCTAATTGCTTAGGTCCCATTACGCTTCCCATTATCCATTATGCTTAAAATTAGATATACTACTTAGATATAAAATCATGTTATAATGGTAACCTTTCTAATCTATTTGGTAGTGTTTTTTGTTAGTTTTCTACCTTATTTTATTATTGTCTTCGAAATAAAGGCTCTTATTTTTTGACAAATATATGTAGGGTTTATGGAAAAATAGTGACATATTTAACTTTTCTGCAAATTACATTGTCTCTGTTGATAAAGCACTTGCAAGCTGCTGTAATGCAATTATATAAAAAGCAATGCCCTAGATTTTCTACACAGGATTTAATCTCTGAGGTTTAATGTATGTGCTATTGCTTGCTTTATTTAATGTATCCCTGCCATCAGCATGCTGTGTTCATTTTATTGATCATTTCAAATTGTTCTTGTAAAATACCCATTAGGAATTATAGTCACAGGCTAGCTCCTCCAAGCTGAAAGGACATGAGTCAACTAGCAATAAGGCCAGCAAATTCAACTGGGTACATTTATTGCTTACAACTCTTGTGCACTGAAATTTTTTTTCATATAATTGTACAGTTTATCTATGCATGACTATTACAATCTACCTGTCCCTCATACTACCAGACGGTTGTGGGAGAAATTTGAAGTTGTAATTGAATGTACTTTGTAAAATGACATTTCAACAATATACAACTTTCTTCCTATAAAGGGTTAAGAAGTGCGACACCTGGTGGAAATGAGGTTCCGTGACTTGAAATGAATTGTTGGCAAAAAACATGCGAGGCTTTTTTTGTTTGTTTGATAATAACCAAGTCAATACATGTATAATATATAAACATTAACACAGATAACTTTGCTTTACATTTACGTAAACATATCTGTCTAATAAAACTGCTTCCTCATAAAGACACGCCGGTAAACTGACTTTCCTTGTAACCTGGGCTCCAACCAGACCCCAGCAATAAAACAACATATAACTAACAACTGGAGTAAATGAATGAATGACAATGTGTATATGAACACTTTATTGTGCTTTTCCTTTACTTCTAGCCATCGTTTGGTATAATGTGTTGTTTATGCTATACAAAATGGATAAGACGCCCAGTGTGCACAGCTGTCTCCTAGAAAGTGAAGGCACTACTGTATTCTGGACGCTGTAGTTTATTCTAGGAACATCCGGGCACATATCATTGGAACGCTGCAAGCCTCCTCTTTCATTTGGTATATTGACTGTGTTCCTAGCTCTTTCCGTTTTTGAGTTACAGGCACTTGAACACACCTACCGATTTGCTGCTCGTCACAGCACTGGAGCACTGAATGAGGGGATGGTAGAAAGTAATGGACCCTAGGTTACCTTATGAGGGTTAAACCTATATATACTAGTCTGACCGGGTGCCTGCAGGCTTGCCTATAAGCTGCCCAGAGCTACGTTGTCCTACGACGCTGTAGCTCTGAGGTGGCTGCAGTGTGAAAAAAAGCAGTCGGCTGACGGCACACGCTTCAGCGTGTGTTCGTCTTCACCGCTCCCGAGTTAGCGCATCGGTGATAGCGGTGAGCTGAGCCTAAAAATAATTGGATATGCCAAATTGGGAGGAAAAAATACAATAATAGGCGATTATATATATATATATATATATATATATATATATATATATATATATATATATATATATATATATATATATCTTCATAAATAGGCACTAAATGTTCCACCCAAAGTAACCCAGAACAGAAACTAATTCCTACAGGGTCTCATTTTGTAGACCAATTAAAGCTAATATATTCAACTCCAACAGGTACATAAAACATCCCCTAGACAATGCATTGCTCAAATGGAGACCAATACCTGACTGCAGTACTCAAGCTCAGCATACCCATATAAAACTGTAAACCCACTTAAGTGTATATTATTATTATTATTATTATTATTATTATTATTATTATTATTATTATTATTATTATTATATTTTCTCAGGCGTATCAAAAGTCAACAGAATACAATAAATACATGATCAATATCTATGCACTATTTAGATGTGCAATTTTGCAAATAATAATAACAAAAATAGAAACTAAATAGCCATCCTAAATGGAAAAGGGACCATGCATGCAGATGCCTTGTCTTACAGTTTCAACATTAAATTGAAACAAAAAGTGTTTTCCAGTTGAGTAGCTGTTGCTTGTTCCCAGCCCACAAGTCGGAACATATTACATTTATACCCTTCCTTCCCCAAGCTTGCCTTACCGTTGGGATTGGTGCCATGTTTTATCCAATAACAAACTTGAACTATCAATGTTTCCTAGTCAACAGTGTGTCAGTCTTTACTACAGTTGTCACCGCCTATTTATGTAGGCCTCTGATTTTAAAAAAGGGCAGTCAAACTACATAATTTCCTTGTTCCATGGCACTATTCAATCTAATCTCTATTCCTGAATTTTATATAGCTGTAGTCACTGTATCTTGTGAAAAAAACACACGATTCTGGATTGGTTTGAAGCTGATAAGTAATCACAGGCTGCTATTCTTTGACCGTATAATGAAAGTTCATAGAAAGAGAGATCCTGTGGTGTTTTGGAAGCAGTTCTCATTTTAATTAATATGTGAAGTGACCACAGTGCTAAGTTCAATACCAGTTAACAACGCATTCCTGACATGTCTTTAGTAACCTGTTCTGGTGATCTCACATGCAGTACATAGAGGGGGCTGTTTATATATTTAAAAAAAAACATAGATTCCATTGTGTTTACATTCATAAATCAACATAAAAAGAAGTGAAATCCACCACTGATCTTCTAACAATGACAGGTATACAAAAAGGCACTCCACAAAATGGTCTTAAATCTGGGCAAGGAATCAATTTCCTGCCTTCCTTACACAATTCTTTCCAGTGACACTGAGCAAGCAGTGAAAAGGTCCTGTCACTGATGAGCTTCAAACAGGAGTGTGGAATTGATTGTGAAAAAACTAAAGGGGCTCTGCAGCATCATCGCCAAGTAAGCCAGGTAGCTGGGCCCCTCTCCATGAATAATATTACAGGCCATTAATAGCACCTTGCTTTGAATGCATAATGCAGTGCAAATCCATTGGAGTGGTGTGAAGGGCCGTGTTACCCGATTCGTTCTTTTAACATGAAGGATTAACCTTGCAGCAACAGCACTTGGAATCAGTTGAAGTGGTTGTTAAGGAGAAATTTGGGCTTGTCCTGCCAAGAGATAATTATGGATCTCCAGCTGTGTTAACACAGACTGTTCTTGCTGGCGTTTTGAGAGATTTTAAATACTGGAAAAACACTACACTGCCCCTATTTTCAAAGAGTTATGAGACAGACAAACACACATTGCAAAGAGTTTTTTTTTTTTTTTTTTAAAGGAGCTCTATACTGTATATTGTAGACTGTGTAAAACAACTTAATAAAATCATTTGCACTGCACATACTAAACATCCACTCTATCACTCCCTGTAACAGGGCGAGGTGCCCTGTACATTTGATTTGTTTATTTTATTTTAGAGCGGGGTCCCCCTCCGCCCCTGTAATTAGTAAACTTGTGCAGAAGGTGGCCATCTCCGGAATTAATTAGGTGATTTAATTTGTTGCTAATCGGGAGATGGTCACCTGTTATAAAAAGCCTGCAGCTCTCCAACTCGTGGTGGGTGTTCGAGAGGAGGAACGGGAGAGCGAGAGGAGAGAGAAATTGAAATTTAAAAGTAAACAGTAAACAGGAACAGTGACGACGATCTGCCCAGCCTGACCTGTGTTTTTGTGTTAGTGGTTTATTTTTGTTTAATTATTTATTTTGTGCTCTGTGAGCAAAGTGTCTTTTTTTGTTTAAATATTTTATTTATTTTTGTTTAATAAAAACGGTGCTGAAAGCGCGTTTTGAACTGCAAATACCTGTGTGTTTTTAGTTCCTGCACTCTGGCCTGATGTCACCACTCGTCATTCCTGTCACACTCCCCCATATGACATTGGTTTGGGGTATTAAATTATATTAAACACTGTTGTTCACAGTAATGATTAAAAGAAAGAAAAGCAACCTTATACTGTCACAGGTTTCCCTCATTTACATTTTTTTAGACAAAATCTAAAAATCTGATTCTTCAAAGTTTGCACAGCTGTAGGTAGTTCCAGTACATGTTATTTTTAACACAACACAAAATGGGGGGAGGGGGGTCTCTTTACTACTTTTCAACTACCACCAGTTGTTTTCCCAGTCATCGGTAATGGTTAGATGATTTATACACATAATGGAAGTGAGAAAGAATTCAGACCACGGTCTTTGTAAAGTGTCATTAACACATGTTGGCACCTAGCTACTGTAAAGTAGCCTGACACTTTCCTTAATGCACAACAACAGCAGAAACTGAAAACAAATTGGAGCTATATTTCATTCATCCTACCTTGCAAGTCTCTGTTGCCTTTTAATTACATGCCAGTAAAAGTAAAACTGGCAGCAGTATACTGTAAGTCATTAGCCATTTTAAATTAACCTGCAGCAGAGCACCTAACACAAGGATTAGCACCTGATGGTAGAAAGCCTGAATGCTGAAACGGCAGGTCAGTTTGTTGACCTGCAGTTGGTCCAGTTGTTAGGGTACAAGTAATTCCATCACAGCTACAGAGAATCACAGGCCACAGTCAAGGCTAGCCATAGAATTATCTTTGAACGGCCAAGATCTATGTTTTGTATGCGTAGGTGTACTGTATGCATTGAGTGAAGGAGGGGAAATGTGTTGCAACTGCAATGCCCAGTCTAGTTTTAAACTGTCAACAGATTATTTACATTAGTTGCATCCAATTCATACAGTAAGGGCTTAAAGTTATTTGTAATGCATCTGAGATATATGGCACACAGCTACAATACTGTATATTTTATTATGGGTTATATCTGCCAATTGTGGTATTACTGGATAGACCTGCAAAATACCAGTTGTGCATATATATATAGGGCAGCAGTGTGGAGTAGTGGTTAGGGTTCTGGACTCTTGACCGGAGGGTTGTGGGTTCAATCCCCAGTGGGGGACACTGCTGTTGTACCCTTGAGCAAGGTACTTTACCTAGATTGCTCCAGTAAAAACCCAACTGTATAAATGGGTAATTGTATGTAAAAATAATGTGATATCTGTATAATGTGAAATAATGTATAATGTGATATGTTGTAACAATGTGATATGTTTGAAATTGTTGATGCTCATAATGCATCAGAGTAGAAAAATGCAACATGTCTAAGACTTTTGTACAGCAGTTAGCTGTGTTTTCTACAAGCGTGGGTATATCTAAGGTGGGATACGATTTTGTTATGTAGAATAACATGCGATAACACTTTACATTAAGTGTCTCTAATTACTGTGTATTTACATAGCAGTTATAAAGTAAATATATGTCTACGTATGCAATATAACCCTAATCCTAACCTTAACCCTAACCTTATCCCTAATGCTTACTCTCACTCTAAACCTAACCTTTTTCTGATATAATTGTGTTATAAACGAGTTACATGTTAAGTGCATTGTAACTATGCCTAATAATATTGTAATTATGTGTAGGTACACATGTATTTACTATGTAACTACTATGTAAGTACACAGTAATTAGACACATTTAATGTAACATGTTACCACATGCTATTCCACTTAAGTGGAAAAACAAAATGTGTTCCACATTAGATATACCCAGTATATGTTTTTTTATTTGCTTTGCTCATGGCTCGTGGATTACTGGGACAATAAAAAAACATATACCATGAACGATCATTCCGTATCCTCGATACGTATATTGTGCATGTAAATATACGTGGTATTCATTGTGCTCCATCTGTAATTTTGTGGTCAGTACCCTGCACTCCTGAGACTCTAAACACTGCACATTACAGTACTTGAGATAGTTGGAGGAAACAGATATCTACAGGTTGCTCAGATATGCATGGATTCCCCATCTGATTCCAGTATTATTATTATTATTATTATTATTTATTTCTTCGCAGACGCCCTTATCCAGGGCGACTTACAATTGTTACAAGGTATCACATTATACATTATTTTACATTATACAGATATCACATTATTTTTACATACAATTATCCTTTTATACAGTTGGGTTTTTACTGGAGCAATCTAGGTAAAGTACCTTGCTCAAGGGTACAACAGCAGTGTCCCCCACTGGGGATTGAACCCACGACCCTCCGGTCAAGAGTCCAGAGCCCTAACCACTACTCCACACACTGCCAGTAGGTTCTGGAGCCAGATCTGAATCCCAACACTGCTAAGCAGAGAAGAAAAAGCATCTGAAAATCTATACTGGCAGTGGAAACTGTTCAAATTAATGCACACTGAAGTAATGGGCTTAAACAATGTTTTTTGCCTTTGTCAATTTCTGAAACTCTATAATAAATCACAATTAAACCGGTAGACGTGGTACTTGCCTGTGAAGTCACTGGTTAAACAACAGATAATAGAAGAGAGCGTTTTCCAGTCTCAAGCCAGTTTTCAGTAGTTGCAGTTTCCTGGCAGCAAATTAATTCAGAAATGTTACTCTGCTTCAAGCACTATAAAAAAGAAACATACTTCAAATTCATTACACAGTATTACTTTATATTAAGGTGCTGCTTATTGATATTTTATAAATATATAAAGCATTATAGATGGTTTATAACCATGCAATAGCCAAAGTACAATAGCTGGCTAAAAACTGCCCCCTTTATAAAACTGTAATTCTGTATATAGCTATTGCATGGTTATAAACTATATATAATGTTTTATTAACATTCTATAACACAGTTATTAAGCATATGTTATACATTTATAAAACATTTATAAAACATTAATAAGCAGAACCTTAATATAAAGTGTCACCGATTAAATAATTAATTGAGCTTTTAAACATTGAAGTTTCCGTGGTATTCTATTTTAATAATTGAGCATTTGCTACATAGTGGTTTTTATATTAGGGCTATTCTGCAATAATAAGGCTTCTAAATTAATGTAATACAGAGCTAAAAGGTTGATGCAAATATCTCATATTAGATTATATATCTTCACAATGTCATCTCAGTACTGTAAAAAGAATAAACATAAAATGCCCGATTATATTTCATGCTGATACCAATTGTTATCATTGCATTGCACTACTTTTCCCAATAGACTTTGTCAAGAGAGCAACATTGGTGCCTCAAATAGCAAAACGTATTGATTTAAACACAGCCTTTACCAAAAGAGTAATCCTGCAACTGTTGTAATACAATGGTTTGATTAGATTTGTATCCTAAAACCCCTGCAATGCAAAAAATATTGAAGATACATACACAGAACCCAACAGGAGAATAGCAGGTATCTACACCAATTATTCAAAGCTGAGGACAAGAACAAGAATATAGAGATATGGACTCAGAAGAGTCCAAACTAGTGGAGAAACTAGATAACAGACTGCCTGCGGCAAGCACTGCTGTGTGGATTAAGTGTCCGATATTCCTTCATTTACAAAGCTAGAACCATCCACAGGACTCTGAAGATTAGCTCAATGCAAACATTAATAGACCATAAGCACATAAGCAGTGAGACTACGAATGTCACTTTAATACGAAAGGGCAGCAATGTGTTTTCAGGCTGATTGGATTAGATATAAAGTCTGTTAGCCTATGTCAGACTGACACTGCAAAGGATATGTCTTTACTCCCTTCTGAAATGTTGTGTTAAACAGTATTGATGCCTTGTGTAATTAAATACAGTGACCCTAGGTTTGGGTCATCCTGTCCGATAATCTAATAAGGCCTCATCTGGATTGTGATCCAGTGTTTGGGCAAACCAAAGGAGATGTTCAAAGTGTTCCCTGTGCTCTTCAAAGCAGTCCAATGGTTCAGGAGCATTGTTGTGTAGGGAATGCTCATTCCTGCCAGGAACGCAGCCAATACCATGATAAAAAGTCAGGTCTACAGTGAAACCTTGGCTCAGTGCAATTGAATGCTGATGAGATAAACCTGACCAATGCCTTCGGGTAAGCTAACACACTACAGTGCTACCAGGCCCAGTAGACCAAAAAAATATTTCTATATGATTTGCACTTAAGAAATGTTTAAAACAAGTACTTGTAATGCGATATGTTTTTCATTATTCTTACAACAGGAAAGGTTACATTTAAAGTTAATACCTTGTGTATTCATATATAATCTTGTTTTTTCAACACTATCCACTTTCAGATCTGTTGATGATACTTTCAACAATGATTAACAGTTAGTTCGCACACAAGTGTTTCTTTTTTTGGCGTTAATTGCAAATATCACAGTAAAATATGCTGAATATGCAAGGAAATGGGCTAGTTGGAGTGTTTTCAATCCACACATGCCTGACAGCTTCCTCTCTATTTTAGTTCATGCATACGCAAACCAGACTGTGTGAAATTTATTTTTTGTTTTTTAAGTGTGAAATTATCAACTTTGTTGTTTTCATTTCACTTTAAAATCACACACACACACACACACACACACACACACACACACACACACACACATATATATATATATATATATATATATATATATTTATATATATATATATATATATGTATCATTTTTAGATTCAACATTGTTATGTGGTTTGGAGGCTAAATACAGTTAATCTTTTTTCTGAACAATAAAACTGGGATTTTTTTAAATTTTAAATTATTTGATGGTAAAACATATACTATAGGGGCTTTTGCAACAGTTAGACAATGGATACAAGGAAACAACTTTGTGTTCAATTTTATACTAAAAGGTTGTTCTTTGGTTGCTACTGCACATTCTTTCATGGTTTCTCCATATGATGTGTGTTTGAATATTCTTTCAAAATGTCAACATGTGTTGAGACATTCTTTTTGAATTAGCTGGAAAACAATAGTATAATCCCTCAGGAATAAAATAACCGGATGCCACCTCATCAAAAACCTATTAATGAAGGAGAGAGAACCTCTTCTATATCGTGGATTACTTTGTGTGATATATTTTTGATGCTTTTATAAATTCTGAATGCAGACATGTGAATGAATGCAGACATGGTCATTTTTGCCTCAAGCATTTCAACTAGCTAAAGAATGTCTGGTTGAAAATATCAGTTTTAAAACAGAACAGAGTTCAAGAACTGACATTCATTTGGTCTGACTTTGACAGCAGTGTCTGGGACACAGGGGAAAACTTAACACGACAATGGAAATGGCAATGTTTACTGTATCATGCGGAAGCTTTCACTTCCCAGCTAAACAGGCAAGCACTAATGAAACTGCCACCAAGTTATTTATAAGCTTGCTACAAAGCACACGTGTAATACAGTTTGTGTTTGTTTCTGCTAACTTGTGTTACTGGTAAACATTTTAAAATACTGACGTATTTGCACTCTTTGAAACACATTTAAGGTTAGCATATATACCTATGTGCTGTTAGTAGACAATTTCAAATAAGGAAGTAGGTAGACTTTCATCATTTTCTTTAATTTGATTAGTAAAATGCTACATGTTTTTTAATTTTTTTTTATTATTATTGCAGGTTCTTGCCAGATTGTTTCCATGGCAACAAGTAAAACACAAATCTTGCTAATGCTATTTTATTAGCCACCAATGTAGAATATAAAAGTGGACAAATACCTGTGCATCATAAATATTAAATAGAACACATACAGTCATCCATGCATTCAAGAAGCTTGGCCTCTCCTTTCAAACAATCTGTAATTCTGCATTGGTCAAATCAAGCTATGTTCCTTTCACACCACAATGCTAGCTAATCAACAAAAATGCAATTGTATGGACTAGACACCAATGCAGTTGTGTTTTTTAACAGAGATATAAATAGCCCCAACAAAAAGGATAACATTGAAATCCTATCCACAGTAAGCCAGAGAAAGTAAGAAAGGATGAACCGATTCTGAACATGTTGTGGATGATTGGAAGACGTGGAAGAACAATTTGCTCCAACTGTTGATGAAAGCACTGATTCTTATGGAGTCAGGTATATACGTTGGCTATGTGGAACTCACTCGAAATCTATGTGAGCTCAGCCATTGTTTAAAATGACTGGTCGGCAAGGGGAAGTGTTCCATTAGAAACCAGCACATATTAGGTTCAATGTACGCCAAGGTGTGCCTTGTGAAGCACACACAAAATGTTTGAAAATAAATGATACCTAAAATGTTAATTTCTATGCCGTTCTTTATGAGGTTCAGTAAAGATTCTCTCGTTCACTGGAGGTTTATATTCATACAATTAAAACTAACTTAATTACATAACCCTAGATCTGAACAGGTCTTAATAATAATAATAATAATAATAATAATAATAATAATAATAATAATAATAATAATAATAATAATAATAATAATACATATGTAGTTCATGTGGCATAATGTTAAATTACTGCAACAGTGATTATGTTGAAGTATTGTTAGTATTCTGGGATACTAGGATTTAAATCCAAAATCTTTTTGTAAGGGGAAAAAAAACACACCTAAATGCATGGATACAATAATGTATACGTGTCATTGCTTTGTGTTTGTGTTAAGTGTTCTCTGAACTCTCCTCCTTTTATTTTGTTGATATTTCATCATAGAACTAGCCAGGCAGTGAATCAATATTGCCCAGTTTTAAGTCTGCTCATGTTGCAGGTGCATAAGTGTGTCTGCTTCTGAAGGATACAGTAGATGTTACCGGTATGTAACTGCCATCCCTGTTTATTTCAAAAAAACATAATTGGTTCAATTCACTGCATGAATGTGTTTTTTTTCACAGTTGAAAAGTCTATTGAAAAGAAACCCATGCCTGCAATTTCTCCTTATTTTGTCGTTATTGTTATAGATGTGCACCAAAAAGAAATCAGCCATTAGGGAGGAATTCACTTTCCTTTCAGTGTATTGACTTGAGTAGGATGGGTAGTTTTGATATATTTGTTTAAAATATAACTTCAATGTCTCTATTCACAGTTACTGTGTCTATTATTATTATTAGTAGTAGTAGTAGTAGTAGTAGTAGTAGTAGTAGTAGTAATAGTAGTAGTAGTAGTATGATTAGTATTATTATTGTGTGTATATATATATATATATATATATATATATATATATATATATATATATATATAAAGAAATGTTGGGATTAACAGTGCATAAACAGTCTTTCAAAATGAGATCATGGCAGTGGTCCCATATCAATGGCAGTGTGAAGCAGTGCAAGGTCAGAGATGTGCATTGCAAGCTTTATTAAACAAGTGCTGAGATGAGTCATGTCCCTTCAACTCCCACTGCAGATTGGACGCAGAGTTGGTGCTCACTGCTCAGAGACTGTCTTTGTTTGCCACTGCGAGGCTGGAAAGTAACCAGAACATCTGGCTTCCCAAAGTACTCCCTCCATACATTGCTAACATCCCCATTTCCTAACGAGCTGCTTACCAGACATGTGAGTGTACAGGCTAGACACATACCTTTTACAAAAATACACTTCAGTACTGTATATAGGTAGTGTTACTACATTGTGGACACAGTGTTTTTTATTTTGAAATACACAATATAGTTTGACTGTGATGCAATAATGCAAAAGAGATTCCAGTTGTACTATGGGTACTCACCACTGCAAAGTATTTGAATTCCAAGACAGGCATTGCTTTTAGTTCTGTGTAAACAACATTGCTTTTCAAATGTGTCCCCTCAACTTAAATGCGAAAATACTGTGCGTTATTATGATTCATATTTTTTATTTGTTTTGTATTTTTAAATAGCTTTGTTGCTTTTTTCATGTGGTGAGGTTGCCAGCTACTAAAACAAAAAAGAGTGGAAAGCATCCACTACGACACACCCCCCTGTACTCCACTGCAATGGACTTGACCGCGCTTTACTG
The DNA here is from genome assembly GCF_902713425.1 of Acipenser ruthenus. Taxonomy (NCBI): domain Eukaryota; kingdom Metazoa; phylum Chordata; class Actinopteri; order Acipenseriformes; family Acipenseridae; genus Acipenser; species Acipenser ruthenus. The sequence goes on along the minus strand of NC_081201.1, from coordinate 5,250,518 downwards.
TTGGTCTGGAGTAGCCTGCCATCTGAGTGAGAGCCATCATGTAGTAAAAGACTTGTCACATGGGTCATCTTTCATAGCCCCCGGTACATTGGCTCTGATTGAATATATGAAATCAATATGACAGCTGCAGCAAAACAGTGCTTCCCTTCTGGAGGAGAGAGGACCAGTAGCCTATGTCATGAACACAGTACTGGAAAACAGCAATAAGCAAACAAAACAGGCACCGGACAAAAATAATGCAGAACTATCACTACCCAATGTGAGTATTAATTATGACCCACAGTAGACTTTATTGCTATGACTGCCCATACCCGTATTGTCTCTGGGCAGGGTCCACACTGAATCATAAGAGTCTTCTATGGGCTGTGACTGAGTACAAGTCTTCTTTCATTGGACTGAGTATAGTATACAAATAAGGGACTTTAAAGCAAGAATTTAAATATAAATACATTCATTTAGAGCAGGGGTGGCCAACTCAGGTCCTGGAGAGACACAGGGTCTTCTTGTTTTTTGTTCCACCCAAGCTCTCAATTACTTAATTGAACCAATTATTTTCTTCATTGGTCAACACACACAAAAAAAACATGGTCAGGTCTTTAGCCATTGCTGGTTTAAAGATACACCTGCAGCATTGTGGCACTCCAGGACCAGAGTTGGCCACCCCTGATTCAGAGAATCATACCTTGAATGTACCACATTTCATTGGAAAGGTACATTTGATTTATTTTTAAGGATTATTTCTTTGCAACAGCTTCATATTCTGCCCTGTTTTCATCCTTTTGGTTTTCTGGTTGAAAGGAATCTTGGGAGTCACTGAACGATTGTAATGCAGTTTCAAAGGGAAGTCTCCCCTGGCAGTCTTAAACACTTATTTACATCAAGCAACCACCAAGCAATCTGAACTTTCATAGACCTCTCTTGATGTTGAAGTCTTTAGCTATATAGTTTGAAACCCCTAGTAAAATCCCTGCTGCTAACATTTGACCACCTAGAGGCCACGTTCCATTTATTTTTATTTTAAGATGACTAATGTTGGTCCCTGATGGTTTAAATAGGCATAAATGGAATAGTGTAAAGGGTTGATATTGTGTTGAATAATATATTGGTCTGTGAATGTATATGGAAGCGCACATATAACTTCCCACCATTTTTGGTTGCTTGGCTGTCAAAATTATATGGTAATTATCACACCATACAAGAACCAATGTTCCTAAGCCAGAATGATTATCAACCAATGTTTTGGACAAGCCAACACAGCTGTCATATGCTGAGATTTAATACCAGAATGCTAACAGTATTTTGTTAGTTTGAGTCTTAACATTTTCTTTATCTCCACAATTACCTATAAACACTGTAATGTGTTCCCTTCCGTCATCTCCCTTCTCCCTCTCCCACTCTCTGCACTGGAGCAGATCTTGGGTAAGATCTAGGTTGACTTTTCAGGGCCCTGAACTAAAGGCCCAATTACACTTGCATAAAAGAGATCATAATTAGACTTGTCTGGTGCACAGCTGATTCATTATGTTCCCAATTAGGTTTCTATCAGCTAGTAATAATGTGATATTGCACTTCAAAACTCTTTATTAACATATAGTCATGATTATGTAACTTTCTAATGACAAGCTGTCCAAGAGGATGGAGACAAAATCCATCCTAAGGCTTCAAACACCCTAATCAAAGTAACTATAGCAACAGAGGAAGCAAGGACCTAATGTATTTTAGTCATGAAAATCACAATTGTCTTATCTTCAAAATGCAGCAGTACGGACTCTTGATGTAACTGCTCCCCCTCCCCTCTATTCAGAGAATAGAAAAAATAGGCACAACAATGCTGGCTCCTAAACTGAATGGAATAATTCCAGAGTGATTTACTTAGCTAATGTAGAAGATATATGACATGAGCCTTGTCCTATTAAATTCTGCAAATTACTTTGGGGGAATATGGAGAGAACACAGGTAAAAAAAAAGAAAAAAAAAAGGTTTGTGAGCCATATCAAGAAAGTAAATCTAATGAATCAATCAAACAATCAATCAATCAATTAATTAATTAAAATGTTTGTTTGTTTGCATTGTAGTGATACACAAACTAAGTTTATCCCACACAAACTAATTAGGATTGAGATCTGGAGATTGGACAGGGTCTAGGACAACTGTATGAAATCCCCATTGTAAACTTAAAAAAAAAATATATATATATATATATATATATATATATATATATATATATATATATATATATATATATATATATATATATATATACACACACACACACATCTACACACACACACACACACAGAGCACACACACACATTTATGAGCTTGACTCACCCAGAGGTGTTTGGAAGAATGCATAGCCTCAGACAGGCTGCAGCAATCTTGTTATGAACAGGGATGACTCATTTTATTATTATTATGCATGTGAGGTTCAACAGTGCACTGCTCAGCCAGAATAATTGTTTGTGATTCATCAGTGCACTCCTGTATTTGTCGTTGCCCATGACCTTTAGTCCGTAGTCAAACAAAGAAAAAACTGACCCCCACCCCCCACCCCATCCCACCCAGGACACCAGGTAGCTGCAGCTGCACCACATCTTTAATGCAGGGCCCAAAAAGTTACCTTTCCAGACAAAAACACATCAAACACACTTACAAGGGATACTATGTATTTATTCCAATTGATCCATCAGGTACACTCCCTTAACACACTAGCAGCTTTAAAATAACAATTAGAATACTGGAACAAATAGTTCTTTTAATTTTCTTTTCCACTGTAGATATAATTAATTACTTCATTTGTGCTCTTCTAATCTTTTTCTGCTCTGTTTTGACAGTTGTAATAAATGTCCTCAGAGTACGCTTTGGGGAATTAGATGATGAACTGGTTGCTAAGTGTTAGTATCTGTATGCTTTAGATGGGATTCTTGCAAATTAAAACAAGAACACTCAAGACTCTTGTTTGGCTTTATTAATCAACTTTGGTCAATAGAATTACGCTTGTCCAATACAGAAAACATCGCTAACAGAACAAAAACAGATACAGGTCCTTATACTGTATATAAACAATGAAGATTTAGTATAGGACATAGAAATTGAGTTTGTTTTTACCACTACTTCTTACACTCATACTTAGCTGCATTGAACTCCCCAGTCACAACTGTATCCTTCATAAGAGGTTGGTAAACATCTTAAAAGCTCGATGTGTATGTCTGGAATGTATTTGTAAAGGATGTAATGGGTATAATGTGTTACTGAATTTTAATGTTTAATTTCTGTCACATCTTAATTTTCTGCACAACTACATAAGGCATACAAAAAGCAACTAACTCGTCTGCCTGTGTTAAAAACCTGGTCTGCCATTATTTTCTTTTCTTTTTTTTTTTCAAAATCTATAATTGAAACCTTGCACAAGTGGGGTTTTGGAGGCTATGAGGAGAGTAAGCAGATTTGCTTGTCTCCCGGCAACCATGGTTTCCAGCACTCTGCTCCCAGTGCACTGCTCTCCACAGATCACAGGCTTGAAAATATGAGAAGTGGCAGAATGAGAGCCATTGTTTTTTTGCTTCGTAGCCCCTCGCTGTGTTTCTGACAAGCAGTGAATTGAGAGTGACACTACCTGGGAACCCATGAAGGTCTTGCCAAAGCCCAAGGATTTGCCAGAGAAGTGGCACAAAGAATTAAAAAGTTGCACCCTGTCTATCAAGAGTGAAGTTAATCACAAAACTACAATTAGCCGTTCATCGTGTGACCTTGCTTTCATTACCTGGACCAGTAATAAAGGTCAATACTCTAATATAATGCCAAGAATGTGAAAAACCAAATTGTGTGTAATTGCTTCCACTTTAGGGTATTGGGATTTTTTCACTGCTGCCACCAGCAGTGTACGAACAATTTTGTAAATAATCAGTTGTGGACTTTACACACACACACACACACACACACACACACACACACACACACACACACAGCAGACTATCTTAGCCCTTTTTCAAAATGGGAAGAGGGAATGAGGGATCCAGACCCACATTTCCCTGTGGACTACAGTACTGACACAGTGAATGCAAGGGACCAACACTACAACCGGGAAATAAAACAGCAACTGAATGTTGCGAGTCTATAGGAGCCCCTAGGCAAAGCCACGGGCACTCAACAGGGAGAGGTGATGGCAGATTTGGTCCAAATTTTAAATATTAAAGTGATGGCAGTATTATAGATCTGCCACTCTTTAGACCAATTAAATAAATCTCATTGTGTTTAACGAACTTACATAATATCTGCAACGGTTTCTTCTTCATCTCCCTTTCATCTTAATATGAGGACTTTGTTAAAGTTTGTGACGAAGAAGGATAATTGAAAGTCATGATATTTAATTTTTTCTGCTATATGTGTACCACCTAAGGGCATGAAAAGTAATAGGTGGCAGTTATCTATCTAATCTGGTCTATATCGAGAAAAATAATCTGCTTTCATGGTTTAGTAATACACTGTCCTAGCTACTGTATGTCATTATTCCACCTGTACTGTAAACCCCAAAGAATTCTGAATCCCAGAATAGTTTATAATGCTTGTGTACAGTACTTGTGTACAGTACTTTTATTTTTTGACAACTACAAATGCAACTACCCTGGAAGTGCTCCAGTAGCAATCTCTCTCTGTATTTAATCTGTAGCCTCAAGGTTATGGAGCTCCTTCATCGGGCCAGATAAGGACATTTCCAAACCTTGGGGGGCCACAGGGCGCCATGATGTGTGTACCGGTGGGGGGTTGTTTAAATGGTCATGAAAATCTGACTATCCAATCACACTTTAAGTACAATAACAGAACATTGCATCACTATCACTTGCACCAATCAGTTATTACATCTCAGAAATAACCACTTACAATGAACAATGTCTGATCATCATTTAATAATAAAAATACATAGCAAATATATTTTCAAATGATGTCTTGCAAACAAATAATTATACAAATCCCACTGTAGCGCTATTAAAACAGCATGCTTTTCATTTTAATTTTATTAAAACTATACATTTTGACACGCGTGCACCGTCTTTGTTTTCAGAAAATTACTGCGCAGCAAGCATTCAAGTTTGATAGTTTTTTTTTTTGTCTCTCTTATTTTCTCTCACTGTTTGTTGTTTTGTCTTTATGTCTCGCACTGTCTGGGGCTACTGACTCTGAATCACTTTACCTCACAAATTTGTTTAAAATAAAAAGCATAATCATGATTCTTTAGGTCAGTGGTTCTCAAACAATTGTTTTTGGTGGCTTCAGAGTGCTAATTTGATGGCCTCTGAGCTGTATTGCAAAATTTTCCTAAAAATACTAAATTTATCATATGAAAAATAAAGAAAATATAGACACATGCACTTTTAAAGTTTTTCATTTATTTATTGTATAAAACAGGCCCTCTCAACTTCCCAGGCCCATCTATAATAAACTAGAGACAAAACTGTGGTGTTTTGCATGATTTATTTTTATTTGTATTATTGCTCTGACAACAGGTCAAACTTAATAGTTTAATCAATCATGTAAATTGATATAACGTAATACAATACCTAAGCTAAAGTACATTACTAACGTATTTAATTTAAATGCAAAAACTACTTTCACTTTCCTGTTCCAATCACATGCTGCACAATTCCCAGCTAAACGTAGCAAAATTAAAGCGATTTGCAATCATATTATATCATAAAAGGATATGTAAAACTGTAATATTCAAGAATAATAGGTTGTGAAGGCTTTACTTTGCTCCACTGAATTAACTGTAAAGCAGAGGATGTCAAAATGATGCACTTTTTCAAGTGAAAACTGTCAAATTTAACTTAAATAAACTCTTCAAAAAATAAATGTGGTAAAAGGGGCATTGTAAAAAGAAAAAAAAAATCACCATTTTGGTTTTCATTTATTATAGTCCTCGTTCACGTTCAACAATGTTTGTTAGAATATTCAGAAAATAGTGCAAATCATATTACTCCATACCGCTGTTTTCATATCGTATTACTAAAGCCTTTGATCAACCAATGAGCAGTGACACTAAGCAAAATGGCCGGAGATTTGTGACGCATGCCAAAATAAACTCGGCCAATCAGCTCACTTGTTCCTGTATTATGGCGTGTAACCACCAGGCTACACTGCACGTGTTGATAGCATTACATTCGTAGAGTTGACATATTTGGATAGCAGTCATGGTCAACACATTCTCATCTGTGAGCAGATAAAGCATTAATACAGAAATCAATTCAGCCTCTGGTATTAACAGTAAAACACAAAACTTGTTTGTAAGTCCTTACCTTTGTTTTCTGAATTAAATGTTCATGACTACTGACAGGCAATGTATTCACTACTGACAACAGTACCTGATGCATAATTCAACTGAGAGAGACTAGGAGCTTGGACTTCAGACACATTTTTAGGAAATATTTTATACATGTTTGCAAAGAAGCATAAAATATTAATCTGTGCAGTTTCTGTGATCTACCTGCGGAGCACCTCAGATTAATAGAGACAGCCAGAGATACCAGGGCATTTCAGGCAATTGATCAAAGATAGCTGGGGTAAAAGTTCCCTCAATTTGATCAAAAAGTTGACTATCTGTGGCTCAACCTGGAAAATCAGTCCCATGATAATTTTAGCATGGACGGTTTCTTAACATACAACTAAATCATATCCCAGATAAGGTTTAATAAATATAATTAAATCATTAAGAACAGGAGAGTGCAGAACAGGACCCAGTCAGACTTTAAGGATGATTAAGGAATTCGGTTGGAACCAACCCACCCAATGTGATAGCCTGAAACACGTAAAATTAAATCACCCTTGAACCAGACATTTGAATGCATATAGAAGACGACTTAATGGTCGATCATTGCATTCATCACAATTTAATGCAGTTTAGAGGGGGAGAATTTCTCACATCTCCTGAGAAATTCTCTATATCTATATATCTATCTATATATGAAAACAAAAAAAGGGTACACTGCTTTTAATTTTTTATTTTAAAATTGATCTGTGGTTCTGAGGATCCTTAGTAATACAGTAATTTTTCCAGTTGTCTCACTGTAAAGTTAACCTTGAATGTCAGTCATATACAATGAGAGAGTTTTCTTCTTTGACTTCTCAGAATGAAAACAACAAGTCACAACTTTAAATGTGTATTGAAAATTTGATTCAATGGAATATACACAATTCAAGATAGACACAGGATTAATAATGTTGGATCAGATCATAATACTTATGATAATGAATGTCAGTAGCCTCTTAAGAACTAGAAATCTCTATCTTTAAAAATGCTTGTCTGTAGGCATGGAAAACTGAAATATTACCTTGTGTCAATTTCAGGTTTTTTTAAGCTTTTGCAGTTTTGAAATGTATGGCCTCTCTGATGGTTTATCATGCATATTTTAAAGTTTGACTACCCAGGAGTGATAATAAATGAACAGCTGAAAGCTTTTTACAAAATGCATTAGTTCTGAAGCAATTGCCCTAACATGTGCAATGATTGCAATATCTGTGCTTGTAATAAAAGCAATGCCTAGATTATTTTTTAATGTACCACATGAAGGCTGTATTACTTTAACCCTTTCATGTGGGTCGGATACGCGATTTCACACTGCTTTTTGAAAAAGCAAAGTCGACCTGGGTGACAGAAGCAGGTATGCAATGCCCCGGATGCAGCAACATTCACATGACCACCATTTCATCTGTTCAGGCTTTCAAGATGGCGTGCTTGTTACCGATGCTTCCAACCAAGCTTCTGTGGATTGAATCGTTGGTTCAAATGTTGATTAGAGCAAATGTTTCTTCATCCCTGCGGCACTCTGGCTCATGGTATGTCTCAATCAACAGAAATGACGTACTTCCAAAAAGACAAAATTGGTGACTTCAAGGCAAACTGTTGACATGTGCTGTTGGCCTTTTTTCTGTTCACCTCGGAACTATGTGCTTGAAACCAAGGATTTGTACAACCTTCGTAATCATTGTGATCTGCATTTTGCTGTCCAAGGCAGTCAAAACACATGCATCTAGAAGAGCTTGCCCTCCATTCATTACATTTAAAACTCAGATTTCTATAAGAAATGGGAGGAGAGGGTTTGTAAGGGATGGGGGTGTACCCCTTGGGGTAAGCTTAAGAATGACCTTTACAAAATGTTAAAGTTGCTATTCAGAAAAACAGCAGGAAGGGGACAAAATAGACTAACACCACAAAGTATTAGTGTACTGTTGGGGTTTGTACTTTTTTTCGTTGCAATGTAAAAAAAAAAATATCACAATGATTTGGATACATCATATAAGTAACCTATGAGAATTACCTGTAATGAACTATAGTCTTAGAATCTTGTTCTTCTGCCAAGTTTAATTGCTCAGTGTTAATGGGTTTCGTTCCAACAGCAGTGTGAAGTAACCATGTGGCTTCAAAAGGCCACTCTTTAAAAATAAATAAATAAATACTCTTTATTACCTGTTTTCTGGAAAAAAGCAACATTAAGAGCAATAAGATTACATGACTAACTTCATGGGTCCCCTGTGGTACTTTTGAATAGTTGTAAACTCAGTTATGGGGCATCAAATAAAAAGCAAATGTTTTTCTGACTCCCAACACATTGCACATAGGTTATTTAACATCATTGAATTTGAAATTATGACATGAAAGTAAAAAATACTGTTTTTGTGAAAGAATTATACAACATTATTGTATTACTGTAATGGAACATAAGTGGATCACAGGGGGAGGGGTAACAGGGGTCTAGCATAGCAAAATCATTCAAATAAAAAGCATACACATAAAACAATATGCATTTTCATGCATTCTGACCTTTAGTTTTCATTTTGTATTATAAAATATGGATCTTCTTGTTTAACTTAGGTTATTCTTTAAAGAGGTCAAGCATTTTATCAGTCAAAATGCTTTGATGTATTATTGATGAGTATGTAAAATGCCTAGGTATCTGTGAACCTTCATCAATGTTTATACATTTTTAATAGACCACAAAAGCTAACATTATAATTTTGCACCCTTTTCATTTACTGCCAGTTGCAATTTAACTGGTGTCATTATTCTCAATCATGCATTATAATACTGACACTATCATTGGGTTGAGAGATTTAAAGGCGCAAAACAAACTTGAAACATGTTATGACCAGAGGGCTTACAGTACGTGTTTTAGAATTTAAATTAAACAGTGTGACAGAAGAGAAGGAAAACAGAGAAACTCTTTGTTTGCAGTATGTAAATCTCTTGTCTTCTAGTTCCACAATAATATATGGTACATTTACATTAATTTGTGTATACACTTTTATTCAGATATGGCACAAACTGTTTTGCTCTATTTAGCCTGTGGCTAGTTGGAATAAATGCAAATTATGTGCTAAGGCTGCTTCATTGGTGAAAAGCCATAAAGCCTCAACCAGCTATGAATTCATTACACATCACCAGAGAAGTAGAATATAAATATTTGTTAACTGTTCTTACTTTCAATTTTCACTGCTTTTATTTTATTTTTTGTTTGGAAAACTTGATAGAATTTTGTCAGTTAACAATTTTATGTGCACAAGACAACATCATAAATCATCCATTTTAATAATCTGAGATGGACATGGGATTTGTGATTGTGTACAAGCTACCCCAAATTCTATATTACCACTGCCAGTTTATATATGGAAGTCAACTGGCTGTATCTTGAATCTGATTATTTATACTGCCCAGTATAAATTTTGTTTTTAATTCAGAGCTCTCCATAGTGAGTGCAATGTTAAAATCTGTAAAACAAAAATAAATTACTTAATTACATATATCATCATAATTAATCTATGTGTGGGATGAACAGAAACACAATTTTTTTTTTTGCAGGTAACTTAAAAATAATCACTTTGTACCGCTGTGTTTGTCTTCCCTCACTCTGTGATTCATTTTTGTGTTACACACTTACAAGCATTGTGTATCCTCTCTGTAAACTTTTACAATGTACTCATGCCTGACCTGATGGGCATCAACACTCTAGTAAGTGTATAATTAAAATGTTGACAGCTAGGGGTCTTGTGAGATATTACATTAATCTTTAAGGATGTTGTGTAGACAGCTGCTCTTAAAATAATAACAAACCCCAGAAACAGTACACATACTACGTTCATAGATATACAGATATGTTATATTCTCCTACAGGGGGTGCTTCAAATGATCCATCATGGGGATGAGAAGGGCATTTCAGTCAGTGCAATAGTTTCTTATGAGATGGACATTATCATTAGGTAATGACCCCAGAGGGGTAGTTATGCATCCTGTAGTAAAGCAGAGGGCGTTTAATGGGCCTATCAATTCATTACCCAATGATAAAGCTAGCGTCAGTGGCTGTTGCATGTTTATGAACCATGAATAGAGTCTGGAAATCGCAATAGTTTATGATGGTGAAAATGATACTCATTTACGCATATTAAAACCCAAACATTTATTTATCATGGACAGGGACAGCTTTATCATGAACTTGCACAGGCTATTTGAGCTTCACATCAATTAAATGGTTCCGAAAGAATTACGTGTTAATTGCAAATGACATTGTTATTGAAATTTAAGATTTAAGATCACTGTTGTTTAACGTCTGCGCATATGACTGAGCCACTTACTTTCAGTTTGCTTTTGCCATCTTTTAAATGTTTCGAAACATACTTTAATCACTTGGCAAGAAGCAAGTGCTTGCTGCAAGAGACTTGCAGAGGCTGGCAGACGGTATACCAAATTAAACAGATGTGTACTATCTGCTCTTTTAGGCACAAATCCACAATTCTGACCTTGTTTTATTTTTTAAAAAAGTAATACTGTGACTAATACAGGCATGCTGCGTCACGCTATCTATAAATCAAAAGCATCCCTGGATTTATGCTTATTAAACACCTGAAATTAAATGTTATGAGCTTTAATCCTAGACCTGAATCCTTCTGGAATCCCGAATTTGAGCCCACTGCAGAATAATTATCCCAAATGTGCCTCAATGCGTAATGCAGCAGAGGAAGAGCTCTGGGTTTAGTTTTTTATAGGTCAAAGTACCTTTTACGGTTCCTGCTGGGAAACCATGGCAGGCCAGGTTTAGATTTTGCATAATGAATAAAATATCAGCTTAGTTAACTAATGCTCAGTCAAGTCTTTTGACCTTAAAGAAATTTTAAAAAGTATTTTCTGAAAATTCATCAATGCCTGGAAGAAATGTCAACAGCGGGTTGACACAGAGGAGCTTTTAAACCTCATTCTGTTATTAACGAGCTTCAACAGGAAATATACCGGTAACACTGTAGTTTAGGGATCCATTCTAAGTGGTTAAAAACAATAGCAAAAACAAAACAATGACAAAAGTGCATAATAACTGTATTGCAAAAACAGAGCAACCCCATACAATTGGTGAGACAGACATATAAGAACATAAGAACATAAGAAAGTTTACAAACGAGAGGAGGCCATTCAGCCCATCTTGCTCGTTTGGTTGTTAGTAGCTTATTGATCCCAGAATCTCATCAAGCAGCTTCTTGAAGGATCCCAGGGTTTCAGCTTCAACAACATTACTGGGGAGTTGGTTCCAGACCCTCACAATTCTCTGTGTAAAAAAGTGCCTCCTATTTTCTGTTCTGAATGCCCCTTTATCTAATCTCCATTTGTGACCCATGGTCCTTGTTTCTTTTTTCAGGTCAAAGAAGTCCCCTGGTTCGACATTGTCTATACCTTTTAGGATTTTGAATGTTTGAATCAGATCGCCGCATAGTCTTCTTTGTTCAAGACTGAATAGATTCAATTCTTTTAGTCTGTCTGCATACGACATGCCTTTTAAACCCGGGATAATTCTGGTTGCTCTTCTTTGCACTCTTTCTAGAGCAGCAATATCCTTTTTGTAACGAGGTGACCAGAACTGAACACAATATTCTAGGTGAGGTCTTACTAATGCATTGTAAAGTTTTAACATTACTTCCCTTGATTTAAATTCAACACTTCTCACAATATATCCAAGCATCTTGTTGGCCTTTTTTATAGCTTCCCCACATTGTCTAGATGAAGACATTTCTGAGTCAACATAAACTCCTAGGTCTTTTTTATAGTTCCCTTCTTCAATTTCAGTATCTCCCATATGATATTTATAAAGCACATTTTTATTGCCTGCATATAAAGACCTACAGACAGACACACAGGCATAGAAAGACAAACAGACCTGAAAAGACACCCAGACTATATACGTTATACGCAATTATAAACAATATCGTAAAGATACAATAACAAAAGTATATAATAATACTCATATTATTTCTGATCATATTCTATAATTGTTAATAGCATCATTAATAACATGTTTATAGATTGTTTATAATCACTTATATCAGACCCATAAACTAAAGTGTTACCAATATACCTGTGTTCTGAATTGGCTACATGGCAGCATTTAACTTCCATCCTTAGCTTCACCCCAGTTAAGTGAGGAAGAAGATAACATTTTATATTTCATACCTTCCTCCCAACCTCCTTGGCATACGGTCATGTGCTTGCACCCACCTAAATGTTATTTGAAAAAATCCACTGCTGAAACTTGTTTCCAACTCTATAATATGTTTTCCATCACAATAACATCTAATTATGGTCAATGGTAATGGGCATTTTAAAATGTGGACCATTCCACTGGTTACATGGATCCAAGAGGCTTTATAGAGATGCTTTTTTTAAAATGTATTTTAAATTGAACACACCAGGAATTACACTTGGGGCATAGCTCAATTAGAGCATGGGGTGGGACAGAATTGTATTATATATAGGTATAGATATAGATATAGATAATATATATGGTTGACTTATTTCATTGTGGGGGGGTTATGACATCCCAGATCACCCTGTTGTTGACTGCTGCTGTTTTTCAGTACTCTCTTTTCTTGGTATTAGCACTTCATAAGTAATTTGATGTGTGCCTTTGAACAACAGTGCTTCTACCATGGCAAAATACAAAGAGGCTAATTTGTTTTTTCTTCTTTTTTTAATAGGCTGAACAATTCTCATTACCAATTATGTAAACCTCAGAGAGTCATCAGAAATAAATTATTCTTAATCATAAATGTAGGTTCTCAGAAAGCATTGCGTATAATGATGCTACTCCTACCCTGTCTTAATTTAATGGTCACAGCTTATCCAAGGACAACAAAAGAGTCATTTACAGTGTGAAATTAGCTGTCTTTCACACAGCTATCAGGAAATCAGAAAATGCCCCATGTTCTTCTGAACAGTTCATCTAAAATCCCCTTACAATAAGAACAGAGTCCTGTATTTTCTCAGAAAGGTTTTTTTAACAAAAAAAATCTATCAGAATTTATTGAAAGTATTGACATAAACCAATGAACACAAGATTAGGAGTTTCATGAATTCATCTGTTACAATTGCACTTTGACACTTCCTATTTCTGAAGTCTATCTCTAGCTGAATAAAGCTGGTACTTGCCTCAAGGGGAATGCTGCTTGCTTTTGAAGGTATAACATTTTTTTCAGTTGTTTGGTAAAAACAGGATAAAATACTTTTATATTGTAGCACAACATAGTTATTTTTAAAATATGATTGTAACGTTGTTAGTCTGCTGTGCGGCCATTGTTTAAAATCTATAAAACACCACTGCAAAAAAACAACCAAGCTCTTATAATGTGCACCCATTCAGACATGTTACTGAAGCCCTAACCTTACATGCTGTTCTCACTCATTTAGGTTAGATTGCACACACAGGTTACCACTCATGCTGCGTCATTTATACACAGAGTAATATTTTGTATTTCTTTCACGCTTTGTCATTTGAAAAGAGGTTAGGATGGTCAAATCCTCAATTCATCACCAGTTTGCAGAGAGTCTTTTTGTTAAGCCTAAACTTGTTTTCTCCTTCAGACACATCAGAGTAGAGAGTCGTCGTTATACAATTGATTTAAGCCGGTAGAAAATGGCACTTGATTTTACAGTTTGTGCATGTATAACAAAAGCAGAAAAATATCCCCTGACAAGTATCCAGTAGCTTAAGAGTGTCTAGCAGGTGGCCAATTATTATTTACAATACATTACACAGAAGTCCTTGCCACACTGCCATATTGTTACAGTTGTTAAATGTAGTTATTTGATGCAAAATCCATACAAAATTATTTCATTCAATAAGTAGACAAGCCATACAAGTATTATCCACAAACAAATTACCAGGTTTTGGGGTAGCTTCAGGGTAATGAAAGCCCGCACTCAGGTCATCATTTTTCTCAGGGTGTTCGTAGTATATTTATGAAAATCTGTCGTAGTCACATTTTGCTTTCTAAAATTGTTTCTGTCCCCTATTAGGCTCTCACAGCTCGATCATAATTTGGCTGAAGGATCTGTTAAAAACACATCTACAATATTGTATAACATTAAACATTTTCTAATATAGCTATAAACATATACACCACTTCCCTAAGATTTGCAGTGTAATAATGTTCAGTATAATTTCTTTTGAAATTGTGAAGATACTTTTGACTGATTTGCACGTGCATTAATCATATTTAAAACATGTTTACTATCAGCTGTTCTGGCACGGAAATAATACCTGTGGTTTTCACCCACATTTCTAAAGCTCAATTGTTTCTTCTGTTATATCAAAGCTGATAATATCTATCTAATGCTGATCATGTCTCATACTGATGTCACGTCTACACCATTCGAAAAATAAAATAGATATTGTTATGTAAGAAAACAATAATGCAAGTGCCTTGCTCATTTTGAAAATGAGAAATATGTAGCAGTATCCCCACTATCTATGAAGCTGTCCCCAGACTTTTTTTTTTAACTTGATGCAAAACATTGTTGAGAAGTTGTTTTCTTTTCATTTTTCGCTATCATTTGAAAAGACACCCAAAGATCACTTCTGACATTCTCTCCCATTAGAATATACTGGCAAATGGTGCATGCAGACTGCAAATTAATCATTCTACCTGCAGGGCAGGCTTTACCAAATGAATCACAGTATCCACATTAAATATGGATTATTAAACACATCTATTTTTAATGGTTTAGTTACAAGCCATGTAAAAAAGAGATTAGTTGTATTTCCGGAAAAGATTATTAGCATGACTTATTTGAACATAATGAGTAAATATGTAATAATAAAATAAATACATTTTTACATATAAGGGTACAGCTTTATTTTCCAGTGCCCTAAAACTGGATGCTGATAGCAAATGATAATTTGAAAGCTCAGGATATCGACATAGCAAGATGCAATTACCACTGGCCCCCCACAGGAAATTAATAAGAAGAGCTGGAACTTTTTCTCCACTTTAATCAATTGTGATTAGTAAAGTCAATAGAGTTGTTGTCGAGGTGTCATCATTTATGATAGTTTTTTTTTTAATTTTGCAAACTTGACTATTACTTAAAAGCCAGCTTGAAGTAAGAGAAGCAACTCATACGACATTTCATGTTATGCCTCATTAAGCTACTGAAGCAGATAACCCATTATTGTTTTTTTGGCAGAAGGGGACTTCCAAAGAGTATGCCTTGCTAATGGCATTGGAATTAGCAAAGCTAAGTGTGTAGCATTCAAAGGTCACGACAGGCAGTAATGGAATATTAGACAGTGCAAAGTAAATGCAATCAATTATCTAAACTCTTTTATTAATTAGAGCTACAGTCCTGTCTCCCTCCTACCCTTCCTCTCCAAAACCCTCGAGCGGACTGTACACCGCCAGCTCTCTGCTTTCCTGTCCAACCACTCTCTGCTTGACCCTCTCCAATCTGGCTTCCGCTCTGCTCACTCCACTGAAACCGCCCTCCTGTCTGTCACCAACTCACTTAAGTGTGCCCGAGCTGCCTCTCTCTCCTCTGTCCTAATTCTCCTCGACCTCTCTGCTGCCTTTGACACTGTTGATCACTCTATTCTATTATCATCTCTTGCTGACCTGGGGATCTCTGGCACTGCTCTGGCCTGGTTCTCCTCCTACCTCTCCAACCGCACTTACCAGGTAACCTGGCGTGGAGCAACCTCCACACCTCACCCTCTCTTAACTGGAGTCCCCCAAGGGTCAGTCTTGGGTCCTCTCCTGTTCTCTCTCTACACCCGCTCCCTGGGCCCCCTCATCGCATCCTATGGTTTCTCATACCATTTCTATGCTGATGATGCTCAGATTTTCCTCTCCTTCCCCACCTCTGACTCCACCATCTCCTCCCGTATCTCTACCTGTCTGTCTGCTATTTCCTCCTGGATGCACTTGCATCACCTCAAACTCAACCTCTCTAAATCTGACCTCCTTTTCTTTCCCTCCTCCTCCCCCTCCTCTGATCTCTCTATCTCTGTTCCTCTGGAATCTACCACACTCTCTCCCTCTTCCTCAGCTAAGAACCTTGGAGTCACCCTGGACCCCTGCCTCTCTTATTCCCAGCACATCTCCACTCTGGCACGCACTTGCAGATTCTTCCTGAGCAACATCCTAAGAATCCAACCCTTCCTCACCAACTATGCTACCCAGCTCCTGGTCCAGGCCCTGGTACTCTCCCGCCTAGACTACTGCAACTCCCTCCTGGCTGGCCTCCCTGTGTCCGCCACCCGTCCGCTCCAGCTCATCCAGAACTCTGCTGCTCGCCTGGTGTTCTCTCTGCCTCGCTTCGCCCACACTACTCCACTACTCCGCTCGCTCCACTGGCTCCCGATCACCGCTCGCATCCAGTTCAAGACTCTTGTACTAGCCTACAGATGCCTTGATCAGACTGCACCCAGCTACCTCCAGACCCTCATCTCTCCCTACACCCCCACTCGACCTCTCCGCTCCGCCTGCACTAGAAGACTGGCTCTACCTCCGCTACGCTCCCCTGCCTCCCGAGCCCGCTCCTTCTCCACCCTTGCTCCGCAGTGGTGGAACGACCTTCCTACAGATGTCAGGACTGCCCAGTCCCTGACCACATTCCGGCGCCTCCTTAAGACTCACCTCTTCAAACAGCACCTGTAGAACTCCTCTGTTGTATCCTGGGACACTATCACCCTTCATTTAAATATGCTTTATTTTGCTCTTATCTGCCCCCTATTTTACTGCATTTAATCCTGTACCTCAGAATATTGTAATCTGCCAAGTGTTTAATCTGTAGTATTTTGTTCTTAATCATATCCTGATGTAACTATCATTATTTAATCATATCCTGATGTAACTTTCACTATTATCTGCTGTATTATTGAATTGTGGTTTGTCACACTTGAGAATTATTGTATTTCTTGTTCTTATTGTATGACTTATATTGTAACACTTGAATGTATTTGTATTTGCTTGCGATTGTAAATCGCCCTGGATAAGGGCGTCTGCTAAGAAATAAATAATAATAATAATAAGAAAAAGACACTCCAAAAAGAAGTGCAAATTGCACCTGTGGAAAAAGCAACCTGTGCATCACTGGACCTGTAAACACCATGAGTGCACCTGGATGTAGTTAGCTTCCTGAGCAGGATTTACAGACTGGGGAGAAGGTTGATTGGAGCTCAGAGCCTTCACCTCACACAATAAGACAGTGGCTGAGGCGGGATTTGAACCGAGGACCTCCTGGTTCATACTGCAGTAAGACAGGTGCTATACTGTTAAACTGAACTGTTTTGTAACATAGGATGTTCTAATTTATGTATTTCCTTATTTTATTTCGCAGTGTTGTGAGCATGTAAGCTATTCCATGGTGTTTTAACAAGTTAACAGAGATGAAGAATTTCATTTGTTAAATACAGGACCCAAGTAATTAATGTGCCTCCGAGCTGATAAAGAACCTTGTGCAGAAAACACACACACACACGGCTGTAAGAAACCCAGCTGCTCTATGTGGTGTTTGTATTAATGCTTATGAATGTATGCATGGAAAAGAGTCTAATAATAAAATAGTTGTGTACAACAGTACTTGACATATTCCATTCAAAATGATATGATTTCATTAAGCCAGTATAAAGGTAAATGTTTATGAATTTGTCTAGTTTTTTTTTTTTAAAACAGTAGAATATGTGTTGATAAATAATTAAAAATGTGAATCTACACAAGCTTGTATTTTCATAGTTTGAACAATGTACAAAAAAAAATCCAGTGTTAAAAAAAACCTCCCCCCAGTCCCCCCCCCAAAAAAAGCCTATCTGTCTGCCACCCCTTCGCCTCCCCTCTTCCAGAATCCTGGCGTCGCCACAGCTCGACTACAAATTCATGATTGCACAGTCGCATTTACATGTACACTGTAAAACAATACCATATGTTTATGGTACATTTACCCTAATATTGACTTAATAAAACTGTATTTGTAGATTAATTCTAGTGTATATTTCTGTATTACTAAAGGTACATCATTTTTAAAGTATTTGACACAAATATTGAAAAAAATAACTGAAAAAAAACATATCAATATTAAAAGGTACATTTACCGTAAAAAATATGGTATTTTTTTTTTTTACAGTGTACTGTACAGAAGCTATTTCATACGGTGTTGTTACTAATTTGCAAATTGGCTTTGTTAAAGACTATAGTCACAGTATTTAGGAACACAAAATATTATTTAATTTTACTATGGCGTGAAAGATGGCAACAATTATTTTATAAGTCGAGGTGAACTCGCTCTTTGTAACATTGGAATTTGTTACATTTGCATTTATTGTGTATCTGCTCTTGCTCTAAAGCCTGAACATTCGTTGGTTAAAAATAAAAATAATGTATATGTTTGTATCTTTGGCTTTTGAACGAGTCCCTTTGCACTTGTTTGCCATGTGCTAATTGCACTCCTGTACTATACATTTGTTGTATGGTTTTGTTTTTAAGGCGCAGTAACTTTTGCGCTTCTCCAGAGACAATCATTCTATGTCATTGTAGGTGTATCAGTCAGATGTGGCACAGCCCGCTGTGGTTGCTGCTGAAGCAGGCAGGCGGTGCTTCAAGTGGGCAAATGTTTCAGCAGAAGAAATGCCACAGAATGCAATTGAAACACTGGTGCACTGCAATGCCACAATCTGTCCGAATATCGCCCGGCTACTGAGTATTATGGCTAAGCTGCGTAGCAACTTCTACGGCAGAGACAATCAACTATGGCAGAAAATGGGCTGATTGGATTAGCACTCTGGGGGGGGGGGCAGCCTTGAGTCATTTTCTTTTTTTGTTCTCAGCCCATTTTAACGACTAAACGTTAAACATATATAGGTGCCGTCTATCCTACTGGGAGTCAAAAAAATAAACTGCAGCAAGGTAGTATTGGCGGACTGTCAATCAAAACACAAATCCGCAAATCAGAGCCAACAGATTGTCTATCTGGAGGCGGGATGCAGAACAAGCTCTCTGGCAATAGGTTAGTGTTGTTAAGGCCATGTGATTACTCTGCTGGCAGATGTAATCAACGGATGATAAAAATTCAGTAAAGTAGTCTCCGCGTATAGGAGCACACTTCCGCTAAGAGAACAACCTTGTGGTGAAACAGATTTTTGCCATTGCAAATGCTCCGCCTAAAGGAACAGGAGCTTTGCTTAAAAGAACACCTTTTTGGCACCGATAGCGATTAGTTCACAACTGATACAGTACTGTTTTGTAACCTAATATCTCACCATCATCATCAAACTTAAATTAAAATAGTTTACTCAAACTTTTCAAAACTGACTTGTCATTGCGAGAGTATCTTGAAGAACACTGATTGGCTTATTCCATCTTTCAATTTATCATTGCCTCGTTGTGTATTCCCATGAGTGCAGCTCATCACTACAATGGCATGTAAACAAACATCTGTTTCTCTTGCTACAAAAAGTTGGACATTGATCAAGCTCTTGAAAAGAATCTGAATCAGACATAAGTCGCCAAGCAATTTGGTGTTTCCCGTTCTGGTGAGTTGCTTTACCATTCTGTTAAATAATTGTGTGCATGCCTTGAATATTGCTCCTGTATATGTATTCATAATTAATTTACAGTTGCTGCTGCATTTTTTAATGTGTGTAAGGGTGCTGTGTATATTTAGTTTGACAGTTATTTTATTAATGTTAGTTTGTCTGTTACTTTATTATTATAGTTTGCTTTTCTGTTATGCATTCTGTTCATTTTATATGTTGATGCATATGCGTCATGACAAGTAATATTATTTTTGTATTGCTTCATATTGTGTCTGTGATCAACTCTGTCTAGAGAATGCCTCGGCTAAGACAACACTTTGCTTGTTTCCCGAGGGGCGTTCTCTTAGCCGGGGACTACCGTATTTAAAATAAATGACATGCTTTTGGGATATTAATTTGTATTTAATGTTTTTTTCGCTTATGAGTTGCATTGAATGCATTTGTACTGTGGTCTAAGTTTTGATGCAGATTTTTTTTTTTTTCATACTAACTTTTGTACTTGATAACATGAATTTAGAAATCCAATTGATGCCAATGATTAATACGTTTTTGTGAGTAATTTGAGGCTATTAATAGGTTTCAATAATAACTAAATCGAGTTATTCATTATTTATTAATCTTGTTACATAATTGATTGATTAAAATGTTTGGATATACTGTTACTTGATTGATTACTGTCTTGTTCAGTCATCAATAAAATTATAATATGTTTTGTTGGAAGAAAAAAAAGTTTTTTGACCGATTCAGATTATGTTTTTTTTTTTTTTTTTAGGTTGTGCTGGAGCAGTGCTGTCCGTTTTCTTTTTCTTTTTCTTCTTTTGGGTGGGGGGGGGGGGGGGGGTGGTCTTCACAGTCTTGCACCAGGACTCAGTAAATCCTAGCACTAGCACTGCTCCACCTACACATAGCCAACAGCCTACAGAGAGCTCAATGTTGACTTTATTTACTTCATTAGCTGTGTTTGCAAGTACACATTAGACTTTGTACATTCTGCAAAGGTGTTAACCCAACAATGTATAAAGGTGTCATATACATAAACTGTATACACAGTTTGCTGTGCTTTTATCATGTTTAACTTTTTGCTCTTATTATATTAAGAGCTATATGATATTAGCTTTATTTGAGATCTTTCTTCTCTTCTGGGTTCTCAGATCACATTCCAGTATCTTGGATAGGTAACCTGTTTGCAGATAGCTAGTCAGCTCCCTCTCTTCTGTGAGTAGACGCTGTTAGCAAGCTGCACGGCTGGACACTAATGAAGCCCATTTTCTTTTTTTTCTCTTTCCTCTTGGTTGCCTAAGCCAATAGACAGACAGCAGCTTCATTGTTACGAATATGACAGTAAGCAATGAATCTTGTCGGCTCGAGTTTTGATGGGAGAACTGGAGCTATAGCAATAATTGGCACTCCATCTCTGCATTTACTTGTAATATTAAGTAATCAAATAAGGACATTTCTGACAGGGGCCCTGAATTAATGACAATGAAGACACAAAAAGCCCTCTCTCAATGCTAAAATCGGAGGAAATCCAGGTCACTAAAATCAGCTACATAGGCTGCTTTTAAATTAGCAGGGAGAGTGAAAAAAAAGGCTGACACACACTCTACTTTTTCTATGGATCCAAACCGCTTGTCCATTTCATGAGGTGGACTGTCAATAAGCTTAATTCATAATGCTTTCAGTGGACCTTATTGAGGGCCTTTAGCTGACAATAGCAAGCCATTATTAAGCAAATAGCAGTTAATGACTATATCCAATTGCTCTGGGCTGCATGAAAATCCATTGAAAGACAAATGTCATAAATATTCATTACTACTGTTTGAGAAATTAATGTGGTGTATCTAGTCAGATGTCTACAGTGTTTAGTGACAAATATCTCTCCATTAAAGGGGCAGTGGCCCCTTTTGGTACGAATTGAGGGCTTTAATGCAAATTTAGACAATTAGGCATAAACTAACATGTTTACAGATTGAAACCTATTAGAATATACACAGTACAGTATGAGAACCCCTCTGTAGATTCCTCAGAATTTTGGCAAATTTTATTCAATAAACATAACTCGAAAACCAAGACAAATCTATAATTACAAGTTGTTGTTTTTTTAAACAGGTCAAATCATTCTTTCAAATAACACAAACCTTGACAGTTTTTGCAAAGTAAAACAAAAATATAGCCCTATGCTACATATGGTTCGTTGTATTTATATTATGAAATAATACTTCTTTTGAATTAAGCAATTAAATTTAAATATTAAAGTTGATTTAAACCTGAATTTCTAGAAAAAGTGTGGCTTTAAAACTGCAATAAATATTTGGTCACATTTAGTAATGTTCATGTGTATTACACCAGTCTATGAAATTCCTGAATGCAGGGTCCCATTTTGTCCCAAAACTTGTCTGCACACATCTACCGCTGTGTGCTCCGCAGCCACTCTGGATGCATGCAACACAGCCCTTCTTTAACCTGCAAACTTGACAAGGGCGTGTCTCGGCTTTATGTTCTTTTGAACAACTACCTCCCTTTATTTTCTGAAGCACCCAGGTGTCGATCGTGTCCTTCCACAGTGGTCATCTGCTAACTTATGTAGTTTGAAAGCCTTCAAAGAACACCAACGTTGGCAGTTGTCTTCTCAGAAGAGTCCAGATGATGTAGGCATTTATTATTGCTATGTTCAGCATCCCCCAGAATACATACTTCCACCGCTTGCGACCAGTGTGACCTACTTCATAGTAGCTTCGAAACTGATCAAGATGATCCACACCACCCATCTTTACATTATACCGTATTCCTTTGAATTTAAGACGCGTTTTTTATCAATTTTTTGCATCTCAAAAATAGCCTGCGTCTTAAATTCTAGTACAGTATTATGATGCGTGTATTAAAACCGCCAACAAAAGACGTGACTACCCGAGTACACAAACAGTAACGTGACTGACTGCCGAGAAAAGACAACAAAGGCGTCTGCCCGAATACACAAGCAGCACAAACGTGACCAGCATTTTCACCTTCCTGCTGCCCACGACCTGTGTAGACTGTAAAAGCCCAGCAGTAACCAGTAAGAGAGTCACACAAACACCACATTTTTATCCTGCACTTCACACGTTTCTTTGGCATGTATTGCTTCCATTGTAACCTGCCATCAAATGTAATCATTGCTTCATCAATGGAAAGAGCTTTCCATGGTTGAAGTGAACAAGGAAAGTTTTCCTCCTGAACTTTAAGCAACGGGCAGAGTTTGTCAAGTTTATCTTCATGATTAGGAGTGGTTGGATCGCTGCAATGGATATACTTGCATAGTTTCTCATACCGATTGTGTGTCATTCTATTGGCAACATATGGCACTCGGAGTGTGTAAGCTGGTAAGTGGTGAATGCCTATCAATATATTTATGCCAATAAATGCTCTTAATTCAGATTCACCTGTCTCACATCAGGATCTGGTATTTGCAGTGACTTTTTGTATGCAGCAGACACATTTGTATTTTGTGCCAGATCAATGAAAAACCCCAACCAACCGTTTCTAAAAACAGCTCCAACTTTGTGACTACGCTGGTCTTTGGACCTGACTGAGCATGATAAGGGTATATCACAGCTCGGGAAACATCACATTTCCGTTGTGGTGGTGGCTGGGCTTTTTCTTCTACATGCTTTCTACCTTTTAGTGGCTGTCGCATACAACTTTGCCTCACTCTTCTTGTACCTGGTACTGGAGGACCTAGTGATGATGTTAGCCCCTCATCTGAGCTTTCACTGTCCCTGTCCCTGTCACTCTCACTCTTACTTTCTGACTGACTGGGATGATATGCTGCATCATACATAGTCTGACTCCACAAGACAACCCTGTGAAACACAGAACACACAGAAACTCTGTACAACTCTGCAATCGCCAACCATATCAGCACTATTGAATACATAAAAATATCAAGGCTCAGACATAACACAACTACTAGTCTTTAAGCAGCTTATTATAGTCTTTTTTATTATTGAAATTGAATATACACCAGACAAACTGAAATATACATACAAAACACAGAGCTCACACATAAAAAAAATTATTTTCAACAAAACAACAGCAATCCATGTCTGAGGCAGACGAGAATGATTTTGCTTTCGTGATCGCTTTCTTCATCAGAATGAATTTCTGAAACCATCTCAGCAACAGTCTCCACCGAAAAAAAAAAAATTGTCTCTTAGGCGCATCCATCTTTGTTTTGGTATACTTCAAACATAGATAGCTTCAAAAGTTCAAATGTGAACATAAATCATTTCCACTTCCAGGTCATAAGTAAACCTCTGCTGTGCATACGGAAGAGTGATTTGAGTATGTTGATGCAATAATGATAATGAAAGCACCTGAAAATAAACACGGGTGCAGGGGGGGTTCTAGTAATTTACAGGACGGGCACTCACAGGCGTTCTGGGATTTAGGGGGTTAACTGGAACAGGCACTAATTATATGCAGTTAATATTTTATACATTCACAACATTTATTAAATTTGCAGTTGACATATGTAATAACTCCACTGTAGTTAGTGGAGTTATTACACATGTTATTACATCAGCAATTCATTGTTTATTACATAATTATTACATATGCAGACAGGGTTTTGCAGTTAGTATGACATGTGCAGGCCTTTTTGATGCTTATTTTAATGTAAATTAATGAATGCCATATTAATTAATATTGAAGATATTGTTAGAATGACCAACAACTTTTTATTAAATCATTTGATTTCCTATAGTAGACCGAAAGATCAGAAGGATATCAGGTATTGAAGGCATTATTATACTTAACCCATTAAATACCAAATGCATTTTTTGTTGAAAGCTGTATTTATGTAATTTGATACATTAGATGTAGACTTACATTTTGTAGGTTAACACAATTTGAGTAAGTTATCATAACAATATAGTTAAAGGGAAGATAGAAAATGCTTCCAAAAATTAATAAGTAGCCTGGCCTCAAATGAGGACAATAGCTCTTAATGGGTTAAGCAAGGGACCCCCACAGAAAGCAGTATACAGAACTTCACAGTGCACATACTAAAAGTTTACAACAGCTCGTTCACACAAGGTCACCTAATAATAGTCTGAACTACTGAAGCAAGGAATCCCTTAAACAGGTGAGTCCAACCCAAACATTTAATTAGAATACAGAAAAACAGTGAGGAGATGTTGCTGTCCTCGGATAAAGCCTCTCTGCTCTGAAAGGGGCTCCCATCTGGGATTTCAATCCTGGATGTTTGCATGCCATGTTCCACATTTCAAGCTCTGCTGGGAAATAAAGCCATTACAAACAATCTGAACAAAACCAGCAGTACTCCAGCCCAAGCATGCACGAAAACAACCTTACATACACAAGGCAAACAAAGAGCAGACTGAATTTCAACAAGCAACTGTCTAAAGGAAATGCTCATGAAAAATACACCATGACATTTTACTCAATCGTGCAATCATGCATTCTGAGGTAGCCTTACAAGAAATCGACCAAGAAAATTCAAGCAGACAAACATTTTGGCTGTTAGTCTTGTGATTTGTTGGTTCTATGGTATATTTGAGGCTTGTTTACCATTTAAGCAGTACCTGCCAGTGTCATGACATAGATTGTCACATATCAGCAACATACAGTATGCAGATCCCCCCCCCCCCCAATATAAAATATTATTTGATAACAGCTGAAGCTTAAAGAGTGCTTCTCCAAGTGAAAGCATCTAAAGGCACTGTAGTAACATAACACCATTGAAAACAGATACACTATATTTTAGGGATGTGTTATACATAGTTAATAATACATCTATGACTGGGTTATAAAGGATGTTATAAAATATTAGACAGATACCTTAATCATCAAAACCTTTAATAATACATTCATATACCCTTAACATTATTGCCATACATTTTACAGCCTCGCTATAAGCAGATGTCTGTCAGACCTCAATGAATGAGCAAGGACTTATCAAATTATAAATCAGCAACCAATTACTTTAGAATAGCCAAACAGCATCTTAACTATGATAATGCTGGTGTAGCAGGGTCAGCAAATTCCTATAGCTATTAACATCAGACATACCCTCTCTCAACTTGATATTTCTGCTTCATTCTAGTTATAATGAGTATCTTATCTGGATAAAACACATTGACATTCAGTGATAATGATATCTATGTAACTTAAAGGTAACAGCTACAGTTATGAATTGTGTTACCTGTGCAACAGATCTCTTGAATATGAAAACTGTGTGTTGATATTATTATTACTATGATCAGTATGCACTCCTAGTATCAATCCGTGGATAATTGTAGATTACTTCATTCAGGCAAAGCTAGTTTTCGATTGGTATTATCTTTGGGGACACATTTTTTTTTTTTAAGTCTGTCTCTGAAATGTCTGTTCCAAGACGTGATAATGAAATGGCATGATATTTTCATGAAAGCTCACACATTATCTTCCTACACAAATGTCGTAATTATCATCTGTTAAAAGAATGCAGTGCTGTATTTTTACTGACTGTGGATATTAGCTTTAAGCATGCATCTTTTCATTTCCATTGCCATTCCTGCATGGTTTCATTCTATTACCTTCTTCAAGGGCTCCCTGTGCTGGACACAAAATGGCTCCATTGTTTAAACTTCCATTGGTGACCACCCTTGTATTTGAACAGGTCGTGGTAAATGATAGTAACACTTTTAAAGCCAAAGGCTTACATTCTTTTTTTGCCACCATTTTTATATTATCAGTGCTTCTTTAATATACAGTGCCAATTGTTCAGTGGTGGTCAGGGGGTTGGTTTCAGTGGTCAGTGGGGTCTCATTTACAAGGATGTCCCAGCTGAAAGATGGGATACATACAAGTCTGCATATAAAAGACAACCCCAAATTGTCAGCTTTTGTATGTCAGCACTTCTGACACTAAAAGCATAAATACAGGAATATGTTTCCAGTAATATTTTACATTAAGTAATTATACATTTTGTGTGTGGTTACAATGAAACAGCATGTTGATTAAAAATGAAGCATGTTTAATTACTAAATAAAAAAAAAAACTTTTGTAATTACAAATATTTACAAATGTGGTTCTCGATTTACAGCAATTACAGTGTTACCTAATTTCCTAATTCACGTGAAAATTAATTAGTTGTTCTTTCCGTTTATTCTAAAATTTAAGGAATTTTTAATACAGCGCTAGCATTTGTTTTTATTGCAAGCCAGACTCCCACTCATGCTAATACAGGGCCCAAAAGAGTCTTTAATACGCAGAAATGCCTCTCAAGTTCAAAGGTTGCTGCTTACAATGCAAGTTTTAATGTATCAAATAACCTAATGTATTTTCCTTTTCCGAATGTGAAGGCAGATGGAGGGACCGTCTGTGACATTTTTAAAATGAAACACTTTCTATAATCATAAATAATGCAGCAAAGACTCTTCCACAAACACGACAAAACACACTCTTGAGGGATCCAAAGAAAGAAAAGGAAAAGATTGATAGTCTTTGAATTTAGTGAGCTCTCTCACTAGCTTTTATATTTGATTCCAGCAAGTCAAAGATTGTTATACAACGTCTGTAAATTGTGATGTTTAAAACTTGAGTTATTTCAAAGTTAAAATTGCTTTGCATTGGCTAAAGATATAGAGGAATTAATCAGAATTTTACTGTATGTCATAGAAAATTGATCCAGTGATCTTTGCTGGTAAGTCAATAGAATAAATGTATTCAGTTGATTACTTCATTCACTAGATCTCTAGTTTGAACCCTTCATTGCCATATTATTCAGGGGTCACAATAGCAATATCTTAAACGATTTTAGTTTGCATTAAAAACATTAATAAGTTATGCATTTCTGCTACGAACCAATCAGAATAGACAAAATTAGTTAAATTAGTTTGGAAACTAATTTAGCAGTAAAAGTGCTGTCATAATCCCCTTTTAGTACTGCATTGCTACAGTACTGTATTTCATTTTGCTGTACATCAGACTACTGCATTACAAAGTTCAAAATATTCAGTGCAGCAGTTTATTGTCATAATATTATGTTTTTTTTCATCATCTCTTTTTAATGATTCAACCCTGGTTCCTGCCTGCTTGCTCAACAGAACTTTAAAACGGTATGCAATTTTCACTCCAGCACATGCAAATATCAATGGTTTGCTATAATACTGTATATGCTCATGTTGCACCCTTAAACACTCACAAGTCTGTTTTCTTCTCTTTGTTGCAACTTTATTTTGCCTCAGTTCGATGTAATTTTTAATAAAGTGAGGCACACCATTTCTTTATATCCAAGCAGCATACTTTTTCCTACTCACTGAGACCTTTCTATGGAGCACTGTCCCTTTCAGTGATGGTAAAGCTTTTGCATTTAGCTATATTTTCTTTTCTTTCTTTCTTTTGCATTCTCAGTTAACACTTGCATGCACTCTTTTGTACTCAACTTCTCATCAACCTTTCTCCTTTTTTATCCAAATTATTAATTTCTTAAAGGCACAGTGCTCTATTACAATGCATCTTTATATGGCTAATGCTAGTATAGCAAATGCAACCAAACTAGCATAATAATAAAGAATGCATGGAAGTTTGATCTATTTTAACTATTTTAAGGATATTAATTTTAAGTTTTTTACATTAAACATTTTAATACTTAGTATTTTCTAGGGCACAACACTCTCAATGTATTTACATAAAATTCTACCTATGCCATAACTGCAGTCTTTTAACTACCCTGGTTAATGCTGTCTCCAGTGAACCTATGAGGATGATATAAGGTTCCAGCAAGCAAGCCGATTTCTTCTTATTGATTTGCTAATGTATGCATTGCTTCTCAGCTCTGATGTGATGCCACCAGGAACATCCTGACCACCACAAATAAGGGAATCCCTCACAATTAAGGGCATCGCTTCTCAGCTCTGATGTGATGCCACCATAAACAACCTGACCCCCACAAACAGTGATTGTTTCATTAATGAGCAAGTAACTCAGCCACATGATATAAAAGCACCTTGATAGGGAAGCCAGAGTCAGTTTTTGTACTCCTGAAGAAGAGGGTGTGTCTGCAAGGAGCTGCTTGATGCTGTTAGAGGGTCAACAAGGACCTATGTTGCCAAGTAAATATGGCATGGCTTGGGACTGTAACATTTTTTAAAGGTCAATTGCTGTTTTTGACATTCTCGTAAGAATAAAAGTGCTTTCGCCTCAGCTTGGGGGAGGGGGGGAGTCAGCAGTGAATATAGAATTGATTACTGAACAAACAAACACCAATGTTTAGCATTTTAAATTGCTTTGATGCATTTTTTATGGATGGCCTTTTATCTCCCCACAGAGAGATCACCTTACATTTTTTAGTATTTGTCTTCTAGCGCAGACAGTCAGTTAAAGTTTCTAGCTCTCTGCAATATCGCTAGAGATGTCACAGTCTTGCTTACCTCAAGTTAAAATTGATGAACAATGATAGTGGAATTATTTAAAAACTTTCAGACATTATTGACAATCATCCAATACAGTATTTACTGACTTTTATATGCCCCTTCTAGGGTTTCTGAACAATGGATTATCCCAGTAATTCTGTGTGCAAGTGGACTATATTGCAATGCATCACATGAACCATTAGGAAGTTAAAGGGAAAAGCACTGATCACAATGTTGTTCCCACTTTTTTATCCTTTAAAGGGTTTGTGACAGGACGGGTCTGTCTTGAGGGTTTGTGCCATCTGTTTAATGGGGAGGTCCCTGCAGCTAGATGGATTCACATTACTTGTGCAGGCAGGGTGCAGCAAGTACAAATTGTCATATTAAAGCTCCCTAATTAACCTCTTCCCTGTCAGCTATAAGGCAGTCTACTGCAGACCGACATAGTGAACTCTTGGGAGCCACTCTGTTAATGTGTTAATGAGTACTTATTAATGCTGCTCTCCAAGGTGCTGAACCAACCAAGTCGAGCATGCAGGATCCCAACTTGACCTCCTAGATTCAGTTCAGTTAGCAGATTTTGTTAACGCTGCAGGGTGTTCTCCATACCCCTGCAGGAAGTCGAAGAAACAAACTTGTCATATAATGTATAATACTGTGTTGCCAAGGAAAGATCATTTTAAACAAAGATTTTCCTACTCAAAATAAGTTTAATAGAATATTTAGTCTAGCAGACTGTATATTATTTTATGTACTAGTACTATAATGTATTAGTGAGATTCATTGAAAGAGAAGACTATGTAGGCAGCCATAAAGCTCTCCATAGGTGAGATCTGTGTGTTAAGAAACCTTGGTGGTTCCATACCCAGGCAAAGTATGTTTACAAAGAGTAGTGTTGGAGTTCACATATCAGTAACTCCATGGTTGTATCGGTTTATAATCCACAAATGCACAGTAGGGTTTTGTTAAAGCCAGACTTATAAAAATAATACATTGGTAGGTGGAAAAAGATTAAGTTCCCAATCTCATTTGTACACAAGAATCGCACTAGATCACATTTTAGAAAACACTAGAGAAAGAAAATTACAATCTTGAATGGCAAACATAAATTAAAGCCATACTTCTTAAAGCTGTGAGCGCAGTGTCAAGAGTACAGCTGGAGCGGGTTAGCAGTTGGACTGTGAAATGGTCTGACGGCCTTTAACAGAAAAGCAGTGTACAAAAATAGGAATTAAGGAGCGTGAGCGAGGAAGAT
Organism: Acipenser ruthenus; assembly: GCF_902713425.1. NCBI lineage: Eukaryota > Metazoa > Chordata > Actinopteri > Acipenseriformes > Acipenseridae > Acipenser > Acipenser ruthenus. The sequence continues at coordinate 5,220,033 of NC_081201.1, read as the reverse complement.
GATGGCTGAGATTTAATACTGCAGCCAGCTCCTTATCAAGCCCCACAAAAAAACTAATTAATCATAAAGCATTCAATAAACTCTTGCCTGCTTTTAAGTCCTGAACTGTCCACATAGTAATGCTTTCTACATAGTAGTGTGGGAACTGAATACAAAACAGCCTGGGTGTTCATATATTTCAGTTCCAATTCCAATAAGATTCTGTTGTCTGTGAGGTACAATAAAGGTATGATTTAAAATTAAATAAATAGGCAAATGTTGTAATATAATGTTATAATTAGTTTTCAAAAGAGGGTTAGATACACATATGATGTTCTAGAAAAAAAAGGTTGCCTCGTAATCGTCCTTTATACAGCTTTATACAATTTCTTGAAAATTGTACTTCAGCTATATTGAAATAGTGTTGAATTTATTGCATTACTGCAGCCAGGATGGTACAGATTCAATCTCTAAAAAATGATGTAATTGTTCTGGGCAGATTCCTGACCATTCCCCAGTGAAAACTGGTGCTAATCAGGGAAACTGAAGTTTTAATCTGAATGCATTGGACTGGAGTCAATACAAACCATCTGGATGATTGAATAAACCTGGGTACTTTACAGGAAACAAATGTGCTTAAACTAGCCAGGTTAAATCTACAGATAAAACATATTGGACACAGTCAGCCTGCAGAAAACACAACTTACTAAGATATGTAATACACTTCATGCAAGAATTTGGGAATCTATTTGTTTTGTATTATTTTCTGTTGTACCAGTGTGTGTTATGTGTATTATGGGCCTGATTTTCTTTACGTTGCAATTTTCCATTGATAGTAGTGGCACTTTACTGTTGATTCAGTGTCTTCTAATTGAATGTAAAATCTCCTGCCACGCCCTGTAATTAATAAGAATTTATGGGCGTGCAAAACAGTTACGTTATATTTTTTAAATGATGTTTCCACATACGGAAATGCTATACGCTAACGTAAAATGGAGCAGAACAACGTTTCACAATTTTAAAAAAAGAGGAGAAACCGGAGTGAAAACTACACAACTTCACAAGTCCATATGCTTTTAGATAACATTGTAAAATACCAGCATGTAGTATATGGTGAAGGAAAAGAAAAACTAGGGCTTCAATTTAATTAATTTGAGAAATGTTTTTAGCAAGGCACCAGTGCTGGTTAATTGGTCAAAAATGTATGTAATTTTTTTAAAAAAATGACCAGTAAATGACAAATGCATCTGGGTTGCTTGTGTGTGTTTTATTTGTGCACATCTGATGACAAGTGCTTTTTTATGAAACTACATTTTCTATTTTTCTCTGGCAGATTTGTGTGGCTCGCATGGGTGGCTGCTCTCGGTTAGGCTGAACATCTGGGTCCTCCAAAGCTGGTATTTGTCTTCTGTTCCTCTGCAAAATTAGTGGGACATTTCTATTATTGCTATATTGTGCAACAGCAACATTGGCACGTATTGTAGGCTTCTGTTCTCTTTTTTTAGGCAACCAAAGCGGTTCTTAAGCATGCCAAAGGTGCATTCTATTTTGCTTCATATTTTTCTATGTGCCTTGTTATATCTTTCCTCTGCTCTTGTTGTAGGGCCAATCACTGGAGTCAAAAGCCACTTCTTCAAAGGATAGCCAGTCACCTGCAACAGATAACATACAACACGTTGCAGAATAGTTAAGTTACAGATACATAATTATTAATTATTATTCATTATTTATTATTAATTATTAATTATAAGTAATTAAATATAACAATATGCTAATAATGTCACTTACCAAGTAGAAAGCAATCTATGATTTCCCCACTGTCAAACATTTTCCAATTTTCACTGTTGTAAAATAGAAGAATCATTACACAATCTGGGGAAATTAGCAAATACATTTGTGATAGGCAATGAGCATCGCTGATGAACTGGACATTTAAGGAGTGGAATTTTTTCCTTTTTCTAAAAACAGCTTCAGACTCTGCAGGAGGTTTTATTGCTACATATGTACAATCAATTAGTCCAATTATCTCAGGCATTCTTGCATCTTGATATAAATCAAATTTAATTTGCTGTTGCTCAGCCACTGATGGTGGGAATCTAATAAAAGCAGGAGCTATTTTTTTTATCAAGGCTTCAGTTACATCATTAATGATCTTGCATACTGAAGACTGGGATACTATCTGCCTTGCAGCATTAGACATATGGGGCAGCAGTGTGGAGTACTGGTTAGGGCTCTGGACTCTTGACTGGAGGGTCGTGGGTTCAATCCCCGGTTGGGGACACTGCTGCTGTACCCTTGAGCAAGGTACTTTACCTAGATTACTCCAGTAAAAACCCAACTGTATAAATGGGTAATTGTATGGAAAAATAATGTGATATCTTGTAACAATTGTAAGCCCCGGATAAGGGCGTTTGCTAAGAAATAAATAATAATAAATAATAACATATGTGCTAGTCCATAGCCATAAAAATGTTGGGCCAAAAATGTGGGGTCAAAACTGGAATTGGGTGTGTTCTGTTGGTGGAATCTTCTAAATCCACCTTAAGTAATTCATCGATAATGCCTCAAAACTTGTTCATTGATGTCATCCATAAAGGTGACCCTGGAACGAAAAATGTGTTCAGCAAAATGTGTTCTCTCCTCCGCTGCAACAAAAGCAACAAAGCCATCTTGCCTTTATCTGATCAAAAATCAGGGGTTTATATAATACATGTAAATTCACACCGTTGAGTTCAATGGTATAAATGTACACATTGAAATTACAATGTAAACATTCATTTACTTGGTGTGAGCAGGCAGTTAGTAAAGTACATTTACTCAAAAAAATAAACGTAAAGTATAACTTTGTGCCTTGGACAATTGTACAAATGAGTAAATTTACTCAAAACAGCCCTTACTTATGAGTAAACACCTTTACTACCTTTGAAAAGTCAGGCATCAAATGTATGATTGTGGTGGTGCAGCTACAATTTTTAATGTGTGCAAATCTTTATACTATCGTAACTTTTCCTTATAATCCATTGCTGTACCCAATATAAATGAACAAATACGACCCCCCTTTCCTGTATACTATCATTTTGAAGCTATATGAACAGTATCACCTATAGGGTTTAAATACATAACATATAACCTAAAGTGTGACCAGCACTCCTATTAGGAGCTAGCAGATTGGTTGTACCGTAGTCATTGTTTTGTCACCATCTGTTATGTTATTCTGTGTTTATTCTTGTGAGTGGGATCCTGTTCAATGTTCTTCGCCCTCAATGACTTGGTAGACTGTGTAAATGAGTTACAGACCCATCACCGCCAGGAGCCAGATCAGAGCCAGATAAGGAGAAATAAATAAACATTCTCTGTCACAAAGTGGATGGCGGCCTCCCCTCTTTGTAAATAAAACTGATATTATTTCATCAAAGTCCTATTTTCCCCTGATCAAAATATGATTATGTCTAATGCCATGCCATCCAGAGGGCTAGGTTAATATGAGATGTGAAAGCCTATTGATGTGTTCAATTACTGGACGGAGCATGGATGTGTGCTCAATGGAGAGGCTCTGTTATCAGTTCCTCAGGGCGACTGTGGCTCAGTCTAACAGAGTCATAACTCCTACAATTACCTGTCTGATGGATGAAAAACAGTAATATCTCTGGGGCCCAACTCCATCTCCAGCTCCACTCTGCTTTAGTAATCGCAATGCATTAATGAGATTAGGGTCATAAAAAATATATATTCTTTTTGTTCTGCTGGGTACATATGGGGGCGGAAATACAACTGGGAAACAGGAAAAAATATTGTCTTCCAAAAACAATCCTTTATGCGTCTTTTAACTTGAACATATTGGCCCCAACAAGCTTATTGGAAAGGTAGACTTTGTTAATAATGAGTGTCATATATATATATATATATATATATATATATATATATATGTATATATATATATATATATATATATATATATATATATATATATATATATATATATATATATATATATATATATATATATATATATATATTAAGCAATTGCTTCGTTTCCCTCGAAAAAAATAGACAGCTACAGGCATCTACTGTTTTTTAGTAATATTACAATGCATAAAACACAACACTTAACAATCATTTGGAATAACATCTGTATTATGGTTCTTTATTTTTTTTCAGGAAGAACAATTACTTTACTTCAGAACATAATGGTTTTTCTTTTGGGCCATTTTATCATTACACTTGCTACCTGACTCACAGGTTACATTTGCAGTTTCAAATATTGGAAATCTAAAAAAAGTGAATCAGCATTTCATTTGTAACTGCACCACAGCTTGTTAATGGAAGCATCTTATGACATTTCAGCAACTGACGGTGGTGTATACTTAAAACAAACAACGGAACTAGCCCAGTGAATGGAACAAAAAGAACCGGAAGAAATGCCAGCACATATTGAACCTTTTTGAGATTTCCCTCATGTGTCCTGACTTTGAGTGTGTATAATTGAGCATGCCTTCCCACCTACTGACTGAGATGAATGCCATTAACAACATATGCTGTGAAGACATCATTTCTAAACGTTGTTAATAATACAAAGAAATAACACTTCATTGTGGAGTATGAATGACAGAGCACTTGCATGGTCTAAAATGTCATCAGTTTTTTCATGGGACTGTTTCTCTAACAGTGTTGAAAATACCAATTTCAATACGTGTGCAAAAGTCAATAAGACATTCTAATGCTTGGGGTAAAAGAAATATCCCCAAAGATGGTTTCTTGAATTACGTAGAGTGCTAGATTTCTTTTGGTTATCGACAATATACAATCAACTGAATCTTTGTTATCATTTAATTATATACACTTTAAGACATGACTAAAACTGCAAAGCCCCTTTTAGGACTCACCTTAAAATTACTTTGCTTTCTTGGTGGATGCTATAGAGAGTAAGAATTCTGCTTCTTAAACAATGCTTTGGGGAAATAAAGTCTGAAAAATGAAACAAGTGACTTATGAGTTAGTTGTTTTAACTAAATAATGTAACTACAGTTGATTGGCACCAAGGAAGCACAAGCAGGGAAGTACTCACTGGAAAAATACAATCTGAAATAGGTGTCCTTTTATTGCTTTGTGTAATAGTTGTTCGCGTTGGCTCATGAAAGCTAATAGACATTTGTGCTCCATGGTGCAACTAATTAAAAACGGAACTCACAGAATAGTGCTCCAAATCAGATTAAAGAAAACAATTATGATTAAATTATGTTTTCTAGAATCCAGACAGACAAGTCAAGATGCATATCAAAATAAGGTCTGATTGAAAGAACGTGTGTAATTGTTGTATTAGGTGTGATGTCCTCTTGGTCTGTCTCTTTGTGCTTAAGAGAATAGAGGAGAGGATCGAAGCCTATTAACTCCAGTAGTTGTGCATACTAATTAAATATTATTTTAATATAGCCTTATGGAGCAATGCCAGCTTATTATGTATGTCTAACATTAAATCATCCACAATTATTCAAAATTCAAAACATGGGGATATGATCCATAAGCTTTGCATCACAAAACTGTAGCAAATTATTTTGAAATAATTGTTTGCTTTACAGAATTGCTTATAATTCTCTCCTTGCTCTTATAATAAATCACTTTAAAGAGGCATCTAGGACTTTGCACCACATAGGTTTTTTTAAAATATATTTATTCAAACTAATATCAATCTTTAATCAACCTGCATTAAGCCCATTAGGTCCCATCCTCATGGTTTAGTGAAAGGTGTCTGGGGCATCTTTAACCTGGGCTCTGAGGCCAGTACATCTGATCTTCTTTTCATTGCTGGGGGACTTTATTTGCCAACAGAGCAGATGGTTTTCCATCTCTTTCTAAAGACATCACCTTCAGCCGCCCCATGCTGTGCTGTTGGTATTTGGATCAAGTCCAGGTGTTATGCTGTTCCTGTGATATCCATGTGGAATTTCAATTAGTGACCCAACATTACATGGCATTGCTACTTCATTAGGAAGGGGATGACCACATCCTTATTACTTAATACAAACATTATACAATCTAGCTTGACACCTTACGCACTGTTCTGGTCTATACAGCTGGCTTGTTCAATGTTTCGGTTATTATGGTCCACAAATCATCTCAGCTGTACACTTTTCATTGCAATGCTACACGGTCTGTAAAATACTTTTACTAAGCTTGCTGCACAAAGAAAAGTACTGCAGAGTTACGCAGCAATTGTATAAAAAGCGGATTTAATAAAACATATTGCATTGGAACACAGTTGGACTTCAAGATCCCCTCAGATAGGACTTGCCTTTGTTTAATTTTCAGTTGGCGCACACACAAAAAAAAAGGTAATCGTGTTTAGTTTTCCTCCTGTTATCTTCATCAGCATAATTGTTTCAAAATGAAAGTTACTGAAATATTTTGTATTTGCTTTACATGCTGGCCCTCTAGTGGGTACAGCATCTAATATGTTTCCTAGTGGGGCATATTTTAAGGTTGCACTCAATAGCCCAGGTATTTAAATACTGTAAATCAACTTTTTTTGTAGGAAAATGACTTAGAGAACATGGTTTTGTCTAAAATAAGTCTAGATTTGCCTTTTTAATTCTGCAGGAGGATTGCACCTCCATGATCACATACATACCCAGCCTTGCTGCAGTCTATGTGTTGTTGTCTAATTCAATCTCAGTACTGTAGGGCTTGATTCGAATACTCCAAGATTAGATCAATTTTACTGAATACAGATTTGTATTTGTAACCTCCTGTATCTGTCTTTATCTCTAGATGGCGTCTAATCTACCTGACTGATTGTCTCAAGGCATGCATTTGGGGTGTCTATTAAGATTCATGTCTGTTTAAATCATTAAAAATACACCTATGTCTTTATTATTGTATTTTTATTAAGTGTGTAATGCCACCTGGAGGCTGAATATTGTAACTGCTATTTAGAATATCATTTCAATTTTTTCTCTTAAAGGGAGTGTCAAATCCTTATTCTCTGCACTTCCATAACTGACACCACCTTTTACATATTTACAGCCTTCACATACTTATGCAAACAAGCATGTTACAATATCTCCAGTTTGCCTGTTATTTTAGTGGCACCATCTCTAGAGTCTGGTCTAACTATGATGTGCAGGGGCCATTTAAGTGGGATATGATTGCAAGAGGTCTAATACGAGATAAGTAGCTCACACCTTGTCTAGAAGAAGTGTTGTGTCTGTATACTGTGCACTGTGTAACCTTGGCTGCTGGCACTGGCCCTATAACAGAATCACACCGCAGAATGTTCTTTTTGCCTACGAATCCCACAGATATAATGAGTGTGGCAGTCATGTGGTGCAGCACAGAGAGACTGCCAATAAGCAGATTTCTGGCTTGGCTTTCCTTACAGTTCAATGGGTGCTTGGGTTGACACGTTAAACCAAGTAACTCTAAAACTGATGGTGTCTGTTTAATGCAAAACTTATAAACAACACAAAACCTTTCCTTTGTTTCCTTTTTTTAAATAATCTTTACAATCCCAGGTTCCACCTTAAACAAAATAAAGTGTAAATTAAGTACTAGTAAATTAAGACTCAAGGCTGTTTATCAAAAAGGCCATTGTCTAAAGAGTTGGGGTTGCGATTGTAGAAAGTCATACAAATACCTTAACATTAAGTGTACCTTTAATGCATTACCAGGATGTACTGGTTTAGATAGAGTAGCATTGTGATATCATGAGCATATCAAAGTATGAATACTTTAATACAGTGGTGCCATTCTACCAATTTTATTACCCATGTGCTACTGTCTCTTTGTTAGAGAACCAATGCATTGTCATAAAGGATCATTTGGTGGGTGATTGTAACACAAATAATCTCATGTGTATTGAAATGCAGAGATGAGGATCTAAAAAACTACTTAAATACTTATATTTAAAGGGCTTTATGATGGTGGTCCACTATGAAAGGCGCTATATAAAATAAAGATTGATTGATTGATAGAACAGTCAGAATCCATCTGTCAGGATGTGCTTTGCTTCTCTCTCTCTCTCTCTCTCTCTCTCTCTCTCTCTCTCTCTCGTATTATTATTTCATTTTTATGTGCATTGCACACACACGTACACAAAATCAGTTGTAGAACTACTGATAGTTACACTCTCCCCCCCCCTCCCCCCCCCCCACCTGACCTGCCCTCCAATAAGCACTCAGGCTTTGATTGACAAGATGAGTGTAAATAATGCCAAAAGATTCCTCCAGCTCTGCAGATGTACATTTTCAGGAACAAATATTCCTTTAGCGTGAAATATGCGGTCTAAAGAATGAATATTTCATAACATTGTGTGTGTGCGTGATGGAGCCTGGGAGTGTTTTTACCTAGCAGGTATAACAGAGCTTTCTACAGTAATGTCATCAAGGTTAAAGTGCCTCGAATTAGTTTAAATAGTAAATACAGCCTGCTGCTATTGTGCAATTACTCAACACATGGCACCTTGAGATTCAAATATGTACAGGGCTTGACGGTTTTGTCCATTATATCTCTATTACAATGATCAGCGAAACATATCGTTGTGGTACAATGTGCTAGAGAGCTACTTACTGTAGTAGTGAATATGTATGAAGTACTGTATGTAACATGGTATTAAAAAATACATGTATTACTTAGTTACTATTTACTATGTAATATGCTCCTTGTGACTGAAAAAGGAAACTAATCTAATTTATTACTGATTGAGTCTTTATAGGGCTTCCCAGTGTTTTACAGGCAGAAACCTCAATTAGAATTACAGCACTATAATTTAAAGATTATTGGTTGTGTGAAAAAATCAGATTTCGGCTAGCCTGGGAAATATGTGGACGTACAAACAGACCTGATTTCCCAAAGCAATACCCTTTTACTATGACAGATTAGCAATAATGAAATATCATAACGGTTTATCGAGCCCATCCCTTTTTTATTATTTATTTGGCCTCTATTTTTTTGCGACAACAAGAAATACAGATGCCCGGATGATTATGAAGCTATATAATGTTCCAAAGCAAGCCAGTCAGATAGATTTACTGCATTTTGCTTGGATTCAATAACGTAGCAATATATCTGGGGAATAAACCTGTAAACAGTAACAATTACAGAAGGTCCCAGTTTTCTGAGTCAGCGTTGTGCCACTGCGACTCTAAACACCACTAAAAGGCCAGGAATGTGCCATCTTAATGTTAATCTAGAGAAAGATCAATTACAGCAATTAATGGGATCAATGTCCTTAAAAGGAAGTTTACTTTTCTATTATTAGACCCCTTGTACCTTGTAAACGGGAAGCTCTGTCAAGATGCAACATTTAAGTCTAATGCTTGCCATTACTGTGCTTCGTAGCCCATTTCAGGCCTTATTGGATTATCTAGTAACTACTGTAGTATTTCAATTCTCATTTTTTTGTGTTCCTTTGCTGCAGAATGCAAAAGCTCAGCACTATTTTGCATGTAATAAAATATGTACTGTGTATCCCTGATTTACTTGTAAAACAAGTAAATCAGCATAAATGTATTTCCCAATAACAGTGTTTGCTATTTACTGTACATTCACTTCACAAATGAGATTTGGCCATAGCATACAGTGCAACTGGACAAGTCAAGGCAGTAAACTCAAAAGGACACATTGAAATACCTCCCTCTCCAATATTCTCAAATCTGCAATAAAGCATAGACAACATTCTTTATTGCTTAATTAATTCTGCTGTCTCATAGTGCTTTGGATGTGCAGGGTGTGGGATCTGAGTAAGGCAATCGCTATGAGAACAACTATTGGAAGATTTCTCAGGCCTCTCCGATATTGTCATGCTTGAAAAGGCCCATTTAAATTGCAAATAGACTAACAGAGCTATCTTTCGACATAGCTTCAGGCAATATAATTAGGATTTGCAGCCCAGAAATGCATAAAAGTAATTGGAAACCAAAGGGTACAAGCAATGAACGTTTCATTATCACCAATGTATTTGCTTACCACCTGAATAGTAAAATAAGACTGAAACTGAGCATAACATTTCTGTCTGGGAGCATTGTATTTCTGCTGATTGAGAGCATCCTGAAAAGTAACAAGTAAGGTCAGTTTGATGTATTCAGCTTTTGTCAGTTTCAATCCAATGTTTTTCTTAATGTAATCCCCCAGGGTATTAAAAGAGAAACAGATAAACAACCACCAAATCAAATAAAACAGCAAACATCTCTGCCTCATTAACAGAACATTCCAGGAGGGGAGAAAGGTAAATATACCCCCCACCTGAAAGCCCATGAGAAATCACAGCCAGTCAGAAGGAAGCATAAAAACTGGGCTATTGCTCCAATCCAACTTCTTGAGCCATTCCGGTCATGATGTAGAAATCAGAGCACAGCAAGAGCTGATCCACTTGAGTTATTGGCAGAGCCCCCAAGTGTAAATTTCCATTTCTAAGTACAGAACCCAGTCTGAGCATTCTTCAATGGCAAGGTGTGGTCATTATGTAGAGCAGTTAGCACCGTCTAAACTGGGAAGAAAGAGAAGAAAAGCAGACTTCAATATTGACATGATTTAGATGTGGCACAGTCATGCTGACTTTGTGTATAATTAGGTCTTATAGAACTTTTTAAAGCAGGGTTGTTGTACTGTTTATGAAGATAATTAGACCAAAATGAATGGTGACTGATAATGTAGACAAAAGATGTATTGTAGTACTGGTTTTACTTATTATTTCTTACAAGTGTGTAGAATTTCCAAACTAGATTAAAGATATGCAAGGTGTTTAAAATAATTCCTAATTTGAAGTCTTTTTATATGATCTCTTATAAACTGTAAATAATTAGTGACTTGGTTGGTTAATTAATGGATTTGTATTCAAGCAACATAAATGCACCTCTGCTTGCCTGAGCAATGTAATGAGGAAGAAACAGTTTGTGATTTAGACGAGAACCAATACTGGTCTAGTGTATGTGGTTACAGTGAGAAAAGTAATCAGTATGGAGTCAGAGGTGATGGAATCAATTCATGAAATGATCCAATTCCACACACTGGAAAATGCTGCAGTGGGAAAGAGGGATGGAGGTGTTTTTTTACTCAACTCCCCATAGACTATCATTGAGCTTGAAAGGAGCCTGTTTACATACTGTACACCTTTTGAGGTCAAGACTCGAACCTGTTTGTGGGTCAAACCCTAAAAATCCTGTGCAGCTCTAGACAGGACCTACCTACATTTCACTGGATCTCTCAACTTAAATACAGTAGGAACTAGGTCTTTCTTCTGAAGTCTCACCTCCCCAATGTTTCAGAATGCATGGCTTGGTTTAGTAAGTGCAGTGTGTACTTAACAAGAGAAAGAAAGAGGTTTGAAAATGTGAACTGGATGAAACAAGATCAAGATTCATCACAGCACTACTGGCAACCTACTTTTTAACCTGTATCTTTTTTTTTTCTTTAATCATGTTGTGTATTTTAAGGATTTCATTTGGCAGGCTTTGGTTCTTGTTCCCTTGGGAAAGAGACTTGCAAATCCTTGTCTTTCAAAGAGGAGTCTCATTATTTACCACTCTCTCTCTCTTCCTCTTTCTTACCTTCTACCACCTGCTACACATATTAAAATCATGCCCCTGTCATTGAAACAGCTATCAGTCGCATCAATCTGAATTGAATTCGGCTTTTGTCAGCAACATCAGTTTGCAAGGTTGCCCAAGAGACACAGAGAGGAATCTATTTCTATTCTGTGTTGTTCTGAGGGTGAACGGACCAGGATTTGAATGTTGAATAGGTGGATACTAATTATATCCAAGCAGGTGTGCTGAGTAGCTATGTGTAAAGTACAAGGCAGAATTTTATATTGAATTATACTGCAAGAAGGTATGGTCATAGCTTTCATTTACCCCATAATTCCATTGCACTAGTACTTGAATTCTCATTATAAGGTAGAACACAAATAGCATGGTTTTTTAACTATGTCTAGTGACTTCAGCTTTATGAAGGGGGATAACTGTATTTTAGTTTGTGTTAGTTTTATTTATTCTCAAAACCACAGGAAAGGAATAAAATATGGTCAGGGTTTATGGTGATCAGAGTAAACACTAATAATAGTGTGATAAATATGGACTTTTTTTATTTATTAAAAAAGATATTTGAGGACATTAAAAATCGTATTCTACTCATCTCAAAAAAAGAATGCATTAAAATACATTCAAATGTAATTTTCATGATCCGTGGTCTGTCAAAAAGCTGTCAAGGTTATCATATAACTCATTTTTCTGGCACCATTATGAATAAACCAATCAGCTGAAGTATCATCATGAATCACTGTAGTTGTAGCATAAATCGGAAATGACAACAGAAAATATTATAAAACACTGAATTGAACTCCATACACAAACTGAAAAGCTAAATTGCCATGTCAGCTATGCAATGTACTTAATTCAGAATGGTACTCCAGTTTGGTGAGGGTCATATTGATTTAATTGCCAGCAGATCCATATACTGTAGTAGAGGCTGAATCTCCACAACTTGTCAATACAAAGTGTATATTATAAACCTTATATGGCATTTTACTGATACCCCTACAAAAATCACCCAGTTTTAAACAGCAAGATAATAACTGAAAGGTGCCAAGAGTCTAGTTAGCTTAGCTCGCTAACACAAAACCATATTGCCAAAACAATATAGGAAATGTCGCAAGGAGGAAGACAGTCCACTTAATTGCACAAGAGGCATGCATAATCAACCGGGAAACTGTTAACTTGTGAGTGTTATCGCAGAGTCGATTGCCTTGTGCCTTCTATCTGACAGCAACACGCTTTATGGCCCTCAGAAAGCTGCTAGTTTACTGGATGTTTTCTTTTCACACTCCTACAGCAAAGTACTCATTTTTTTACAGTGTGGCATAATTGGAAACACTTTGGTATGTAGCGTGCAATAAAAGCAAGAGAATTAAATGCACAGATTATAGATTTTGTAACTCAGAACTGTTCCACAAAAGTGTACACAAAAATGACATCCAAAGGCCCGAGATTTTTTAAATGTATTTAAGCACTATAGTGAAAGTGAAAATAGAGTGGATCATAATATGTAACCTAATTGGTTAATGGATTTCCAAAGCGGTAAAAAATATACTGAGTTAACCAGAGATATTTTTGATGCTCCATTGCCTTCTGCATTGGAAAGAAAATGGGTGCCAACATTACTGTTTTCAGCCAAAAGTAAAATATTGTGAACTGTGACAAAAGCTGTGATTCATTATGTGTTTCAATAGGTGAGAAGGTAAAAATAACAGGCCCCATTTTATTTTAGTATAGAGCTGAACGTGATTGTGGGATTGCAGCTTTGCAAATTAGATAAGAAGAGGGGGACCCATAATGAAAAGAAAAGAAATTGTCATAAACCTCCATTGCAAGGGACCAGTAGAGAAACTGTGTAAATCTTGGTAATGAAATGTCGAGCACACCACAGCCCTGTACCATCTCAGCCAGCAGGCACAGCCTGATGATAGCACCTGTTTTTCATCACCAACCAAGCAGGGCCAGGCACATTTTTATTGGTTCACTGGGAATTCGGAATTAGAGGCAACAAGGCTGTTGTCCGGGTGAAGTAATTGCCAGTTTCCTATCCGTAAAGTATGCAATTCATCACATTGGGCTGTAACTCAGGGTATTTCGGGAGAAGCACATTGCTTGTTAAAGATAAAGGAACTGCAGGTTTATATAAATCGCTGAGTAAATGTAAACTATGGTTAAGTGTTGGCTTCCTGCACCAGGAAGATTTTTTCAATTACTGCACCATGCATCCTTTTAAAAGGTACATCAAATGCTGTCTGCTGTTACTGTGGCTAAAATAAAACAACTGTAATTCATTTTTGGGGAGGATTTCAACAAATGCCTGCTTATCACAAGAAGCAGATATACACAATCTAGGTGGTCTCATTAATGTTAAATTAGCCAAGAGTATTTAACACACCTGAGCTGCTCAGCAGATAAAAATGGCTACAATACAAAAAGTTAATGCAATAAATTTGCAATAGAATTTAAATTCTTAAACTCTTAATGTCCTAGATGATCCTGAACATGATGTCAGACCTTGTAACATCTCAGAAGCTAACCAGGGTTCAGGTTTAAATGAGACACCACCATGGGTCATGATTATATCTTCAAAAACAATGACAGACATGTCAAAATAGAACTATTGGAAAACACCCTCAAGGTCAATTAAAAAAAAAAAAAAAAAAAAAAAAAATGCAGGTCAGGGCTTTTCCGAATTCGGTATGGTCCAGATTTCAGCACACTACTAACGTACAATGCCAATAGTTATTTGCATAATTTTAATATATTACAGTTTCTAATATACACACTTATATTTAGAAAAACTGTGAAACTTGAATCAGGGTCAGCAGGCATGCCACAGAGTTTGTTGAACAAAACATTTATGAGTCAGTTTGGCTGCCCTAAAGACCAATAAGTATCATGTCAGTATACCTCTGTGGCCTGATTCAGAAATTTAGCTCAGGTAGCACTTACAGCTAAAATCAATACAGTAAAACATTTTTTTTTTTTTCTGGATCACAGGTGTGCTAAACTCCAATACACCCAGAAGCGATTGCTTTACACAGAATGTTGTGGTGTAGAAATTACTTGTTTTGATCATCTGTCTGTAACTGTAATGCCAGATTAAGGACTTTCAAGAGATAATATTAATCTGCTGGAATCCTAGTGCATCATAGAGTGCAGGAAGTTCTGACTTGAAGAAAAACACAGAAATCTCTTACAAATACCTGTCACCATATGCTCTGTCAAAAAAAAAAAAAAAATAGAAAAAAACATAAATACACCACTAAACATTTGTCTACTTGATTAGTTGCATTACATTAAAATTTAACAAGGTCCTAGCTTCTGATCACAGAACGTGACACAGTAGATCATGGAAACTATGGGGGAGATGTAACAAGATGGGCCCGTTGCAGCACAAACATACTGCAATTTGCATTTTCGTTGCGACAATTCGCTAAGTATACAGAAAATATGTTAATGAAAAGAGCCACAACATACTAATTTAAATATTTGTTGTGTCTTCTTAGCGAGATCAAATAAAAAAGCAGCAGCTGAGTTGTGGTT
This sequence comes from Acipenser ruthenus, assembly GCF_902713425.1. Classification (NCBI taxonomy): domain Eukaryota; kingdom Metazoa; phylum Chordata; class Actinopteri; order Acipenseriformes; family Acipenseridae; genus Acipenser; species Acipenser ruthenus. The sequence continues at coordinate 5,204,983 of NC_081201.1, read as the reverse complement.
TGCTGCAGCAGAGGGTGCCTAAAGCGCCACGTCTATACATGCAAGGGTGCAAGAATCAAAATAACATTGTTTTTGTTAAATATAAACGTCATCTATACAATGCATTCTCTTCCGTTTTCATTTGACCTATTTTAATACTGTTATATATATATATATATATATATATATATATATATATATATATATATATATATATATATAAAAAAAATGAAAGTTTAATCCCATCAGTTTCTATAGTGGGGCCCCAACCTTCACCCCCAAAAAGCTTTTCATAATCATACAGTAGCCCATCGTTAAATCAGACATGTTTGTCTGACAGAAGGAGGTGTCGGGTTTAAAAACAATACAACAAAATCGCACACACATACATTTATAGTTTTATTTTATTTTAAATATAAATTGCGCTGAAATAACACTAATGTAAAACATGTACAGTAGGCCTATAAAGTACAGTGCAAATGTACAAATGGACACCTAGCACACTTTCTTTTTACTTTAGCCTACTGGTAACACAGAATAAATTGTGTTGCTGCATTAAACACATTGGTGTACAATGCAAATAAAAGATTATTTTAAATTGAGAACTAAATTATTTTAGTTTTTTTTTTTTTTATTTTTTTTTTATTATTATTATTTTTAACTTGGCCTACTTAGTAGCCTAGACAATTAACACACTATAGATCCTGGTTTTATACAGATGCTCAGAAACGTGTACAGCCTGAACCGCAAAGAAAAATTTTAGGGAAAGCATTCCCTAAAAAGTCACTAACAGCATTGCGCATGTTTAGTACATTTCACCCTAACTGGTTTGTGACTATTGCGACAGATGCAACACTTTAGTACATCTACCCCTATATGTTTTATACTAGGGAGGTCTATTGAATATACTGTAAATATATTGAAATATTCACTTGCACACATTGTTAATCAGCAGTGTCATGAAAATGTTAAATGAACATATCAGACCAGATTGTAAATCACTGGATCTCACCGGCACCAATTTCCATGGTCAAAAGTTCACAATTCACAGATCTAAGCTCAGGCACTTTGCAGCTATAGTGCCATATGGGTTTTGTCATGTGTTGAAATGATAGATATTTTGGCATCTTTTTGTATTATCCAACCAACTGTAAAATTGCACTGTTTAAATTTTTGGAACTGGAAATGTCAACAAAGCCAATTTTCAAAAACCCATTCACCTTTTGATTGAAACTGAATTTTTAATTAAAGTGCAACAAGATATGTTTATTGTTTAATTACTAAACCTAGATGTGCAAGTCCACAATTGCTGCTTTTGCTAATTGCATTGATTTAGCTGAATGCAACCTATGTATTTAGAGTGGTGATGTTCCTTTACTTTATATTAATTGTTCAATTTGCACTCTAAACGTTCTCCATTTAGTTTCTACCAAAGAGCTCCCAAAAGGCTGTTTACAGGCATCGTCATGAGTCATGAGTACTTTTGATGAAGTATCCTCTATACACTGAACATATAAAAACACTCAAATAAAGCTATTCTAGATAGATAGATAGATAGATAGATAGATAGATAGATAGATAGATAGATAGATAAATAGATAGATAGATAGATAGAGTTGCTTTGCATGCCACTAGTAGCTAACATTATTGATACACTTTTTAACTATCATTGTTGATGTTTTTCCACATTACAAAACAGTTTAAAATCCTGCTGATAAAAAAAGTAGAAATGCCTGGGACTTGTTTTTAAAACTCAATTTCCTCCTCTTATGGTTGGAAGCAAGGGTGATAAGTAATTATTAACAGTGCTATCCAGTGTTTCCCATGGGAGAAATCCACATTACCCACAAGCTTCCACCCCCACCTACCCTCCAGCCAAAAGCTCAGTCAACACCCACTCACACAGCCAGCTCAGAGGGCTTGCGTTACAGTAAGCTAAGCTTACTACTGCATTACACCCACCCACTAGATTCCTCATGATTTCTAGACAAAGGTTGACATTCTGTTAAGGTCAGTAAGTGCATCACTATTAACTCTACACTCCTAAAATGGCCTATTGCAGCACCACTTACTTTTCCAGTTCCCTGTTGTCACATTGCACTCATATTACCACAGTATACCTGATCAGCCATGTATTACAGCACTCACGGGTTCACAGAGTGATCTGAGAACTGCAGAAAAAGAGAAAGCCATTGTTGTTTTTCTTTTTTTTTTCCAGAGGAGTCTTGTTTTATGATACAGGGACCTGGATAATCTGGAGGCGAATTGGGTATGAATAACACAACTCAGAGCTGGCATTTGAGTCAGTAGAGATCTGTCATTTTTTTAGGCAAGTCTTGCTTTATGATAAAGAAAAACAACCTGTACCTCAAGCACTGTTTTGAACCCATGTTAGCGTACTGAGCTTCTGTAACAGCTCCACTTTGATTAAGATACCTTGGCCAGACTGCACTACATAAAGTACATACAGCTGATAACATAATTCCACTAAATCTTACATACTATGTATTAACATCACTTTGTAGATCTCACATTTTCCTATATGAAAAAGGCAGACATTATATTAAACGTGTAAATGATTTTTATTGATATTGTTTTTAATAGCATTTATAAACAATACAATGGGTGTGTGTATATTGCACTCTTTTCGATGCTGTACTTCCTGTTGAAGGAATGCATCCGACACACGTTTGACATTTAAGATCTCAGACTCCCAGAAAGTAGACGCATAGACTGGTATTTGAGTGCCGATCACTACATTTCCTATGACTGACGTGTTTTCAATGGTGACCCAATTCCTTTACGTGACTGCAGCATTAAAAAGTGTCTGCCATTCTTAAAAAGTAAGTGACATTCGATAAATATTATTTTCCAACATCTCCCAATAAATTACAATTATAAATCAAATTCGCTTTTACCTAATAAAATCTGAGACCAACTCAGTTATAGCAGTATATTATTTTCTCGGCACCACGTACTTCAACAGAATCCTAATTAGTAATCCTAATTGGTAGATGACTGCATCAGAACGATAAGACAAAGTAAACTATCAAGGCAAAACCCGGTAATCAGTTTTATTGGGTTTAGAAACCAGTACACAGTGTATTAATAGATGTGTTTACCTTTTTAATGTTTAGCTTTCCTACCTTTTAGTTTTTTCAAAGCTAGATGTTCTGAGTTTTCTTCAGTCATCTAGCACGTGGTAGTGCCCTGCAACTGGGTTTGGATAAGGTTGACCTGAATATACAGTAATGTATGTGAGAATACGTTTTGAAGTTTTGGTCACGTTGAGGGAGTTAGAATGTGTGATTGAGTGTTTGAAGTTTTGAAGACAAGCATTTTGTTTGGTGCTTTCAATAGTCTAATAAGTGAAATTAAAATCTGGGACAGATGTATCCCTAGGGTTCACATACAGCTACAGTAAATCAATACAGTACAATGCACATTTCTTCAACAGCTTTTATATAAGACACTCAAGGTCTATTATACAGTGCTGACTAGTCATTAATAATAAGCATTGGCGAACAAAAAAAAAAGTCACCAAAACACATAGAGCCCACCTGTCACAATTAATTATATTACAAGACAGTATGAATTGCTTAGGGTGATGTGAAAGCTAAGATTCACATGCCATCGAGTCACTAACCACAACATAATGTGCATGGCTTTGTCTCCAGTACTGCTATTGGATTACACATTTATCATTTACACTTAGTCGACAATGAGGCTTAAAATTCTAAATAATTAGATTTTTACTTACACTATGTCAACAAGCCCAAGAAAATTAATGTCACCCCACAATACAGGTTGGACTAATTATTCTGTTTGTGAGGCATTGCCTCATATCCAAGATCATGCTGTAATTAAACACCACTCATGAAGAATGCTATTTACAAGCAAACTGGTTTCATAGGTCAAGGGAGGCAGTAAATGAGAAGGAAGAGATTTTTCCATACTATTGTTTGCATATAAAGATTACAAACTTAAAATAAAACTGATGCTTGAACTATCAACTCATTCAAATATAATCTGTAGGTGAGAAGAATATCAGGTACAGTATGTTGTTTGTTTTTTTTTTTGGTTTTTTTTGATGAAGCAATATTTTAAGAAAGTGCAAATCACATTTTTCATGTTGAACTGTAAACTGCACAAGTTTAAATTATTTAATTACTAAATGTTGACTGTACTGTACATGTTTGGGTAAAACCTTAGAATAAGTGTATCTAATTACTGTCTAATTACATTGTAGTTACTTAGTAAATACATGCATATATACATAATAGTATCAGTAAATGATTAGGGTTATGTTTGGGGTTATATCGTGCAAAAAGATTTGCACATTAAGTAGTACACATGTATTTACTAAGTAATTACTAATCTGTTCTTTGATTTAGTCATTCATTCACTCATCTTACTCGTTCGCTCATTTGCTCATGATACAACTCATTAAATCCACTCTCATTCTTGGGCTTGTTTTCTTGTTTGTTTTAGGAATGATTTTAGAAGCTCTTTGAAATGAGATGCTTTGTTTTCCGATGGTGTCCTGGGATACTTGAGAAACAGTGGTGCCAGCACCACTTGTTCAAATCATTTCATTACACTTATACCGCATTAGCAACATTTTAAATAGAATCTCAGACATTTGTGGATGACTTAATATGAAGAAACCTCTGAGGGGGTAGATCTGTTACAAAAGTTGGAATTATCGGCTAGAAACATTCTACAGTACTACATAAAAAAAGATGTAAATGATGTTAATTTTACATAGTTCAAACTATGCTGGTTAAAAATGTAGTTATGCTATGTTGTAAAACTGGATAAATGAAAATTACCTTTTAATAAGGATTTTTTTTTTTCTGTACCATACTGTAAAAATACTACAGTCCTATAAAAAAAAAATACCAGGCACCATAAATGTTCTCCACTATACATTAACTTTTCTCAAAATGTTCCATAATACATACATCTAACAAGGGACAACTTGATGCAAATGTTTACTTTAAAATGTTTGTTTGACCGGTAAAGTTGGTACACTTTAATAGATGCTGCAAAAGGTTAGTGGATGCAGAACACAAATAACAATACAGTAGGTGGTGATACTGTACCCCCTCACCATCTAATTAGAGCTTTTTATGACAGACCCTTGGGTTACTTGAAGAAATTTTACACAGAGAAGTCTGAAAAGGAGCCAGAGAAATCTTACCTTTAAAGGGAGAGGCTGTTGACTGCCCACTTTAATTACAGAGGGTCTATTTTATTGATGAAAGTGGTTCATGTTTAAAATGTTAGACTGCACCATTAGTTTCTGTGTAGTACGCTAGGATGACCTTACCTTTACTGTACTTCTGCAACTCAGGTCTACAGAGGATATATCAAAAATAGCTTGTTTACAGTGCCTATGTCACAAGCAAATCTGTCCTGCTTTACAGATACAGTAAATGACTTGGTTTGCGTTGCTGTGGTTTTCCTAGGAAACTGCAGAAGTAATTAAAGTAATTGGACCGGTTGTTTGCTTAACTGTTATATGGTGGTGTATGAAGGTTGCCTGTATATTGTTGAATTGTGTGGGTGTAGATGTAAGAAACTGCTGATTTCAGCTATGGATAGTTTTATTGAGGCCAACTAGTATCCAAGGGCATTAGTTAAGAATGGTTTCATTGAGCAGGCAGTGCTTTTGTGAAACCTTGGGGATAAACTTCTACACATTTTGTTTTTCACAAGACTTCATATTCATACTTATCAAACATGGCGTGAAAAACCTAGGATAAAATCCAGTAGAAAACATGTGACCACACAATTGAATTTATATTGATTTAAAGCAAGAAATGAAAAATCATACTGAATTCCAGGTTAGGTTTCGGTCCTGTAATAAAATCAGCAAATGCAAATTACAGTATCATAAACCTTTACTTCAAACAAAGAGTGAGTTATACAATTGAAAAAAAAGTTTCCCCTCAGCCAGAATCTGAGCCAAAATCGTATTAGCCTTTAAACTAAATTGTAGACTAAAGCCATTTCCTTTTTTAAAGAAAAGCATATACACTGCTTTCTATCATTTCACAATGCCCCTCAATGTTACAATGTGTCCTACAGTTACATCTCTCTAGTGTTCACCTCTAGCTGAGAAGCAGAAGGTATCACTGAATATTTTTTCTATCCTGTGTTGCCTCATTAGCTTCCAAGAATTGTTCCTTAAAATAATAAAGACTTTCTTCATGCACATCACACAGTAAATAAAAAAGCACCATCACTCTGTGAACTGTGGCAGTCAGAGATCTCCATCTCAGGGATGTTGAAGAATATCTGTGCTTGTCATTCCAGGCAGTGCCGTGCCATGCGTCAAGCAGTGAAGGATGACCATGGTATCTCCCTAGACTTCTCCTGAATGGGAGGCCTGCTTTTCTGTTTGACTTTGTTGATGTTTGCATCACAGATAATGATAATGTTACACAGGTGTCTGGCGGCCACCAAAGAGTAACATGCAGAGGTGTTTTTACATGCCTGTGTGCATTTTTATGAGTATGGTATTTCTGAATAGTTTGGAACTTAATGGACTGGGCAATTTATCAGAAGAAACCCAACTTATCTGATGTCCAGACTTTTAGTTGTCCTTATTGCAAGTGTTATTAAATAAGGAATATAATCAGGGAATATGATGGTATGTCAGATTCAATATTACATTACACTAGAAGTTCAGTTTACTGATTGTTTATTATTATTTAGCAGACGCCTTTATCCAAGGCGACTTACAGAGACTAGGGTGTGTGAACTATGCATCAGCTGCAGTGTCACTTACAACTACGTCTCACCTGAAAGACGGAGCACAAGGAGGTTAAGTGACTTGCTCAGGGTCACACAATGAGTGGCTGAGGTGGGATTTGAACCGGAGACCTCCTGGTTACAAGCCGTTTTCTTTAACCACTGGACCACACAGCCTCCTCATTGCTCATAATGAGTGAGGGTAAGGTTTAAAACATAGACACTGAACCATTCAAGAAGGAGAAATATAACCTGTTATGGCTGCTCTGTTATATGCTGTCCCAATGTAATCTAAACAGAAACTGACACTCTTAAAGTTGCACCACGCATCACTGACCGCATTCAATGCCCAGAGACCACAGACACAGAAACAAGCCCATGTGCAATCCAGATGAGTATCACAAAAAGAATAAAATATTTAGCATTAGGATTGAACAATCAATACCACATTTCCATGAACCACAGAACTTGGGAACGTGCTCCCCACCCCCCACACCTCAGTTTCCATGTTTTTAAATGACTCAAGTTGGCTCCCAATTCGGGCAGGAGCTCGAATTCTCTGGTCTGATTTCACTCCTCGGGATGACCTGAAATCTGTAGTCTAACTTCGGGCTGGCAGCCGACACATTATTTCCCTTGTCCTGCACTTCTTTCCCTGTTCTGCGTACTGTGTGAAACAAATGCAAAAGAATATCTAGATGGATTTATTTTTTAAATCATTGATAATTTAACTGTAATACCGTCTGCAGCGAATGCAAGTCTTGACCTTTAACTCTTAAAATACCTTTAAGTATTTCTGGAGAAAATCTGTAGTATTTCCTGCCCAACTCATGTGATAACTCGGGTAACTCTGAAAAGCATGGAAACACCTCCTTTTTCACTAACTCACTAACACCAAGTTCTGGTGTTCTGAGACTGAATACTAGCCGACTTATTTCCTTAAAATTAACATCCATATTTTTTTTCTTTAAGCCAGTTTAAGTAAATTAACAGCCCATGCTGTATTTGTGTGTGTGTGTGTGTGTGTGTGTGTGTGTGTGTTTTCAATCTTAGTTTTCTTTTATTTCATTAAGCTGCTCCTCATCTACTGTTATGTTGACAGTTACTCTTGACAGTGCTGGTGCACTTATTTTATTTATTTATTTTTCTCAGGTGGACTGCTGTCTTCACTCAGCAAGTTGGTGTTGTACCAGTTATCTGTTTTCATTCCCAAATATATTAAAGGAAATAGGTGGAATGTCACTCATTTTTGGCAGTGGCTTCGTAACTAATAACAAATGAAATGGCAGTTTGTCATGGAATTTAGAATGTAGTGGTGTGTAGTGATTCATTCAGTGTGAAGCGGCTCATTAGTATGCAAGCCATGGTATACACTATATATACACGGTCATGTGATGCTGTTTAACCAATCAGAGGTTGTTATTTTTCCAAGCCGTGTAGGGGAGTAGGGGAGTCTGTGCTCCTGGCTTTCGTGATAGAGTCCGTTTTCACTGCTGCATTTCTTTTTAATCATAATTTTGGGAAGCACTTTCATCAGGCTTATCAAATAAGAATACAACTCACGACAAGAGCACTTCAGGCTTAATTGCAATAATTAAACTTGTGCAATGAATTGCAAAAATCATAGCACAATAGATATAAACTTATGCAGTAAACAAGGTCATCGATAGCTCCAGATCAACATATTTTATCACAGCGGTAAGAGAACATGTAAACACTACCATCTCTTTTTAAAACTATTTTTGAAGGTGAAAAACAGTCAATACCATCTCAATAATACAATCCAAGGTCACAAAAAAAGGCAGTTTTTGATTTGTTTGGACCTTACTGTAAGTTTTTAAGTAAATTAACAGCCCGTGCTGTATTTGTAAGTTTTTGACTGGTGTAAGTTTTTGACTTACTGTAAGTTTTTGACTGGTGCTACTGCAGCTGAATCTTGATGATATTTTTGAGAAAATTAATTTCCCGGATCCCTGTGGCTCTCAATGCTTTAAGAAACAGTTAATTGTTGCAGGCTGTCAAGCGATATGTTTGCTCTTGTGGTGACTCTTACAAGTCAAACAACAAAAGCAATGTTGAAATCAATAGGGGGTAACAATGCTACACCTACTTCAATGTTTGTTTTCACATGTGTCATACCTGTATTACAGAACCTGAAGTAAGCACAACTTTAGGTTAGGACATATACAGTAGTACATTTTTGTTTGGCAACAGGTTTCCAATTGATTGTGGTTGTTTATTTAAGGGGAAATCTCATTTCCAGTGGTTTTCAAAATACATACAATAAGGAACATGTGGCGGGTTGATCCACACAATCCTTGAGCGGTAGGACACACAAAGACTGTATCATTTCTATCAATATGTCTTTAAGCTGTTAAAATATTGCTTACTAAATTATCTGATTTTTGGCTAACAGCACTGACTGCAGTCCCTGGTTTGTGCGCACCCATATGTATTATACATGAACCAAAGGGTGCTGTATCTGTTAATACAATAAAGTTTGAATCCATTTGCCTAGCTTCATCTACCTTTAACAAGCCACATTATATGTGCAGAGCGCTTGTAGTAAGCATTAGTTTCAGTGTAGAGAGATCAGTGTAGTGAAAATGGGAAACAGATGATGCCTGATTCAGCTGGACAAACAAGTGTATAGTTGAGTCCACTTGTAAAAGGGTTAATAGTATAAAAATATACACATAGACCAGATGACAGGTGGAGTCTGAAGCCATAACTCATGAGTAATTTTGAATGAAAGCTGAAAAGTGGCTTCTGAAAGGTCACGTGTCACTGTGGTAATAATAATAATAATAATAATAATAATAATAATAATAATAATAATAATAATAATAATAATAATAATAATAATTGTGTACAGGAGGAATTTAACTGGATTTGCATGTTTTGGTATAATACGCACCAAATTACAAATGTATGTCAATGTAATTCGACTCAGAGCCATATGTAAGATGGCTTGTATAAAAACCCTATGGGGGCATTGCTGCATGCCCAGCTGATTTGATTTAGTACATTCAAAGAATAATGTATAATGCTATGGCCACCCTTAGTTTGGAGCAGGAATGGCTCCAATATGCTTATTTTGAACAATTTCAGATGCTCAAAGTATGTTGAAATTTAGCACATTTTGTTCTTGATGTTTAATGAGTGGGAAAAGGGGGGGAGGGGTGCGGTGAAGGAAAACTACATATACTGGTAGTTAATGCATTTTCAAATGTATCCAGAGTTCCTTTTACAAAATGACTATGAACTGGCCCATAGTTTTAAAGTATGCTAAAATTACACAGATTGGAAGAACTAATTTAACTAAAGGGTCTATTTAGAACCCTCTCAAAACAAACACTGTTTTCATTAACGCATCAAAGAGCTGTCAAGAGCTGTGTTAGTGGGTTTATATGTGCAGAAGTCAAAACTCAACAGCTGGTCAATCTTCGTTTTCAAAACATGTTTTAATGGGCTGCTCCGTGTCAACATGGGAACCAGGTTTTATTACAGTGTTAAGGTTTAAAGGGCACAGTACGCGTTCCGTTTCCGATAAGATTCTGGGACAGTCTGTACCGGAACGGTGCGTTCACACTTGCTTGAAACAGCAGGGGGTACTTCTCACAGGAGCAGACTCTGAGCATGCGTACTTTGAGGGGGAAAGAAAAAAAAAAGAAGAAGTTGACGTCCTGCTGTAGTGACGACATAAATGAGCGCCATCATCAGTTGGAGTTTAAATTTGCTTGTGTTCCCGCCTTCAATTCCAATGCTTAAATGAAAAGGCAGCACTCTGATGACTTTATTTCTTAGCAGACACCCTTATCCAGGGTGACTTACAATTGTTACAAGATATCACATTATTTTTTTACATACAATTACCCATTTATACAGTTGTTTTTTTTTTTTACTGGAGCAATCTAGGTAAAGTACCTTGCTCAAGGGTACAGCAGCAGTCTCCCCTACCAGGGATTGAACCCACGACCCTCTGGTCAAAGTCCAGAGCCCTAACCACTACTCCACACTCCAGAATACGTCGTCAGCGTATTTACACTGAAAAAAAGTCCTCTTGTCCTCTCAGTGTGCCAGTGTAAACACCTATAGTCTTAACTGGGCTGCTTCAGTTATACAAATACATGCTTTCAATATGTCTACGTTTGTATAGTAAGTCATTTAGCTACAATATTTTGAACAACCTCTTGATTAAGCAACACACTTGATTACAAATATATTCAATAGCCTGCCATCCGTTATCATATTTATACCAATTCTTTTGAACATATGTAACTCCATTTTTAAAATCAAGTTTATTTTAATTACACAACACAATATTGTTGAATGCTGTTCATAGTTTTTAACCAAACACAATTTGAACTAATAAAGCTGTATTCCTAACTGCTCAAAGAAATATATTTGCCTTTTTTAAGAAATTACCAGTGTTAACATTTTTAGTTTGCTTACAGTACACATAGGTGGTTTACAGTACAGGAATGTGTTATTCATTTGAGATGCTGTGTCCAACCGTCTAATAACCAGACAAGATCAATTGGGTTTTCTAATTGTCTCCATGTAGAGCATGTAAAGTACAAGCTGGCAGTGTAACTGGTTAGATTGTACTTTGTCATGCCCTTATACAAAACATTTTAAAATATAATTTGGAAACCATTCAGGCCAGTGTAGTACTACAGGATCAAAATAACAGCTCTTATGCTACCATTGCCCTCTAGATCAGAACTATTGAATCTGTGAAGTACCACTGCAACTCCATTGAAGATAAATCTTGAAGGTAAAGATGTGTTCCCAAACCATGGAGTATACAGGCAGCCTTATATCTCTGTGTTTTTACTACCTCATTGTATTATGTCTGGGTGTGTGCCAAGCACTGTAGCATTGAAACCACAATTAATCTCCTAAGTAGTACATTAGCTTTGAAGTGAAGATGCTGTGCACGTTCATGAAAGGAAATAACATGATATATACCGGAGGAAATAAATACTTTAGTAAATAAATCAAGCATTGAAGATGAATTATTTATTAACAACTATAATAGAAAGTACACGGCAAAGAGAAAAAATAAATAATTATCACTAAGTAACCTTGTTGCCAAATAGGTAAAAGCTTTTTTTTTTTTTTTTTTTAAATCAAATCAGGTGCCCTCCTTTGAAATCTGAAACAATAATTACTCAAATTGCTTTGCTTTTAAGAATTGATTCACGGCTCCGACATGGTGCTTAAGAATGCAAACAAACTGCAAGATAATCATTATAAAGTTTAGGGAGCAATATTGTTTTTAAAAAACATTGCCAGTAATTGGTATGTGGAAGGCCCTTGTTTAAAAAAAAACAACTTTTTTGTAGCTAGCTTATAAAAGGCCTTATAACTAGTAACAAAAACATCATTGCAAACATAAGAACAGAATAAAATGTACGAACGAGAGGATGCCATTCGACAAAACACTGATTCTAGTAGCTGATTGTCAAGTCAGATCTTAAAGGATAATTGGATTTATTTAGTATTCATTCTTTATACATGTACAATTTAAGGATACCTCTTGTATTACTCCATAAAATCTGAACGTTATCTACACGGATTTATACGTTTCGAGGGGACCGCTTGGCATGCTGACACGGTATAGCCAAAATAAAATTTGCTTGTTCTTACATGCTGAGAATTTGGGCTTCATGTAATGTTTCTGTGCAGGCCTACACGTTGAAGTACTTTACGAGAGTATTTAGTGTTATTTTTTTTTACTATTTGCATAACACTAGAACCGCCACGGCACTCATTTTGACGGGTTTGGATTTAAAGTGTAAATGAATCAGTGCTTTATGGTAAGAAACAGGTAAGTTATAACCTGAGTAGACTAAATGGTCCCTTGTTTGTTTCTGTTGTGTTGACATTGGGTAGCTTTGGAGTCCCATCACTGGGAACACACATTGGTGGATGGAGACAGGAGCTTGGACTTGCTACACCTCTGCCAGGTTAGGTAATTATTACCTCATACACAAGTTCACCCTTCTTATCAACACTTTTTCCAAACATGTAACACACTGGAGTTAAAAAAGAACAACTGACAATGAACCCACACTGATCTGACATCAAGAACAGCAGTTTAAAGCAAATCTATTTTTAAAAAGCTAACCATTAATTGCTCTTCTGTTTGAACATAATGATTTACCAGGGACTATGAAACCTAACCCTAACGCTAACCCTAATGTCTACAGACAGAACTAACCTTAGACATCAACCACACCAATGCCATCTGCTGAATGTTTATTAAACTGAAATTTAAGTTCTCTATAATACAAATTAACAGGGAACACAGGTAATGTTGTAGTAAACAAATAGCTGGATAGGGAGAATGACTTCGAAACAGCACTTCTTACTCAGAATCAACTGTCTCCAATTGAACACTGTTTGCAAAGACTGCCCTGATCTATGAGTAATTATTAACTGTGAGTGTGCATCATACCACCCGCAGCCCCAGTGTTCAGAAATCGTGGTCTATTGGGATTTGTAATAGTTTTAAGAAATTGGGTCTGTGTCCAGGAGCTTTTAGGCTGGCAGTGCTGCAGAGAGCTGAGTAATTTGAAGATCAACTGCAGTGAAGGAGAGCACAGTTCAGGGATCCCCACTGGCTCAGCAACATACTTTTAAATGTGAGCTCCATGGAGCCCTTTTCAAAGCACCTCCACCATTCTCATTCAGCTTGCTCTGTTTAGATGGCCTCTGTGGTCTACTTTATTTTATTTATTTTGAATGTTTTACCAAGAAAAACCCACTGAAAGAACAAACTTGTTTCCATTGGTGCCTTGGAGGCACAACCCAGCTGTAAACTCCAACAAATACTGAATTTCTGGTAGCCAGCAAAAATTGCTGAGTTATACATATTGTACCCAGAACAGACTAGACTATATTCCTGGCGAAAGAAAGGTTTCTCTTGAAACAGCTTGACTTGCAGAAAACTCATGCAACTACCAGCTCTGACCAGCTTAAACCAGTGCTGACCATTGTTTGATTTTCTAACATGGACCTGAGAGGAATAAGGGCATGTTTCTGACATTGTATTACAGATTAATGATGTAACAATCGAATAGAGTTGTCTATGTTGCTTGGAACCAATTTAAAAATGAGATGGGCTGTCCCAAAGGCTTTATTTTGGCAGGTTGAAACTGTATAAAATATGACTAGTCATTATGTTCCAAAGCTTAGAGGTGAAGTGAGGGATCTCATAGCAGGAGATAAACCCACAGACTCACTCCCTTACACATCTAAACCCTCTGGCATCCTAACTTCCCTGCTGACACTGGAAACAGAGCCAGGCACTGCAAGATAACTGCCGATAATAAGGCTCAAACATGTGAAGCTAATTATCAGAGGCTGCTGGTAGATTTATAAATCCAGGCAGGAGAATGAAAGTTACATTGGCAGAGTTACAATGACATTTCCGTCAGTATGCCACAGATAATGGTGATGTCAGTGGGAGTCCCGTCTCTGCAGAAGAAGTAGTAAAGCAGCTCTGGGTTTATGTTTGCCAAGTAACTATTTCTGTGAATATGTGGGAACAGGTTGTTTGGGAAGGCTTTGGGAATGCGGTGAATAATTAATAATAATATGATATCTTTATATAGCGTCTTTCATAGTGGACCACAAAGCACTTTACAGAGGAAGGCTGTGAACTGTGCATTATATGCAGAGCCATTTAGAATAGGACAATGATTTCTCATCCGCAGGATGGAGCACAAGGGGGTTAAGTGACTTGCTCAGGGTCACACAGTCAGTGAGTGGCAGAGGTGGGATTTGAACCAGTGACCTTCTGGTTACAAGCCCTGGACTTTAACCACTGGAGCACATTGCCCTCTACAGATTGATAGGGGAACACACCCAAGCATCACCAACACATGCTCCCAAATCAGTATTGAGGCAACGTTAATTTACAGGAGATTGTGTAACTGCAAATTTTGTCCATGTATTCTCAGTTTATCAAAGAAAGAAACCCTTTAATCTCACCTGTTATTCTTTTATTGAGAAGAAAAAAAAATAAGATACATGTTCACATTCGCAATGCATACGGTATGTATCTTTCCTTGGGTGTCTGTGGATGTCATGGAAAGTACTGTGCACTGTAACTTACACACACAGCTCACCAGACCAGGGATCAGGGACGTTGTGTCTTGCATTATTGTAGTGCAATGCCTACACCAATCTCTTCTCAGTTCTTTTTGGTATTATTATTATTATTATTATTATTATTATTATTATTATTATTATTATTATTATTATTATTATTTATTTCTTAGCAGACACCCTTACCCAGGGCGACTTACAGTTGTATACTAAATAAAATACATATTAAGAATTACAGTACAATTAAGAGCAAGATACAAAATACAATGACTTCAGTCCTAATAAGAGCAAATACAAAACACAGTACGATTTGATACTGGGGCAGTTCAAGAGCAGATAACAGTGTTGATAGTTACATCAGGGTTAGATACGAGTGCAAGTGAAATACAAGATTGGGTTAAGTGCAGGATTAAATACAGTAAAATAGGGAGCAGATAAGTGCAAGTTACAGTGCATTAAAGGCAGAGTGCTATATTGTCCAGAAGGGAAGAGTTGAGTTTTACAGGTGTTGTCTGAAGAGGTGTGTCTTGAGGAGAGGCCAGAAGGTGGTCAGGGACTGAACAATCCTGACATCTGTAGGAAGGTCGTTCCCCCACTGCGGGGCGAGGGTGGAGAAGGAGCGGGCTCTGGAGGCAGGGTGGAGCGGAGAGATCGGGTGGGGGTGTAGGGAGAGATGAGGGTCTGGAGGTAGCTGGGTGCAGTCTGGTCAAGGCATCGTAGGCGAGTACAAGAGTCTTGAACTGGATGCGAGCAGTGATTGGGAGCCAGTGGAGTGAGCGGAGCAGTGGAGTAGTGTGGGAGAAGCGAGGCAGAGAGAACACCAGGCAAGCAGCAGAGTTCTGGATGAGCTGGAGCAGACGGGTGACGGACGCAGGGAGGGCGGCCAGGAGGATGTTGCAGTAGTCTATGTGGGAGAGTACCACACATCATACAGGATGTAAATCGGGTGATAAACCTGAATGTGACTACTAACTCATCCACTTGTTCAAAAACGTATGTGCTGACTTGGAAAAGTAAGGTTTATTTTCTACAAGGTGTCAAGCATTTTTAAACACAGCTTACACTTTATCCCCCGAGTTCCCTGGAATACTAATAGCCATACCGTGGGAATTACTGTACCTTTCAATGTGAAAATGGTACACTTTCCTGACAGGAGGTCACTTGGGTCAGTTTTACAGGTGCACTTGCGCATGCTAATGAAAGCAAAGAAGAAAGTCTGATGACAGCCAGGGGACTGACCCCTAAATTAATGGAGTAAAAGTCACATCATTCTAGAATGGTCATCTGCTGGATCATGACTGGACCAGACAGGGAGTTGAATCTATTCAGTGATGAAGGAGTCCCTGGTGACCAGCAATAGTTAGGAATTAAACCATAGGACAGAACAGACAGGGGTTGTGCTCCCTCGGTTGAAGCACAAGATGAAGCTTATGGGTTCCTTAATGCAAATATAAAAAGGACCCTATGGTGGTTATTTTCAAAGGAGATCCGCTGGAGGATTGCATTATTTTGACCTTTTTTTCCCACCGATTCAGTATTTTCTAAAGCTGTGGAAAACATGGCAGGACACTATCGGCTAGTTTGGTTCATTAGTTATTCTGATGGTTTCTAAAGATGAAAGTGGTGGATAATGGATACTTCAACCAACTTAAGTCCATTTAACAAACCATTCTGGAGGAAATTATAAGGTGTATACATATACTACGGAACTCAAATGTTATTTAGGGGTAGAGATTGATGTTCAACAATGCTACAGTGTACACATTGCTTTGCACTTCAGATATATGTCGGGCTTACCTTTGAAAAGTAGAAATAAAAACTTCATCAAGGAAAACGTGCAGCATCTATGGTGCAGAATAAAGTAGTAAACTTGGACAGGTGACTTTACAATGGAATGGTTTGTTAAATTGACTTTTTCCTGTTGCTGTTTAGTTTGAAATAGAATTTATAATTGAGTGTTTAAAGTTGTGGATGAACATACAATAAATAAATAAATAAATAAATACAATATATTCCTTAAATGTAAGTTAGCTTTTACTTCTTTTCAGGGACCGTCTTCAGTTTACCAATACAGTATTCAGTATTTCAATGCATGTGCGCTACTTGCTGTACCATTTTGTTAAGCACTGTTCTTTCTTTTTAGTGCATATTTATAATTTTGGAAAGTTTTGATATTATGCTTGTTGCAATATTGACTTAGCAATTAAACATTACTTAGCCCACTTTAGTACTTCTGAAATAAATAAATGAATCGGATGGTTTGATGATTTTATTTAAAATCATATGTCTGCAATGTGTTTATTTATTTATTTATTTATTACTTTTTACATTTTTATTTCCAAAGTATAGTTTTTACACATTTGGGGCTACCTATGAAAATAATTCAAACTAGTCTCACTTTGACACAAAGGGGTGGTTAGATCTTGTTCTGGTATGTGTTCCTATTCATGGCTGTCATGTAGGAGGTGGGAGACTTATACCTAAGCAGGCTGAAAGAATAATGTTTTCTGAGGCCTGGAGTGACCTACTCAGTCCCAGCTGAAGAGGGAATTTGCATTGCAAGCTATACGAGTCCACTGAGACTCATCCTTCAGCTCAGCCCAGCTGTCGAAGGAACACCTACCCTGCTGCATGGCAAAATGCATACATAGGTACACGCTAGCAAGACAGTTTCTTACACAACTCCTGTGTACCTTCAGGACAGTGTTCAGTAACAATTAGTATAATTAACTACCAGTGCTTTTGCTTCTATTGAACTCATATTGGCTTCATAAGAAGTAAATGTCATCCCATGATATATTCAGCTGTTATTCATATAAAATATGCTAAACTTTAAGATGAAACTATAAAACAGACATCTATTTTGAAATGTGACTGATTTTGCTAACTACCCCTTGGCTGTGAAAAGATATTCATGGTCCTTCCAGAAGATCATTTTGTGACGGTCATTAAGTATGTTAGTATGTTAGCTGTAGATAACGGGGGAGTCTGGTATTATCTCATTAAAATCACAGCAGTTGACATGGATGTTTGCACTTCTGTCATCAAACACCAGGGCAGCCCCCTCACTTATCTAAGGAGGCAACTGTGTTCCATGTAATGAATATTACAGAATGCGATTGTTTAATAAACTACTGTGTGTGTCAACAGTCATTTACATTCAGAGGAGTACCAAGGTGATGCTGCGTTGCATTCTGTCTTTCAATCTTTAGTTGAATTTGATGCATGTTTAATAACCCAGTGATAATAAACACACACATCTCTCTCTCTTTCTCTCTCTCTCTCTCTCTCTCTCTCTCTCTCTCTCTCTCTCTCTCTCTCTCTCTCTCTATATATATATATATATATATATATATATATATTATAAAATCATTCTCTTTTACCTAGAAATATTTAATAAATATGTAATGATGACAGACGACAGATGTCAACATATTCATCATGCTGATAGAGTGTTAATAGTCTTGGAACCTCTCTTGTGTATTCATTTGTGAAAATGTTGACAGATGCTTTCAAATATGTGACAACTTTGTCAACTGGATCAATGTTGTCATCTGTCACAAGCATGTATGTTCTTCCCTTATTAAAATGCGGTACCGGTATAAGAATTATACTATTTAAAAAAACGGTATACTTCAGGTAAGCTGGTACTGCATATGTTTTTAGCTGTTTGTTGGTTCAACAGATTTCAATGGATTACACTATGAAGATCAGATGACATACAGTTTTAATTTACAGATTTTTATATTGCAGCTGATAGAGATACTGTTGTGAAGTTAAAATATACTAGGCACTGAGTTGCATTCTCCCTGCCTTTGGAGTGCATAAATCTTTTTCAAGGTACGGGCTTTATCTTAACCTGAATTCTATGATAGCAAAAATAATGTGTACTTATTTGTTAGCATTCGGCAATCTTCTGTAAACACAGGATGTTTATTCTTTTATAAAATAAATATTTTGTTTTTTCATATAGAATAATGCATAAGCAGGTGTCTGATAGGGTATGTGCTCCATAAATGTTTTATCATATGCTGATGCTGAAATAGAATCCACAGATGGAGTGTTACAGCTCTGAGAGCCTCATCTACATTCAGTACACCCTCACCACTCACTGTACCTCCCTTCAGCCTGTTAGGCTTACTGAGGTTAGACGAGTCTGGCTCTTTTGGATTGTGGTTAAAATGCTCGCTTGCAGGTGAGAGGGGTCGCCAGTTCGCGCAGAGCCTCTGCCCTGTTATACTTATGGGTGCTTTAAATGTACAAATGTAACTGAAACAGAAAATTATATACAAAGTAATTCTAAACAACAACAATTCCTTAGTTAAGATAATTGAATTTTCAGGCCCGTACCAAGTGGAACTTTATTGTTAACTCTAAAGCCAGATTTCAAAATTCCTATTTAATCCTCAATGCGAGAATATTGAAATATTATTCTCTGTACAAGATTGAAATCGTGGAAGTTCCCAGGGAATCTGGTACCAGACGAGTCGACATCCATCACCTCAGCATCTCCCATAGCTGACAAGTGTGTGTTTGTATAAGAGATACAAGTGACACCCTCTAGCCCTTCAAGATTTCAAAGTCAACTTTGACTACTAGATATTTTTTAATTAATAAACAGAAATGCTGCCATAGAGAAAACTCTGCATATTGATGTTTCCCTTAGACAGCAGGTGTGTTCGTGGGTGAATACTGGTAATCGCTGTAAAGTAAAAGTATTAATTTCAAGATAGTTTAATTCTTCAATCCCCAGTTCCATGGAAACAGATTCATTTTTTTAAATACTTCTCTGCAATGTCTTACCAGCCTGAGAAAATAAATCAGTGGGAGCTGCACTTAACTCTGTCAGTGCCAGAAATCATTTAAAGAGCTTTGAATGTCATTTAGATTTCAAATGTCACTAGATGTTTTCATGTTTCCTATTTTATGATCTGTGCAATCATTCTGAGGGCCTCAGGGCTCTGTTGCTCCGGTTTTGAATTGTTATCATTTTTCTCTAAATCTCCCTGTGGCTGGCTTGGAGAAAAAAAGAGATTTGTTTTGACAGGTCAAAAAGACTAAGATAAGTATTATTGTGTCACATATAAAAGAAAAGGTCATTTGTAATTTGGTATATAAATATTCAGGCATTCTGTATGTAAACTATGTATTGGCATTTTGGTCTAAATAAATGTCTAAAAATGTATTGCCTGAGGTACATAAATCTGTCGCTTTTCTGTACCAAAGTTGACATGCTATAGTACAATGGGCAGTGTTTCCCTCAATAACAAGAGCACTCTCTTTGCATTTTCCAGGAAGCATATTCCTTTCTGTGGTTTAAGAGGCAGTGGCTGTGAATTCAGAGGTGTGTGCCAAGAAAAACTGACAATGTCAAGATTTCCAAGATTAATGATAGGAGGGATCCTGACCCAAGAGCCTCATCTTCTGAAGATGAAACCGCTATGTTCTGGCACATTCCTTATATTTCACTTACTCAGGAGGGATCAATTTAGGTCCTATGATGCTTTTGACATGTGATTACAGCAAATCATTTTCCCGAACACCTGAGCACAGTGTTTATGGTTTCTAAGACTTAAGAAGGTCGAATGAATCAACTCACACTATTTCTTATTGTTGTGTAGCTTTAAATACTGAGAAAGGAGTGTTTCAAAAATACACAGAATTCGGACCCAGAAATTCAGAATTTGGTATAGTGTAAAAAGTCACTTAGGCTTGGTATTTGATTGGCTTAACCCCCACCCCCCCCTGCAAAAAAGCTTTACTTTTATGGATTGTACCTTATGCTTTATGAGATGGTGTCACAAAGACGGCCAGAGTGGGTTGCGTCAGACCCGAAAGGAATTCAAACACAGAGACGGTGGTTGTGATGAGCTGAGTGCAATGGCTGCACTCAGCGTTTAATAACAAAATAAAAGGTTTAAACAACGGAATACAAAACAGGACACGGCACTTGCGCCAAAATAAAGAGACAAACAAAAACGAACACACACTAACAAACAGGGATGAACAAACACGGTGAGTAAAGCAATATTTACGTTCTTTCTTTCTTTCTTTCACTTTTTAGTTTCTCCTCTCTCTCCCGTTCTCCACTCACCGAACACCTAACCACGAGTGACTAAAAATGTGCCTATTTATACTGTTGTGCTGGGATTCAATTACTAATTAATTATTCACTTGAATCCCAGCACGTGAATTAATTCTGTGCAACCCCGTGCTCACATATTACATTTAACCAGCACGTGAAGTGATTTGTGCCCTCCTCGTGCCTAAATACAAATCTACACTTTTTAAATACACGTGAAACACAGACCCGTTTATATCCCGTGTACCAATCTATACACCAACATTAACACACGCACGCAACATACAACACAGAACACACAAATGCACACAGGGGCGGGGCGCATTGCCACAGATGGTTTAGAACTTTGGTCACCATGTCTTTCTTTATTAAATCAAATGCAGTTATCCTTTGGTGATGCATTCAACCTCCCACAGGCTTCTCATTTTAGATTTGTGTCTCGACTAGGTGAAACATGACTGGAGGACAATGGCATGACCTCCCAGTCCAAACGAGTCTGACCTGGTTGCTCTTGTAAAAGTTCGACCATTCCATTACCTAACTGGATGTGTTTGAGAACACAACCCTTTTAAAAAAAAGTTAGATAATGTTAGCAAAAAAGGGGGTGCAGCAAAAGAAACCCATGTAAACCCTGCAAGAAAAATGAAAGGCATATTTTCAATAGAAACCTTAGAAACTGAGAATTGCTATTCATTCCCTGAAGCCACATAATTAATGCCAAATGTTACTGGCAGTACTGTTCACTGGTAGAAACCACAGAAATGTTATAGTGGGTGTTTAATACCAGGCTTCATTAAATGTTCACTAGACATCACTTTACACTCATTACGAAGCTGGTTTTGATACAAGACCTGTTTTTTCTAACAGGTCATATAAGGTTACAGAAGTTCCTTTTATTAATATTGGTAGTAGTCATAGTATTTTTTCAAGCAAATCTTTTTTCTTTCTTTCATTGAATAACTTGTCATGAGAACTGTAAATAACTTGAAACAGTTCACACACTTGATGTTACAGATATGATTTAAGTAGACTGCATTGTACATCATGTTTCAATTAAACAAGAGGATCTTGTGAAGTATGGCCCTTTTTAAGACATTTAAATACAGTATTTAAAAAGCAATTTTGTCTTTAATGTCCACCACATAGATAGGATAAAAAATGTCTCTTCTTATTTTAAAACAAATACACAGTGCAAGGTGACAATGAAGGGTTTTATCACATAAGGTATATTTAGTCCTATTTTGGACTCTGAATCCATTTCACTCCCCTCTCTGTTTATACTTGAAGCAGTGCTGTGTTTTGATATTCATGTATTCATGGAGCCCATTATGGTGGTTGTATAAATGTTCATTGGAGGACCGCCGTTACCTTTCCTTTGACTGTTATCTGCATTAAAATTTACTGATAACACAAATTTGGTATTTTAAAATTAAGTTTACAAATGTGTCAGAACTCCAATCTCTTTCTGGTCACCAGTAAATTCCCAACAGAGATGATAATCACTTGAAAATGTCACAGGTATGTTCACACACCAGTACTGTATGTATTATGTCAAAAAGGGGGCAACAGAAATAACTCCTGGCTTAAGTCCCAGATCTCAGAAAACAACACAAGTAGGAACAAGGTATGTATCAAACATAATAGAAAACTTTGTAAATATACAACAACATTTAATAAAGTACTTATAGGAAATACGTTGGCATAAACAAGACTGATTTTGGTGATCTTTCTGTACTGAAATAAATTGTATATAATTTTAGCACGGTACATATACATTTTTTATATCAAATAAGTGGCTAGAGACTCAGCAGCAATAGTAAAAAGATGAAAGTGTTATACCGCAATTTAAAATGACAAAGTTAAAATGGCAAGCGAAGACCTAATTCAAATATTAAGGTATGCAATAAAAAAAGCGAAGCAGTATTTATTTGAATTTAATTGATTTTTCATTCCATTTATTGCACTAGTTTTCATTTAAAATAGGGGATATATACATTCACATTAAAACATCAGGATTCGTTTCACTAAAATATGGTAATTGATCATCATGAAATAATTATAGATGTTTGTAACAGGGCGAGCAGCCCTGTACATTGATTTGTTTGATTTATTTTTAGAACGGGGTACCCCCTGTGTTATTTTGTATTAGTATTATGATTTAGTTGTATTTATATGACGGCGAAGCGCCGGTTGTTTTGTTGTATTTGTTTTGTTTAGTAACGTGGATGGGAAGCCCCATCCACATGGTATTTTAAAACTCGTGCAGAAGGTGGCCATCTCCTGAATTAATTAGGTGATTTAATTTGTTGCTAATCGGGAGATGGTCACCTGTTATAAAAGCCTGCAGCTCTCCATGTTCCGGGTGGGTGTTAGGAGCGGAGAGAGTGAGAGTGGAGAGAACGGGGAGTTTAAAAAGGAGTTTAAAAAGATAACAGGATCAGTGAAGGCTATAGCTCAGCCTGACCTGTGTTTTATTTTGTGTTTGTGATTTGTTTTGTTTACCTGTTTTATTTTGCTCTATGAGCAAGTGTGTTTTTGTTTAACTATTTTATTTATTTTTGTTTTTGTAAATAAAAACGGCGCGAGCGCCTTTACCTGCAGTACGTCCCTGGTGTCAGTTTTTGTTCCTGCTTCTGCCTGACATCAGACCACTCGTCCACCCTGTCACACTGTTTTATAAGTTGTATAAGCATTTAATTAAATATCTACCTATGTATTACATTATGATGATTAGGTGATTTCAATATCCATCTCTCCAACCTCCACCCATTCTGCCAGATTCCTTCCTCTCCTTCACTCCTTCAACTTCTCTCTCTCTCCATCCCCTCTTACCCACAAAGCTGGCCGTCAACTGGACCTCACCTTCTCCAGGGCCTGCTGCCCCTCCACCTTCTCTGTCACCCCTCTGGACCTCTCTGATCAATATTTCATCTCTTTTTCTCTGTCTGTCCCCTCTGTCCCTACTCCACCTACCCCCACTGTCACCTCCCACCGTAACCTCCACTCTCTCTCCCCCTCTGTCCTTGCCTCCACCTCTCTCTCTCTCACCTCCCCCTATTGACTCTTTCTCCCAACTCTCTGTAGACTCTGCTACCTCCACTCTTTTCTCCTCCCTCGACTCCCTGTCCCCTAACCTCCCGACCTGCCCGCCCCTCCCCTCCCCAACCCTGGCTCTCCTCTGTGCTCCGCTTGGCAAGAACCAAACTGCGCTCTGCTGAAAAGAAATGGAAGAGAACCAAACTCCCTGCTGCCTTAGACCTATACCGCTCCCTCCTTTCCTCCTTCTCTTCTACTCTCTCCTCTGCTAAACGCTCCTATTTCCAATCTATTATCCAATCCTCGACGAACAACCCCAGGAAACTATCCTCTACCTTCTCCTCCCTCCTCAATCCTCCCCACCTCCTCCTACCTCCTCTATCTCCTCTGACGACTTTGCCTCTTCCTTCTCTGCTAAAATTTCTGATATCCGCAAATTCTTTAACACCTCTACCTCCAAACCCTCATCTCTCCCTACAACCCCAACCGACCTCTCCGCTCCGCCTGCACTAGAATACTGGCTGTACCTCCTCTACGCTCCCCTGCCTCAAGAGCCCACTCCTTCTCCATCCTCGCCCCGCAGTGGTGGAACGACCTTCCTATGGATGTCAGGACTGCCCAGTCCCTGACCACGTTCCGGCGCCTCCTCAAGACACACCTCTTCAGACAACACCTGTAAAACTTTCTTCCCTTCTGGACAATATAGCACAATCCCTTTAATGCACTTTAACTTGCACTTATCTGCTCCCTATTTTACTGTATTTAATCCTGCACTTAATCCAATCTGTAGTATTTTGTATTTCACTTGCACTCGTATCTAACCATGATGTAACTATCAACACTGTTATCAGCTCTTGAACTGCCCCGATATCAAATCGTACTGTGTTTTGTATTTGCTCTTATTAGGACTGAAGTCACTGTATTTTGTATCTTGCCCTTAATTGTACTGTAATTCTTGATATGTATTTTATTTTGTATACAACTGTAAGTCGCCCTGGGTAAGGGCAAATGTATTTATCAGAATGCTAAGAATATATTTGCATCCAGAATTAAAAGCATTTGCAGATAACACCATAATCATAACAGCAGTGAACCCTGATCAGAATAACTGAACACAAGAGTGCCAGTGGCTTGAATTCAATCAGAGTTTATGGCACTTCCACAGAAATACTTCTGGGGTAGATTCAATTAAAAACAAATTGACAACACCCCCCCCCCCCCCCCCCCCCCCCCCCCGCAAAGGCAATGGTAGTTCCGTCATTGTGATGTAATCCAGGCCCAAATAGCTATTAAGCCACTTGGCCACTTTGCAAGAGGCAACAGTATTCTAATGTTAGTGTTATATTAATCCTGTGGGTGCATTGTGAGCATTTATAAACACTGGCTGTACTGCACCGTTATGGTAGTTCTTAGAATCATATTGTCCACCATCGTCTGACACCTCCATCTAACAGGTTCTCTGCAGTTTTTTTCTTATACTTTTTATCCTCAAAGCTTGAATAGTATATAACAGCGTGTGGTCCAGCTTCCCAGTCATCAGAGTTTCTTTGAAAGAAACAGTGTTTCAGAAAAATATCCTCTTCCCCATTTAACTTTTACATGATCTCTCTTCCACTGACCGGGCCGGACTTGGGTTTGTAAAACCTGGGTCATCCCGGATTAGATGTGTGACTTCTCATTGCGTTTGATAGAAAATGCAGTTCAGAAAGGAGACATCCACCAATGGAAAGAAAATGAATGATTTATTGAATTGACAGATAAACATGTCCGTAAATGAGTATATTGTTATTTGAATTTGGCCCATGGCCTTACTCCATTGGATATACAGACGTGCTCAAATTTGTTGGTACCCCTCCACAAAAAACGAAGAATGCACAATTTTCTCTGAAATAACTTGAAACTGACAAAAGTAATTGGCATCCACCATTGTTTATTCCATATTTAATAGAAATTAGACTTTGCTTTTGATTTTTTATTCAACATAATATTGTAAATAAGAAAACAAATGAAAATGGCATGGACAAAAATGATGGGACCGCTAACCTAATATTTTGTTGCACAACCTTTAGAGGCAATCACTGCAATCAAACGTTTTCTGTAGCTCTCAAAGAGACTTCTGCACCTGTTAACAGGTAGTTTGACCCACTCTTCCTGAGAAAACTGCTCCAGCTGTCTCAGGTTTGATGGGTGCCTTCTCCAGACTGCAAGTTTCAGCTCTTTCCATAGATGTTCAACAGGATTCAGATCAGGACTCATAGAAGGCCACTTCAGAATAGTCCAATGTTTTGTTCTTATCCATTCTTGGGTGCTTTTAGCTGTGTGTTTTGGGTCATTATCCTGTTGGAGGACCCATGACCTGCGACTGAGACAGAGCTTTCTGACACTGGGCAGTACGTTTCGCTCCAGAATGCCTTGATAGTCTTGAGATTTCATTGTGCCCTGCACAGATTCAAGGCACCCTGTGCCAGGCGCAGCAAAGCAGCCCCAAAACATAACCGAGCCTCCTCCATGTTTCACTGTAGGTGTGGTGTTCTTTTCTTTGAAAGCTTCATTTTTTCATCTGTGAACATAGAGCTGATGTGACTTGCCAAAAAGCTCCAGTTTTGACTCATCTGTCCAAAGGACATTCTCCCAGAAGGATTGTGGCTTGTCAATATGCATTTTAGCAAATTCCAGTATGGCTTTTTTATGTTTTTCTTTCAAAAGTGGAGTCCTCCTGGGTCTTCTTCCATGGAGCCCACTTTCGCTCAAAAAGCGACAGATGGTGCACTCAGAAACTGACGTACCTTCACCTTGGAGTTCAGCTTGTATCTCTTTGGCAGTTATCCTTGGTTCTTTTTCTACCATTCGCACTATCCTTCTGTTCAATCTGGGGTCAATTTTCCTCTTGCAGCCGCGCCCAGGGAGGTTGGCTACAGTTCCATGGACCTTAAACTTCTTAATAATATTTGCAACTGTTGTCACAGGAACATCAAGCTGCTTGGAGATGGTCTTGTAGCCTTTACCTTTACCATGCTTGTCTATTATTTTCTTTCTGATCTCCTCAGACAACTCTTTCCTTTGCTTTCTCTGGTCCATGTTCAGTGTGGTGCACACAATGATACCAAACAGCACAGTGACTACTTTTCTCCATTTAAATAGGCTGAATGACTGATTACAAGATTGGAGACATGTGTGATACTAATTAAAGAAACTAATTAGTTTGAAATATCACTATAATCCAATTATTTATTATCTTTTCTAAGGGGTACCAACAAATGTGTCCAGGCCATTTTAGAATATCTTTGTAGAATAAGCAATAATTCATCTCTTTTCACAGCTTCTTTGCTTTATTCTATGACATACCAAAGGCATGCAAGTATACATGATAAAATAGCTTTTAATTTCATCACTTTTCAGGAGGAATGAAGCATTATTTCAATGAGCTGTAAGGGTACCAACAAATTTGAGCACGTCTGTATATATATATGGTTTGATCATTACATATTTGATTAATGGGCAGATTCTCCTTTCAAAAATACAACCAAGTTTGCACAAGATGTGAGATTATAAGCAGATCACTGTCATCTCCGTCTATTATCATCAGTGTCTATTTTTAAAACACTTAAGCACACCTTCAAAACTAATTTGGGAATTGCAGGGTCATCTGATATACTAATTAAAAATTCTTAATGATTCCAAAGAATCAAGGGGATTGTTTTCAGCCATCTGCAGTATAATGTCAAAATTGCAAAGCTTTTTTTTTTTTTTTTTTAATACATATTTATAAGTGGCCATTTACAGTACAATACTATACTTAATTATCCTGCCCTATTCACTTGCAAACTTTGGCTAAAAGGAAATTAGACTTAAGACAAGTGATGGGAGAACAATTTTGGTTTCATGCAGGTAAAGATTATGTACAGTACAGCTGGGTTTGTATATTGTCAGCAATACACTTGCACTATACAGATGATTAAATCTTTACAGTAGGAGGTAGTATATGCTGCAGGAGCTTATGCACAGACATGGATTAGTCATTTTCATCTTGCGCACTAGACATCCAGCCTGCCAATATATTGTGCAATGCTTGCTGTTGTCGATGTAGATCTGTTTTGTTTTTCTGCATGCAAAGTGAGAGTCAGACGCCCTCTCCTTGTGCTTATTGGAGCTGCAGTAAAATAAAGTCTCAGATTGAAGCTGCCTTTTTCTGTTACTATCACTGTAACGTGAATTCAGCCAATCTCTTCCCTATGACGTTCAGTGAGGCTGGATTCAGAACGACTCGATCATAATATTTAACACACCCACCCAGAATTAAGCTGCAAGAACACCAGCCCAACCAGTCTATAGCGATCGGTAGAGCTGCAGGGGTATTCACGCAGTCTGCACCTGTCAACAATCGCCTTATATCCTATTTTATTTAAGAATAATAGCAGAAATGATAACTTCTCTGAGTATACTTCACAGACCGCGCTTTTCTGGAAGGAATTGGATCATCTGATTCATTGTTCAAGAAGCTTGTTCTGATTTTTTTTTTGCACTGCAAAAAATGTTCCATATTTGATCCTGCAATTTGCAGCAGGGGTAGAGCTATACCGTGTTGTATACTACAAGTTGCGTACTTCTGTCAGAAAATAAAAATAAAGAAAGGAACTGTTTGGATGTAGCGGTTTTTAAGTCGTTTTTTTTTCATTATTATTATTATTATACAGCATCAACAACAAGATAATTTTTTGTAAGTATCGGGCCTTGCGGAAGATTTTGGCATCGACGTTTTAGAAAATACAAGTTGGGCAAATGCATTCTACATGTCCAGAAGACGAAAACGAATCCCGGCTCTGCAGTCCAGATTCTGGAGAGTCGCTGTAGGAACCCTCGAATGCACTAAATACTATGGATATTTGTGTTCGTATTAACACCCTGCTTTGAGTTCTGTACATAACTATCGTTAAAGAGCATTCGCATGCACAATATGAAGACATCTCTTACGCGGTAGGAAGGATGCTTCAAACCTGGGTGTAAATCTTTTTTTTTTTTTTTTTTTTCTCTAGTAAATTTATGTCACCTGGCTGTTTTTTCTGTCTAGATTTCCCCCAAAAAGAATTACTCCCGATTTTTGTTTAAATTGAAAAGCTTTTCTGATTAACAATTACACTATGCCATGTTCATAAGCTAAGTAACATCAACAAACTTA
Organism: Acipenser ruthenus; assembly: GCF_902713425.1. Taxonomy (NCBI): domain Eukaryota; kingdom Metazoa; phylum Chordata; class Actinopteri; order Acipenseriformes; family Acipenseridae; genus Acipenser; species Acipenser ruthenus. Next base: position 5,175,830 of record NC_081201.1, on the reverse strand, counting down.
CACATGTATCATTTTAAGCATTCGCTTGTGCTTATTATTTGATAATCCTGTACTAGCACAAGATACGTTACTTTTTAGTGTATGTGTATGTATTATTTTAAACCTATATACATATATTAATTTATCATATTATCAAAATGAAGATGATACTGTTTCGCAAATTTAGAGTGTTAATTCTGATGGTGTTTCTCATCGCATGTACCATGCACATTATGATCGATTTACTACCAAAGCTCGAGAAGCGGGCGGCGGGTCCTGGTACTGCGGGGAACAGCGGATGCTCGTGCTCACACAGACCGAGTGAAGAGCCTCAGAGCTGGGGCAAGCGGCGTGCCAGGACCGGGGCAGAATCTGGCTGGCCTGACAAGCACACCCTGAGGATTCTTCAGGATTTTAGCAACGAGCCGAGTTCTAACCTGTCCTCCCATTCACTAGAAAAAAATACGGGACCAGCGGACAAAACCGAGGCTTTTAAAAGACTTGAACAATATCCCCAGCATGAGAATATTGAGAAGCAGTTTATCCAGGACACGAATACCAATGATAATCAACCTGCTAAGGGTTACTCGAAACTGAACGCTCTGTTTGAGCATTCCCTTTACAAAATTCAGGTCCCCGGAGTCATTGACGAGGACACCTTATTTAATGTCAATACTGATATCAGATTTAACCCTAAAGCGGCTGAGAATCAAGAATGGTAAGCGAAACACTATTTTTGCATATACTATTGGATTACTGAATGGAAAGATATGTTACATTTTAAAAATAATCAGGGATCTAAAAATTCATTATTATCATGTAATTAACATTTAACACAAGATAGTGTGGACACTCGTGTTCTCTTGTGCTTGAGATGAAGCGATATTGTACTTTACTGTCCCCAGAGCACACGAGTTTAAGAAGGGCGTACTGACATACATTTTGAATTATTGACCTGTACTATAACCCGTTTCAACCAAATGATCATTCCTAAACGGATTGACCGATTCTACAATGGTTTAAATCTAGTGCATTATTCTAGAATGGGTTAAATTGACCTAATCGAATGTATTATTATAATTTGCATTCAGATTTAAATAAATAAAATAATAAAAAAAAGATTTACTTTAACAGGGTTGGTTCATCAAACTGTAGTTTGCTAAAATGGTTTCAATGTGTTTAATCTGTTAATGATACATTGTACATAAAGGGTGGGCTGTTTACAATGCACTGACACTGTCAGCATTTTTCAAAATATGGCAAATATTTATTATAAGTGTATACTCTAGGAGTTCACATACATGTGTCATTTCGTGTCATGAACACCGTCTCTGCTTATTTTACGTTAATGTTCTCATTATAATGTTGTATCACTAGTAGTATTTAGAATAATGTATTAAGCCTGGTTATCGTGGACCTAAAGGGGTTAATGCATTATCACGCTTGGTGGCGTTTTGTCAATGGGCACCAGTTAATGTTGTGCCTAACAATCTTGGTTGGAAATAATTAATAATTAGCGAATCCCCAATTTTTTTGTTCAAGGTTAAAAACCGGATTAGTTTTGAAGACAGTACTGTAATTAAAAATACTGTAACTATCACGCAGAACGCAGTTATCAAGAATATGGAATGACAAGTGCAAAAAATAACATTTCTGAATAGTATATCTACCTACAACTACAGTATTGAAATTATTTTATTTATAAGACGGATCCTTTTGATAAAATACTGCTCTTTTGTAGTCAGGGAACTACAAATTATATTTTGCATTGTACTACTGTGGAATAATAAATATTGTATTTTATAACTGTGATGTTATTTAAAGAACATATGTATATCACTATTCTTGATTGCCTTGTATCCATAGTTACACACTCCGGTGTGTAACTAGTTGCAACTAAAATGTTAAAATCTTGCCTAGTAGGTTATATTTTAGATGATGAAGACAACTCCTTTTTTTATGAGGGGGCGATTTCACCAAGCTAAGCAAAACCTGTGTTACAAAATGACCAATTAATGTTTATACTGTGTAACTGAGCTCCCCTTAATGACTTTGATGTTAAATTGTTACACTTATGATAAATTGCACAACCGCCATGAGAATTAGTTAGTTAGAAATTAGATCTGAAAATCTAAAAATACTATGATGTCTCTGGCCAGAGGAATATTTACCCACTCATCTTAATTCTGTTTACTGTTTAACATTTGTATACAACTGTATATAATTCTTTATTTGTAATTCATGTAATCATTATAATTATTCATTTTTTTAATCCTTAGGCAAAATGAAGGAAATAACGAAGAGGAGTATGTTCCAACTGGAGAACCTTCCGCAGATTCCTATCCAAACTGGTTAAAATTCCACATTGGGATTAATCGATATGAACTGTACTCCAGGCACAATCCAGTGATCGATTCTTTGTTAAAGGATCTAGTCTCCCAAAAAATCAGCAGTGTTGGTAAGTTTACACCTCATCAAATATCTGTACTGTGTTAATGTATTCATGTTTGATTTGTATGATGAGTAATGTTCTGTACATACAGATGCTTCATGAATACTTACATACATACAGTAGGGTGCAAATGTCTTAGAACACCCCATTCCTTCTGTTGTTTTGATTTGTTGTGCATATTAAATCAAATCATTGTAACTCAAAATCGAAAATTACTCCAGGTCTGAAGCAATTATGTCTTGTAATTCTCCAGCAGTCGTGAGCACCAGGCTGACATTTCCTTAAGGTCAGGGGGCAAGTGGATCGGTTCCAGTGCTGATGTTCCCAGTGGGTGCTGTGTAAATTAAGGCTTCTCATGATATTATTATAAAGGAAACTCAGAGCTGGAGACAAATGCAAGAGGCGTAATAATTTATTTAAAAGCCAAGATGGAGGTTTATGGCATTGCTGGGTTAACACTGATATAATACTGAAGATATTTTACACTGGAAATAATAAGATGCAGCATCTGGTTTTCAAGAATTATCTTCCTCCATACAGAGGTTGTGGGAACTGAAGTTGGAGGATAGGAAGGGTTTAGATTACACAAGAACACTGTCCTGAACTGGACTTTGGCCAGGAAGCCAGGGTCATCAACCTTGCTTATCTTCAAAAGAGCTGTGGTATCTTTAATGTCCACAGTAGAGTAGACAGGACCTTTTATTCATGATCTCATCCGAATGACAGCACTTACAGCAGCATGAGTACCCCCAATATCGGAGCCCAGAAAGACCAATGTACCCTACTGAGTCACCATGTCCTCCTATTAGTTGAATCTAAAAAACATTGATAAATTGTTCAAAAAGCTCCATTAAGTTTAAATGTTTGAATAATGGGGGAAGTTTGCCATTCTGGTCTATAGGTCTGGCCTATAAGTAGCATTCATTATTTGGCTGATGTATATTTAATGTTCCCAAATGAGGGGAAGATTTCAGCATTCAATGTCAGATCTATACATCAGGGTATACAATTACCAGTGAAGACTGTATGAACAAAATGTTATGCATAATGGTTTCTTGATTAAACTTTTGTAATAACTACTGCATGTGTTTTTCATATAGCATTCCTTATGTATATTTTCTAGGCATATGTTTTGTAAAAGGAAACAAACACTAGTTCAGTTTGGTCCTCAATTCTAAATTGCTGAAATGTATCTAAAATCAAAGATTATTCTTTAGATTGTTATTAATTGTAAAACAACAAGCGTTATTCCACACATTGTTGCTGGAGCTGTAGGCCTACAATGTTGCAGTGTTTGCAGAGTCGCTACGAAACAATATTAAGAAAAACCCACAAAACATCAGAGACATATTTTCCCATATGAAACTGGTGGAATGGTGTGCCGGATTTTGCATGGTACACGGATTAGGATTAAATCCAAGAGAATTTGTCTGTATCCTGGAAATATACGCACACGAAACTGAACCAATAATTATTTATATGCAGCAACATCAAAACAGCTTACTTAGAGGAGAGACTGTAATAGTATTACCTTAGGAGCCAAGTTAACTGCATTTCTCCCAGAAAAACATTAATGTTGACGCCCTGCTCTCCTGTTAGCTTTAAGAAGTACCTACGTAATCACAAAAAATGCAACGAGCAGTCTTGGTCAGTAAGCACTTTTTTTTCTTTTTGATTTGACGTCTTAAATTATATGTATAATGGCCTGAGGGCTGAATTAAAATGAAGGGGTGGCTTTGAGTTCAATAATCAAAAGACAAGCAAGACACAAACAAGTCAGTGAAGAGGGTCTGGTGATTTCAACCCACATCAAAGCTGTAATGATTGAAGCTGGGAAGCTGCATTTATTACAGACTTGCACTCTATATTTGCAATATCAAAGAAACGTATCATTCTCAGTCCTCCACGAGGGCTCAACACAGACAGACAGCCTTCAGTAGCATTACCACAACAAACACACATTTGGAACATGTATTTCTTTTTTAAACCCCATCTGTACACTGTACCTTTTCCATTCCAGAATGCTATACCAAGCTGTACAATACCATTTCAGAACCCTGGATTTCTTCTACTGCCTTTCTGTCTTCTGTCTTATAAATACATCATCTGATTGACCACAGTGACTCAATACACCGGGCAGAATTAAATGAAATTATAATCAAAAAAAAAAAAAAACTACTATAGTCAGGATCATATTTTCTTTCTTGGATATACTTTAGAGACAGTATTCTTTTATTTGTTATCTTTCAGTATTTATGATTTTCTCAATTAAGTTGCATGACCATGTCCATACAATAGAAATTAACTATTTAATGCCAAGTCGTTTTAACCAAATCAATGATACAGATATTTTTCATATCCATTTTACGTCATAATTACAGACTATTTCATCAGATCCACTACTCTTACATTGTGCCCCCTCCCTGGGGATGCTTTGTTTTTGTTATTTGAAAGTGGGTGGAACGTTATTATAATAGAAAAGGTTGCTCAAAGTTGGTGTGTGTGTGTGTGTGTGTTCCTATGGGGTGGCTTTTGAACTATTGCCCTAAAAGTGTTCTGAATGACCCATTTTTGTCTCTCCCTGACAGCTATGAAATCGGGAGGCACTCAGCTTAAACTCATCATGACATTCCAAAACTACGGACAAGCGCTTTTCAAACCGATGAAGTAAGTAAGATCCATTAAGCCCGTTTTGAATGATTGATGGTCTGCCCAGCCGTAGCTCTCGGTCGGTACTAAGGCTACAATGGCACACCAGCAACTACTTTGTGTATATTGTAATGGCATTACCCCATGGCTGTGGTAGCTGAAATGACCTTTCTGTAATGTCCAATGTCATAAAGCATTAGGATGTCATGGACATCACTAGGAACATTTTGTGAACTGCAATGATGGAAGTCATAGAAGAAGCTGGTAGCTTCCTTAAACAACAACAGGATTAGAAACTAGGCCATTGCAGTACAATTCAGATGTGTGTGTTTAAGCTCATACTTAAACCTGCAATGCCTCAAATTGATTTGCAACAGGAGTCTTATTACTTACCCTGCAATACAGTGCAGCAGGTTTCCACAGTTTTAGGACATTTGCATCAGTTTGATTCAGAAAAATCTTTGTATAAACTCTTCTAGCTCAGTATTGTTTCCTGGGATGTGTATTAGTAATGTACCATGCACTTATTTGTTGGTATAGCTTTGTATTTAAAAGTTTAAGTTATGGTTCCATTATATCTGCGCCAGACATTTCATTTATTTCTAACTGCTTGTCATTGCCAGCCTATTAGAGGTAATTCAGTACTCTTGGAGAAATTTATTTTCCTCTTTTCTTTTTTATTTTTCTTTAGTTGCTGTCAGTCTTGTTTTGACCTTTTAATTGGACACTATGTTGTGGTTCTGAAAGGAGGACCCTCCCTCTAATCACAAACGGTTCCATAAATAGCCTATTGCCTATGCCTCCTTGTCATTTCTTTGCTTGGTCCTGCTCCTCCCCTGCCTCCTCCTCGCAGCATGCCTTGTCCAGGGGAGCTAGGTCTCTGCCCGCCAGCTGTCATCAATCATAGTCATTACATCACAGTTCAGCCAGCTCATGGGGAGGTGGGGGGGGTCATGGGGGCAGGTGGCCCAAAGTGCCACTTGTCCTGCCCGCTAGCTATAGCTGTCAGTGATCATTGCATCCCAGTTCATCCACACATAGGGCGGGGGGGGGGCCAAAGTAGGAGAAGGAGCCCAGCGAGGGCCAAAGTATAACAAATAAAAAATTATTGCAGTTCTGGAATGAAAGAAACAAACTATTTAACTTATTTAACATTGATAATTTATGTTGCTCCTTTCTGGTGGCGACTTTGTCGTGTATATATTTTTATTGAAGTATCCTGCATTATAGGTTAATACCAGATCAACAGTCAAGTCAGACCTACAAATTACCATTGAAAGTCAGGTGTTGGAATAGACCCATATCCTGGCACACGTCTGCCCAGTCTTCATACATATATGATATTGTGGTATAGGGATGTGCATGTTTATAGTATTCTTATTTAACTGATTACTCCAGCACAGGTGTTATGCATGGATACACATGTATTTGCTGGATTCGTACAGAAAATGCAGAGAACAATGCACAGGCTTTATCCAGTGATTTGCAGCATTTGCATTCTCCTTTTATTCGTGTGTGGAGATGTCTTTGCCCTAGAAGGGGACCAGTTGAGAGATGCAACTGGTCCCCCTCTAGGTATTTGAGTGGTGATCATTACATGTGGCTTACTCCTTTTGTGTTCCTAAAGCACAGAGGCACTGACAGCCTCGCAGTGGGATCCTGCTTGTGTATGGCAAGAAGATGCTTAGAGGACACGCAGGAGCCCTTTTCAAAAGCATGCTATAATTCAAACAAGGCATAAAACCAGGGATCATTGCTGGTTCAAGCTTGATGCGACTGGATAGAATTATGTGGCTCTGAACAAAACCTCGAACTCCCCTGGCAGACACACATATTTTCACACTTGACAATGGAAAGCCTTGATAAATGCTGCCTAGTCTGCCTCTGGTGCAGTGTGAACGTGGTGTACAGTCGGACGAGTCGCTGGGACTGGATACTGCCCTGATTGCTGTTTTTTTTGTGATTGTACAGCACCCCAGATGATAATGTTACTTAACAAGCTTGTGTAATGCAGTGTCTAGTGTATTTATACTGGTTTATCAAAGCTACAAGTAAAGCATTTTATTTATAGCAATAAGCAACCAGTTGTTGCCTGTAGATACCAACATTTCTTTTAAAATGTGTTCATGATTCAACTCAAACTGGATTCCTAAATATGCAAATTATCTTTGGCTTCTTGAAGTCTGGTACAAAGACTCAGTGGCTTGACCAAATGACCAAGTATTTTTTAATATAATTACAATCTTTAAATGCGTCCGATTTAAAGCAGCCAGCTTTGACACAGTTAGCTTTTTGACCATTTTGAGTTTTCTCTTCCATTCATTTCTGCTGTCTTCAGACTATTAACTTTACCTGACCTTATTATCGTGGACATAGTGCAGTAGCTCCGGGCCAAGGAAATACCTAATGACTTCTCACACAGCAAGATTCTGAATGCAATTCCAACAATGGGTCCCTGTATTCTTCTATTTAATTTTAGAGCTTATCACAAAACCCCCAAACTGGCTGCTTGTTTTAACATGTATAACTAATTTGTACAATGCTCATGGAATCTTTGCATAAGATGAATGCTTCTTATTAGAATGTGCCTTCTGAGGCTGGAGAATGAGCTGACATGGAGTGGAAATGGCTTTACTAAAAAATACTGCATTCTCCACTATTGATGTCTTTCCATCTTAGATGAATGGACTGCTGCTACCTACTGGTGTCTTTCAACACTTTGAATTTTGGCTTTTGTAAGCATATGCCTTATAAAAGTGTACCACTGTGTTTTTGCACTTTGCCATGCTTTTCCCGTGGTTATACTATGCTTTACCATAGTTTACCCTGGTTTGTCAAATTTTTTTATATGCTTTACCATATCACTCTGTGCTTTAAAATGCTTCCCTATGTTTTACCAGACCTCTCTGTGCTTTACAATGCTTCCCTATGCTTTACCATACCTCTCTGTGCGTTACAATGCTTCCCTATGCTTTACCATACCTCTCTGTGCTTTACAATGCTTCCCTATGCTTTACCATACCTCTCTGTGCTTTACAATGCTTCCCTATGCTTTACCATACCTCTCTGTGCTTTACAATGCTTCCCTATGCTTTACCATACCTCTCTGTGCGTTACAATGCTTCCCTATGCTTTACCATACCTCTCTGTGCTTTACAATGCTTCCCTATGCTTTACCATACCTCTCTGTGCTTTACAATGCTTCCCTATGCTTTACCATACCTCTCTGTGCTTTACAATGCTTCCCTATGCTTTACCATACCTCTCTGTGCTATACAATGCTTCCCTATGCTTTACCATACCTCTCTGTGCTTTACAATGCTTCCCTATGCTTTACCATACCTCTCTGTGCTTTACAATGCTTCCCTATGCTTTACCATACCTCTCTGTGCGTTACAATGCTTCCCTATGCTTTACCATACCTCTCTGTGCTTTACAATGCTTCCCTATGCTTTACCATACCTCTCTGTGCTTTACAATGCTTCCCTATGCTTTTACAATTGCAGAGTTCTTGGTTCGGTTTAAGTGGAATTGCTTGGATGAAAATAAAGTTCTTCCTGGTTAACATAGTAAAGCAAACTACTCTATATTCCAAACTTAAACTGCAGTCTAACCCACACACTGTTGCTTTTTACACACATTTACTGAATCTCCCCTACAGTTGGACTGCATTTGTTTTTCTTACCATGTAAATATCTGACCGCCTATGACTCATTAAAGCCCCCTGCCAAAACTACAAATAGCAGCAGCAGCAGCAGCAGAGAGGAGAGCAACAAACATAGCAGTTCAGAGCAATAATGTTTGTAGCTAAGCCACCACACAAAAAGCTCTGAGACATTTAATAATGTCTTTGAAGAGGCCACACCTGCACTCTTTATTGAATTCATTTTGTCAGCAGTGTCACAAATACTGTTGGGCCGGTCCGGTTACTGTAGAATTCTTTGCGGTTGTCAGATATGTTTACAGCTCATAGAAAAGATATGCTGGCCTTACCATGGAATTCCCTATAATCTGCACTATTCCAAAAAAACAAGCTGCGTCAACACGTCTATCTCTCTAGCTATATACACAAGCCCTTTGGAGTTTGCAGAAGGCTTTTCTTTCTACTGCAGGCTTTTCTTTCTACGGTGTTACAAGAAGTTGTGCCACTCTGTAATAGAAAACTTGCCAGGTTTCAGGCAGGAAATCTATAGTGCAAGTGCCTGGTACATGCATTGGTTAATCTACAAGCCTATTACGCAAGTTCCAATTAACCTATAAGGTGTGTATCTCTCTCTCTCTCTCTCTCTCTCTCTCTCTCTCTCTCTCTCTCTCTCTCTCTCTCTCTCTCTCTCTCTCTCTCTCTCTCTCTCTATCACGCCTCATTTCACACAGACTTGAGACTGCCTCAAACAAACATTTCTCTTGGTTATAAGGTGATAATAATTACAGATTGGAGCCAGGTGACTCTCATCCTGGCTCCCTCCTGTTGCATTCTAGGGAATGTAGTCTTTTGAGACCCCTCCTGGACTACATTTTATTCCTCTTCCTCTCCCCAGTCTGTCACAATATATACCTATTTCGCAAACTCAGTCTTGCCGTGCTTTTGAATTACCACCTCCTCGCCAACCACCACCACCTCACTCCCAACCTCGTCCTAAGGGGGTGGAGTATACGATGCTCCTCTGCCTAATCATTTTTGTCCACCGGGATGAACACGTCGCATAGATTTATTATTTTATTGTTTGTTTATTAGCAGACGGCACCGGGATACTCCAAGGGATGAGGCTGTGCTCCAACTATTTTTATTTTTATTCACTTTTTAGTTTTACACTTTTATTGCAGATACTGTGCATCTTCTTTTTAAAAAACAAAGGATGCCTTTTTCTCAGTAATGATTAGGTCCAGCATTCTCAGGAAGATGAGAGACTAAACTCAGCTCACTTGTGAGGCAAACCTCAAGAGCCACAGTAAGTTGAAAAGCCATTGCAAATGTTTCTGTGAGGTGAGGAGTATCTTAATATATATCCCCAGAGAGAGCTGAAGTCTCTGTGCAATTGTAGTTTATTGGTTTAATCCCAGTTTGAATACAGACCTATAAAACACAGACAGCTGCCAGCTTGGTTTATTTGTTTGTTGGTGAAACAGGCTTCAATATGCTGGGCTGGCTTCTCCTACAGGGTAAAAGCGGAATCTTATGAAACAGAGTGCTAGGTCTGTTTTGGCAGTAGTGTGGAGGGAGCAAAGGTATTTAAAACACTCAGGCAGCTGTGTTTGATACAGGCCGATGTGGTATGGGGTCGGTGTACATGTTACACTGTACTAGCATGCATCAGCAGTTTGCTAGGTCAGGTGGTATGTTAGCTCCCAGTAAAGTGGTAAGGATATCTCTGTTTAGTTCGGCACTCTGGAGATTTAAAATTGGAATTACTTACAGTGCTGGATGCGCAACCATATGGAAAAAAAAATTAAATAAACACATTAACATAAACTAGTGTTGTTTGAATATGCTTTCAGAATTCAGAATAGTATTCAAATATAATGTAACACATAGCACTGTATTAATTAATGGATAGAAAGTTCGTACCCAACAACTTATCTTTTGAATACAGGAGGGAACACTCTATAATCTTTCAATGGTCCAACATTGGCAGATCTTTTTATCGCCTCCCTAAAAGTTGTTATACTTCTCTATTGCAGATCTCTTATATAAGCGGATTGATAAATCACCCTGAATGTTTAATGCAGATATAAAGAGTATTTAGATGTACTATATAATGGGGTAAATGGAATGAAAACAAAAACACAGTTAATCCCAACAGGTAGGCCTGAATTGAGCACCCTATAAAATGATATTAGTAAACTGAGGAAAGCATGCAAACAGATAAGAAAAGAAATCACTGTGCGCATTCTTATGTGTGTGTGTGTGTGTGAGGCTCACCTGTGGTCAATAAAATGCAGCTACCAAGGATAGCTGCTTTATCTCCTGGTGCCAATGTGCCAGATTCAGAAGCTCAGTTGCATTTACCTGGGGCTTGACTTTGATCAGTGTAGGGGGTTTGCTGGATTGAACAATCCAGAACCAGGAGATGGAGCTGACTGACTCACTGCTATGGCAGAACGGCCCATGTTAAGAAAGAGAGTTATACTAGGGGGGGCATCAACAATTTATAATAAGCTATAAAAGTGGGTTGAACCATATACTTAGGAAATCATTTATTATTCTCTTTAATGTCTTCATATATTGACAATTTCCATTCGCTGGCCAGGGCAGGAGGGTATCTTATGGCAGGCTTGTAAGATTGTAAGGATGGAGCATGGGAACTTAAATGGAAGTAAAATAGAGAAACTAACACAGTTTGTCAGCATCTGCCTCTCCATGACTGAACAGTACAGGAGCACAGTGAATAGCCTCCAGCAATGGGGCGATGGAGACAGCGCTTGTGCATTGAATATTTAATACAGTCTAACACAAATAAATAAGTAAACTGGGATTTTATCAAAAACAATAGGGGGCTAATTGCTGCAATCTCCTGACCAAATGTTAATAATACTATAATATGTTTGGGGGGACGAGAGTGGATTAGACACTTTACCTATAGTGAAGTGTGTTTTCTTTATGGATCAGTAGTTTTATGGAAACAAAATTCTTTGCTGGAATATATTGAAAACACCAGCACTGTAACTGTTAATCCTATTCCTGTATAGAATGAGATCTGTCTGAAAGTTCCCATCCAGAATTATAGGCTTCCCATTCAAGAAAGTCTAATTTTTATTAAATCACACGGTTCCTGTTCTTGCAGGCAAAATGCCTAGCTGTTACTCAAATTAGAACCTTCCTTGGAATCTATTGCCATCTGTTAATACTGACTATAGCCTTAATGATTCCCAAAATATAAACTGCTTGGTAAACATGTGTTTGCTTATTCAGCACTGTATGACTGGAACAACATCCCCTCGGTCCTTAAACCTTTCAACACTATCCATGCAGAGATAGAGATAACCTTGCAATAGACCACAGTTTCTTATATGAAAATTGTCTAGACATGTTCTATAAGGACACACCCGAGATTAGTTTATTGTTGAGTGGAGTGAAGTTTTCTTTCCTAGTCCCTGAATCCCTCGCACCTATCTACAGCGCTGCAAAGACTTAAAAATATGCTGCTGTTACTGTATCTTTTAATAAGATATGAGTCGAGTTCTGTTTGCAGTTGTCTTCTGTTTTCTGTATTAGCAATCTCTTACAGTGGTAATGTTTTTTCTTTTTAACTGTTTTTTGTAGGGGAGTGTGTGGTTTCAGACGTGGATTACTGAACCACTTCAGGCATGTTATTCTCTACTGGCATGTTATTTAATGCCACTGGAGTGCTGTTATAAAGTGTCTCTGTTCATTTTGTGAAATTTAATGCAGTTTTATCATCAACCCGACCTTTGATGTTACCAGGTATCAATTCATAAAAGACAGTATTTGACATCTTTTGCAATCCAGTTTGTTAAGGGACCGTCTAAGCTGGGTGCCTTCAAGACATACAACATGTCATTATTCCTCATAGGTGAGAAGGATTTTACACTTTTGATTAAATCTTGAGACTGAAACTTGCATCCCAATTGGCTAATGCAGAGTCACATGACCGCACATAGTTTGTGCCATTGCCCAAAAAACGGTCTGTGGTTGAGCGGTCAGTATTGCCCTCTAACACCACCCTGCATCATCACAGACTTCTCTGCTTGAATGCCTTTTAATAAGTTTCCCAAATATTTGTAAAACAACAGTAATACAGTGCTCCTCCTTTATAAGGTGGCCCATTATACAGCGGACAGGTTATAAGGCGGTACAGTCATAGCTCCCATTTTCCCCATAATACTGTTACACTAACACTAGTAGTCTCTTTATAAGGCGAAATGCAAATAGCACGGTCCCTTAACTATGGCTCCCGACTACAGTGTTATAAGGGGAGCACTGTAATACAGATGTTAACTGCAGTCATCACCTTACAGTGGAAAACTGATTCCCATTGACCTCCCAACACTGTCAGTCGCTTTTAGCACTGTAAGCCTGTATTTTTTGTAAATGTGGATTTCCATCTAATTATTCCCATTCTGACATGCTAGCTTCTGTGTTTACTTTTTAATTACACCTCTTGCCACTCTTTGCACTCCCTAATGTTCAGGTTTGTTTTAAAACCAATTGCAGTGAAGAACGGCATCACTTAGACAGCCAGTCATTGCATTACACTGAATACACAGCAACAGATTAACAGCAATCTGATGGTGAAGATGTGTCAGGAAGATTGAATGCCTCAGAGTGTTCTGAGCCAATATTGCTAAAGAAAAATAAAAAAAAAAACTCTATGCACACAGTGCAGCCATGCAGTTATGTAAGCTGGGTCGCTGCTTCTTCTTTTTTTTTTTTCGAAAACGATTTCATCGGCTAAATGAGAGTTTTCTTTCACTGTTCATGTTTGCAGGCTGATTTTATTCTACCATTCCTCCACTCAGACAGATGCTCCTTAAAGGATGTAAAGAGGAAGGCTGGAGGTCATTAGCTGCATTAGCTATAAAAGGACTGCTGCAAATGGACCACGTGCAGTGTGCTTATATTTCCTCCCTCCCAGTATTTATAGTGCCTGTGCTCTGGATTGCAGTGGTGTGTGCATTTTTTAAACACCACATGTATGTGCTGCTTACATCCTGCAAACCTGCTTTATAATTAGCAGCAGTACTTAATTTGAAGGGAATAACACTGTATTTAAACTTTCAAAATGTTTTGTTTAACTGCAGTGCATAACTAAACCAAATATTTAAAAATGACTGCATGCCACTTAACTGTTACTGCTAAGCGGGCGTGTATTTAGCCAGGCAAAGTATATTTTTCTGTAAAGAGATTGTCTGGGTTTGATAAGGCGCTATAATGTACAACCTTAAGTTGCTTGGTCTAATGGTACAGCATAGTTTCATTTTTAAATATATGTCAAGTATTTTTATACCTGGGATATGAAACTCACAAGGTCTGCAAAGGCCAGCGAGGAATCAATATTTAATACCTGGAGCCCCCTATGTAAACTGACTCTGTTTTTCAGAGCTCAAGAAAGGTTTAAGACACTAATCAGCCCAGTGCTAAAACATTAAAATTACCGGCCTTGGCTTTCTTTTTAATCCCTTTATCCACAGATATTTTTTGATGTAGCGTTTGTGAAAAGCCAAACAGTATAATGCAGTACCTGTATTTTCGGCACTGTGACTTTTTAATGCAGCAGTATTGCATATTATGGGTATTTACTGTGTCTGCAATGGAAAATGTTATAGTTGAGGTATAATACTGCAAAAAAACCAAAAAAAAACAACTGTACACTCAAACTGAGGTCAGAAATCTAGTAATATATTATACAAACAATCAAGGCGCACAATATTAACTGTAGAATATTAAGTCTAAGACTGTTTAACATCCATGTACTTGTTTATGTGATTTATTTTTGAGATGAGCAACAGTAGACATTTTCCATGTACACATATACTGTATGTCTTCATAGAAGTAGAATTTGGATGGTTATTGGAATCAGAGCCATTATACTGTTACAGGGAAAATTATACATTATATACAGTATATATACATTATACTGTTACAGTCTGCAACACAAGGTGCCTCTCTGTCAGGGGTATGCCCTCACCTTACTGTGCGGTTCCTGCCAAGCCCGACTACCTGCCATTGAATGGGTAGCTCATTTGTAACGAGCAGGCCCCTCCCAAGTACAGTACGATGGGGCTGAAAACTGGGCCACTCCAACTGCACATCACAAAGGCAACATTGTAGGAACAGTCGTGTTATACTGATGGATTGTTATAATATTAGGCTGGGACAATAGATGTCTAAGCAAAAAGGTTTTCCAGGAGCATATCTTATTAAAACACAAACCACTGTGTATGAATATCACGTTGCTTAGTTATATTGTTAAGTTTGAGGCTGCCTCTGGGAGGGTGCAGTTGGCCAGGAGACTGTATGCATTTTGACCATGGAAGAAAGTCATAAATTAATGACCTCTTGTTTAAAACACGGATGGCTCTTTTTATATACTGATTCCCATTGTGCTATAGGAGAAAGCTGTTCATACAAACAAAGCAAAGGCAACCCAGTCTTTGGCAAGGCGGTAAACAGCCTGGCACTGCCAATGCAAAACCAATACACAGGCAGTAGCATAGCTGTGGCATTTAGAATTTATTTTTAAGGACTGATTAACCTACGTTGGACAAACATGTCCTACTCATAAGGAGATTGTTGGATATTGTAGATTAAATAACCACAGGCAATTGTCAAATAGAAACAGGGTTATTTTATAGACGGTTGTATAATGTCTTCTAAGAATTCAGACCTACCGAAATTAGATCCATAGATCCACATAGTTCTTGCAAACTGTGATAAGCCAAATAAATAAATAAAGGCTGTCTTACATCTGGAAGCATAAAACAAGGTCTGCAAAGCTTGATAACAAATCCAGACTTAATTCTGCCACAAAGTGTCCGTGAAACGGCAGGAATTCATGTTGGAGAGAGAGAATGCAGTATTTCGGCTTAAACTGTTGTCCAGTTTTAACATTCCCAGTCCTGTAAATAATATTAGCATTCAGTGGATTTTGTAACCAGGGACAGATGTAAGGCAGAAAACCGGTGTAAAAAGTTTTGAAAGCGCTCGTTGCTGGATGACGTAACTGCCATTCAGGCTTTTATGACTGGGGCCTGTGAGCTGTACAGATGTTTCTTACATCTCGGCTCTTCTTATCCTGAGGGGAGCGTTTGGAAAATGTGAATGTCCATGTTGACAATGGAAGAAAGGAGCGTCTCTGTTTTCGGGAACTTTTGAGAAAAAGGAACAAAAGCGCCACTACAGTATTGTTGGTGATAGTAGAATTGTATTGCTCTGAGAAACACTACTTTTTTTGTTTATTCAATGTTTGTTTGTATATTTGTCAACCCTCTGTTGATTCACCTTCTATATATTTAAATTCTGGGGGGACTTTCTCCTCAGGGAAAAAAAAAAAATCTGTTCATTTTACAACTTGTAATGTAATTTGTGATGGTACTGTTTGCTTCTAAAGCATTTCTCCCATCCCTATATCAGACATAAAGGAAGCTTTCATCATGTGCATCTCCTGTATGTTGACCCCAAGCAGCAATTAAAACTCCCATCCTGAAGGCATCTCTGCTATCAACTGAGCACTCCGAAGGGGATACTTTGTTGTTATTGTCGATCCCACTTCCTTTAATACTTTCCCCATGCTGCATTAGTTGTTTTTAATGCCTGGTTGAGGATGTTGTCAAAACATGACATCCTGCAGTGAAGAGATGCTTTTTAGTGGGTGAATGGGAAAAATGATCAGTTTGGGTCAAAAACCATTCTGGTGCCCACCAACAAATCAGAAGGGGACGCAGTGATACAGGTGTGTATATACTTAGTAGTGTCAGAGGTGAAAGTAAGCCAGTACGACCTGGTACTGTGTTCTGGTAAAACATTTGCTGCCGTTACTTATCAACTTTTTTTTTTAAGTACAGAAACTCTGTGTGCTCAGCAAGATAATATTAGAAGAATAGACCAATGTACTGGGCTGTGTTAGCGCCATTAAAAAATAAAATAAACAATCATATGGATTTTAATTATTCTGATTATGTGTTTATTACGTTTAAATGGTAATATTAATAGCTGAGCTTTTTAAAATCTGGCTTTTTGCACATTTAACATTTTTTGAGATGACAATATAAAGCAAGTAACGAGTTGTTATCATCTGCAATAAAGACACTCAACTATTGTGTTATTATATACTGTTAATTTAACAATTTCAGCAAATTGAAAAAAATAAATAAAATAAAAACTCCAGACACCAAAATTCAAGCCGAACAACTAGAAAACGTTGCGTAACTGAATACTGCACTATTCTCCTACTGCAAGTCATTCAACACGTATTAATTCAATTAGCGAAGTGTCTCCCTAGTCCCATCCCTTTCCCATGCTTTCTTCCAAAGCAATATGTAAGAATATGTAAGAATCTAAAACATGCTATTAAAAACCGTAGCAATACTTCAATGGGGTGGAGGGGTGGAACGACAACTCAACAATAATACAGTACCGGTAAGAAATGAAAGTTACTTTCACGTCTGATTAGTGTCAACGTGATGGGTTAAGAATAAGGTTATGTAGTGACGCACCCAGTACCTAGATTATAGGTCAGTACACCAATGTCATGGTGTTTCTGAAATACAAATGAAGACCCACAGGTCTGGTCCAAGTTAAATGTTAAAACTTTTTTTATTAGTATTTGCACTAGCTCAGGTCCTCTGCATCAATAAGCCTCAGATCGTTCACCTTGCAGTCTGTAACGCAATCAGTGAAATATTTTCAATTGAATCCTGATTAATATTGGGTATATAGCTTGAACAAAAACATGCATTTAGATTGTGACCAGCAAGGAAACTCAATCTGGAGGATATTTAGATGCTTTTATTGAAGGGATAGCAGGATCATTAAAAGTCAACCTGATTCATACAATGTAACCTACTCCAGCACACACATCTTTAGAATTAATATAGGCATTCCTCTGTTTTATTATTGTATATTATATACTGTATATGTCCAAAGACATTTTTACAGTTCGAATGTATTTGGCTGTGGGCATCTGTAAAGAAAGAGTGTTGTATTGTCGCATGTTGTTTTGGATGAGAGCATGAAATGATACCCATCTTACCCATAAGATAAGGCCAAATATGCATAAAATCGATTAAATGAATAATTAAATAAAAACTCATACTATATGTAATTGTCTTTGTTTGCAGTTAAGTTATTAGCTCAGAAGTACAGTTGTATTGTAAACTGTTTATGTTAAATCATCTTATTAGCAGAGCATCTGTGCCTCTGACCAGTGTAACATGATTACCATCCAGGGCTTGCTATTATCTATAAAAGATATTTCTACTTTATTAAAGAAGCCAGAATGGCGTTGTATCCCTTGCCTTCTCGAGCCAGCTGTGACAGATCAGATATAAGATGTGACTGTTAATACCTTCTAGGAAATCTATTTGGAAGCCATTTTAAGATTGGAGGCATAAATTATGCACAGACTTTACAGTCCTGTGAGAGTGTACATTCTGCATACTCTGCGGGCTGCAGGCTTGTAGACAGCTACACGGGCTGCTAGAACAGACAGCATTCAATTACTTGCATTTTCTGCTTTTCTTTTCAGAAACAATTGCATTTTTACATGATGTCTCCCTTAATATCCCCTGACTGCTGTTGAATCACTAATGCAGCTATGTAGCAGTATGATTTAAAATTGATTAGCTCTCCAGGGGTCGGACAAAACAATGGGAAACACATACAATGTACAGTATGTATTTTTGTGTAAATGGTCTATACCTCTCATTTGTTATGCAAAAGAAATATGAATTATGTAATAAAGGCTGCTACCTCCATTTGCAAGTCATTTTGATTATGGGGGGGGGGGGGGGGGTCAATAAAAAAAAAAATACAATAAGACAGCATCCATGTTATTTTTCCTGTTGAATCTACCCCCAAGGGGATCTGCAGAGGATAGACTATGAACTTTCATGGAGCAGTTATTCCAGGAATTGGGAGGAATATATATATATATATATATATATATATATATATATATATATATATATATATATATATATATATATATATATATATTCACTCAACAGCACTCAATACATAATGGTTATTCATTCTAGTCTCCAAAGTGATGGGTGTATGTGCCATTTCACTTTGCTCAGTGAAAGAATTAGAGGCGGCAATCCTTGAGGAATGGTCCTAAATCCCAATTTAACACCTTGTGACCTTGTAACCTAGACCTTGTATCCTAGGCCTTGTATCCTAGACCTTGTAACCTAGGCCTCGTATCCTTGACCTTGCAACCTAGACCTTGTATCCTAGTAACCGGTGTAGTACGGCCTGCCCTCGTGGTGGCCCTATACCCAGTGGGTATGGAAGGCATTTTCCTTTTTTGTTCAACCCCACTGTGTTACATGTCCCAAAGGCACTGTTCCTTATGAGGAATCCAAGCTCCACTAGGCAGAAAGGCAGTGAGATTTGAGACGGCGATGGTGCAGTTTCATGTCGGCCTGAATAACTGGCTTTGAAATTCACTGTGTTCTCCAAGCAGGGACCTGCATACCAGGTGCCAAACTGTGCTGCTGCTTTGAAGGTGTTGTGTGAGACATGTCAGAATTTCCCTCGGGGTAAATAAAATAAGCAAATCTCTCAGGGTTTGGTTAAGCTCTAGTGCAATTAACGCTCAGGAATAAAATATCCCGCCTTATCCCTGCACTAACTGTGAACATAACAGCAAAGGGATTAATATCCGGCTGGACTGAGGGTCTCTAAGATGAGCAGGACAAGGGAAAGCTGAGTTGAGCAGAATGTTCAGAACAGGAGGTTGAAACACACTGAATATTTGACCAGGTGATGATCTGACAGCTAAATGATGGAGGTAATTCAAGAAACAATTACATTCTGTCCTGAGGCTAACAGTGTGCGCACAGGGGAGCAAGGGACAGGTCTGAATGGACGAAACAATCTCTTCTGTTTCCAAACATGTTGATACTGACTGCAGCTGGAATTTGTAGCTCAGTCATACTTAATTATATAAATTACTCACACCTATTATAGCTGGTGATTAAAAAAAATACCCTCTGGAAGGGAAAAATAAAAAGAAATGAGTGAACGATCAGAATAAGACCTGCAAGGGCTGCACTTCAGCAAGGTATTGATACTGACCTCGACACTTACAGTTTGAGCAGCATCATTATCGGAGTGAGCTCTGTTATAACCTGTCTGTCCTTTAGAAAGCAGGCTGCTCTGCTGCTGCCATGGCAATCTCTCTGGGGCTCTGAGAGTGGGCTGTTGATCTTTAATATTTCAAGTGGCTTTAATGCAGCACTAAATTGATGAGCCCATCTTCCGCATTATGTCTACCTTGTTGTATTAAGCAGTACATGGAGAGACAGGGAGAGCCAATCCAGGAAAACATCATGCAATAGG
This sequence comes from Acipenser ruthenus, assembly GCF_902713425.1. Lineage (NCBI taxonomy): Eukaryota > Metazoa > Chordata > Actinopteri > Acipenseriformes > Acipenseridae > Acipenser > Acipenser ruthenus. The sequence continues at coordinate 5,155,725 of NC_081201.1, read as the reverse complement.
TAACAAAGCAGTGTAAACCTTGTTCTGTTTGTCTGTTTATTTATCCATTGTTCATTCGTTCTCATCTATTAAATGTTAGAAGATTATTGTCCAAAAAGCTATCTCACGTAGCTCTGCATATTCTACGTATTTATATATACAGTCGCAGACAAAAAGTATTTGGGCAGTTAAAATAAATAAATAAATAGAAAAACCACAAAGAAAGTGTTGTTCTATTGAAAACACAAATTTCATACTTTGACAAAAGTGGGCACGCTTACATTAGTATTTTGTGTGCCCATCCTTTGCTTCCTTTACAGCTTGCTGTCTTTTTTTGTATTTTGAAACCAGTTCCTGGCATCTTTCCGGAGATATTTTTGCCCATTCTTCAACACATACACCTTTCAGTTCTGCAATCAACTTTGCTTTCATTTTTGCAAAAGCAGCTTTCAAGTCAATCCACAACACCTCAATGGGATTCAAGTCTGGGGACTGAGATGGCCAATCCATAACTGTAATCTTCCTTTTTTCTTTAGAAATTCCTTTGTAGACTTTGCAGAATGCTTAGGGTGATTATCCTGCTGGAATACAAACTTCTGTCCAATAAGCCTTCTAGCACTGGCTAACAAATGAGAGTGCAACATTTTTAACAAAGGTTTGCATCTTGGTTTTTGTCCATGGACATTCATCTTGTTAAGGTATCGTTGAATTGTTCGCTCGTGAATTTCTTGACCATCTTCTCTCAGTTCTTGTGTCAAATCTTTTGCAGTAATCCGAGGATTTTGCAAGACTGCTCGAACAATTCTTCTTCCAGATTTTGAGAAAATCTTTCTTGGTCTTCCACACCTGGAGTTAGTTGCAGTAGTTCCTTTTCGCCTGTGTTTGTCAATAATAGCCCACACAGTGCTTTTCAGTAAACCAAGTCTTTCTGCTATTTTTCTGGTAGTTTCTCCTTTTTCGTTTAGTTGTATCACACCATTTTGAGATTGTTGCTGTACTCTTTAGTTTTAACCATTTTTGTTGCTTTTTTAATCAGAAATTTATGTATGATTATGTATTTGTTTAATCTATAATCAATCATGATCAATTACGAAATATGAAATATGTTAATTGCCCAAATACTTTAGTTTTTGCATGTTATTTTGCATTTTATGCAATAATGTTTTATTATAAGTCTTTCAATAGAACAATTAGAAATTACAGAAATCACTTTCTTTGTGGTTTTTAATTTTTTTTTAACTGCCCATGCTTTTGTCTGCGACTGTTATCTTGTATCAATCAGTGTTCTATCTATAATATGTATAGTATGCTTTTCTTGGCTTTTCTATCTTGGAGTGCATCAGCTGAGGTGTATACTCTGTAGTTGTCTCTGCCTGTCTGCCAGACTGTCTGTAATGTACTCTATGTTTGCATGCAGACTAGCAGTATTACAGTCTATCTGTGTAATCAGCAAGTACCCTGCCAATGAGATTCCAAAGATTCCAAGAACACTTTGAGGGTAAAAGCTATACCACTGATGGTCTTCCATCAATAGCTGGTGATTAATAACAAAAAGAGCTGGACTAAAATACATTTCAAATACAAATAAGAGCTAGAGCTAATTGTCAGTGTAAAGGGACTATGGGTAGTAGTTCCCACACCTGAGGCTGCACCTCCCCCATTATCAGCAACTCTGGAAGCATCTTATAATAGGGCAGTAAATTTGGATTTATCGCGCATGTTAGGCTAACAACTTTACATGCGTGCTAACTCCAAATTTAGTGCCCTTTCATAAATGAGGCCCATAGAGCGCATCCTGGTTATTGGGACACTTAACAGTCCATAGGCTGCAGATCGCAAGTTACGCACAGGAATATAGCTAGTTACAAGGTCTGAAATGTAACGGAACCAGACCATTCAAGGCTTTATAGGTCAACAACAGCCAGTGGAATAATAATAATAATAATAATAATAATAATAATAATAATAATAATAATAATAATAATAATGCCAGAACAGGTGTTATATGTTCACAGGTTTTAGTTATTGTTAAAACTGTAGCTGCAGAATTCTGTACATACACTGTAGCCTACTGAGAGCATTTGTGATGCACCCGCAAGTAAGGCATTGCAGTAATCAAGTCGAAAAGAGACAAAGGCATGTACTAGCTTCTCCGCATCAGGTAGAGAGAGAATAGGTCGTAGTCAAGCAATGTCACGGAGATGAAAAAATGTCACCTTGGTGACATTCCGCATGTGAGACTCAAAGGTTAAGCTAGGGTAAAAAATGACACCAAGATTCCTAATCCCATCAATAACCATGTTAAAGCTATCGAGTGGAAAGCCAAGCAACATTACCTCTGTGTTTTCAGAATTCAACTGCAAAAAGTTCTGTTGCATCCATAATTACATTTCAGCCAAGCAGTGTGAAAGTACAGAAACAGCCACTTGATTGAATATCTGCTGAATAAGAGAGGCTGCAGTATAGAAACCTGTGGCACACCTGTGGATACGAGACTGGAGGCAGAAGAATAACCACCCACTGAAACAGATTGCTTTCTGTCAGACAGGTAAGATCTGAACCAGCGAAGAGCAGTGCCTGTAATCTTCTGTTAGTTACACCTTTATTACAATTAGTTTTACCACCACTACAAATCCAACTTCCAAAGTGAGTCTGTGCAGCTTGTAAAATGGAAGTAGAGAAACAGGCAGCGGGGTGATTTTTAAGTTTTTATTACAGCACCCCCAGCACTGGAACTAGCTAAAAAAAAAAGCACATTACAAACGGTATCTGTTCCAAACCAGCAGGCTCTAAAACTGCAGGGATCATGCAAGCTAAGCTGCTGCTTTTGAAAATGTTGCCAACCATTCATACAGCACAAGCAATAAAATCAACTCTGTTTTTTTGTTTTTAAGCGGACGTACAGTAATGCTGCCATCACTGACTCCTACCATACACTGGGCCAAGCTGGCATTGTATAGAATTGGATGTATTAGGCTTTTGTTGCCTATTCCCAGCAACACCTAGCATTCTATTCACAACGTTTCACAATTCAGCTGTATTACACAATAGGCACCATGTATGCAGCTCTTTAGAGTAAATGCAGCTGCATTTCTGTTCCCATTGTGCTGAGGTGCTAGCACAATGGGCATGGGCTCACACAGAGCATATAGATATGTCTATTTTTCACTCATCTCCGTCATCAACATGAAATCAGGAACACCAAAACATGTCCTTGTTGAGCATTTGGAATGTAGTCCAACATTCCAAATGGTTCTATCGGCCAATGTAGCTTAGAAGGATTCCTTATATTATGCATAGTTTGATTGGGAGGTACTGACCACTTTGAAAACTGTTCCACTTTCTTGCCCAGCTATCAATCAATCTTTATTTTATATAGTGCCTTTCATAGTGGACCACCATCACAAAGCGCTTTACAAGATAGACAATGCTATGTGCTGGTAAATGACATGCTTTATTTTGAATGAACTATTTCAGGCAGTGCATACTTTAGATTTGTTATGGAGTTTGTTTTGTTGTATGATTGATGGATCCCTCAATGTTATACTCAAATAATAATAATATATTTTTTTTGTATTTATTTTTTTGTGTATAGGGTAAAAATAATGATCAATGATACTTCAGTGTCAAAGATTTATCGCCCATAGAAAAGGAATCCATTGTTTTGATTTTTGTGAGCGTGTGTGTGTATTTGCTATGAATTCTAACAGTTCTTATTAGAAATTCCATGGCTGATTTCAATAAACACTCATGCTAATGTATCAGAGAGCAACAAGCCAATGACAGCCACAGGGCAATTTAAATATGTCTGTGGTCTGTCAAACTTTCTCTCACTTGTTTGCACGCTAGGGGGTGTTCAGAGTATTTTGACACTTCCATCTACTTATATAATGATCACTTTGCTAATCTGAGTCTGCCCTTGTGTTTGTCAGGCAATCACGCTTGATCTATGTGGCTGTTGTTACGAGTACACAGGGTAGCCCAACAGCACCCCCATGTGGGAGAAACCGATTTACCATTACTTTTGTTATTTATTTGATTTGCTTATTTGTTTAAATAAATAAAAAAGTCTAACATATGATGATCCCCACTGTTTGGTCAAAAATCAGCAAAAATAAGACACTGTTTGAGCATTATAATCTTGCTTGGAGGACAACTAAATAATATTTGCATTAATTATAATTGGAGAGCAGAGTACCAAATCTGAAGTACCATTACCACTTGCAACATAACCCCTTTATCTGGAATGATTTATTACTAATGTGTCTTCTTGCTCCAGGAATCCTTTAAAACATTAGGTTGTTCAAAACCAGCTGCTGATGCAGAAGGCTTGTGTTGTTGTTACTTGCCTCCTGTTGCTACATGTACGTACAGAGAACAGGAATATTTTCTGTTGGTGAGTGACTCATTTGAATGTAAGCCATGAGGTTGCATTGTGAAAGAATGTAAATACCAGTAATGTGTTTATCCTGTGCATACAAAATATCCATTATGGAAAAAAAACAGCACAGCACTTCTCATTTCAGACGCTAGTAACCGCATGTTAGTTGTCTTTCAGTGTCTATGGCTTGAATCCAGTCTGGTCCGTCTTCTAAGGATGTTTACAGTATCTACAGTACCATTCTCCTACTACTTAAAATGAACTTCCTTAATAGCATTCTTTACATGTTAGTCCCTCATAGGTAAGGAATGTCTCTGGCTATGGGCATATAGTGGAGGTACTGTAGTACACATCACCCTTACATTTTTCCTTCTTCTCTTGTGGTAAGGGCAAGCCTTGGCATAAGATCTTGAGGATATCATGATGTAGATGGTACTTAACTGGCTATTGAATAATCACAATAAATTAATACGCAGCGCATACACGTACTGTAGAGATGTGACTTTCTTATAGCCTCTTTCATGGTAGTAAACTGGATTTTTATGTCTCAGTTGCCTCACTAGATAAAGGGATGTGGTGAGTGTGTAAGCCTAAGGGATGTGGTGATGTGTGTAAGCCTAAGGGATGTGGTGAGTGTGTAAGCCTAAGGGATGTGGTGATGTGTGTAAGCCTAAGGGATGTGGTGATGTGTGTAAGCCTAAGGGATGTGGTGAGTGTGTAAGCCTAAGGGATGTGGTGAGTGTGTAAGCCTAAGGGATGTGGTGAGTGTGTAAGCCTAAGGGATGTGGTGAGTGTGTAAGCCTAAGGGATGTGGTGAGTGTGTAAGCCTAAGGGATGTGGTGATGTGTGTAAGCCTAAGGGATGTGGTGATGTGTGTAAGCCTAAGGGATGTGGTGAGTGTGTAAGCCTAAGGGATGTGGTGATGTGTGTAAGCCTAAGGGATGTGGTGAGTGTGTAAGCCTAAGGGATGTGGTGATGTGTGTAAGCCTAAGGGATGTGGTGATGTGTGTAAGCCTAAGGGATGTGGTGATGTGTGTAAGCCTAAGGGATGTGGTGATGTGTGTAAGCCTAAGGGATGTGGTGATGTGTGTAAGCCTAAGGGATGTGGTGATGTGTGTAAGCCTAAGGGATGTGGTGATGTGTGTAAGCCTAAGGGGTGTGCTGATGTGTGTAAGCCTAAGGGATGTGGTGATGTGTGTAAGCCTAAGGGATGTGGTGAGTGTGTAAGCCTAAGGGATGTGGTGATGTGTGTAAGCCTAAGGGATGTGGTGAGTGTGTAAGCCTAAGGGATGTGGTGAGTGTGTAAGCCTAAGGGATGTGGTGAGTGTGTAAGCCTAAGGGGTGTGCTGATGTGTGTAAGCCTAAGGGATGTGGTGATGTGTGTAAGCCTAAGGGATGTGGTGATGTGTGTAAGCCTAAGGGATGTAGTGATGTGTGTAAGCCTAAGGGATGTGGTGAGTGTGTAAGCCTAAGGGATGTGGTGATGTGTGTAAGCCTAAGGGATGTGGTGAGTGTGTAAGCCTAAGGGATGTGGTGAGTGTGTAAGCCTAAGGGATGTGGTGATGTGTGTAAGCCTAAGGGATGTGGTGATGTGTGTAAGCCTAAGGGATGTGGTGATGTGTGTAAGCCTAAGGGATGTGGTGAGTGTGTAAGCCTAAGGGATGTGGTGAGTGTGTAAGCCTAAGGGATGTGGTGAGTGTGTAAGCCTAAGGGATGTGGTGATGTGTGTAAGCCTAAGGGATGTGGTGATGTGTGTAAGCCTAAGGGATGTGGTGATGTGTGTAAGCCTAAGGGATGTGGTAATGTGTGTAAGCCTAAGGGATGTGGTGATGTGTGTAAGCCTAAGGGATGTGGTGAGTGTGTAAGCCTAAGGGATGTGGTGATGTGTGTAAGCCTAAGGGATGTGGTGAGTGTGTAAGCCTAAGGGATGTGGTGATGTGTGTAAGCCTAAGGGATGTGGTGAGTGTGTAAGCCTAAGGGATGTGGTGAGTGTGTAAGCCTAAGGGATGTAGTGATGTGTGTAAGCCTAAGGGATGTGGTGATGTGTGTAAGCCTAAGGGATGTGGTGATGTGTGTAAGCCTAAGGGATGTGGTGAGTGTGTAAGCCTAAGGGATGTGGTGAGTGTGTAAGCCTAAGGGATTTGGTGATGTGTGTAAGCCTAAGGGATGTGGTGAGTGTGTAAGCCTTAGGGGTGTGCTGATGTGTGTAAGCCTAAGGGATGTGGTGAGTGTGTAAGCCTAAGGGATTTGGTGATGTGTGTAAGCCTAAGGGATGTGGTGAGTGTGTAAGCCTAAGGGATGTGGTGAGTGTGTAAGCCTAAGGGATGTGGTGAGTGTGTAAGCCTAAGGGATGTGGTGATGTGTGTAAGACTAATGCGTGACGACAGTTGTCATAAGCATCCTGTTCTGATTCAATACCACACAATCTGGCAGTCAGGCTAATAATGTGTTTACATCAGATTATTGGCACTTATATCAGACGTATATCATGGTAATTACCCACTCTGGCAGATCTGCTCAGTGGTTCGATAGGACCGCATTAGCAAAAACTCCTAACAGCAAACAGACACCCAATTAGCTGCAGCCCTGCAGGATACCGGCGTAAGCAATCAGTCACAGGGTCAGCGCGATAAAGGAGTTTAGTAAAGGATCCGGGTCACCGCACAGGAAATGGCTCACCAATTTAGTGTTCTTGTTGTCACTCTCAGAGCACATTACAGACCTGCTTTTGTAAGGCAGGGTACAATTAGACCTTGTTGTCACTCTCAGAGCACATTACAGGCCTGCTTTTGTAAGGCAGGGTACAATTAGACCTATTCTACTTTTATTCTACCTGTAATGCAAAAAGATAACCCCAACCCTCCCCCCACAGTACAGAATAGTTTACCTTTGAAGTTAGTACATACATTGTGTTATCTACTATATATGTTATCTCTCGCTTAGTGTTTGATATTACTGATTGAACATTGAAATGCTTGCTTATTGCATTCTGAGTTCAAAATTATAAACCCTGAGCTCCATCCGTGACAGAAGAGCTTTTTTAATGACCACATAGCCCAAGCACTGAGTTAACATGCTGTTTCCCAGTTCCAAGAGGGGTTAGTGACAGCGCAGTGTTTCTATAGGCTGGCTGGTATTTGTTGATAGGTCTTAACTATGTGTCAGAGGGGCTACTCTGATGCTTTTCTGAATGATAGCAGGGGGGAACAAACCTTTGGTAATTTCTCAATTAAAGTGCACTGCAAGAGGTTTTCTGCAGCTTTGGGAAATTTATAAGAGCTTTGTGCAATTGGCATCAGGACGGCTTGTTGAAATCGCTTTACCGCCCTGCGCCAAGGCTGACAAAGCCACTGAGAGCTGCTCTCTCCACCTGGCTTGTTACTGAGTCCTCATGAGTCAAGCTCTCGTTGGTTCCCGGCTCTGTAATAAAATCGTTTGGAAGACGTCTCACTCTGGGAACTGGTTCTCACTCCAGTTACAAAACACTGCAGCCTCTTAACACCACAGGCACAACGTTTATACCCAAACATCGTCTGTTTTCAGTCAGTGTTTTGTTGCACTGTTTATTAAATCAGCCTACACCTAAGGATAGCTAAAATAAAGTATTTTATAACCCAATGGGGCCTATTCAATCATCTAGACAGCAGAAGAACTAATACATACTTTTTACAGTCTAAAAATACACAGCCTAAACTACAACACTATTTAGAACTGCTGCTGTTTAGATGTAATATGGTCCAGTATTTGGTCACAGGTACTATATAAACCTGACAAACAATATTGGCTTCAGGTCAGTGGTTAGTATTTGAATTGATACAATTTTATGTAGTGTAACAACACTCAGCGTTATCCTACCTATTGTATTTGAGCTGCTTTGATCTCTGAAATCCAGAAATCTGACGTACAGCCTCAACAAAGACTGAATGGCTCTATTGAGTAACCTGCCGCTCCCTTGGCCAAACAGATTTGTACATACACATTTATTCTAGTAAAAGAATCAGGCTGCATCTTCTTACTGACATTGATTTGTAGGGGAAAATCTGGAAAGGAAATGAAGTTAGCAGGCAGTGCAGCTTTCTTTAAGAATAGCCTAGAAATAAATTCCATCTAAAAATCACACTATACTACTTTTTTTAATTTATTTAATACATACATTGAAATGCATGGACTTTAACGTAACATATTTTCAATGTATAATGGACCAGTGCTTATAGAAAGTGAGTCATTCAGTTGTAACTCTGCCCTGTCATTGTCAGTTAGAGAGAAACACTGCTCTAGTGTTTTCTTCCATACATATCCAACTAAAAACATGCTTTGAACTTAACAGATATACTTTGAGTCATCAGCCATCTTCATCATCATAATGTATTGTAATGAGGTGATGAATGTGCATTCTAAGAAAGGTTATCCCAGTGTAAAGGTGAGTTTAATCTGCATGTTGAGAGCCAGCCTCTAGCGTCCCTTATGTCAAAGGCAGGTAGGTTTGTGTAACAGAAAACTCTATAGTGAGGATCGGTCCTGCATGCGTAATAAAGTCATTATTTGTGTGTATTGTGTGGGAGCCTGCCCTTTGGAGTAGCAGCATTCAGGTTAGGGGTTTATCATTTCAGTGAGTCATAATGGCTTGAGAGAAAAAAAGTACCTAGAATCCCTCACGGGCTGCACTGTACTGGAACCATAGCTGTCATTGTTTTTGCTAGGGCAAAAGTGTCTCTTAAATTGGCTTGATTTACTTTTTCTCCCTGCAAGGTGACTAGAAATTCCAGCCCTCATTGGCTTTCTGGCGACACGGAGAAGTTGGGAATTAGCTTTAGTTTTGTAGTGTTATAACACCCCACCAGAGGTTAAGAAACAATTTAACGGCAATACTGAACACAGTAGGGTAATAAGTCCTGTTGATGATGATGGTTTTTTGTGTTTGTTTTTAGTTGGAGCTGTAATCGTTTTCGGTCAGCAAGTGTTAATTAGAAAACTGCAGCAATCTGAAAAAAACTAAAACAAAACATGATAAATATCCGAATGCCTTAGGCTTTTGTACCTATCGGTTGCAAAATATATAGATTTCCTGATAATAAAAATCCAATATTTTATTTTAATGAGTTTTCAGGGCTTCCGTCACAGCTGTTCACATATACTAAAGCACACCCTTTGAATATAATACATAATATCATACATTGACATTGAGAAGTCACTGGTCTGAATTGTGGATTTGAATGGAGAGTGACACCCAGTGTCTCTCACCTGTCAAGCCATCCAGGGCTGGGAAACAGAGGCACATCAAAGTTGAGGACCATGCTTGATCACTTCAAGACTAGTAGACAGAGAGCTTTGGTCTCCCAGTTAGTCTGAGCAGTACATTTCCATCATATTTACAGGGCAGTGGTAGTAAACTTATAAAGGTGCAAGTAGCACCTTAGGCAACATTACGTGTCTGGGTCTGTACTGTTCAGCCATCACAAACCACAGACTTGCTGTCAAAGCTTGCTAATGTTTTGGAGGTTCTTTCAGGAGTTTTAAATACCAGCGGTCTAGACAGATACTAAATACAGTGTCAGACATTTCTGATTGGGCTGCATTTACCTATAAATTTAAGTCAGTAAACTGGATCATTTTTATTATTTTTGAAAGAGTTCAGAAGCATTTCAGTCCCAGAGCCCAGAGCTAGAGGGAATGGGAGGGGGGGGGGGGGGCGGTAGAGGGGGGTGGAATCTGTCAGTAGGAAAGCTGCAGGATCCCATGCTGGGCCTTAATGATCGGTCCATATGTCAGGCTAATAGCAGTTTGGAACAACTACAGCTTCTTTAGCTGGGAATGTGAGCGAAACTTTGCCAAGATTGTGATCAGTCACCATTTCAGTCTGGCTGGATATGGGCACTGCAATCCTGCCTGTAAGTGTTGATTATTTTGATTGGATAACATTTCTTTGTTGGGAGAGAAAGGGCCAGAAGAACAAATGCAAATACCCCCAAACATTCTGTTAACAATTATAGTTTCTGTTATAAATTAATAATAATCTTTAAATGTGTTAGAAAGGATGGTGTAAACAACATATAACAACAAATAATATATATATATAATATATATATACCAGTGTTTCATTGAGATGTGTTAATAAAAAAATTTGTATAAATATATATGCATCTGTGTGCCCTGGTAGTATTGCCTGAATATGCAGCGTTTAAAACTGGGATTCATTGGGTTTTTATGACTCTTTCCTGTGTTCGTTTCCAGATTTGGTAAAAATCTGTTTCGATCAGGTGAACTCCGGAGGGCATTTTTTACTCTTAATGCACCAGTTGGATCAGGGTATAGGACCTTTCTCCCTGTGAGTGCAGCATGTGGAGCAGGAGGCATTCATGTTCTGTCTCTATCATTTTACAGGCAAACAAGGGAACAGGAAACACCCCCAGACTTCTTCTACTTCTCTGATTTCGAGAGGCACAACGCAGAGATCGCAGCTTTTCATCTGGATAGGTAAGTGCCATGTCTGAAACCTTTAAGTGCCAGCTGAAATGCTTTCCATCCCATCTGTATACACACACACACACACACACACACACACACACACACACATACATCTATCTTGTGTGGTGAAATGAAAAGGTCTCCATATGCTAATCATAAGAAAACAATGGGGATTTCACATCCTTCAATTCTGTAGTTTTTGTCGTTGTGAAATGGTTGATGCTCAACCTTTGCAAAATCAGCATGGGAAATTGGAATAGCGTCAGACAGATATTGATTAATCCTGTAGATTTGCATTTGGGATTGACCATGATGCAGAACAGAGTTGGGCAATGATTCTTCAAGTCTAGCTAGTTATGATTTGCTGTTGAGTACCTTAGCCAATATAGCAAAACAGATGCTGCTATTACTATTATTATTTAGTTCTTAGCAGACGCCCTTATCCAGGGTGACTTACAATTGTTACAAGATATCACATTATTTTTACAGTTGGGTTTTTACTGGAGCAATCTAGGTAAAGTACCTTGCTCAAGGGTACAGCAGCAGTGTCCCCCACCTGGGATTGAACCCACGACCCACCAGTCAAAAGTCCAGAGCCCTAACCACTACTCCACACTGCTGCCCCTGCTATGTTACAATATAACTATAGCATGCCAGTAGATTAACTATTGACCTCTGCATTGTCTACAAGAAGAATGTGTGCTGTAGTTTGCTGTAGGCTGTTAATAATTTTCCATTGAGGCGTGTTTAAAAAAAAAAAGTGTTAAAAGTGAATCAGCTACTGTGTGTGTATATGACAGTATCAGCAGCTTCCGCTGTTGAAATGTACTGTAGCTACAAATAGGATTTCATCACTTTTTCCGACAGTGTGATACAGGGCACTGCTTGTCTGACTGGACTGTATCACTGTCTGAAGACTGGATTCTGCAGGCATTTCACACAGATCCTCCTGGAGTCGAATCCAGTGTTAAGACTGGAGAAAAGGCAGCACTTAATATATGTAACCTAAATAGGTAACTAGCAAGGTACAAGTTAACAGGAAAAAAAAACCTTGAAATGGTATGGTATAACTGTGCATGTGGGTTGGGATTTTGCCTGTTGTAGAAGGTACAGTAATTACTCACCGACCTAAAATCTTATCCAACTTTGTCAGTTAATGTTTAATATAAAACAAATTCACTTGTCGCAATACTTTTCATGGTCAGGCTCAAAGTCATCATCAAATAGATGAACTTCACATATTTTAGAACACTTGCTAGAATTTGAATTGAGTGTATTTCCATATGTGCTGCTACAGAAGGTAATAAATAATTGAAAATATGTGATTAGTAAATGGAAGCCAACTAAGCATAAAGCAAACAATGCTTCTAGATTTAAAGCTATGTGAATTGGCTTCCAAGAAGTAGATTTTAGTTCTGTTATAAATTAGTGCTGGATGGGAAACAATGGCTTCAGTGTGTAGTAGCGCTGCCGTGCCCCTAACACATAAAACGAAAAACGTTCTCACACTTCACGTTTGGTAAAACCTAGCAAAGTACCATTATCAAAAGGGAAATCCATAAACAGTGGTAATTACCCACATTGCTGAAAAACACAGTCATGCAAGCCAGCATTTTAAGTGAAATCTAACCCCTGCTTTTACCCAGTGCAGTCACAGTAAATTCAATACCATGATACTTAAGATCTTAATGCTGGCTGGATTCAAGGGAAGCTTGCTGCAAGCACAAAATGCCTTTGTGATTCACTTTAGAATGACGCTTGTTGGTGTGGATAGCCATACATCAGTAAGCCTTTATGACACACTTGTACTTGCTTTTTCATAACCATTCATCCAATTGCGGTGAAACTCTGTAAGGATGTCCGTTATCATAATTGTTACAAAAAGTGTACAGGTGTAGGGCATATCATCTGATGGGCTTTCCAACAATAAAAAAATACTTTAATGAGAAAGTCACTTACTGTATTTGGTGATGGCATGTTTTGTCTTTGGGAAAGTGGTTATGATTTAAAGAAGAGGGAGACTCTCCAGGTATGCCGCCAATAATTGTAGCAGGTGAAGCAAACCTCACATAGACAGCAATGGAGAGGAGCTCCCTCTGTTGGTCACAATGACTTCACCTGTGTGCATTAATACAACATCTAAAGGAACAAACTTTGAAACGTCTTTTTATTGTTATAATAAGTTACCAATGGCACAGTAGCATTTAAAATGACTCCTATTTTAGATATGCTATTTATCTTGATAGTCTGACAGTTTTAGGTTTAGTATTCTGGTTCCCACGCCCAGTTGCAAAGCAGAGCCACATGCTCGATGTCTTTGCATGGCTTCCAGGAAACTGACAGGTCTTTCAGCAGTAGTGCCCGCTGGCTGTAAGTGCTGATCTCTGACCTCTTTGAAACACAAACAGGGTCTCCTGGGAAGGATTGAAGTTTTCAATAAAATCCCTCCGCTGCTTGCGAGACTTGAGGGCTTTCCCACACGAACACTGGCAGCTTTGATAGGCATGCTATCATAGGCATGATAGGCATCTCCAATGCCTGCTGCGGCATGTTGGCAGAAGGTTCTGGCTGCATGTGGGAGAGTGAAACCTGACCTGGGGAGTGGACACTGTTCAATTTAGGAGGCTTGGCAGCTAGGCAACGATCACTGTTTGCAGGGTCCATTCTCTTTGTCCATGTGCTGAACCTGTAAGTTCTATGGAAGGCAGTGGGATCTAATAGTTACACAGACAGTAGGGAAAACAGCTGCATATAATTTTGTTGGCCAGGTTAACTGAACTGCATTATAAATACATTATAATGCAGGGGTCCAAGAAAAAATGAAGTCTACAGGACAATACCATGGTCTTCATCTTTTAATAGCGGCATTCTTATTGTCTGTTTGGTTTTCTTTGTCAGGATCCTGGATTTCCGGCGTGTGCCTCCAGTTGCGGGCAGGCTGGTCAACATGACCAAAGAAATCAGAGACGTAACTCGGGACAAAAAGCTATGGAGAACGTTCTTCATCTCCCCAGGTAACTGGTAGCAGGGATTTAGATGTGACCTTTGTTTTAAACTAGAAGTAAATATCTTAATACGTTTCATGTACTAAATATTTTATATATATCTATATATATATATATATATATATATATATATATATATATATATATATATATATATATATATATATATATTTGTCGTCTAAATGTTTGTCAAGCTTCTTTGCTAAGTATCTTTTCATTCCTACTTTATTTATTATGATTGAGAGTTTAAATTCATGGATGAATATCAGGTTTATGAAACGCTTAATTTTTTTTGTTCCTGATAGCCAATAACATCTGTTTCTACGGCGAGTGCTCGTATTACTGCTCCACAGAGCACGCTCTGTGCGGGAAGCCTGATCAGATCGAGGGCTCACTGGCTGCTTTCCTCCCAGACCTGGCCTTGGCCAAGCGGAAAACCTGGAGGAACCCCTGGAGGCGTTCCTACCACAAGCGCAAGAAAGCAGAGTGAGTCTCCCTTTTCTGACAAACACTATCATCTTCTGAAAGCACTCTTCATTACTTTACATGCATTTTTCCTTTACTGTTCCGAGGGATGATTAAAGTCCAACTTAAAAAAGTTATTAAGTATTGTAGCTTGGATGGCTCTTCTTACTTACAAAACAAAACATTCAACTTTTCTTTTTATTTTTTAACAAGGAAAATATATCCCCCAGACTATTTCAATATATAGCGGAACAAAACCAGTAACCTGCATAAGAAATACTTGGCAGGTTTTAACTTTTGTAATCTAACTCAAGGATCTTAGATCAAAGAAAGGAAAAATTCCTGCGTGATTGAAGAAGAAGTTGCAAGGTTACGGCTCAAACCCAAATCTTCACCCCATCAATACCTTCAGGTCTCGAGTGGCCTCTAGTTTTAACAGCCGTGTCATTTGCTCTCCTAAAATGATGTCTTATCCCTGTACAGAATCCCATCTCGGAGTAATCCCTGTAGCTCCCATGGCTGAATTACTGACCTTGAACAGGGGGGCTACTAAATGGCAAAGATTGAGAAAGTGCTGCAGCAGGATTTGAACAATCCAATACAGATTTTGGCGGGAGGTTTGGGGAGGGGGGTGGGGGTGGGGCAGGGGAGTATAATACTTCCCTGCTGTGTGTACCGATCTCTCTCTCTCTCTCTGTGTGTCTCTCTCTCTCTCTATATATATATATATATAATTTTTTTTTTCTTCGCGACTTTATTAAAATGACAGGATGGTTTAGACGTTTTACATCTTGCTAGGTCTGTGTTCTACAGATCAGTCCACCTTGCCCATGTTTGAATGCCGCTCTCGCATATGTCTGTGTGTGACAATCTGTGTGTGTGTGTGTGTGTTCTGATCTTCAGATGGGAGGTAGATCCAGACTACTGTGAGGAAGTCAAACAGACACCACCCTATGACAGTGGCTCACGGCTCCTGAATGTCATGGATATGACCATCTTTGATTTCCTGATGGGTATGTAACATACGGCACAGGTCACTGCCAAAAGGGCTCTAGTGCATGTGGAATGATGATTGGGTAAGCAGCTCATTATGCCTTATCACTTTGTTCCCTCAGGAAATATGGATCGACATCACTACGAAACCTTTGAGAAGTTTGGCAATGAAACTTTTATCATCCACTTCGATAACGGCAGAGGGTGCGTAAGTTCAAATTAATAGATGTGTGGCATAGTTATATGCAGTTGAAAGCTTTAAAAATATCTACTGTCTTCCCTGTGCACCCACAGGTTTGGAAAACACTCCCATGACGAGATTTCTATACTGGTGCCTTTAAGCCAATGCTGCAGGTAGGTCTCCTTAAACCTTTGTGTTTGTTAGCCATGAAAAATGAGGCATCATTCTAATAGATGAACAAGCAATTGTTGTGCTGCAAAGATTTTGGTCAAACGTAATTACTGTCCATTTATGTTCCAGAGTAAAGAGATCTACCCATCTGCGACTGCAGCTCCTAGCTAAGGAGGAGTACAAGCTGAGCGAGCTGGTGGAAGAGTCTTTACTGCGAGACAAGCTGATGCCCATCCTTATAAAACCCCATTTGGAGGCCATGGACCGCAGGCTGCGAGTTGTGCTCAAAGTGCTCAGTGACTGCATTGAGAGGGACGGTTATAACAATGTGGTGGAAAATGACCTTGACAGTGCCACTGCTAACACAATCACAAGCACGAGGTAGTAACGTCCAATAGGAGTGTGTTTTTTTCTAGAGTACTATTGTGATTAATATAAAAGGAAAGTCTTGCAAAAGACTATTGATGCCACTTTTTGAATTCAGTGAATTCATAGGCTCTGTGTTATCCCCTAGCCATGTAAAATATATAGGAAACAAACAAAACAAAAAAAAAACAGAAATTATGTTTTAAAATAAAAGTTGTATTGCTTATTTTAATAGTGCATAGGAAAAAATACTGCTTAGGTTTTGTTCCGAGTACTGTTTTTAAATGTTGTTTCTTTCTACCAATTCCTTTTTTCTATCTAATACATTCCCCGGCCATTCTTCTTTATTTTATATATTTATATATGTATATATATATATATATATATATATATATATATATATATATATATATATATATATATATATATATATATATATATATATATATGCAGGAACAAATCACACAACAGCTCTCATTTCGACTACATTATCAAAAGCAGTCATTGAAGTATAGTCAATACAAATCATACATATCCAGATGAAATGATGTAAAGTCTTCATAAATACACATCTGAACCTGAGTCCTACCCTGGCTTGGGTTAGTCCTCTGCTAACAGTAGTTCCACATCACTAAACCACAAAGCGATTAGCACAGATGTCAGCCTATATTCCAAAGAGAGGCCCAGGTCCGATAGCAAGCAGGACTGTAATCTTTAGGTCAGAATTATTGAAAAACATAGCCATTGGAGTTTTGTAGGGAATCCAGTTCATCCATAACTTAAACGATTCGATCACAAGATTTACAGTAGTAATGCAAATTTGTAGGGAAGCTCGCTCGCTGGGTCCACCTTGAAAAGGGACTGCCTGCCTCCAATAGGAGTGGAATTAGCACCCCATGTAGAAATTATACCATTCCTGCATTTCTTATCCCAAATTACTGTCATATATGAGAATGGCCACTTGATTGTAAACCCTCTGATTACTGGCAACAAGCCAGGGACAGGAGTTGCCCTGCCACTGGTTTAAAAAACTTCCTATGACAGGTCTACTCATCATAACACTACTCATGTCATACTTCATTTCATACTTCTAACTTAATTTCAGCCTTCATTTAAAATACTTGATCTCAATTAAACATTTTTTTTGTATGCTCTGCCCTTCGCTTATCTTAGAAGAGAAAAGGAATAAGAAAGCACTCCGAACAAAGCCTAGAAACCCAGTCTTTGGTCATTTCAAGTTTGTCTGTGAATTGAAAAATGTTTGTCTTTTAAGAGCAGAAGAAAAAAAAATCAGTTCACGACAGAAAATCAGCCCTCAAATCCAATGCAACAGAATGCGGACGTTCAATATTCAGTTACCCAAAGCCGCTTGACATTTTTCGGATATCGTCTCTCAGTTGTTGATTTTACAGTCTGTAATCCAATTTCCACATTGGAATCAAGGCTCAAGTCTGTCTAATGTGGCTTCTTTTGGAGGCATATGAACAAAAGGCAAACATTTCACTGCTCTAGGTGTGGAATGTAAAGTGAGAATGTACTGTATGGCATTTGGAACCTTGGAATCATGTTGCTCCCACATAACCCCAATCCGTGACCAGTTAATACAGGTGTCTTTTTTATTGATCATTTTCTACCTATTTCACTTTTGACGTATGAGTTTATTACCTACATTTGTGACCTTTTACTGACACAAATATATATATATATATATATATATATATATATCACTAAAATACTCACTATTTCAAATATCTTTCTGCATTCCCCTAGAACTTACTTAAAACCACGCTTCTTTAAACATCCATCCTTGATTCTGTAGCATCCTTGATTCTGAACTTGAATTAGATTCTTCTAAAAAAAAAAGAAATCCACAGATAACTGGGCACAGGGGACTCCTGCAACATATGGACATTAAAATTCATGATCTTAGTTTAGACCATGCGTACATTTGGATATCAATTTGTGCTGAATTTTAAACTAGTATGTGGCCATGCAAGCTGTGAGGGTTGCTGCCAAGACATATCTGTGACTGCAGAGTTTGGCATGCAAGCTAGAACACATTTATCCAACTTACAAAATCTAATTTGTATTCGTTTTTTTATTACTTAGAAAAGTGTTAAATGTCAGGAAAACTACATCACAGACACTCGCAATGATTGTAAGAATGAAGGTAGGCACATTAATAACGTCTGTTGTGGGTTATCTTTTTATGCTCTATATTCCCCACAACCAAAGCTAGATTTCCAATTTGCTTTTTATGTTTCTATATCCCAGCCCAGCCCCAGACTTCCTGGTTGAACTGGGGCATGTCATTTGATAGCTGTTAAATGAGTCAGAAAAGACAGCAGTTGGGCTATACTTGAAAATAATTTATAATACTTAGCAAGCTATTTTCCATTTTTATTCAGATTTACTGGTACCAGTAATCTGCCACTTTTTGTTTTGTCAGTCAATAGTCACAAATAAAAAAAATAGAACAATGTAAAGTAGAATGTCCTGTGAATAAGGCACCACTAAGCGGTGAGTTGTCATAAGAGCCAGTAGAAATCCCAAAGCTGTTATCAACAAGGATGTGTTTATATTCCTCTTATCTCTTATCTGTTTGGCATTTCCAAAGATTCTAATATTATTGCAATATAAATGTATGTGTATATATATATTCTCTATGTTAAAGTAGTTTGACCTGAATTCAAGATCAGCCGTCCAGCTCCACAGTAGTTCCAGATATTTGAGGAATTGCAATAACACCCCAGATGTATGGAAATGTCAGCTTTATTCAACCCGTTTATATCACATGAACAGGCTTTGCTCGCTTGGTGTAGTCATTTACTGTCCTTTTGCTACACAATGAATGATACTGGAGTCACAGCACTCACAGAAGGCAGTCAGGTACAGGTGTGCACCAGTCAGGGGGAACCAGCAATGGCCTTCAAAGGGCTCAGGTCACAAGTCAAATACCAAAAACAGTCTGTGGTGTGCCTATGCATTGAGTGCATGCATTACTCACAGCTTCTCCAATATCATGGCTAGAACTAGGAGAAATGGTTCAATGTAATTCAAGCTGACCTAAACATTACAATGTCGGTCTTGTTATTTTAATTTGATGTTTTTTGCTTTTTTTATTATTATAATGTCTTAGAACTGAATAAAACTAATGATGGAAATATTATCAGTTCAATAACCAATTTCATGTCCAGCCCATAATACAGGAAGTACAGTATGCATGTGTATCTCTCTCCCATGGAAAGAAAGACCCATCTTTCATATCTGTTGTGTATTTTTTTTAACTTGTGTATCAGCCACACGTGTGCTATGACTATTTGTTCAAAATCATGATGTGTTTGATTAAATTATGATACACTTCTTAATCATGGTACTTACTTTGAACCCACATGTTATGTCAAGGTACTTAGAGTGTACTTCACATACATCTGTATTACTGTGCTAATATTATTATCTATTGTACCTCTTATGTGTTCTAGACGATTATGAAATCTTGCATTAATTCACTGTAAGAAATCAAACAGATTGTTTAAAGACCCATGTAGGAAAATGAGCAAGTCTGTATTTTTCAAAAGCTTTATTTTCGTTGTGTTTTGTAGACTACTAATGAAAGAATATTGTATCCTCCAAATGTCATTTTTTTCATTTCCTGTAATACACTTTAGGAAACTCCTTTTGTGGCATTTAATCATATCATCCCATAAAGGTGATCAAGTCTTAAAATCTCAATTCAGCGACAAACATGTCTATACTTTTATTGTATTATATATATATATATATATATATATATATATATATATATATATATATATATATATATATATATATATATATATAATACAATAAAATATATAAATATATTAATTTTTTATTGTTATTTATTAAACTCTAAATGAGAAAATACAAATATAAAGAAGGGGATTCGATTTAGTTTTTAGTTTGAAGTCCAGATGTCAACCTCATGCTGAACTTAAAGGTTTAGAAAGTACAATGTACATTTCAATGTTGTTGGACAGCAGAGTGCAAATGCTAAGAAAAAAAATGTACATTTACATTTATAAAAATACAACTGAAAGTTAACATAGTACCTGTGCAATGACAGAAATGCTTGAATGTTGGGTTCACTAAATGAAATGAAAATGTACATCTGGATAGGGAAACAAAACGTGGTTGCAGCTCTTTTTTCATTTAGACTGTGGCAGTAGATTTGCTGCTTGGTTGTTTTTCTTGTCTGATTTTCATAGCTCTATGTAAATAAATATAAATAGTTGGAGAACGAAAATGCTGCTTTCTGCAGCCATAGACTTCAATTTCCTTTGCAGTGTTTCTGTGGAATTTGTTTGCAACATGATACAAGTGCAATAAAGATATGGTAACTGTTTTGTCGTCTGTGTTTTAAAAGTGCTTTCTGCTTCTGTTTGCTGTCTGGAATCCATGTCCTTGTTCACTGGAGAGTAAGACCCATTTCCAGTTATTACATTAGGTGGTGAAGGTGGCCAGGGGTTAATGCTGTCCCCATGGCCAGCTAAATTCAAGCACTTTGCTTTGCATTATATTCTGTTCACATGTTCAAACCCATTTTCTCTTCCATTTTTGTTCCTTGGTAAAATAAATTACATAAAGCCCAAATATAATCTTCCTCCTTGGATTGAAAGCAAAGGTCGTTCGGAGAGAAACGATCACCAACATGAATGGAAAGTGAATCCTCTTCATTCATCATTTACTGCTGGTTTCAAACAGCTCCCAATGCAGCGAGGAGTGTGAACCATTATCTAAGCATTAAGGAACAATTGTGACCAGTCATATACAGTGCCTTGCAAAAGTATTCAGACCTCTGACCAAATCTCTCATATTACTGAATTACAAATGGTACATTGAAATTTCATTCTGTTTGATATTTTATTTTAAAACACTGAAACTCAAAATCAGTTATTGTAAGGTGACATTGGTTTTATGTTGGGAAATATTTTTAAGAAAAATAAAAAACTGAAATATCTTGCTTGCATAAGTATTCAACCCCTGTGCTGTGGAAGCTCCCAGTTTACACCGATGAAAGAAATTGCCCTAACGAGGACCATTGGCATCCACCTGTGAACCATTAAAGTTGCTGTCACATTTTCTGGATAAAAAACCCCACTGTTGAAGGATCATTGGTCAGGCTGTGAATCTGAAGGAAAATGAAGACCAAAGAGCATTCTACAGAAGTTAGAGATAAAGTAATACAAATGCATAGATTAGGGAAAGGGTACAAAATAATATCCAAGTGTTTGGATATCCCAGTGAGCACAGTTGGATCAATAATCAGGAAGTGGAAGCTGCATCACACCACCCAGGCACTGCCAAGAAAAGGCTGTCCCTCAAAACTCAGCGCTCAAACAAGGAGACTTGTGAGAGAAGCCACAGAGAGGCCAACAATCACTTTGAAGGAGCTACAGAGTTCAGTGGCTGGGAGTGGAGTAATGGTGCACCAGTCAACCATATCAAGAGCTCTGCATAACACTGGCCTGTATGGGAGGGTGGCAAGAAAGAAGCTGTTACTCAAAAAGTACCATCAGAAAGCACATCTGGAGTTTGCCAGAAAGCATGAGAGTGACCCAGCTACGATGTGGGAAAAGGTTTTGTGGTCAGATGAGACCAAGATAGAGCTTTTTGGCCAAAACTCAAAGCACTATGTGTGGCGCAAACCTAACACTGCCCATGCCTCAAGACACACCATCCCTACAGTGAAGTATGGTGGTGGCAGCATCATGCTGTGGGGATGCTTCTCATCAGCAGGGACTGGGCATCTTGTTAAAATTGAAGGAATGGATGGAGCAAAATACAGGGAAATACTGCAAGAGAACCTGCTTCAGTCCGCTAAAAAACTAAAGCTTGGGAGGAAATTTACCTTTCAGCAGGACAATGATCCCAAGCACAAGGCCAAAGCAACATTGGAGTGGCTCAAGAACAAAAAGGTGAATGTCCTACAGTGGCCCAGTCAAAGTCCTGATCTCAATCACATTGAGAATCTGTGGCACTATTTGAAAATTGCGGTCCACAAGCGTCGTCCAACCAACCTGAACAACCTGGAGCAAATCTGCCAAGAAGAATGGGCCAAAATCACTCCGGCACTGTGTGCAAAGCTGGTACATACTTACCCCAAAAGACTTAAAGCTGTTATTGCAGCGAAAGGTGGCTCTACCAAATATTAATGTGTGGGGGTTGAATACTTATGCAAGCAAGATATTTCAGTTTTTTATTTTTCTTAAAAATATTTCCCAACATAAAACCAATGTCACCTTACAATAATTGATTTTGAGTTTCAGTGTTTTAAAATAAAATATCAAACAGAACGAAATTTCAATGTACCATTTGTAATTCAGTAATATGAGAGAATTGGTCAGGGGTCTGAATACTTTTGCAAGGCACTGTATATGGCATTTATAATGACGGGCTTAACTGGTGATATTAGCACTAGTATAAGAAAGTAAGATGGATCAAACCAAAATGATGAGATTAGGATCTTCCAAAGTGTTCCTGCTATCAATTAGCAATACACCTCAGAGATCATGCCACTTCTCTACGCTGATCAAAGCTACTACTAAAGCTAACTACTGTTTCAGTGTCAATGATTCTGATCTCAACCCCTCCCACTAGAATCTATGTAGCCCAGGCTACTTACAGGTAAGGAAACGTCTGATAAAATGCTAGGGTTGAGTGCAGTCATTAAATGTCCTTGACATACTGCTGCACAGTTTTACCGGCTCCAGTAATGGTTTGCCCCGGGGGGGCTGAGAGTAAAGCCCCTTGTTCCAGGCAGGCGGGTGAGAACTCTGTCAATGACATTATAAAGTGAAGCACGCAGCGATTTCACACTCACACAGATAATGTCATGCAGTCTGGCCGGCGATTATCCTGTATCAGCAAAAGTGTGAAGCAAGAATAAATGAGAAGTCATGCCTATCTGCCTAAAACTGTAAAATGGGAATACTTGTCAGATTCAGGGTTTTTTTGGTTTTTTTTGCAATACTTTATTAAGTCTGCTCCAAGCACCACTTGCTAGTTCAGGGTCAATGCAGCATTTCATAAGCTGAATTTTAATGGCCATGTACTACTGAAGCAATTTTCTATCTTTGTATTACTAACCAGCCAGGTTTGTCTGCCCTTGAGTAGCTAGAAGATATGCCCTTGAGTGTCAGTAACCCAAACAATGCCAGGGCCTGATACAAAACGATAGCATCCCTGCATTTTAACATATTCATTCAAGGTAGGCCAACAATCCCATACACAAAGTGAAGTCTATCCCGATGTGGAACAGTTTTAAAAAATATATACTGTATATATATATTACTCTTTCATGGTTTCCTATTGAATTACTGTATATTTAGTTCATGTAAAGAACAACTGCTGATACATAATCCTATTAAACACTTAAATGTCTAGCCTAAAGTTATCTATCTTTAAAGGTTTAGTTTAGTCCACATTTCTATTACATTTTCTTCACTTAGGAAAGTCTCGAAGGTACTACACTACAGAGCAGCATCTTCTCCTTTCAACAGCACTTCGCACAGGCTGTGCTATCCTGCTTCACTGAGACTATGACACACGTGAATGTCAAAGGGTCCAGTATTTACTCTGAAAAGAAAAATAAGTAATGACCCACTGTCACAAAGACGGCCGGAGTGGGTGGTGTCAGACCAGAGCCAGGAAATAAATAAACAAAACGAGAGGTAGAGTTTGGTGAAGCTGAGCGAATGCTTTCGCTCAGCATTTAATAAATAAACAGAACAGAAAATAAAAGGTTTTAAACACAAAACAGGACACGGCACTTGCGCCAAAATAAATAGACAAACAAAACGTACTAAACACTTAACAAACGGTGCACGGAGAGACAAACAAACACGGTGAGTACAAACACTTCTAGATTATCTCTCTCTCTCTCTCTCTCTCTCTCTCTCTCTCTCTCTCTCTCTCTCTCTCTCTCTCTCTCTCTCTCTCTCTCTCTCTCTCTCTCTCTCTCTCTCTCTCTCTCTCTCTCTCTCTCTCTCTCTCTCTCTCTCTCTCCCGTTCTTTCGCCCTGAACATCCAACCCCGACTGAATGAAACGTGCATCTATATATACTGTTGTGCTGGGATTCAATTACTAATTAATTATTCACTTGAATCCCAGCACGTGAATTAATTCTGTGCAACCCCGTGCTCACATATTACTTTTAACCAGCACGTGAAGTGATTTGTGCCCTCCTCGAGCCTGAATACAAATCTACCCTTTTTAAATACACGTGAAACACAGACCCATTTATATCCCGTGTACCAATGACTATACACCAACATTAACACACGCACGCAACATACAACACATAATATGCACACAGGGGCGGGGCACATTGCCACACCCACCCAAGTTAGATTTGAACAATTTTAAGCTAGGAATACATTAACTTGGGCCTACCTTTCATTGTGTTAATCCAATATTTTAATTAATTAATTAATTTATGTATTCATTTATTGGTCCCTAGGAGCAGGAGACACAATCAGATCTTGTTAAAATCCGTACAATTTCCTTATGTTTTTTTTTTATTATTTTTATTTATTTTATTTTTGTTTTAATTACAAGGGGCGTCTCTATATATGTTACAAGATGTGATTCTCAGACAACATCAAGGGCCCTTGTGTGGATGTGCATTCAATTATTTTGTGATGTTTTTACCAAGGTCTGAGAGTCTCTTCCTTTATGTAATTTTAACTGAGCAGAAATACTAAGATGCAGGAGAGTAACTTATGCAGCTGAAAGGATCCATCCCCTGAGATAGTTTCTGCCTTACTTATTTGTGTTTGGCTGCTGGGTTTTGCTGTTGGAGTTTGAAGTCCAATGTAACAGATTAACTTTTTATCAGTGTCAACTCCCCGTAAGACAGATACAAAGGAATTAACTAGCATCGCCTCCCTATACCCTTCTGTAACGGATGCAGCTTCTTTTGGCCTCAATCCAGTCAATATGTTCTGAAATGACTGGGGAAGAAAGGCTGTATTGTATAAATTGAACAAAAGGGGGTAAACCAAAAAACGATCTATTTAATTCCTTTTTAATATATTCTATTTTAAAATTAATCTTGGCAGATGTTACATGGGCAAAAGCCAAAGGAAGCCTATGGCAAAATTTCTCCCCAGGGAAAAGTGAAAAGGCTAGGTTGCTACAGCAGGCAGAAAGATTTAATTTGATAAAGCCCCATACCAAATATTCTACTGTTGCCTAAGCAACCCAAGCAGTTGGACGGCTGTCAGTACCACGCATCATAAATTGACTCTTCTGTGTAGCCATACTTGATGTACCCAAAGGTGTCATACGTACTTCCCCCACTAGATGGCAGCAGCAAGTATTGTGGCTTTCTAGTTGGTTAGCACAAGATGGGTGTGCTGCATAGGGTAATAGATTTGGTTCCTTATTATCAGTTAAATAAAATAAGTAATAATGCAGGACTGTATTCACACGAGTTTCTAAACTCCAAATTGAAAAACACTAAGAAGTTTGCATTTGTTTTTTTAAATGCTAAAGAATATTTTACTAACATGTTGAAAATATGTTTCATTTTCTTTTAATGGTTAGTTCATTTTGGAACATGTTTATCATTTTCAGGTTCAAATACAGTAATATGATCATGTGAGCAGGTTGAGAACACATAGTTATTCTTATTCTTCAAGCTCACTTTTTAAGTTGTATCTTCTTCTGGATGTTTGACAAACCTATAGCAAATTAATTGATGGGATTTCTACAGCTAGTTGGGAGATTGGGTGTATTCTAAAAAATGTCTCGTCAAAAAAAAGCTAACAATAAACCACATGAGCGTATGATCACTGGTTATCTATTTAATCAAAGTTCCATACATAGTTGGACACGACCCAATGTCATTGCACTAGCAAAAAAAAAAAAGGATTCCTCTAGTGGTAACATTTCATTATATAGATACGTTTCCGTTGAATGTGTATCAGTTAAAATAATTATAAAATAAATCTAGTATGTGTGCAAATATGCATATGTAAAAAAAGATCTACGGATGTTGAAATGGGTTATATTGTGGTTAGAATTGCTTCTCATTAGTAGTAATATTTTTAAAGACCATTTTAAATATCCTCTTAGTTAAAATCATTCATTCTTGCTTTATTTGGTTTAAATATAAATTCAGGCTAGAAGACGGGAATGGATAAAATCTTCATGAACAAATCCCCTGATTCCGTCTGGTTCATGGAAACTTGGACGCCGTTCCCATGAAGAGAAGGGTTTCTCGGGCAGGAAGTTTACCGCAGTGCACAGTACTGTGAGGGATCAATAACGACCCTGTCCAGGGCTCTCACAGGATGTGGTTAGCTGGCTAAATGCATCCCTAACTGCACATTTATTACATGTCTGCTTTTCTCTGTTCACTAGACCGCTACCTAAAGCTTTGACACATGCACAATTGGACACTGTTATCATCAGCAAGGAAAAAGCATGTGTCAAATATATAAAATCTCTCTCATACCTCTTCTTCAAAAGGTGTCAATGAATTTCATATGATGTAATTACTTGATATATATATATATATGATGTGTTCCTGAGAGAAGCAGAGTTTTTACTTGTGCTCTTGATGGAATCCCCCCTGCTGTTTATTGTCTGAATGAAAATAACTGTGCATCAAAGGTCAAAGGACATTAATGAATTGGAATGAATTGATTAATAAACCTTACTTGTCTCAGCAGTTTATTAAACTCAATCTCCCTTTCAGCAGATGGCACTGTGGACTTAAAGATAAGAAACTGTACAGATCAATAGAGGTCCCCTCACCCAATCCATTTTATTGGTTTATCAGATTGATTTTGTCATTCTATCGGTGTCACAGGAGTGTGTTGTTATCAGTCCCTGTAATAATTTAATATATGTAATAAAAGCACATATACACATCTGAAATGTAATTGAATCAGTCCAGGATTTTACTTTTTGGGTCTTGTAGTTTGGTTCAGATATTCAGATTACAACATGCCTGTCTATGCATGTTTTCCATATCCTACAGTAGAATGCTAGAAAGAAGACTAGGGCCCAAAAGGACAGACTAAAAGCATGTAACCTGTCCTGAATATGAAAAAGCTGTCTGGGATTCATTTTGTAGTGACTTGGCGCCACCTAGAGTTTTAATCATGCAGAAAAAAACAATGAAAAAAGAAGAGGGTATGTCCCTGGATGGGAAAGGACAGAATTCTTTCCAAACGTATTCAGTAAAGTACAAATGTGTTAGTGCTGAATATATTATATTTTAAAATCTGTATTTAGCCCACTTTCCTATTGGAGCCTGTTAAAATGGCACACACACACATTTTCCTTTGGCTTTTATTTGTTTTTTAAAATGCTCTAGACTATAATACCCAATGTCCATCTGCCAAATTTGACACTGCTATGTAAAAACTGCAGCATCAAAAGCAAACCACAAAAAAAAAAAACCCAGAGTTGTGTTTTATTATAATTTGGCTTTGTCAATAAGTATTATTTATTTCTTAGCTGACGCCCTTATCCAGGGCGACTTACAATTGTTACAAGATATCACATTATTTTTTTTAAATACAATTACCCATTTATACAGTTGGGTTTTTACTGGAGCAATCTAGGTAAAGTACCTTGCTCAAGGGTACAACAGCAGTGTCCCCCAGCTGGGATTGAACCCATGACCCTCCGGTCAAGAGTACAGAGCCCTAACCACTACTCCACACTGCTGCCCTAAGTAGTTTCAATTCCATTATTTCTAGGTGGGAAAATAACATTGGGTTCCTTTCATGAAGCAGAACGTGTCTTCGATGAAGGTTGTATTGAGCTTCATTTCCTAATGCCAGCATTCTTCATCCCAGCTTAATTTAAATGAAGATCTCTCTGTTTTTCTCATTTACTGTCACTGTACAATTATTAAAAATAATTGTATTTAAAAAAGTATATGGTAATTTATCAACATTGAATAAATCACACAAAGACGCAAATGTCCTCACATTTCCATACACAGAAGAACACAGCCAAAGGAGACGTTTGCAGGTTTGACAAAGGTCAGAGCAAGCCAAACCCAAACTACTAATACAATCTGTACAGTACTGCATGTAGCTGCTGTACTCATTCCCTATACTGTGATTGATTCCCCCAGTAGCTCAAAAATGGAAGCAATTAACAATGCAAAGATTTAAATTCACTTCATTGTAGAGATAGTTGTTACCGGACTGGTTACCAGTGTATAGCCACTAACAAATATTAAATATTTAAGCCAGGGCAACCCCTGTCCTCACTTTTCTACTTGTCAACATGCTAAGAATTCTTAGGAGACGGGTATTTTTAGAATCCCACATCAAGGCAAGTTCATTTATGAAAACCCCAGGGAAGCTATGGCAGAAGGTACTGGGTTTCTAAATGTGTCCATCTTATGTTGGGGGGGGGGGGGGATCTCATAGCTAGATTTACATTGATTTTCACAACAGTAGCTTATCAATGTTAATGTGTTTTTGAAGAATGGCAACAGAAGTAACCAAGCAGCACGGTAGGCCAACATAATGCAAATGGCCCCAGACTATGAAATAGATTTTGAGGAAATTGCGTCATGGGAATGCATGACCCAGTCCATGGGATCTTGACTCCAGAGAGCCAGGAGGCACATTGAAATGGTTTGTTGTGTTTCTTATTTTTTGATTTTTGTCTATTAGCTGTTTACATGCCCTATGACTCACCATGCATGCTCCACTTAAATCCTGTAAGGGAGCACATTTTCAATGGCTCTTGGGAGTGTTTTTGAACTAAATTTATGCTGTGGCTGTATTGTTGTTATCTTTCATTCACAATAGTAGCAGGGAGGTAAAGAATAATTACTGCACAGTCTAGTACATAGCTGCTCCACTGTAGTGAAATTAAGACATTAGTCTACACAGTATGCTATCCAGTCGCCTCCACGTGGTTAAAAATGTATTCATTATGTGCTGAATGGATTTAGCAAGCACACATGGCTTCGATGACAATGCAATCAACCATTATTGAACCTAATTGCAATTAGCACTACAACCTGGAATGGGAATGCTTGGTTTAATTCTTTCTACCAAGTTAATGATTTTCTGTTGCACTAAGGGGACTTGTAAAAAGATGCATCCGCTACATTTCAGATCTGCTCCTCCTATTTAAACAGAACATGCAGTAAAGCTGTATGAATCACATGCAACAACTCAGTGATGATTATTGTAACTGTTCAGAACTATTTAAAGTACCACAGTGTTTCTAGCAGTGCTTCAGTTAATATCCTTATAACAGGATTTAATATATAATACAATGGTATATGTGTGCCCACTTTTGTATACATAGAAAATCAAAGAAAATGCATTGAATTAAACATACAAGCTTGATAAAGTAACAAGATCTGTGCTCTACACCCTTGCATTTGTGATTGCGCTAACCCCACCCCCATGTGTTATATTAACTATAGTAGTAGTATAGTATATTGTAATAGTACTAAAGTAGACTGTAGTATTACTAAAGCAATTTTAGCAGATATATATACGAATTGATTTGAAGTGTCTAGGTATGGCAAAGTCTTAAAAAGTGTCATATTTCAACCTTGAGGCTTTTTTTTCTTTCTTTTTTTTTAAAGATATCAATAGAGTAACTGAAGCAGTTTTTGATATAAATAAATAAATAATAATAATAAACAGGTGTTTTGTGGCCACACCCACAACACACCCGTACCCACTTTATTAATTCAATCCGGGAAGAACTATCGAATATATATAGCCTACTGAGCCCATATAAGCGCTCGATAGTATACTTCGAAAAAGGCCGTTTGAACAGCAACATGCTTTTAAAAATGATTGGTAAAATTGTTTAAATTTGCGTTTCCATTTTATTATTTTCTTTCCTAGATTGTTAAAGCATAGGGATGTTGAACTTGAATAGCAATACATTAATACACAATGCTGATTTATACTTTTATACCAGATTAGCAGGCCCATATTAATGAGTTGGATATGTTTTAATTTATTGCATTTTAATTCTCGATTCTGTATTTATGCGGTGTTTCTTTTTTCATTCATTTCTATTGATATCCGATATGTGCCCTCTTTTAGCCAGATTTTCACTCTCCTTACGCACCTGCTATAGTCCCATGTAACCTTCTGTTTTCCGCAACAATTTGAATTATTGATTTAAAGAAAGAACGGTATGTTGGTAACTTCGTGTATTCTTCTTCATCGTCTTAATTTTTCTGAAATGATTACTAATTTGGCATTCCATATCGCTATGCCTTTGTTGTTAGTTTCATCTTTAGAATGAATAATATTGACATGCTTTAATAAATCCAATAATCTTCTCAAGCATTTTTTTTTTTTTTTAAGACGCCTGATCCTTCGAGTTCGCAATGTACAGTTTCTGGTTTGGATCATTTGTTGGAGAAAACCCCAAAACCCCAAGCGCTATTAAACTGCTAGCGTATTGTTGATGTCAGCTATCAGCTTTATCCATTCTCGGGATCAAAGCCCACACAAGGCGTTTACAGCCCGGAGCTATTTTCCTTTCCCTTGCCCGCCTGACAGTAGTCCCTCGCAATTCTCTGTTCGCTCCTCTTTGAACACAGATCATTCCTTTTAGTCACGGAAATGCAATTTATGTATATTATACTGTATTATAGATTAAATCTGCGGAACTTGCATTATTGGCTGCAGCTTCCGTAGTTTGTTGTTGTAGAGGATAGAAACAAAAATGTGTCGTTTTAGCAGTGGATAATAACGCTATAACATACACCCAGACACTCATCAAGGATCAAACTAGCGTGCGCAATACTTTATTAATGCTAGGTGTGCTATGTTGTTTTCATGTGTTTGGTTTTGTAGCTGGGAATGGGGGCACGCTTGCTTGTTCTGTACATAGGACCACCCAGTAAGTGAGTTTGAGGGAGAGACTTGCTACTGCTTGACCACGCCCAGGGTTCAAACGTTCATGAGAGAAAGAACTAACCGATGTATTCTGTTATTAGCAGCCTTGTTTTACAAGCAGATTGGAAAAGAGAGATACGTCTCCCAACAGACTGCTGGTTGGTGGCTGCGTGCCTATAGGACTTCATGATCCAGAGTTAAGGGGCTAGAAAAAAATCTACCTCACCACCAGGTTAAGCGTAGTCTTATTTATAACAATCTGAGAAGGACTCTCAGTGCCTCTCTAACAAACAAACAAGAGGTTACTGGTCAAAAAAATACCATTTTTCTGTTTGTTTGGGGTTTGATTGTTTGTTTTTTGTTAACAGTCAGAAAAAAAACAACCTGGATAATGTTTGATAATTCTCAATATCCTTATAACTGTTTCAATTATGATGGCGATGACTTTCTAACATGTAGCTCAGATGAAGAGAAGCACATATCCAGACCTGCATACAGGTAAGTGCAGCAGTGCTCCTGTTACCTTACTGAAGTCTCTCTTTACTGATCAGTAATATGCTTCTATAGCAAAGTGTTGTGTATCCAGTGCAGCTGCCTGTTAGGTTTACTGTATAGGGATAATCATTTTACACCAAAATACAATGAAGTCCTATATAACAGTATGCTAAACTATAGGGTTTTTTTGGTTTTTTTGTTTTTTTTTTCTCACCTATAATTGTTATTTATTACACTGATTACATTTTAACTGTATGTTTCTGGGGGAACAGAGAAGCAGCATAATATGATCTTCATATTAAGATGATACTGTTAAGTTTTATTTAGTTATAATTTATATGTACGTGTTTTTAATTAAATTAAATCAATCTATCAATATGTGGCACTGTAAGTCGGCATTTATATTGATGCTATTTACAATTTATAAAAATGAGTCATTATAAAGAATTTCTCAAGTTTAAGAAAAAAAAATATTGCTTATATTACTGTTTATTATTATTATTATTATTATTAATAATAATAATAATAATAATAATAATAATAATAATAATAATAAGTGTCTTGTTTTCATATAAGTTTATTTGCATGATTTAGAAAATGGTGCCACATATTTTTTTTCCCCTTTAGAAATGTATTTATAGCATTTCTTCATGAAAATGTTATTTATAATAAATAGCTACCATCACTAGCCCATTCTATATATATATATATATATATATATATATATATATATATATATATATATATATGTATATATATGTTAAATTAAAAAGACAGAGATACTTTAATTTTACATAAGTTTATGATTTGGAAATGTATATATATATATATATATATATATATATATATGGAAGCTAATTTCATCAAATTTTACAGTATTGGATGTAAAAGAGGTCTCTGTGATATTTGGAAACAGACAAATATGATTTTGTATTGGTCCAATAAAAAGGGTTTTCAACAGCAACCTTTTGAACAGCTTGGAAATAGTATTTTTTAGCTTTATACTTTAATATAAAATAGGAAAATGCTACACCACATTGACCATCGTTTATGTCTTGATCAGTTACATAGCTCTCATCGCAATGGCCATCCAACAGAGTCCTGGAACCAAAGTTACCTTGTCTGGTATCTATGATTTTATCATGAAGAAGTTCGCTTACTACAGATCCAATCAAAGAGCGTGGCAGAACTCCATCCGACATAACCTGTCACTTAACAGCTGCTTTGTAAAGGTGAGCTGCCCTTGAAGTATCTGTGCATGTTTACTCCGAGGCTAGGATTTACTGTTCTATACAGGAATGCGAGGTGCAACACAAACACTACACCTGGCATCCTGTTTTATTATTGGTAAGCTACTTAAACCCCAAGTCATACAAGCAAAGCAAAACAAAATATGTCAAAACTAGTTGTTTTGATTACTTTCCTTGAACTCAAAGTAGACAGAGATATCCTCATATTTGAGAAATTACCAAAGAAATTTAAGAGATTATTATTGAAAATATTATTAATAATATTTTCAATAATACTGAATTTAAGTGTAAATGATTGCAGATGTCAACATTACCTCTTTCGAACAGTAGGTGTATAAAATGCTTACAGATAAAAAGTACAGTATAGTAATGCTTGCAGACAAAACTACTGTTCTACCAACTGACCAAATGGTACGCATCACACAGAAGACATCAGAACTATACAAAAGTGAATTACACAGATTGCACCGTGTTTATTTATTGACTTAATTTGTAGTTTTGTCTGACAGGCTGACATTTAAACTTTTAAACTATATGCATTGACTATTAGCAAGCAGAAAATTAATGTGCATGTTAACCAAACTTTTTAATGTATGTCACAAAAAAAAAAAAAAAAAAACTAAGAGCATAACATGCTTTATTGTGTTGCTGTTTATTACTATAGTTGGTTTGGGAATTTATAAGGGCACAATTCATTAAACGTTTTACCAATTACATTATGTTTATTGTACATTTTTATTTCCCAAACATTTTCCCCACAGCTAATAATAAGAATGAAGTGTTAAGTGTTGCTGTATCTTTAACTGCAGGTTCCCAGAACAGAGGGCAACGAGAAAGGGAAAGGAAACTACTGGACGTTTGCAACAGGCTGCGAATCCATGCTGGATCTCTTTGAAAACGGGAACTACAGGAGAAGAAGGAGGAGGCGCAATATGAAATCAGGATACAGAGATGAGACGGATCAGAGTGACGGGCCCCCATCCCCAGAGCTGCCCTCTGCACTCGGGGGATTCCATGACAACCATCTGGGGACTGGGTCCAGGCAGCAGGAATCAGACACTTTCTATCCCAGTGACACCGGCCACCAGCAGGTTCAGGTAAACTCCAACCTGCCAAAACCTGACTCTGAAATCAAGTTCAGCATTGATTACATCCTCTCAGCCCCGGACCCAATGCCAGGGCTGAGACCCCACTTCAGTGGGACGGTTAGCAAAGTTCACCAGCTGGAGCCACAGCACATCAACCTGCATGTCTGGACAATGTGAAACTAGAGCCCTGTCTTAATAGGAAAAGAGTTGGGAGGCATTATAACACCTACAGGCATTATCAGCCCCGTCCTTCCAAATAGTAGCAGTGTAGTTTTTAGTTTCTGTACTGGTGTGAGATTTGATTATTTAACCCCTGAACCTCTCCCAACACAGCTGTCTGTCCAGAACCATGCAAGAACAATAAAATGTAAGAAAAGCCAAGCTGGATCATGGTGTTTTACAGATCCACACTGTACAGGGTTTTTAAAGGGATCTGTGTCGTGCACAGGAACCGGGAATTCCTCAGAGGATTCGGAAAAGACATCAGAGGAAAAAGTGGTAACTGGCACAAATATAACAATTGTAATTAACATCACTCTATAATGATCAGTTACCATGTACAGGACCATGTGCGTTGTAGGATGCCGGGCTGGTCAACTGTATCTAATCACTTAATACATGGTAGCTCTAAAAACTGTAAATACTTAAACGCAGGCAGCTTGATCAATAGAGACAAAATAAGAACTAGGTTGCTAAAAATAAAAAATACAAAATGATTAGACACAGAATTGTGCTTCCATTTTAAAATGTTTTTTTTTATTATTATTTTTTTTACATTTTTTGTTTCTCAACTATCACCCAATCAATTCTAATAATTAAAAAAAAAACATCTTTAAGACTTCACCTTAACTTGTTGTTTCAAACTATTTTGCTTTGCATAATGATTTTAAGTAAAATGCTCTGAGAATGTATTCTTTGAAGTGTATTTGTAAAAAGGTTCAAAAGGGATGACCAAGCTGTCAGTGTGTCCCTCTTACCTGTACTGAAAACCCTTAGCAAGCTAATGGTGTTTCATACTGTATATATGGTGTAGATTACTACAACTGTATTTTTAATTTGAGTTGTTAAGGCAAAAATGTGCAAAGCAAAAATGATATCCCCGAACCAGTGCATGGTAACAGGCTTCACTGACTAAATGTAATGTATAGTACAGCAGTTCATAATTAGGGGTTCTGGATTTAGGGTTTTTTTTAATCTTATTTCTTAATTTCTACTGTCCAAACAGAATTTTAAAAATTGTGTTTTAACCGGATTTCACATGTAAATTCTTTAAAAAAAAAAAAATAAAGAAAGAAAAAAAGAACATTAATCAACATATTGTATGTACAGTATTATTAACTAATGATCAAGATCCTTTTTGTAAAATAAAATGTTGTTTCCGTTTTTATTGTGTGTGATGAATGGAAATATAATTGAAAACTCTATTTGAAGTATTAATAAAATATAATAAAAATATAATAAAAAAAAATAACCTGATTTCACCAAGTTTTCACCAGTGCGTATGTACAAAAATAAAGACTGACTAAACCTGCTTTGTAATATTAAAGGTTTTTTTCCCATTGTTTTGTTTTTTTTTAAATCAGAACCCTTGTTCATTTAACTTTGTTTTTACAAGATACTGCTAAATATGATTACAACCATGCAAAACTGTCTAAAATTATTTTCCTTGTGTCTGGGATTTAGGTATAAATGTCATGTAAAAAGTGTATAAAAAAAATAATGTTACAGCACTTAATAATTCATACTATGGGAACAGATAGGCAGAGCAGACAAATACAAAATTATAGTTTTCGAGGAATATATACTTAAATCTGATTAGTAATTCTAAGGAGGTAAATATAAAGAAAGTAATGTAAATATCACAAAAGGCTCTCTTACTACATACTTGACACAATTTTTTTTTAGTACATTCTAGCAAGATGGTCATATTTATCTTATTTAGTACGCTTGTGTGTAATTCTCTAAAATACATTACCGAGTTTTGAAATTTGCTTTATGAATAATATAATGTGATGCTCTATTTCAGTAATGTATTCTCCATCCACAGTAAGACAATAAACATACAGATTTGCTTTTCCTTGGCTTGCCTAAGAAACTTAAGGGGCACTGTAGAGAGAAAAAAAAATACTAAAATAATCTTTGGATATGACAGAGGACTTGAGTGTTTTTTTTACTCTTTCTGAAGGCAATTAAGAAATAGACAAATGAAATAAGTCTAACCTTGTGTAAACCCTTCTAAACCCTACTGTGACCTTTTCAATTCAAGTGAAATTGCAACATACCAGATTTATTCCTAATAGTTCATTTAAATACAATTTATTCATAAAAAAATTACATTTTAAGACGGACGGTTAACATTTCTTTTTGTGCAAAGGGATATCAATCATTATACGTTTTCCCGGGAGTGAAGGGACATTTTTCAATTTAACCTTTATATTATATTCTGACTACATCCAGCAGGTTTCAATGCACTTAACATGAGTGGCATTTAATATACTAGAACACTTGCAAGGTGAGGGTTAGATGTGACCTTATTCAAATGCTGAAGCCATTACAATGCCATTCTTAATGCAATTATAATTAAACACTCTATGCCTTCTTGCAAATCCTCTGATCGATCATTGATATTAACATTAATATTGTATTGCCCCCTAGCAAATGTTTACCACTAGAGGTGTTATGGATCAACAGATTTCCATTAACAAAGTTGGTCATGTATTGCCATATGCTAGGGATATATTTAGGTAAATTAACTTAGCATAAATGTGGCGGCTGCTGGTTGAAACACAAAGCACTCAAAGCTAAACATGCATGCAGTGTACAGGGAATACAGACTTGAGCCTCCTTAGGAGATACAGGAAGCTACTCTTTGTCTGTTTAAAATATTTCCATTAAAATATGGAATATGTTTTCTGCATGGCTTATATTTAATTGTGTACTAAAAAAAAAAAAAAACACAAAACAAACAAACAGGAGTGTATTGTGAGAAACGCTGATGTATCTTGAAACTTGTTAAACACTGCAAGTGAATTTAAATATAAAGGGTTTTGGTGCAACAACAAGATTTCCAGCTTGGCGACCACAACAAAATTACAAGAGAAATTGGGAAGGCGATGAGCTGCAACTTTATTAAAACCTGAACAGTAAACAGAAATAGGTCATTTAATTTTATACTTCTGTGGGTTTTTTTGTTTTTTTTGTTTAATCTGTTGCTTGAAGTACTTAAGATCATTTACCAATTTGGTGGACTGTGTTCTCTGACAGAGATTTTGATTAATATTCTACATTAGTTTTTTATATTTGAATATATTCATTACCCCTAGAACTGAAGAAGGCTTGATAGCTACTGAAAATCGCAGGCTAATGGAGATTCTTATTGACACAATAGCCAAACCGTGGACATAAAACATAGGTAGCAATCATTCTTTTTCCCAGTTTCTAATTCTGAAAACATCGTCAAAAACATGTTTGTATTTAGACTACAGCACAATGTAACAGGAATGCAATTATTTATACTATCTGTAATTATATATTGTAAACATGGTATCCAATTACAAGGCAAGCCATGGAAAACAAGATTATAAATTTCACTGTCACAGCCAATCAGATTCTGAATAGATTGTTACTGGTCATTGTTCCTTTGCTAGATGCTGTTATTAAACAAACACACACATTTAAAATGTTTTCTTACAAAATCTGTTTGTTTTTGTCAATAACAGCAATAAAGCCCTCGTTGCAGGCATTACACTGGCTCGCTTGAGGTCTCAGTTAGGGCTAAATGACATGACTGGTAATATAGTGAGTATTCTGGGTACTTAAGGGACATTAGCATGAATGTGAACGTAGTGGCTGAAGTCCCATTTTAAAGAGTTTGAGTCACAGAGTGCTAATTAGACCTGCAGCCTTATGGAGTGCCTACCATAGTATTAATCAATTGGCGTTCATTAACCAATTAACAATAGTTAAAGTCAGCAGCTAGCCTTGTTAGTTCCTTGCCTCTCCTGGGACTCTCATAGAAGCTCACTGTAACATTTTCTCAGTATCACTCATAATGGGCAATCGGCCCAAATCAATGATGTGCTACAGCAATCCACTACCTTTAGTACAGGTAGCAAAAGAGGCTTTAATGTTATCTTTTCACAAGACATGAGGTTCTACCTACATTAAAAGTTTATATGTATATGATAAACAAATAAAGTCTGACCCTCGTACTCCAACACATCACCTAACCCCAACCCTACAAGAGAACTCAAAGCTGATAATACTGACCACTCAAGAGACCTCCTAAAAGTGCTCTATATAGACAGGTGCTGTTTACACAGAGGTTATTTAACATGGAAATATATACTGTATAAGGGGAATGGTCAGCATGGGTACTGTAGATAACTGGTATTGTTATAAGAATGATTCAGGTATTGGGATTAAAGGCGTTAAAGTTAATGAATTAGTTGCATTAAGCTCACGGTCTCCCTGGACAGGCCACAGTCTTCTTATTGAAGCAACAGTCCTGTTTTTTTGTGGGGACATTTTTGATAGCTTAGTCTCGTTCCACGTTCTTAAATGTGAATTTAAGTTGGAGACCATCCCGGCTCATTTCATCTTAATTGTGCCCTAGTTTGCTTGTTTTTGCCCATTGTTTGTAAAACACAGACCTTGTTCTTGATGTTTAATCACCAGGAATGCTTTGACTTAGCCAGGGACCAGCTGGGAAATGATGGTTTGAAACAAATCAGTAAGTGATGAAAACAAGCAAGTTAAATCAAGTGGGAAGTAAAGGTTAATCCATAAATCAAAGGGAAATGTCAGATGACTTGAACATTGATTGAGGTGTGCTTTTTCTACTGGATATTAGTGTGATGGGTTGCATTTCACAGAAAATGTGTTCTTACTGCACTCATAGTGTGGAATGTTATAGCCCGCACATAAGAATTTGTGCTTTATAACAATGTAGCGATAATTTAAAAGGTTTATTTAGAATATAAATAAAGAATTAAGCAGGGTTAGGGTTAAATCCTGTGATTGTTTGCATGTGCTGGCGTACTAGGACATGTTTCATTGCTTGCATTGAGGTTTGTTTTGTTTTATTTGATTTTGTTTTGTTTTAGTGAAAGAAAGAAAGAAAGAAAGAAAGAAAGAAAGAAAGAAAGAAAGAAAGAAAGAAAGAAAAGTACTTTCCAGTTTCAGGCATTCATACACCTTATCCACACTACCTAAGTTTTGGATGATCAACACACATTAAAACCATGATTGCAATGACTCATTCAAAAGCACGTGATGATTGTGCATTACTTAGGTTGTGTCACTGGTAAAACTTTACATTGTATCTGTAATTACTGTGTATTTACATAGTAGTTACACAGCAAATACATGTGTACTTACACATAAGTATAATGTTATTATGCACAGTTACAATGTAATGTGTAAATCTTTTTGCACGATCCATGCAAGTACACAATTGTATCAGACAAGGGTTAGGGTTATAACGTGAATTAATCACAATCAAATCCACAAGGTGGTGCTGTGAGTGTACAAAAAGTAAACAAATCTGATGGTGCATTATCCTTCATGTTTTAATAAATGAATACCAAATGTGTTTAAACAAATCAAATTTGTATTTATTGTAGTTTTTTGTTATCCAGAATAAAACCATACAACAGAAAATGACCTACAGGATTTAGTGTAGTATCTAATTTTTAGCAGTGTTTAGAAGTGCTGGTGTTACTTATGGACATTTGAGCCAGATTTACTAGGAATCTGTGAATTATTATTATTATTATTATTATTATTATTATTATTATTATTATTATTATTATTATTATTATTATACTAATAATAATAATAATAATAATAATAATAATAATAATAATACTACTACTACTAATAATAATAATAATAATAATAATAATAATAATAATAATAATAATAATAATAATAATAATAATAATATAGGTTTTAGCAATACAATATTATGAGAACTAGAAATAATTACACCAATATTGTGTCATTAAACTATAAACCTATACACTGTGTGTGTGTGTGTGTGTGTGTGTATATGTATATATATATATATATATATATATATATATATATATATATATATATATATATAAGCTGTTATTTCTTTTTAATAATAATCAAACAGTTTAATAACACATTTTTTAGAGTTTTAAACTAATATGACCATAAATTTTTCTTGACCCTTGTAGGTTTACAGTACCAACATACAACCAGAAGATGGCAATATAATCTTTATCCTGGTTTTAACTCTTCAGAAGGCAGCATCTCTGGTTGCCATGGAACCAGCTGGACCTTCAATCAGCTGCAATGCTTTGCTGATGACTTGCAATAGATGTCAATACATTCACATGTTTCTTGCATGTAAATAAAAAACAATCCAGCAGAGGTTTGTATCAATTTAAATATCAATTAATTTCACTGTAGACAGCATATAAATGAAAGGGACAGATTTATTACCTCTTGAAACCACATAATCAGTTGAAAACCCACACAAATTAGCAGTTCAAACCTAAATCCAGTGCTGCCTATTGCTGGAATCTCCCACTGGGAAGGAAGGGGTTAACCCAGTAGGGAAGCAGGCTGACCTCTTGAACTGTGGATGTGTCAGGAGGGGCTCCCTAGGAAAGAGTTCTGGCCTGCCTCCCACCCAGTGCGCTGTGTGGTTGCCGTGGTATCGTCGGAGAGACTGTCTGAATAAAGTGCTTATCGACCTGATTGAAGGCGTGAGCAGTGTCTGCAGATCTGCACTCAGCTAAGGACTGGAGAGGCAGATGGGGGAGTAGGTGCTAAAAGCTAATCTGATAAATCTCTGTGCTTCTAAAATGTGCTGGAGGAGTGTCACCACAGGAAATTTAGGAATAAATGTCCTGTATATTTATTGGCCCAACACCAAAAGCTTCCCAATATGGCCCTGCAAGCTTGCCTCAAAACCACCATAATGCTGTTGCTACTGTTCTCTCTGTTTCTATTATTCAAAAATATTTTTAAAAACATGATAAAAAGGGAGGTTTGCAAGCTATCAACAAAGCTGTAACAGCTCTATGTTTATATTGGGTATTATACAGTTGTAGTTACGATGAACCTCCACTAGATGGTACCATGATGTGAATTTGTTTCAGGCTGCCCTAAAACAGAACTATTATTGATGTCTGTACAACATCTACCTATGGGTTAAATAAAAAAATGTTTTAAAAAAAGCATCATAATAGCCATGTTATCATGTTAAGTCGGGGACATGTTACTTAATTCAGGGCCACTTTTTCAAATAATGAAGTGCCTCAGTTGCTCCCTGCATTTGCTTTTCAATTTGGTTCGACTGCCTTGGGCCTGGTACAAGTTAATGTCACCCAGCATACCTTTAACTTTAATTTTCTGCCCACACTGCACACAACACATACCTTCCTCCAAAGTCAAGGCTAATTATAGCCTATAAATGTCTTTGGGGCTGTCATATATCACCGCAGTTATCTTTTCAGGAAAGCTAAACTTCAGTTCAGCCTGTGACTTGTTGGCTTATTTTGCATGCAATAAAATGGAGCAGTAGATGACTATGCTTGGATGAATTGGCTCTAAAAATACCCAGGCTGCCCCCAAGTGCAAGTTGAAGAAAAATCACTTCCCAGATCCCTTCAGGCACAGAGAGTGCAGTTCACTCCCTGGCAAAGAGGACAGCTCCACGGCTCTACTTTAATAGTGCTGCTGAACTGAGATTTTCTTGACTGTATGACATATTGACCGCCAGAACCTGTTTCTGCAAATAGCTATACAGCAACCAGGTAATATACAAGAGCAGCCCACAGAATAAGCTATTTGAGATATTTGAGCTAATTGTTTATTTGTTTTTTCAGTGCTGTCCAAAAATGTGCATTTGTTTTTCGAGAAGTGTTTTTTGTTTTCTCCCCAATTTGTAAGGTCCAATCATTTTTCCACTCACCGCAGCAATCCCCCACAACTCTCCAGAGAACTGAAGGTTCAGTTGACGTCCTCCGATTCCATGGCGAGCCAGCTTCCTCTTTTACACCCAGGAACTCAAGAGTAGATGTCAGCAAGCTACCGACCTCTGGAGGTCAAAGGCCATCGCTGCAGATGTCCGCTTTTGAGCTCATTGGGCGCATGGCCAGCAGGCTTCGCTGGAGCACGATGAGGAGAAACAGTCCCTGACAGTTTTTCCTCCCTTACTCACAGGAGCGCCCAAGCCAATGCGATGCTCCCTTCGGAATCCCCAGTGAAGACCGGTGACTCTGCACAGCCGGGACGTGAACCTGCACAGCACGCGGCTGTAGTTTTACCAGGTGAGCCACTTGGGGACCCTGTACAGAGGTGGTGTGGGCCATTTCATTCCTGCTTGCTTAACAAAACATATCTAGTCAGACCTGTACTATATAATATACAGGTATATATATATATATATATATATATATATATATATATATATATATATATATATATATATATATATATATATATATATATAGTCAAATCTGTATCTGTATATATACATATCCTCATCTTATAATAAAAGTTGGAGAAACAAACTGTAAAAGGCTATGTTCTGGAAGAGAATATGGGTCACCTTGACACTGGAGCGACTGGGAGAGCTGCAATAGGGCCAGTGTTCATGCTGTAACTGCACTGGAGAAACTGCATCGAACTTCAGTCTCCATCACTGTGCACCCAGCAAGCAGTGAAATAACGCAAACTGCAAGGTAATCTTCAGGGTTAGGTATCCAATTGAAAATAAGATGTTGCAGGTGTGCTGCTGTGTGCACACAAAATAACTTTTATTATTATTATTATTATTATTATTATTATTATTATTATTATTATTATTATTATTATTTAATCCATTAAA
This sequence comes from Acipenser ruthenus, assembly GCF_902713425.1. NCBI lineage: Eukaryota > Metazoa > Chordata > Actinopteri > Acipenseriformes > Acipenseridae > Acipenser > Acipenser ruthenus. The sequence goes on along the minus strand of NC_081201.1, from coordinate 5,113,119 downwards.
AGAGGAATTTTAAAGAAGCAAACCATCTGAAACCCAAGACTTTATCTAATAGAATATATAATCCATCTGGAATTTGTAAAGAAATGATTAAGAATGACATATTTTGATGTGGCAACACATGCATTCTTGAACAGTAATATTATATATTTCTGTTAAAATGTGTCTGTTAACAACATTATTAAATAAAAAAAAAAACTTGGTGCAGTGAATGTAATGATAAGAAGAAGAAGAAGAAGAAGAAGAAGAAGAAGAAGAAGAAGAAGAAGAATTCTAACTGTATTGGGTTATTTTTCTAGTAGGCAGCTGGTCTAATGCACTGCTGAAAAGATCTCTCTCAACCGAGTTTCCTCCAATCGTTTCAAAGACCAGCAGACAGATATCCATTTAGATATCAATTCAGTTTGCCGGTGCCTTTAATGAGAATTTTTATCACCCCTGGTAACAATAAAACAAGTATCAAGCAAAAGCTGCTCTTTCTCTATCTCCATAGAAACAACCTCGCCCTGGCTTTGCTGCATACTGTTATTATGAGAGAGACAGGAACAGCCAGGCCAGATTGGGAACCAGAAGGCTTGAAGACAGAGAGTGCTTCACGCTGCATAATCACCAGAAAGGGCAGTCAAAGCTGAGTCTGGTTCTGCTTCACACTAAATCACTAGTTTCCAATGCAGTGAGTCACTGCACCATCAGTGACGTCTCAGCAGTGGGTCTCCCTCATTAGCGACTCATGATGGGTGAGCAGGGTAAATGAGCTGAGGTCAGCTTACCATCTCCTCCAGAGCCCCACTTTCAAATCCCACGTCTGACAATTTCTACTTATTATTAGATGTGAAACAAAAAGTACAAGTGGTCCTTTTTTAAAAGGGAAAATAAAATCACAACAATTCAAACATTACTCGCTCATTCAGCAAAATTTGGGACATATGTTGAATACATTTTAAAAACCATGGGGTGTTGGGTATTTCTTTTCCATTTTATCCAGAGTCAGACATGGTCTTACATATTAAATACCTTGATTTTAATGAGAATGCAGTCCATTGCAGAAGTGGTGTCCCCAATATTATTTGACTACCAATTATTAATGTATTACCAATTCATTTTATAAAATGTTTCTGCAATGATATCATAAGGTACCAAAAAAACACAGTACCAAAAACACTATGCCATTTTAATATACAATATGTTTAATTTAATTGTAATATTAGTTGAGTTTATTTTATTTATATGGATTTTATTCTATTTAAAATCATATAAATTATTGTGCATTATTTTAGCACATTGCAAAATTAATTGCTGGGTGCTTGTGAGGAGAGCCTTTTTTTTTTTTGACCTGACTTAGGTAATGTACTACAGTATCTGGGGAAAAAAATGCCACTGGAGCTCTTCTTGAAGGAAAAGTCGGCCCCTTCACCTGTCAACATATCTGCCAGCCGCAGTTAATTGACAGATTTCATATTCTACATCCAGTGTTTTGATTATGCCGTACTTCATTTTATTGATGTTCGTGCAGCTCAGTTTAATTGAAACTGGTGTAGCAGCAAGATTGTGCAGCTCTCTGCATTCGCCTCTTGACACCTTTGAAAAGCTTCATCTCAAAGTGCTATTCGCTGGTTAATATTAATAACCCAACTGTGCAGAGTGCTAGATTCATGGAGCTTCATCAGTGCATGAACACATTTCCATCGACCTTCTTAGCCTAAAGACACGCAATGTGATGTCAGGTACTGCTTTTAGTTGAACAGGACTGCTTCAGTGTTCTGAGGGTGCTGAGGAAATATTATGGATTGAATTTCTGTTACATTTTTAGGGATATTTTTCTGCATGTATTTGTGCATGCTGTATGTATTCCAAGCCCACTCATCTGCACAGTTTCTGAGAAAAAAAATGCCTACATCGAACCAGAAGATCAAATCAGAACAGCACATTGGGGCTGCTAGGCCAGACTAATCCCTTGATTCAACTGAGGTTCAGATGAACTTCACCAACTTGTCTATAAAACATCACTCTGTAATACTGCAAACTCTCCAGGCAAACATTATGCTTTGCTTTTATATCCCTAAACTGAAAAGCAGCCGTACATATTCCTGAGACTTATACAGGGAATTTACAAGAGCTTTTACATACAGATTGGAATCAAATCCACAGCCTATCCCATCCTCTGCTCTATCTGATCAAGAGAAAGGTGAAGCCCCGGGGGCTTTAGCATGTGAATGAGACTAGAAAGTTAATTCTGATTATTAGCGGGCAGCTTTACTGGCCAGAGAGAGGTTTGCAGGCTTTGAGTTCAGAGAGACAGCTGATACATCTTCCGTTGCAGTCTCTGTCCATGTTGTTTACCCTCTGCACACTAGGCAGCCTGCCTTTCTTTTCTGAGCATGCAGGGACGAGCTGTGACGTTTGCTGCGATACGCACAAGCTGTATCACACATCTGTACAGATTAATATACTCACACATCCCAGGCCCTCATGCTGCCACAGACAGCCAGGGTGCTACAGCTAATTAAAGCTAACCAGATGCAAGGCTCTGCATTTCAGAGCACGCCGGTAAAGTGGTCCAGTGAAGCCATTGTATACAGCTGTGTGAAGGCCCCTGTTCTTCAAATGGCTTTTTCTTTCCTCCACAGTGTGAGCCTTTAATTACCCTCTTCAAGGTTTTTTACATGTTCAAACTGGGTTTTTATAAATAAACACAGTTATTTGTTGAAGGCTTTCCTTTTGTTTTTTAATGCTTAAGATGGTTCATTAATTCACCATATTTATTTTAAATATATATATATATATATATATATATATATATATATATATATATATATATATATATATATATATATACTGTATATAGTACTTCAAACTAGAAAACATAATTAGAAATGTAATACACGATTAAAATAGTTATAAAGCAGCATTAAAGAGGGTTCTGTTATTGCACATCTATTAAGCACATATATCAATGGAGCATTTCAAACATCAGCTACAAAGTACTGATATATTCCATCACATTGGTGTTTTGATTGAATCTGCAATAGCAATCACTCCCATTTTATAATATAACTTAGGGTTGGTCAAACATGGCCCTTCAGACTATTTGGCCAAAAAAAAAAAAAAAATGCACCTGGCAGTCAAAACCAAACTGATCCTGTTTGTAATTAAAGATGTCATTTTATTTTGGTTCAGAACGTAGCTGTAGTTTTCAATACTTTTTATTCTGAATCTGGTGTGTCATTTAAGGATTTCTTTAGTCGATGTGTTACGGCACTATTGGTTTATTATAAAAACGTGGAAGTCTGATGCTTCATATTTTCTTGATCAACAGCAATTAAAGTAAAAAGGATTAACCTGGCTAAGTATTCTGCCCTTATTCATATATGCTTCGTTGTTAGGATCCTTCTAATGCAGTGCTTCAATGCCTGTGTATCTCCTGAACAGTAAATCTGCTTAATGTTACCGTCACTGCAGCACACACACTGATAAAGGGTTCCAGTAGACGAGACACCAGGAGACCCTGCTCTAATGAGGGTACTATATATTTGCAGATATCAAAGCAATATACAATGTAACTTGTATGTGTTTAGAGAAAATAACCTTCCTATATCTATCCATCTATCTATTTATCTATCTCTATCTCTATCTATCTATTGATCGATCAATTTGATGAGCTGGGATTTAGCTTAGTCAGGTGCATCATCTCTGATCTGGAGATCTGGAAAAGCAGGCAGAGGCAAAAGATTGTAAGCATAACATATGCGCAATACATACAAGTATAAATGAAGTTTTAGTAGAAAAATAAATCAATACAAATCCCATCATGTGTTTTAAAGGACATGCAGTATTGCATATCTGTACTACTCAGATTTTGCGATGTAATTGTAACATTTTTTTAAATACTGTAATCTCTAAACTACCGTAGGTCTACCACTAACCATTCTCTTCCTTTAGAAATAACAATTCATATAAAAAAAAAATGAAAGATCTAGCAGATCAAACCAGACTGAACCATTCATCTTTTATACATTTTCTTCTCAGCTCAAAGTAAGGAAAAATAATATATTTTTTTTAAATTTAGAATGAATTAACTGCTGTCGGAGTATTATTATCAGAAAAGTGAAGAATTCAGCATAGAGAAAGATGCTGAATTAGTGGCACTGGAGCGCGAAGTCCTCTATTTATACACAGAGCAAGTACAGCATGGGCAGCTGTAGCTCCCCCTTCCCCATCAATGTGCCTTTGAGAGATCACCCTCCTCTAAAGGGCAAGAGGGTAGTTCAGCCATTCCTATTAGTGCCAGTTATATTGGTTGTTTTGTTATATAAAGGAAAGCACATAAAACAAAACACAAACCAATGTTGCTACAGTATGTCAGAATTTTATGATAGGGAAACAATAGCAGAACAAAACACGACCAAAAACATACTGGTTGAATTGGGTTGTTTATCAGTCTTTCAGAAAAGCGTTCAGAATCAGTATTTCAGTGAGCCAGGTGATAAGTGGCTGCTTCTTTCCTGCAGGCTGTCTCTTGCTTTGCTGTGCTGCTGCGCTCTGATTAAAGGAGGGTTGGAGGGCGCTCTGTAATGTAGTAGCCAAATTTGTCTGAGCCACTGAATGTTCCGCCGAGTCGGTTATTCACTGAAAGGGGGGCCCCTCCTCCTTATTTTCATTCATGGCACAATCACACGCACACACACACACACACACTCACACACTGATCAGTCTGCTTGCCACCCACTCAGAGGGACAGAAAGAGCCAGTCAAAACGTCTCAAGGAAGCATCCTTCTTCACTTGACATTGCCAGAGCAGGTGGCCCTGTTACTGGCTTCCCTTGACCCTGAACGCCTGGCTAACTCTCTCTCTCTCTCTCTCTCTCTCTCTCTCTCTCTCTCTCTCTCTCTCTCTCTCTCTCTCTCTCTCTCTCTCTCTATCGGACTGGCTGCAGGATCCGCCAGCTGAGCATCCCAGTGCTAATTCCATTATACATTCAGTCTGGAAGCTACAGGGCTGGCTTCTAATTGCTTTGTATCTCCCTGGCCTCTGTGAATATGGCTGCTAAGGGTAAGAGGAAGGAACATTAGAGAGAGTGGCTGCAGCTGATTGGAAATTTCTGTGCTATTTCACCTTGCTGAGGATCTAATCTGGTCGAGCTTTGCTGGAAAGGAGAGGGAGACAGACCAATACATAAGCAGGTACTGTTGTCAAGCGTTTTCTTCTGATTCTTCTGATGGTGGTTCTTTTGGCATCTCAATGTCACTAAACTGTTTACTAGTGTGTGTGCATGTGCAAGAGCAAAACATAAAAAAACATTGTATTTGTTAGAATGCATTCTATCTGCAGGGACAGTATAGCAACATATGGGATAACTATTTGGAGTTTGTATGACTGATCTGTTTATGGAAGTAAAAAAGGATACTACATCTTTAGTGCATACAGGCATGACAAAAATTGCCCTAATTACCTTAAAAAATCAGATAAAAAGCCTGAAAGTAGCACTGTCAATTACAGGTGCACTGACAATGCTGTGTCATTAAACCTTAGCGGCTTGTCGGTCTTATTTTTTCTATTATTCAGCCTATTATTGTTATAATCGTGGAGCAAGCCAAAATAAAGGGAAACTGGGGTGATTTATTTGTGTTGCTGTCTTTGACCAATTGTGGGGTTTCACAGACTTCGTTGTTCTTTACCAATCAGAGTGCTTCAAAACAAGAGAACCTTGAATTGCTGCTGCAGTTAAAAGCTATTAAACATTGCACTGAGACTGCAGTGTCATAGATGACTGAAATAGACGCCTAGGACAGCCTGGAAACTCATTTAGAGAGACAGAAGGGCAGGGGGGTGCATTGTGTCCTCAGTGACATCAGAAGATAGGAAACTAGCATGAATTAAATAACAAAATACTTTAACATAATACTCACAGATCCATGTAAATATTAAAGATACTACTATGGTATTCCTATTCTTATACATGTATGTGAAAAGAAAAAAAAAAAAAACTTCAAATGCGTAAGCTTGGCAGATGCTGTTCCTCTCCCATCTGAAGCAATCGGTTACTTTGTTTAAAAACTAGTACCAGAAAAATACTTTGACTGCAAGGAAGTGAAGAATGCATTTACTAGATCCAAATTTTAAAATAAATGTGCTAAACTGTGTCATTTTAGAACAGCATTCAGGCAAAGTGGGTAAACATGTTTAAAGATGTGAAGTGTATGGTTTATGTGTGGGAATTCCAAAGCAAAATGCATGGTTCTGCAACGAGCAGGAGGAGCCTATTTCAAACCTGAAACTGCAGCTTTGGGCATCTAAAACACAGGCTAATGAGACCTTGAGCAGGTAGGATACAGGACAGGGACACAATGTGGTGCAAGCTGTGAGTGGCGCTCTGCTTGTATTTAAGTGATCATTCACCTTCTGAATCATTTATTCATCTCCGACTCTGCCGCATGCTTCCTAATAATCCTCAGCAGTCTTGGTCAGTTTTAATTGAACAGAACTAATCCCCAGGTACCAGTTCTGTCAGGAAGCTTAGAGACTGTCTGACGCATTAAAAATGCAATGTTCCTTTTTTTTCACATCCCAACAGCTTGAACACGACAAACCAAATCAAGGACCCCCCCCCCCCCCCCCCCCCAACCCCTTTTTCAAGTGCAAGCAGAGGTCCTTGGCTAACACTCCATAATAAAGTGCCAGTAAAACTCATGGAATTATGTATGGAATTATGCATGAACTAACACAGGATTTGCAGTAACTAAGTTCAGGTAATATTTATCACGGTTGACTTTCCATGTGTTAGAATGCTTTATGTACAGTACTGTAGGAGTTCTGAATTGAGTGTTTCAGAATAAACCCCATCTACCGGTGTTTTAGTTTATGTTGTGCTGGTATTGCCTTGGGGTAAAGGGGAGGAGTGTGATAGGAGGGGTGTGTGGGGGGTGAATTCTATTTTCTCAAAGCTCATGGAAATTACCTGGCATCCATCCAGGGATTTGAAATGACTGGCCCATCTAAGTGGATCTGTGGCTGTTCATTTCTGATCTTCCTCTTGTGAGATTTACCAGCCCACTGGGTCGTAACCAAGGGAAACTAGCCTCTTTTACCTGCCACTGTGGACAGGTACAGCTAGGATTTTTTGCCTCAACGAACAACAAAAAAACAAAATCGCTTTCAATCTGCCTTCCGATTAGTGCTAGTCATGTACCTTCCCTTTTAAAAAAATAACAAAATATGTCATCCACTTTTTATTTAAGATGGATACAAATTACCACAGCTGTTATATACGGAAGATATATATCTATATATATAAATGGCCTTGCTTATAATACTGATTTTTTAAAAAAAAACATTGGGTCTCATGTGAGAAAAATGCTATTACTATTTTCTTGTATCTATCTTCTTCAGTCCTCATATCAATTTATATGTACTGTATCTTTTTATGGTAAACCGTACACTGTAGGTTTCTTGACGCTGCGACTTCAAATGCAATTAAGGGGAGACATCACACGCTCTAGACTGCTGCACAAAAAAATGGTATGATTTATGAAATGTCTTTTATTCTGAGATCCCCTTAGCTTGACCCCCCCCCCACAATGATATTAACCAAAACTGGTAATCTGATGCAGTACCAGGGCACATACCTAGCATCAATGTGCTACTGTTTTTGCACCTTAATCAGCCTAGGTTTTGTATAGCTTGCAAAATGATACCACCACAATATCCAATCAAGTGTAGCATTGCCATGTTTACGCATACTAAACAAATGCAATGCAATATGGGTATATATAACACTTTGCGTGTAAAAGCGCTGAGTATAATTTTCAATTTAGTCACAACTTGCATATCCATGTATATGAATGGGAGGTTGCATGGCTATGATGACACTAGGTACTGCAGTTATAAGGAAGGACTGCGCATGATGCTTGGACCTCTGTTTGCATGGAGGACCTTGACCTATCAGTAATCTGCTGAGCCAGCAAGAACGCAAAAGTGATCTTCAGCATCAGAGGATATGCGTCTTCAGTCAATCCTGCTTTTACTGAATGCTCAAGGGACTGTCTAAAAGTTGCTGTGAGGTTTGGTTGTACTGTATATACAGTACAGGGTACCACTGCATGATAAACTCACAACCTGCATTTTGTTTTGGGGTTACTGTGAGTATAGATTGTCACAAGTCAGATGTCACATTCCACCTGCAGACCTCATCTTCCCCAGTCTATTCTGACCACTCTGATCGTCAGTTCTTTTTGGACAATTGCAATTCACTAGAGATGTGTCACATAGTGATTCTTGATGCCCCTGGTGTAGGTGAGGACAGATTGGGGAATCTGCTCATTTAATCAGCTGTAGGACTTATTTGTTAAGGTACTTAACATACAGGGAGCATCTCTCATGCACCTCTGCAGTCCAGGATCTGTGAGAATGCCACATCAAAGGTAACACTGCAGAGTCTGCTATCAAGAAGACAGCAGACAAGAGTTTATAATGCAAGTAGTGCATCACTGGTGTTCTAATGTTCAGCCTTCAGGGAAAAAATCCTGCAAAGGTGATTGGGTTGGGGGAGGTAGATAGAATCCAGGAAACACTTCTCTGTCAGATCACGTACTAGGTGAGAGGCATAATTGAAAGGAATTTTAAACCTTAGGTGACTGAATAACTGAGGGGCTTTTTGGAGTCTAGAATAATAATAATAATAATAATAATAATAATAATAATAATAATAATAATAATAATAATAATAATAATAATAATAATAGAGTCATAATGGAACCTAACAACATAAATGAAAGAAGAAAAAATATAATAAATAAATAAACAAAAACAAAATGTAATCATCCCTCGTCACCACCTATTAGCAAGAGCTGAAAACAGTGCTTGGCTCAGGGTCAGACTTAACTCTCATGCTGCAGCCTCATTTGGGCTCCTCAAATTAAGAGTAATTGGAGACGTTTATCTCCGTACCTTCCCCCCCTGAAAGGAAATGGCTAGGACTGATTGAATGCGCTGTGTGGTCGATGTGCCAGGCTGGCGGCTTGACGTGAGTGCACCATTTACTGCTGCAGAAAAAAAGAATGTTCGCTGCCTCTCCTGCCTGCGAAATCAGAGCTCCAGTCCTGCTGATCCTTGTGCACAGACAGCCTGACGCTCTCTCTCTTTCTTTTGCTCGCTTGGTAATTTATGCCGGGCGCGTGCATACGTTACTACGCCAGTCAGTGTTAACTGCTGAGGCGCTGGTAGACTTTATATTACGTTTTGGAGAGGTTCTTTAAAAAAGCAGTGCGAGTGCGAGTGTGCGTGTGTCACTGTTGCCAAGTCCGCTTATAATACGCGGGATTGGGCTTTTTTTTAATTGTGAGTCGCTTTGATTTTTTAGAGTCCCTTTTTTTTAATAGGTAACGTGACTAGCAGTTAAAATGGTTGTAGGAGTGGTTTTGGTGATTGACGTGTCAATGTATATGCAAGTCATTTGAAAAAAAAATGGAAAATTGAATGGTTTGGGCGTGTTTTGAAAGGCGAGGCCGCTTTTTTTTTCTCGTGAGACTTGGCAACACTGGTGTGTGTGTGAATACAAATGTAGGGATTTCCACCTACAGTGAAGCTGTTATTTCTATTGCTAAAAAAAAATAACTAATTAGGTGAACATCTGCTTACCTTGTAGTTCAAGGGAGCAATTAGCAATGCAATGAAATAATTGTAAAATATAATTGTTGACTGCACCCTGTAGTATACTGGGTGCGTTCACAGAGATCATTCTGCGCAGATTCTGTGCAGAATCTGACCAATTTAGCCAATGGGTGCGTTGACGGAGATCATTCTTAGAAGATCATTGGCTAAATTGGTCAGGTTCTGCGCAGAACCTGTGCAGAATGATCTCCGTGAACGCACCCATGATGAAGCAGGTAGGTTTGAAAGGTCACTGCACGCATGATTCGTGAAGAATTTAAAAACAACACAGACCTACGAGATGGCAGCCAGTTAGAGCACTATAGAAAAAGAATACATTCAGAATGATTGGAAATAACATCAAATGGTAAGGAGGATTATAGCATGTGTAGGTTTATGTCCTTAACATGTGTTATGTTTAATATGTATTCAAAACAAAAGAAAGCAAAAAAGAGCAGAACTCATGTTCCAAATCCCAGTTCTTTTTCCCTGGTGATTCCACAGACTACATTCCTGTTGGCAGTGAATATTGCCTTTAATGTATGGTTAGAGCTTTCATCACTTTACTTGCTCAGTTAATTACCAGTTTAATCGTACACAATACAAGACAATATAAAGCATATACTGCATGCACATTACCTTTTCATACAATTAATATTACAAGTGTAAATTTATATATATATACAGTGGTGCAGTAACTTTCATTGTACTGATATGTTGAGTCATAATTTAAACATTGGATATTCCCGCATTACAAATGGTGTCATGCATTAGTTATTTACATTATGCTACTAAATAATAATAGTAATAATAACAATAATAATAATAATAATAATAATAATAATAATAATAATAATAATAATAATAATAATAATACAATAGGCAGTGTTCCCCAATTACCCCACCCCTATTACATACTAATCATATTTCTTCATATTCTAAGTTAGTAAGTTAATTACGACAATATATTGAATCCTCTTTTCTTATATAAAGGTTGATATTTGTATGTACTGTATGGTACTACCTGGGTGCCCCCATTGCTGTCAATACAAACCTCACTCCATCCCAAAGGTAACTCTTAAATTTTTAACCACAATAGTTTCAACCTTATTTTGTGGTTCCAGCAAAGGGAATGCATTTCCATTTCAATAGCATACCAGTCACATATACAAACTGAACACATAAAACATGAACCAACTGAGTCTTTCTAACAATTGCAAAGGTCTTTTCCTTATAGATTCCTTCTGTGCTGCTGATGAACACGCACGCAATCACACACACGCGCACACACACCCGCACACACACAGACGCATAGATACACACAAACACGCACAGACACACACACACACATACACACACACACACACGCACAGTCTACCAAGGCCAATTTACAGAGATCAATAGCATTTCAGTGAACTACGGGTTAATTAAGTGAGTTTTTCGTGTCTTCAGTACATTTCATTTGGTTAGCACACTCTTGTCTGCAGAGCATGTTTAAAATACCTGCAAGGCTTTGGGTTATTGCTGCTTCATTTTGTTTGTAACCCATTCATTCCTGACACACTGCGTTTTCAGACTAAAGACGTTCGCTTATTTGTTACCCCGCTTTGTTGTTCTAGTTTATTAATACTGTAATTCAGCTGGTTCGGATGTCTTAACTGCATGTGTACATTACAGTGCATTAGCTGATTGGTTATCTTCTTGCATTACTAACAGTAACACTTAATAATTATCAGCTGCGATTTAAATCTAACAATGCTTTTCAATAGTCTCCTTATTCTGCTTAATTGCTCTGTTATGTGTGGTTGTAAAGTAACAATGCAACTGCATGTTTAATGGCAAAATAAAATATATATTTTGTGAGGACATTGTATTTCCACGTGTGTTTGTATATTTGAGTGTAATTACCATTTAACTGTGCAGTTGCAGTTTAATTACATTGTAATTAGAGACATTTAATGCGTGAAGTGTTACCACAACTTCAATAGATACTATAGTCTGGTTTCACATTGGATTAATATTGAAGTCTTATTAATAATAACCCAGTCATACGCCATTACTTCCTTGAACCAAATGAAACCATTGTATGTACATATTTTTTATGCTTCTAACAGCCAGAGCCAATATCAGTGTTTGAAAATCCATTTATCAATAAGCATTCTGACACTGGCCCGTGAAACCTTTTATTATATTGCCTACAGGACAGACAGCTTAAAATGAGCTCTCTGGTATCCATGGTTACCTCCCTGGAGAGCCAGGCACACTTGTTTATCTGCTGGCCAGTGTACATACTTCAATCACGACATGAACAGCGTTCAAACACCTAACAGCTGTTAGATCTCATTTTCAGGGTAATGTTATTGATTTGATGCCAGAATTATCATTTCCGCAGCAACTGAAATATAGTGTTTGACATAATGGGAACGCTGTGTCTACTTTTAAAAGGGTTCAGTATTTTACCGGCAAATGCAAATTGTCAGGATGTGAGCTTTGAGAAAGTGCTTGTCAGCTGGGATCTGGGTGGGAGAAATATTGTCTCCCAATCTGGTGATTACCTCTTGGGCTCGTGTTTTTTAATGCAAGTGATTGCATCCACAGGAGTCCACCTATTCACAAGATAAATAGTCCTTATTTTTTTTCTGCCACCTTACAAGTTCATTGCTGTATTTTTAATCACCTTAACTGGTGTCGGAGAACAGACTACATCATTTTGAAGCACAAATTGTAGATAGCTAGCTTTATCGCTCTGTCGCTGTAACTCCCATGCCATTACCATCATAGAAACCCTTTCACATGCCTTCAGCACAATGCTGGGCTGCTTTCAATGAGCTTGGCTATGCTTTCTAACGCTTTCACTCTGCTATACTGAACTATGCTGCAGTGAGCTCTTAGAGCTAACACATTTTTAGTTTCACATGGGCTGTTTGTACAGTATAAACAAACCCTGTAATATCATGTGCACAATCCCTTAGGCCTTTGGCTTAAGCTAGCAGACTTGAAGAGGATAATACAAGCTTGTTTCTTGCTGCTTCAATTACCTGTTCAGTGGTGACAGGGCATCACTGCAGCTGTGTTTGTGGCTATCCCCTTTTAAGAAAGTGCTGTGGGAGGCTAGCTCCAGTCTTTACTGGAATGCAATAGATGTTTAATATCATATCATTGTTTGGTACAGGTGTATAAATCATACCAGTAACAGGAATGATTCAGAAATAAAGGAAGCAATAGACACATCTCAGCAACGTTATCAGCTTGGCAGTATGTAAGGCCAACAGTAGTTAGCTTTTAATTATTAGGCCTTAAAATCTTCAAAAGCAAATATTTATCAGTTTTAAAGGGTCATGACAATTGAAGACCAACTATCGTCAATCAATATGCACATTAACTCAGACACTGAATGTGTGCACAGGATGTTTTTTCAGTAGTGTTGCTACTTTATTAGAAGACACCTCTTCCTAATAAAGCAGTCCCTACCTGTGCTATGTAGCTTTAATCATATGAAACACTGTTCATACAGTGCAACCCTACTTCATTCCAGTGGCACATCTGATATTTTTTTGTTAGCATAGGTTGATATGGACTGTAAGATGTCAGTGTATGGGAGTAATGTGGTGCTTGCCCCTTGTTTCTCCTGCCTGCGCATTCTCTGTTGTGCTTCTGTCTCTCTTTACAACCTATTAACTGTGCCTTCCCTGCCTGCACTCCAGGGAAACACCGGCCCAGAAGGCAGCCAGAGCACAGCTGCAGCATGCAATCAGATCAGCCTTACAGGTACACAGTGCACCATTTCTTCTGAAAAACAAAAAGTGCTGTGTTTCAAAACGTACAGGAGGATATTGTGTTTGCTTGTGTATCAAAGGTCAGAGAACTTGCACACATTATTTGTTTCAGCAAAAAGAGAGAAATACCGAATTTTGTGGACATCTTTTTTTTTTTTTGTAATGTCAAATTCATGGGGAAAAGTCTTTCCTTTCTGGATTTTAGAATTTTGTTTTCCCCAGAATTTCCCTGTACTTACTAGCTGGTTTTGGTCATATAGCTTGTACTATTGCAATCCAGCAAAAAACAAACAAAAAAACATACAATGGATAAAGCAATGTGCCATTAGCCACCTCCCCCTGGAGCCCCTTGTTGAGTGGAGGAGTGCCACTGCAGCCCTGACCCTGGCTCTAGCGGCTCAGCAGCAACAGTTTCAGCACTGCCTCAAAAAACACAGCAAGACTCCTGAGTAAGAATAAGAGGTGTGAGCCGGAGTCTTGCTTAAAAAAAATAAACAGCCTCCCTGGAGGAAGTGTAGTTTATAAAAAAAAAAAAGTATGGTAAACTGCGAAAAAGGAACCTAGAGGTTAATTGTATTGAGTAGCTCAGATTAAATATTTTTCGTATTCCCTTCACTGTTTATTGGATGCAGATGCGAATGACATGCTACGGTCTACTTCACTGTCGTCCTGCACAGAACTGCACCCAGTAAAGTTCCCTCTCGCTGGGGGATGACTTGCGCTTCTGTAAAGTCAATATTATAAAGGTTTCTACAGTAGCTTTGAAACATCAAAAGTTGTCAATAAAAGGATTGAGTCTCTTGAATCTCTGCAGGCTGATATCATAAGTTGCTGTTATATAAAGGTGCTTTGTGTTTCCCTGTCTTAAATAAACAATAGGGATGGATGGCATGGAAGTGTTTTACATGTCTGCTTTGTCAGAAATTACAGAAGACATGGCCATCTCTGGTTTTAGACAGTTGTCTAGATTGTTTGATGGTTCAGGAGCTTGTAGTGCTGTACTAAGGAAACACAAGAAAATAAGCACATTTGTTTGGTTGTAGATTTTATAGTCAATTGCCTGTTGTCAGTTCAAATGTACTGTACAATTAATCTTGGTATGCAGGTGCACTGGTGAGAGTTTTTAAACAATCCATGTCTAAGTATGTGTTTCCAATTCCATTTCTGGAGCTGTGTACATTTAGAGAAAAACACATTACAAAATGATTGGGTAAAAAGCGAGGTCATTTTATTCACAAGTGTTATATATGCTTGTTATAATTGCCTTCTGGTCAGGAGAAAAGCGATTGGCTGGCTTTGTCTGATAGCCTTCCCTGATTAAACAGCAGGCAGCAGCTCTCCACAGCCAGGTCAGCCGATTGGGAGCACAATAACCCAGAGCACTTACTCTCCCTCACTGCTGCGGATCTCAGCTCTGTCCGTTCCCAGACACCCATCATGCACAGCTGACAGGACAGCAGGTAATTTATTTATTTGAAGATATCTGTTTATAAACAAGATGTTTCCATTCCTGTCCCATTTTCAGAGGGCTTAAGACTTTTTAATTCGGTCAAACAGAAGGAATTTAGACAGGATACCTTTGTTGTAGCATAGAATGTCTCATACAAAGGTTGATATGCTCTTGGTGTCATCAGCTGATTTAAATAGGAAGCAATGAGTTTTGAGGCCAGGTACACCTCCCTAGCACAGCAGCATAGCTCTTTACTCTCAAGCAGCTGGTAGAGCTGTTCCCTGTATAATGAGGGGTTTTATTTTTCAAAATGCTGCTGATGTTCCCATTTGCATTGAAAAGAATCGCTCAAGTATTGTGGCAGCTTGCCTACATCTGTATGTGTCTGTGAGAGAGAGAGAGAGAGAGAGAGAGAGAGACTGACAGAAAGAGAATGTAGGACACACTACAGAACAGTCAGGAAAGGCTATTTGCTTGTGGGCTGGGGAGGGGCCATTCTTTCTTCTTTCCATCAATAGGTTCCGTCATATCTCCTTAAAGTATGCAAATGAGCCCAGGAAAAGCTGCTGTGCCTCCCAGCATCCAATAAGTTATTCATGAGGCTGCATCGCGAGCACCTGATTCGAGCAGCTGCCAGTGAATGGAAATCCTATTGCAGGGCTGTGATAAGCGGCTCAAACTCACCTCCCTGAGAACAATGTCATTCATCTGAGTGCCAGACTGGCGCATTTCATTACCAGCCTCCTGTCTGAGCCTGCCTCAGTGAAATGAGCGAGAATGATCAGTATGCGCCATCACAGCACAACAACGCCTGTGACGCTACTGGTAATAACTGTTTACACCACATTAGGGTCCACAGCAGATCTGCTTACAGCCAGCGGACAGCAGAAGGGAGCAGCAGCAACAGGAGGGAGGGAGGGAGGGAGGGAGGGGGAAAATGGCAATGGCCCTTGTGTTTAACTCCTTCCAGCCTGGAATAATAATAATAATAATAATAATAATAATAATAATAATAATAATAATAATAATAATGCGTATATAAAACTATGCAAGGCAAACATCATTACGGACTGGTCTATAAACATAACAGCATGTAATGTTTTTTTTTTCTCTTCATCCACACCGCCTCTGCATTTTTAATATTACTATTTGCTCATATAAACAGTGGTTTATTGTGGACAGTTACTGCACTGCCATTTTGCTCCCTCTTCAGTATTCCCCTCAAAACCCCACTCACAAAACCACTGCACACCATTATTGAATCTCAAATGAAAAAAAAAAACACAAAACACTCTCATACAACATCAGTCCTATAGTTTTACCCTAATGCAACAGAATACCATAGCCTTATATGAGATGTCAGTCACCTGCTTCTGCAGCATGCACTGGCCTAACTGGTGTCGGGGGGATTTCAATGTCACTTTTCATCAGCTAGGAAGACGGCTCTACCTCCCCCCTACCGGCTTGGCTATTCTCCAGAAACACATTACACTTCCCATCGCGAGTTTGATTCCCCCTGCTGCCGGGAGTCAGACATGTGTGTGGAGTGCAGGAGTGCAGGAGACAGCAGCCTGGACACAAAATATTTTCTCACCATTTTGGTTTGCATGGACGGGTATGGAAGGCTAGCTGATCCCATGAAGCTAAGGAGGCAGAAACAATTTCAGATAACCGCTAGGGGGAACAGGAGAGAATGCGATTGGAAGACACAAGTAAAAGTCTACCATGGTTAATAATAATAATAATAATAATAATAATAATAATAATAATAATAATAATAATGAGAGATTTGCATTACAAGTGTTGGAAATACAGTGATGTGTGAGAGCTCTTCTATAGGTTTAAGACTGGCACAGCTCCTCGGAAGTCACATTTAATCATGTAAAAGGCCCACTGCTGCAGCCCTGTGTTTGAAGTGACATAATCCCAACAGTCAAAATACATGAACTGGAAATACCAGGATGGAAAAGTAAAACTATAGTGCTGCTAACCGATGCATACAGTAGCACAGAGAATGTCAGTCTGGCTTTTTACAAAGATCCTGAATTGGACCTCAAATCAGATCTTCACTTGCAAAGGATTTTCTCTTTATTAAGGCATTTGGCTGAGATGCACTTATGTATGACAATGCTTATGTATGGCATGTCGATATACTGTCACACATAATGTATTGCATTGTATTGTATTCAATCCACATAAATAGGGGTCACAGTCCAAAGTATCAGCATGCTATTGAAAACACTTGTTTGCCTGGTGTGTGTGCATGTGCATATATAGTGCTATTAAACAGACATTGTAATGCAGCACAGTCTACCTCCAACAAATGAGTCACTTACTTGTGGCAATGGAACAGGGAAATGATTTGATAAACAGAAAATCTTCTGTATTCGTTTCTGACTTCAGCCTTCTTGAGGATAGATTGCTTGTAAAGATTTTTAAATGATTCATATAGAGAGAGAGAGAGAGAGAGAGAGAGAGAGCGAGAGAGAGAGAGAGAGAGAGAGAGCAGAAGCAACACAGAGACCTCCAATTTATACTTGTCGTGAGTACCTGTATGACGGCAGTACTGTATAATGTATTACTGGAACCAATATTACGTCATTAAGGTTTTCAACTTATTCTAGATAGAATCAGCAACAGACCACAGCCTTAGCCACGCAAAGTTTTCTGACAAATATTGTACAATTGTCTTGATCATGCTAAGCCATTGGTACAGACGGTACAATGGTAGTGCAATTGATCAACAGCATATATTGGTTCATGCCACTGTCATTAATCCTTATGAAAATGTTACCACTGTGCTACGCTTGTCTTATTGTTAATAGACTATTATCCAAACTGAAGGTTTTGTAAGGGCATTTACAAAACAAAACTATAATGATTAAACATACAGACAGGAAATAATCTACTGAGAATGGGAACGTTTGCATTCATGTGTGGGAGAGCCCGTGCCTTTCTGACAGAAGACCTTCTCTCACGTTCTGAATTTCTCCCAGCTGCGGCTCGCATGGGCAGCGATTTCCAATCCTCCGGCAGCTATGGCTCCCTCGCTGTGTTTTAGTGTTGTCAGGAGGTGAGGCAGAGCGTGGCAGAGAGCAGCGATCCTGAGCAGTCACTTAAGAGACAGCGCTTCGAGAGGAGGCACGGGAGACTTGAGCATTGATGCGGCTGCCAAGCCTTTACACAGGGATTAGCCCAGTAAAACTACAGCACAGAGACTGTCCCTTGAGTTAGAGAAATCCATTCACCTTCACAGTGTTACAAGGCAGACCACCGCACTGTATCATACTAAACAAAGCGCTTGGTTAAAGCTAGGGGAGTGCAAGAAACACTTCATACTGCAGATCACTTGAATGGGATTCGCATTGGGAAATACAATATATTACAATGTTCAATGTTTCTCCAAAGGTATTCCGAACAGAGAGATCTTCAACACTAAAAGAGCCACGCTATTTAGATTCTTTTAGCAATGTTGTCTGGCAGTGCAACTTTGGCACTGCCTCCCATCTCTTGCTTTTGAACATCAGGCGTTGATTCCTGTAGTACTGCAGTAAACACATTCACAACACCTCCTGTCCTTAGATTTTAATCAGGAGAAAAATAAATACATGTTGGCACTTCCAGGACTGTCAGCACTAAGCTCAATGTAGGATTTGTTTTGGTGTTAACTATTTCAATTTTTAGAAATAAATAAATAAATAAAAACTCTTAATGTTAACACCTTTGTGTGCGATTGATTTTACTGATCTCTGCAGAATACCAAACTCTTTCCGTTCGCCTTTCATCTTTGTCACTCCATTTGCTGCTTATTATGGGCTGCAACAATAAACAGCAGCTGTTTACAGTGGCAGAGCAGCACAGAGCCCTGTCCTTGGGAGCTGCCCGGCAGAGTCAGGGGAAACATATAATTACAGGTTGCTGTATCTGCTTGTCAGAAACTGTTATACTGCAGACTGCTAACTGGTGTGCTGCCGATGTTGGGGGAAAACAAGAAGGGGCTTTGGGGAACGGCTGCTCAGCAGCTGCGGGATAAATTAGACAAAACATAGTTCAGTCGATTACATTATAAGCACTAAAGATGCTATATAAATTCACGTTGTACTGCATGTTACTTTATGTAAATTCAGCTCATTTCAGGGAAGTCGGTAGGTTATCTCCTGGATAAGGCTGCACTTATTAATTTCAGTAGCACACTTCACAATAGGCAGTATAATATTATTATTGCATGCCCACACTGTAAATCAGTAGATAAGCAGGGATTTGAACCAGTGATCCCATAGATCCCAGTCCAGCTTTATCCTCTAGTGCACAGTGTATCCCATTAGAATTCAGCAATAAAGCACGATTCAGGAGGACTTACCTGATAGATAATTGACCATGGCGATAGTTCAGCATACTGAGCCAAAGATTATGGGATCCAACTGTGAGCCTCAGATGTGATTTCCTCTTGTATTAGTGCACTGCAGTGTGACATGGTAAACCTATAGTAAAGTGTGGTAAAGCCTAGTGGAGCCTTGGTAAATTAAAGACAAGCAAGAAAAGTCATGGTAAATGCATGTTATTTGCATGCCACATTTTCTTGCAAATGTACTGTGGTTAATATGGGTTCCACTACAACTATTCATAGAGAGGTCCTTTGTAAAGGGTAGTCTCTGTGCATGGAAATTCACTAATCCCACAGCACCTTATCACTTGAGAGATCTGCTTATAACACTTATAACAGGCAGTCTGCGAGTGAGCTGGTGATGGATGCTTGTGTTTGACCTGTTAATAGCGAGTTGTTGAATAGCCCTGCATGCCGTTTGTTTGTGTGATTCTGTAGCTGCTGTTGCTTCCAGCAACAGGGTACTGCTGTGAACACCATGCTGCAGCTCCGCTAGCTCAGGGGTTTCTCAGCCAGCCTCCATGACAGAAGTTCATTTATAATCTTGTCATGTGTGTGTGAGTGTGTGCGTGTCCTGGTGGGCGATCGAGTGCGTGTGAGTGTCAGGGAGTGAGTGAGTGCGCCACTGTTTTGTTTGTCAGGAAAACACTTCTAGGCTGTTGTTAAAAAAGATATTCTGCAATGAAAAATTATAGAATAGCATATTGCAGGTCAGATTGATAGAGAAATTGATTGTTGACAACTATCAGAAGAGACAGTCAAAAGGATTAGGGTTAGCGAAAACTAATATACTAATGACTGAGAATTGCTGAAAATGACAACAAAATACATTGGGGGAAAAAATGTATACATATATTGAATACCTTCAGTATGAGTGCTGTTCAGTGTTCCATAAATATTAATTTATGTAAATGTACAATAAAATTTTTTTTTAAAAAACTCAGCACTGCTACATAACCCTAGGCTTGTTGTTCTGTGTAGTTTAAACCAATTAACCTCCACAGTCATAGAGATTAAACAGTAACACCAACATAAATTACAGTATATTACCCACTGTCCTGCTCATCTTGCCCTGCTCACCACCTGCATTCCATGTTTGGGTGTTTAAACCCAATAACCTGCAGCCTATGAGTCATCACGATGATCAGTAATTTTCTTCTTGGTCCTTTGCCATTCCTTAAGTATTAATGGTGTCCGGGCATACAGGAGCTCTGGATGATACAATGCACTCACTACCATGCACATTTTAGGCTCTGATAAATCTTTGCTTTTATCTACTTTAATGCCAACTAACAGTTAACTGCTCTGGGACATATTTACTGCACAACTGATCATGTGACGTGTCACTTGGATTAGCTCCTTTGCTTTGCATTACCTAGTTATGATGTGCCTGCTTTATCTGCCAATAAAGAGGCTGCATCCTGCAATATATAAAAATAGAACCGTGAGCCCAGAGTCATGTGACAGAATATGAACCCACAGACAGTCATCAGTTTTCACCCTGGGACCTTGCAAAAAAACAGAAAGCAACATTTTAGAGCTCTGTGTAGCCAGGATGTAAATAGAACCACGTCAAGCAATTTATCATTGTGACTACGCCAAATAAGCATAGGCTATGGTGCTAATGCAATTTGACTGTTTCTTCCTTCTTCAGGGTCTTAGTGAAAATGTTACAGCATTTAATAACGATACGGCATTTAATGCTGAGTGATTGATTGAACTACAAAACTGGAAGCCTGGTATTCTCTGTCTGAAGGTTCGGAATACCGCTACTGTAGGAAATTTGACGCCACATAAAAGAATACTCTTGTTTTAATGCTGATCCCTTTAAACAAGCGATTGGTAATCTTACTTGAATCTTAAATAAATGAATGCATGCTATAGTATTTCTGACACTCCTGTACCTAAGATTTAAAGGGTTAATTTGGGTAGAAAGGGGGCCTGCCACCTTGAGGGCAGAGAGAGCAGTGCAATCCATCAGTTTAATGCATTTGGCTCTTCAGATAGCCGAGTTGCCCATTGTTCTAGATTGTGTGGTTATGTGACAGGGACAGCGGTCCTTGAGCAGCAGTTTTATTTATATATCCCAAGGGTGCGAGGCTGTGCTGCATCGCATTGCGGATCCAAATCTCAGCCTTGCATCTGCCGTCACATCATCCAGGGTCAGCCGCTGCCTGCTTCTCCCCCATCTCCAGTCTCCAGTCTCCAGTCTCCAGCCTCCAGCGCGGACACACAGGTGTGATTGAAAATAAACGAGTGCTGCTGACAGCGCACATTCTAGAAACGTCATTACTCACCGTTGATAGAAATCAGAGATTATGGCAAAAGCTAACATTGGCAGGCTGACAATTTAGTAGGCTTTAATCTGCCCAATTATGAGCATGTTGATAGCTTTTGTTTTGATAAGACAAAGTCTTTCAAGTCTTTTTTGGCAACCTGCTTTCCTGCTTTTTTGGGGGGGAGATAGGAAGAATGCTGATGCAACTGTAACCCATAGAAAAGCAAATATTAAAACAAGTAACAGTAGACATGGCTAAACATACTTTTTAGTCTGAAAACTCATGCGATAGAGTATTTATTAACACAGACAAACCAACACTACAATATGCAAGTTAGTTGCCCTCCGTTAGACGAAACCAAAAACAAAAAAAAGCAAGTGGAGGCTGGGTAGGAGGAAGCGAACTCTGACGCACAGCGGTGACGTAGCGGATTGAGGTAAGATATAAATCCTTTCCTTGCCTTATCATTGGACGTATTGTTTATCGAGAGACGAATAAGAAACTAGCTATTGAATTGACAATTTAGTCTGTTATCAGAAGCGCCTAAAATATGATTGATTGTTACGTGATTTGACCTAAGATTAAAGTGAGTTCCCTGCCAGAACCACTGCTGTGTTTAATTTCCCTGAAGACAATTACTTTATACTCCATAAACACCCTTGGGAAATCTTTCTTCAGCAATGCCTTATGTTCCTCAAGAGGTGAACAATCCATATGCATCTCTTAAAGCTGCTGTGTAACTCATATGCATATTCAGTTTGTTGGGTTACTGTTTACATTTTTTTCGGTGCACAGTATATCTTTTGGCTGAACAGTTTGTTTACATTCCATAAAGGAAGTTTCCACTATGAACACGAAAACTGCCTTATAACCTATTATTAAAAATATTTATCATTTTAAAATGTTGATCCCAAAAACGAGTAATGCTTTGGTTACTTGTTTAACTGCTGTCTGCGAAGATCAATTGAATGAGGCATTGTTTATTAAATGTATTCTTCAAATTTAAGTCAATATAGTGACACATCACCAATTTGAATAGGCAACCCACTGGCATAGCCTTGAAGCAAGATGTGCAGGCAATATATTTACAATACAACAATAGTCCAGTAGGTGGCTGTTAGATTAAAGGCTTTTTAATAAAATAGCTGGGTGTAGGTTACAAGAATAAAACCTGTAAAGATGTTCTCCAGTTCACAGATTATATTGATGGTCACCATTGCCAACCAGCGAGTGGAAGCCTTTATTATTAGACCTAAAAAGTCCAGATTAATACAATACTCAGATAGTGCTGAAATAGACATGTTTATTAGCAGGTATTCACTATGGAACAACCTTCAGCTTGAGACAGGCAATGAAGAGGACAGGTATTAGTTGTCCGTGTTTTTTGCCCGCTTCAGTGAGTGCGATGATCAGAATTCCTGTCAGACTCTAACTCTTCTAAAGGAAGCTGCCATCATGCTCATTGAAGAGTATATTAAAATGCTAATCACGGGTATCAAACAGTACTCCTAGTGAAAAAAAAAAAAAAAATCTATTATGCTTTCAACTATAAAGCATTTTGTAATTTCTAGTACAAGCAGATTGTTGATGATTATTAAAAGAAAAAAAAATGTTGCAATCCCATTAGAGCCCCAAATAATTTGCATATTTCAAGGTCATAAATATGTAGAACAAAACGAGGGCAAAGCAACCTTTGAGAAGCGTGTTGGACCGTGTCTGAATTCCTTCCAGGAGTATTCACTATTCCCACCCAACTGCTCTGCCATACATAATAAAGGGGATGACGGCAAAGTAAATACAGGGTGGAGCATTAGAGCCTTATGGGGTTCAGGCTTCAATGAAACCGAGGCAGGGAAATAGAGAAAAGTAATTCCTGCCAAATGGATGATGAGATCAAGAGAGGCCTCTGCATTCAGTGCATGCCTGATTATCCACCATAAAGCTTAACAAGCAGATTCCGCCTTCCCTGCACACAGATAGCTTCTTAAACAGCACAGCGTTCCTCGTCACAAAGAAGCAGCTACCACTGCACTTGTGACAATGGACAGCTTAATCAGGAATTATAATAAAGCCCCTAAACATGCCCAATTTGCAGCTTGTTTTATTTATTTTTTTGTTAAATTGGCATATAGTGCTTGCACTTTGAAGGCTTTAGTTAGCCAGGAGGACAGGATCTGTCTTTATCAGATGCAAGAGACACAGTTAGTGCCTTTATTCTGCAGCAAAATGACTTGCATAAAGCCAGGACCTTTTAGACAACAGAGCGTAGAAAACTCCTCTATAGTGACCATACTGTATCACAGTACTCTTCACTGTGTATTGTTTATGTTGTTCACTGGTACACAGAGTACAGTTGCATATCCCTAGAAACTTCAGTTTGATCGTCTACTGGTGAAAGATAGGAGATGGAGGACAATAAATTCTGGAAAACAAAAGGTTAAAAAAACTAACAATACAGACGGTTTATCAACACAAGCTGTAAGGTGTTTTGCCCTACATGCAACATTTTCAGCTGACAACGGCAGTAACTTACTGCTTTTTTTTATAATAACACTTCTAAATTAAGCTTGGTCAAAATATAATGTTTAGTCTGCTTATAAAAAAAATATATATTTGTTAACCTAAAAACTAGATGATATTAGGTGCGTTTGCACTAGCGTTCCGGAATCTTTCCGATAAGATTCTGGGACAGTCCTTAACGGAACGGTGCGTTCACACTTGCTTGAAACAGCAGGGGGTACTTCTCACAGGAGCAGACTCTGAGCATGCGTACTTTGATAGGGAAAGAAGAAAAAAAAAGAAGCTGACGCCCTGCTGTAGTGACAGATTTTTCTGATGCCCATTTAGTGCTCGTTGAATCCTGTCTTCTTTCCAGATAGATATTAAAACCCTGCTTTCTTCATCAGTGAAGTTGCACAAGCATCCTTCCGACATTATTTCCGAAATCTGTAATACAATACAATTAGGTTTAGCCAGAAGTTTCTACACATCGAAAAATGTAAACTACATAACACTGTTAATTGATATATCAAACATATTATCAATACTTAATGTAAAAAATATAGAAATGCGTTACACTTTTTTAGATGCTTTGAGTTGGAGCTGGAGTTGTGCTATCTTTCCAGAATCCGTCCTCAGCGTGTTTACACTGAAACAAAGTGACCAGAATCCATCCTCTTGTCCACTCAGTCCAGAATACGAACTCAGCATTTGAGAGGATAAGAGGACGGATTCCGGAACGTGCTCAGTAACGTTTACACGAGCAAAAAGGTGACCGGAATCCGTTCTCTTATCCTCTCAATCCGGAATATTTGTGCCAGTGCAAACACACCTATTGTTTACCTAAATGATTTTTAAAAATCAACATACTTATTGGTGGTATTGGGTCTGAAATGTTTTTTTTTTTTTTGCTTCTTAACAACATAACTCTGTACCATCAAGTTACCTCATTTTTATTCTTCAATTGAAATATTTTGCAATGTGAAGCTTATGTACTTCAGGTCTTACCAAAGATTGCATTTAGCATATTACCTTGGCTATTGACAAAATGAAAAACTGACAACCAATTTCTTAGTAGCTTTTTTTTAATCGGGTACTGTATATTCTTTAATAAGCTGAGAATATTTGTAACCTTCTGTGAGTAAACACGGAGCTTGAAAACAACAAGAAGCAGTTCCACGTCAGTCCTTTAATAAGAAAGAAGAAAGCACAGTAAATGTAAACATGCTGGGCTGGAAGTAATCATGAATTCTGTTTTGTTTGTAGAAGCTGGAGTTGGAGTCATGCAGTCCTTCAGAGAAAGGAGTGGTTTCCATGGCAACCAGCAGTGCTACCAGCAGGAGGCACATGAATTATCACGCCTTGAGAATTACAGGCATCATCAGAGCCAGACGAGACAGGGCTATGAGGCGCATGCTCTTGCAGCAGCAAAGGACTGTTACAGCCAGCAAGTCTACCCTGGCTACAGCAACAGCACCGGTGCAGATAAGCAATACAAAGGAGCAAAAATCCCAACCCAGCATCTGCAAAACAGCTCGTCCTTGACTGGCTACAGCAACCACCTCACCAATGCGTATTCAGCCCAGTACGTAAGCGAGGGACACCTGCAGCAAAAGTGGGAAGACTCCTCACATTTACCCCAGTATGAGCAGGAGCTCGTAGGAAGGCTGGAGTCCCCCACCAGTGGTGGTCAGTACCTTGAGCAGAACTTACACCCTGTATCCAGGAGCCAGTGCTCCCACTCTACCCAGCAGAACCCCCCAGTTTATACCACCCATCACCAGCAAAAGGTCCAACAAGACACCTCCACCTCCGCTATGACGTACACACAAGGCTCCCTCCACTTTCCTCAGCACTCCCAATCGCTCTCCTCCTCAACTCCTTCCTACACCGTGGTGGACAAATGCAACCAAACTAGTCACTGTTACAAAAACTATGCCATGCCTTCCAATTCCCAATACAACAGGCAGCTTGGGAGTGGCACTATCAAACAAGGTGGCTACAGAGCCCAGACTAATTATAGCTACCAGTCGACTCCTGCAAGAGTTGGCTATGAACAGCAAGCTCCCCTGCAAGCAATGCCCAATACCCAGGACAACCTTTCAAAGTACCAACATTATAACCAACCCCAGCAGAACTACTGCCTGACAGACATCTCTGTGAGGTCTCCCGAGCAGTATTACCAAAACTGCAGCCCCAGTTCAAGCCAATCCCCGGCTAGATCCGTTGGGAGATCTCCCTCCTACAGTTCCACGCCTTCTCCCTTAATGGTCAACCCAGAGACCTTCCAGTACAACCAGCCACCCATCACTACAGGGGCTTCGTCATCCACTGGCATCAGAGACCAGAGTCTTTTGATTCCCTCTCACACCCACTCTTCCAATCTCAACCCTCAACCGACCAGTTATGCAGGATCTCTCAAGGACAGATTTTCAGAGAAGCTTCTCTCCAACCCCAGCCTTTGGAGCCTCAATGCACTGACTTCTCAAGTCGAGAACATTTCTAATAATGTCCAACAGCTTCTGCTTTCCGAAGCTCTTGTCTCCAACAAGAAAGGTGGAAAACGGACCCCTAAAAAAACAGAAGACTATCAAGGTCAGCTGAGAGCTGTGGAGGATGGGTCTGAGGTGCAGCTAGCCACACCAGCGTCCGAACCTTTCAGCACTCCTCAGTCAGTCCACACAGAGATGCAAGAGGGAGAATACTCAAGCAGTTCTGAAGAGCAACTTGAGAGGATCTATTACATGTGCAGTCAGAACAGTCCAGCCCGGACAACAAACAACTCACAGGTTATCCTCGAAACTGTATCTTCAGATTCTGTGACTTCACCTGACAATATGTCAGCCAAATCTGACGACTCTCTGCACAGTGGTGAACCAGGAGAACATTTTACAACCTTACTGAAGAAGAACCTAGGCAATGAGAAGTCTCCAACAAGCCAGTCTGCCTCCAGTCCTCTGAAGCAAGAGGAGAACGCTGCCGCTGCCATTATCAAGGAGAACTTCGAAGAGTCAGCTTGGCCTGATAAGACAAGAGCAGAAAAGGAAGAAATAAATGAGCCTCTACTCACAGGTGATGAGAAGGGTGACATCTGTGTGGTAGACCAAGGAGGCTGGCTGGAGGAAGAGAAATACCCAGCGTTCTTTCATAAATTAAGCAAAGTATTAATAAACAAAAGCTATCCCAATAGCATGGAGCAGAAAATATATCAGGACATGCAAATCCAGTATGTGACAGATGAGAGGGAAGACTGTGAGAAGCCCTCAAGCCCTGCTGAGTTTCACTGTGGGACGGCTGCAGGCTCTGATGTGGATGCTGAAATGTATAATTCAGACTTTCCTGCAGAGTTAAACGTTGCAGGTAAAGCTGTGCAGTTCAACTGGAGCAACGACCTTGTACAAGAGCAATATTTAACCATGAAAGAGGAAGTCTCCAATTATTCCAAATTTAATTCCGGAGTCGAAGTATTTGAAGAAAAGCTTTCAGCAGCTGAGGAGAACCTGTACATTGAGGAGTGCTCTGTCCAGCTGTCAGAATCAAGTAAACCTGCTGTGATAAAGGACAAGCATAGCTCACTATTACCTGAAGAGACATTCAAGCACCAAGTATGGATGCAGGAGTCTGCAGAATGCAGTAGTCCAGAAGAAGACCAGGATAGGGGAAACCAGATCCCAGAACCTAAAGAAACGTTTTTTGAGTCAATTGTCCAAGAGGCAGTCTTTTCTAGCACGGAAAGATCAGTAATACGCGATGTCTCACCTCAACATCCTTCTAAGACATCAGTTTTAGTGACCCCCGATGAAACTACACCTTTGTCCCAGACAAGTGACAACAGTGATCTAGAGGACAGCATGATACTTGCCCATGACATACCTCTCTTAGCCGTTCAGTCAGTGATTCACTCTGCCTCATCATGGGCTGATACCCCTCCCTCTTCAAAAAAATGGGATGAAGAAATAGAACTTGGAACTGACTGTCTAGATGAAGTGCCAGAATCCTTTGAATCAGAGTCACTCAATGCACCAGCAAAGCTCAATGAATTAAACAGAAAACATGATGAAGAGAAAACCAACCAACCGGGAAGATTAATGCACACAAGTGTTAGAATTAGGAGGCTTTCTAGTCTGGTAGGAGAGGGGCTGCCAACGGCTCCACAAGTGATCAATATGTCATCTAGTAAATATACAACTTCAGCAGACCAGACAGAAGCAACTAGCAACAATCTGTCTAGTCAGATACCTAAAAGTTTTGCAGAGAACCCGCCATCAAGGATGTGTACTCGATCTTTCACAGCGCAGGGTGTCCCCAAGGCTTGTGTGCATATAAAAAGACAATCAGCCCCTAGCCTCCCTAAGACAGCTTCCTCAAAAGACCTTCTTTGTCACCCTACGGACATGCTTTCCAAAATCAAGTGCTTGAAACACAAAGGCCTAAAATCTATTGAAGGTTGCATTAAGGGCAAAAGGAGTCTGAGTGAGTGCTGCCCGAATGGGGAAGGCCAGGATGGCACCCAGAGTATATTGCCACTGCTAAAAGAGCAAAGGCCAATGGTATTGAGGTCAAGAAAACAAAAGCAAGAGAAGCCACTGAAAGAAAAAGTAAAAGAAAAAAGAATGCCCAATCTCCTGCCTAGGAAGCTTAAAACACCACATAAGCAGAAGGCTGTCTTTCTGAAAGGTAAGGCACGAGCAAGCCCTAAACAAAACACAGCTGACTCCCATCGAAAAGTGATGTACAGAATAAAAAATAAAACTGAAAAGCCAGCCGAGAATCTGTTATCCGCCCTTAAGAGGAAGTCCAACGGCTGCTCACCCATCCCTGTGAAACGACACAGAGGTGTGAAACAGGGAAAGGGTGAGGCGCTCCTGGACCCATTAAATAACAAAGAGGTGGTGGCAAAAACTCCCAATAAGAAATCTCAGAGGGGAGCCCATTTCAAAACCTCTTTAAACAGTTACCTTACCAAAGAATTGCCTCTCGTTGTCTCAAGTGTTACCCCTTGCGTTCAGGCTCAGTACCCTGCTAAGACTAAATATCTACCCCCAAGGAAAGGCAGGGGCCTTAAATATGAAGCCATGGTGCAGAAGATCACATCTCCAGGCTCCAAGAAGAATGCCCCTAGCACTTACGCAGAAAATACAGTGGCTAATCCAACAACTGCATTGCAGAGTCATGAAGAGAATGAGCAAATAAAGGAAGCACAGCAGCTGAAACCAAGGGCTGATGCAGAATCACAGAATGTGATTGTGGAACTAGAAGGAAACAAAAGCCCTCCTTCAAAAAGAAGGCAACTGTCAGTTGGCAAGATCTGTGTAAGTAGGAGCCAAATTGCCTCAGCCTTTGAAACAGAAGTGAATTTAGTTGTTGGACCAAGGCTAGCTAAACAAAGGGCAATCAAAAACAATCACGAAATGCACATGAAACAACGGAGGAGAAGGAGAAAAGGTATTGGGTCAACGGTTCCCGAAGACAATGTTGTGGCAGACCAGCATTCTTCAACCCCTTTGCTTGCATTACCTCCCCTGGAAACAGAACTGTCAACACCCACACCAGTTACCGTAGAAACAAGCACATGTAAGAGGGTCAATCAAAGGTTATCTCATCCAAAAAAGAAACAGGTGAAATATTTAGATAACAAGAACAGGCAAAATCAAAAGACTGTTAAAAAAACAGGGACAGTCAGAAGGAATAGAAAGCATTTAGATGCAGTTAAAACCAAGGAGAATGGATGCAGGCTCAAGAACCAACATAAAAAACAACGTGCTCCAATAGTAGAAGACAAGGAGCCTGAGATCCGATTAAAATATGTGTCATACAAACCTCAGAAAAACGAAAACAAGCCACCTCAGTTCTGTCCTTATATTCACATTGACAAGTCAAAAGAGTTGTCTTCTATATGTAACATTGTTAACAGGCCTGAAGAGGCATGTCAGCTTCTTCAGACAAGGAAAAATAATTCACCAAGGATAAAGAACTCTGTAGCAGTTGCCAAGGTGATACCAAACTCTTCTGTCATGCAGCAGGGTCCTTTGATAAACAAGAATCTGATTGATAGATGTCTAACTTGCTGCCTGTGTAGAAAGCCTGCAAATTACAGAGAGCTGGGAGACCTCTGTGGGCCATACTACCCAGAGGACAGCATTCCAAGAAAAACACAATCTTTTAAGTGCAAAACAGAGTTGGGGGAGAATAGGGTGAAAATGTTATGTAGCTCTGTTCAAAGTGAGGCTACAGAGCCAGAAACTGAGAAGAGCAGCAGTAGTGTTGTCCCTGGAAGGCCCCGACGTCTTGACAAGTTACCAGGGGAACACCCCGGTGTCCGATCGAAGTTTAGGGACAGGTACCGGAAGTTGCATCAGTTTCAGGGGTACAACAGGAAAGCTGTGGACGCAGAGTCAAACCCCCTGAAAGAACAGGATTGCAGTGGGCCAGTCTCACAGCATTTGGAGCTGGAGGTAGATTCTAAAGAGCACTGGGTACATGAGGCCTGTGTAGTATGGACTAATGGCGCATTCCTCGTCGCGGGCAAGCTGTATGGACTTCAGGAAGCTGTGCTGGTGGCCAGTGAAACGGTAAACCCATTTTATAAACCTGCTTCCCTTTTTTCAACATTATGAACCTTTCTTGAGAAACAAGTTATGTGCTCTTAAGACTTAAGAGCCTGTCGAGAACATTTGAAGCTGTTTGTGTCTAGTTCTGCAAAATAAATGTTGTTTTTTTTTGTTGTTTTTTTTTTTCTGGACCGAAAATGAGACCTGATGTGCAATATACAGGGTGGTTCAGAAGTCACTGGACAAATATAATAGACACGTTGATTGATGGATAAACATTGAACTTACAGGTATGGTTCATTCTCTACTTGTCCAGTGACTTTTCAGTCCCCCAGTGGACAAGTTTGAACTGTATCTGTAACTTGTGTTACAATGTTTATCCCATTTGTCTAGTGACTTCTGAATCACCCTTTGTATTTCCCCTTGTCTTTTTGTCCCTACTTCACTCCATTTTTTATCTTTATCTAAAACGTTTTCTACATTCTCCATCAGTGCTGTTTAACACCTGCACATGGTGGTTTTTCATGTCACAAAGGGACTTTTCTTCTGTCAGTTAAACCATTCTATCCCATTTTAAATTGAATTCATATTACACATTGCACTAGACATCTGTTCACTCCACATTCCAAACCCTTTATTAACATGGTGTGATCATCTATTATCTTTCTGTCTCGTCTGTTAATTCATTATTATTCTTCCTTATTATTTCAGAACTGTTTGAAATGCCTGGAATCTGGGGCCACAGTAGGCTGTTGTTCGAAAGGATGCACGCAGAAATTTCACTACGTCTGTGCCAAAGATATGGGTAAGTATTTCTTCGACTGCTGGAGCTGTTAATATCCTGTTCTATGTCTACAGTCAAACAGAATTCCTGGATAGGGCAGGAGGTTCTGTGTATATTAAGTTTGGATTAGGGTTAGCAGCTTGAAAATGTTTGCAATGCATGTTGCATTTTTAAAAACATGATGGTCTTTAATTTTAATTTGTTTAGTTCAATTTATTAAATCTGTTTTATTTAACCAAGTAATGTATTATTACTATTATTATTCATTCATTAAAAAAACAAACTGTATATGCCTTATATATTATATATATTAGGCATCCAACTAATTTTTGTATTTTTTCTTTAGGCTGCCTGTTGAGGGAAGAAAATTTCTCATTGAAATGTCCTAAACATAAGGTAAGAATTGTACTAAAATGCACTATACAGGACACAGCTTACTCTTGGTCTTAATAAGAGTATTGCTGAGATGCTGATGGAAAAATCATTCCCCAGGTCATGCATACTGTACTGTTCGTTAGTTAGTTAGTTAGTTCTGTACTATGGCAGTTCTAAAAATGTACTGTACTACAGATTTTTTATTTACCTTTAATTAATATGATTTTTTATTGAACATGGTACCAATTGCAGTTTCTTTAAATATGATTTTTCCTCCAAGCATCTTCTAAAGGGAATGTTGCCTATCCTATATTCTGTCTGATAATAAAAAGTGACTGATGCAATATGTGAAAGCCTGAGAAACGATCAATACTGACTATGCTCAAACATTCCCACTGAACCAGATACTTGACACGGGAGGGTTCCTTTCAAAGGGGGCTCAGTCATATCAAGGCTGTGAAGTCCAGGGAAGGATAACTGGCTGAACTACAGTAATGAAAGGGGAAAAGTCTGTCTAGATGTCAATAGGTAAAAGGGAAAATCTTTCTTCTGACACAAGATTTTATTCTTTGGCATCCGTCTCACTGTACTATGAAAGAAAGAAAGAAAGAAAGAAAGAAAGAAAGAAAGAAAGAAAGAAAGAAAGAAAGAGCAGATAAACCAAGGAAGACATTAGGAATTTGGACTTGGCTATTGAGACACTACGAAACAGAACTTGAAACATTTTGTGATTTCCAATCACTGTGTTTTAGACAGAGAATGACACCTTTGCTTATCTTCAGTTTGGACAACTTGCTGACCGTTTATGAATTATTGACCGACCCTTGATTTACAATCTGTGTCAAGAATGGACTTTAATCGCTCTTGGGTATCTATTTGTATGTGTTTTCAAAGCAGATTGATGACCATAGTAGGTCCCTTGCAGTATTTGATGGAGACAATTCTACAATGCAGTGCCGTAAAGGGATACTTCTTAGCATTTTATAATCCTTCACAACTTTTCATTAGTGTTAGTATTATTTCACTCCTCTTCAAATCATTGTAATCAAAGTTCTCATTTTTGCTTCATTTCTTAAGCTGGTAATTTTGTGATTCAGCCCATGTACCACGTGGCTTAAGATGTGCTGCTAAAGCATGTGAAAATAACATCCGAACAGCCTGTGCTGGTGAAGCAGAGAGCAGCTCTTCTACTCTTTTAACCAGCCCCCTCTGAAAAGAGTGAACCAGATCAGAAATCAGTTTGATGAGTTTAAAATACACACTGATGAAAACGATTTCTTCATAAACGTAATAATAAGGGAGGTGGGAGAAAATAGCATGAAAGATAACGAAGAGGCTAGCAATATGGAGTACCGTACATGTCATGCCACGTTTCCAATGCAGACGGCTGACTTTTTAATGGGAGTGTTTTCAGACATCAAAGTCTCTCACCCTGCCTCCGTTTTCTGATTGTGTGTGGGTTTTTCTTTCCTAGGGCGTGTGAACCCTGCTAGTTCTGCTGAAAGGGAAGCAGCCAGGCTTGTGAATATCCCCTTCTATGCAGTGCATCAAAGGACATCCATCCTTGCATAGACAACTAAATATGGATTAGAGCTTAATGCTTCACACCACCTGATTATACAAAATCCAGCCCGTAGCAGCACTGCAGCAATGCTGTTAACGCAACAGTATTTTCATTACATAAATGCAGCAGATTTCTTTTTTCTCTCTCACTTCTTATTCACAGGCAATGCTTCATGTCTTCATCCAGTGTTACGTGACACAGTTTCTCTTACCAGTACCAACAGATTGTTTGATTGTTAAGGAGTGACCCTGATCTGTTAGTTGTTGCTGCACTTCAAAGAAAATACAAAGCTGGTTATTTTTTTAGGGTTTAGTTTAAAATAAAAAATACCAGCACTGTCTGTGCTCTTTTATTTCTCATTCTTTTCATGGACCGTGCACACATACTCTCACCCATGCAAAGCTCAGATCTTAAACAAGGCTGGGGGGAATAGAGAAGTTTTTGTGTCGGGAATCCCTGTACATTCTCAGGCAGTCTCTGTATCAACAACAAAGTGATTTAACTGAACTACTATTTGTGCAATGTATTTTAACGACTCCTTTTATTTTAATTAATGCAAAAATGTAAAAATGTTTGTGTTCCTTTCATTGCCACTAAAAGGGTCAAACAAGCTACTAAAGGTGCTGTTAATTTGAATCACGGTGCACTAGCCATCAGGATTTTTAATACATTTCAAGTTAGCTGTAAGTGTCCAGCAGGTGGAGCTGGTGTATATAGAGATGCTTCATGTCAGATTCAACACAAGATGCATAGCTTGTCACCTAAAGAGCCCATGGCACTCATTCCAAGAAAGCAGTGTACTGGCTAAACTCCAATATAAAACTGGATAAATTCCCACTCCAAGAAGTTTTCAGCTCTCTTGCCTCTGTAAATGGCAAATCTCTGAAATCCCTGATGCTGCCTCTCAAAGGATCTATTCAGCATACATATATTAACGTTGGAGTTAAGTGATCTATACATAAAAACAATGTTAAGAGTATTGATGCCGAGTGCCAGTATCAAACCGCTGTGCAGTGTCATTTGAAAGATAAATATTATTAGCTTACAATGCTATAAGAATTTAAACCAAGTCACATTCTCTACTGACCACCTTTTCGGAGGCTTTTGTTTGCTCTTTTGCATTCGTAAGTGCTGTTTCCATCTATACCAAGGCAAAGTAGCGACAGATTCTTGATCCTTATTGACAGTGGACTGCCCAGTCCTTGTGCATTCTGAGCAGCATTGGTTTCTAAGCTATCTTGAGGAGCTGCCTCTCTGTGACAAATAGATCTGGCCGTGGATCAGTTCATAGATCAAGCTCAGCGCTCCAGTGATACTCTCGGTATATTCTCCGCTCGCTGTCTGGTGAATTCATAACTCCCTGATTTGTATTCAGAGGAGAACTGAGATAAGCCCCATTTCTGTTCTTTATACAAAGGTCATTGCCAGAACTCAATTTTAAACCTCCCTTCAGCCAATTACAAGGTATACCAATTAGTTAATTTAAAGAATTGTGTAAGATTGAACAGAAATCTATAAAAATGAAATACAAAATAGACTGATACTGCTTATTATTATTATTATTATTATTATTATTATTATTATTATTATTATTATTATTATTATTATTATTATTAATGGTGTATATAAGTATTTGACTATGTTTAATTGTAAGATGTGATGTACTTAAATAATTGTGTATAGTATTTCTTAGAGATGTTTATTTTCTATAAAATAAATATGTTATTGCCTATAAAATGTGATTAAATGAATGAATTAAAAATGATTTTTGGAATGTTATTCTTGGTGGCCTCCCTTGTTTTAAAAGCACTGAGCAGATTTAAGTGAATGGGAAGAGCGCCCTCTTGTGGTAGACAACAGAATCTCATTCACTGTTCAGCGATCAACATTACTATGATGTCACCATGTGTGGTTGAATGATTAAAGGCTGTAAGCTGCACACTATCATTGACAAGCAAACCCAAGCTTGCTAACTTTGGTATGCCTTTTCAAACTTATGATGCACGAAGACCGTTCAACCCCTCGTCTTCCCTCAACTAATGTTCTTTTTCATTGGTTGAGTTTTGCAATTTTACAGTAAACCTAGGTACTGCATAATTCATTTACACTGAAGAGCTGGCAGTGCAGTGTGACAGCAAAGAAGGTTAAGATAATCTATAGATGATAGTCAAGTTCCTTTGTGTTCTGTAAACAATATTTCATATTAACAGCTTGTTACAAAATTGTATTTACATTCTCAAATACATCAATGAGTAATAGAATCATAAGAAGCAAGTCCGTTCATAGTCATAACAATTAAGATTTATTTTATTAAATATAAATTATAGAACTACAGATTTATTAAACCATAAAAGTTACTTATTAAACCAAGTGCTGCAAAATAGCATGTTAAAAAAAATAGATTTATAGGAAAGAAGGATCTAAGTCGTAAATCTGGTGAGCTTTATTCTGTTAATAAAGGAACAAAATAACAAAATACAAGAAGCAATTCTCTAACATGATGACAGTAATGCAGGTATTATTGTCTGCTTGTGCTTGGCTGTACTTCTGCTCAATAAATATATTCTATTTAATTAGATTAAAACAAAAAATGTTAAGAAAAAGCAAAAAATAACTTGGTTGCTTACAAAAATCCCTTAAATGGATAAAATCAATTAATTTCATAGTATTCAATATTTCCTACACCCCCATCCTTCTGCTTATCTTTTGCAAAATATGGTAACTCTACTGTGAATGCACATGGGTTTTGAACATGAACATTTAACAGGGACTTGTTGCACTTCCAAGGGGCTATAGCTCTGGCTCACAATATCAGTCACTTGCATTTTCCATTCACAAAACAGCAAGGATCTGCTCTCACATGTGCCAACCCTTGAGGGAGCTCAAAAATGCATCAGCCACAGCACCGTTATCAATCACACAGCACCCCCCAATGGTCACTTTGCCACTGCAAGCCCATGGAGCTGTCAATGCTGGGAGACGTGAGCATATAGGACAAGACCCAGGAGGCTGAATACAAATACAAATAAGTAAGTTGGAGTTATTCCAACTTACTTAACCTGCATATTGTAACCTTTTTCCAGCAGGTATATCAAGACCATGGTGTGGTTATTCATTTCATGAGATTTTTCTAGAATGTTGTTTGAGACACCAACAGGGTTCTAGCTACATGTTATGAAATGAATTAATAAATTAATTTTCTGTGTTGATTTACAAGGACACTGTGTTCAGTGGAATTATGGATCCACTGTGGTCTGATTAGCCAATCATAATTGTCCTCCAGCGGAACCCCAATGATAGGTAAAGCTGTTACTAAATGCAATCTGGCAGAATGGGTCACCATTCTTTGACAATACCAAGGCATAACTCTAGGGATAGCCTAATACAGGAGCTATACCAAGTATACCTTTTCATTTCTTTTTAGAGGCTTTAGCAGTACTGAGGTTCAATTCTAAATAATATTTGTTTTTTAGTC
Source organism: Acipenser ruthenus (assembly GCF_902713425.1). Classification (NCBI taxonomy): domain Eukaryota; kingdom Metazoa; phylum Chordata; class Actinopteri; order Acipenseriformes; family Acipenseridae; genus Acipenser; species Acipenser ruthenus. Next base: position 5,076,339 of record NC_081201.1, on the reverse strand, counting down.
CTTCCTGTGTTTGCAACACCATGAAAGAACAACATTTAATATTATTAACTAAAGGCAAGCCCTAATAAATAGCGAAGTAGGAAGAGGAGAGAATCCGTCTACAAAATAAAATTCTGCTGCATTCAAACATTCTTAGAAAATTATAAATATTTTATATACAAAAAAAAACACCTTGTCAAACCATATGAAAATAATGTTTGACAAGGAAATGCATGTTCATTTTTTTGTCTTGCTTTTTTATCTTTTCGTTTTTTTAATTAGAAGAACTCTGAATGGTCAGTGCAGATTGAGATATGTACAACATTTACAGGGAACAGCCTTTACTAGCCTGATTAAGCTAAGTGGCCCATCGTGTGAGGTCCCAGATCTTATGCCTCGTGTTGAACAAATTTCCCCATTTCAGTCGACTTTCATAAAAAACATGGAAACACTGTAGAATGGTCTAGATATCAGATTCCAGGTTAAACTTCCCCCTTAAAAAAACAAATCACAGTTGCCGTCTTTGAAATTAATAACATCTATTTAACACTTCATTTTCTTTAACTTTAACTGTTTATTGTTCCTTAACTGTAGCATGCAATGCCACATGGTGGCCAAATACTTTAATTGCAGCAAGGATCTCAAAGGGCAAGTCAAATATTAACTTTCTGCACGCTCTTTAGATGCTATAATGTATCTCGTTTGGGCAACCCCAGTGAGAAAATAGCCCTAGATAACTGGAAATAAGAGAGAGTGAGAGCTTACTTAGCATCTAAAAAAATAATTATTAAACGCTGAAACAGGGAGTTTAAAATAACAACATCAGTCAAATCTCTCTTCAATAAAAAAAAAAAATTCAAATTGGAAGGGGCGAGGCAGCCAGTGAAAATGGCCGTCACTGGGTTATCACCCAGGCTTGGAGTTTAAGTTTTTATTTGGGGGGTGTTCTCTAAGTGGAGGCGACGGTGGTGCCGCTGCCCAGCTTGATGATCATCTGCTGGCAGTCGTGCAACGTGCGCTTGTCACCCAGCCTCTCAAGCGTGCGCGCTGCATCTGCCAGCATGCCCACACGCTGCCCTGGAGCCGACAGGAAGGAGGGAGGTAGGTATCGGCATGCCAGCAGCACCGCCTCCGCTTGTTCACGCCGGCCTGGCCGCGTCTCCGACTCACCTGACGAGACACAAACACACAGCCTCTTACTAAATCATCCCTCCAGAGACGCACACTCGCCAGACAGCCACCGCTGGGCTCACTGTTGTGTGCGTTTGTTTCAACGATGGATTTCACAATATAAAAAATGAATACAATAGAAATCTTTAATGCAAGTAAGTAAGCCTCAGTATACACTAGACTTATTAGGAATGACAGCATTCTAGTCTTGGCTACTTATATTTTTTAATAGAAAATGGTTTAATGGTAAGAATACCTGTTCAGATTGACTATTTCGTTGGTACCACTCAATTGTATATTGTACCTGATGTCAAAGATTCATATTATTAGGCAATGTTTGCATTTGGCAAATATTACCATATGCTGTATATTTGCATGAAAATGGGGGGGGACTTGGCAAAATCAGGCCCTTAGTGACCTTTTATGTAAATCTAAAACAATGAGATTGATTGCCCTGCCCTGCTCCTGAAGGTTGGTGAGCATGTGTCGAAGCTGAGCCCCTCACTCACCTGCTTTGCTGGGGGTTGCCCTCCTCCTCAGGCTGCGGTCCAGCAGCTGGTGAGTGCGTGTGGGACTGGCGCCTGCCATCAGCCGGGCTGTAGCTTCATGCAGAAACAACTGTGCCGTGGAGAAAGCACAGTAACACAAGTTAGCCGGAACATACTATCTACTGTTGCAAATCTGCAATCCCCAGCACTCTTCCCTCGCTCACCCTGCGCAAGGCGGGTCGGAAGCTCTGTGCCAGCTTCCTCAGGCTGCTCAGATCCTGCTGAAAGCCGCGCAGCTCCAGGGGGGAGGCCTGCGGAGTGCTGCTCAGCGCCGGGCTCTGCTGCTGCCACATGTTCGTCCGGGTTACCAGCAGGAGGTCACACAGCAAGAGCTGCACTGCCTGCATCACAGAGGCAACAGGCAGAAGAGTTAAACAAGCCCTCTGATTGGATCATCTGTAATCACTGCAGGCCGGGTTATAGTTGTGCGCAGTAGCAGAATACTGTGCTCTGCAGCCATTATAGTTAATCTTCTAAACTCGTCCTAAGAACCTCTTTGTAGTTATTGGAGTGTTACACGTGCTGCACAGGGAGCAGAGGTTCTATCCTCAAACTTACAGCGCTGTGGCAGGACGAAGTCTGAAAATGAAGTCTGAAAAATGATATTATCTACAGCAAAATGATATGGGACTCTGTCGTAGTGTTAAGAAAAAGATTTGGTTACTAAATTTTTAAACTGATGGATTGTGACACTTCTAAATTAGGACTAACTGGCTCAAAGAAAGTGCTTCCTAACACCCAGTCAGTTGGAGTTCAGAAACAGTGTCCTAGTTTGGAAAGAGGGCAGAGCAGAGTGATTTGCTCTGCTTTCCTCCAAGGGCAATGGTTGAGACAGAGGCAGTGTGCTGATTGATGTGTGCGGTCAGGCTCTGTATTGCATCACAGGTGCATTGCACAGAAGCAGACACATGCAATGCAACTACAATGCACGACAGCGGCGACCCTCCCCCTCACGGGCAGGCAGAGAAACAGCTGTCCAGGCGGCTCCTATTTCCTCCACAGGGAAGGAATCCACAATCTTCATTGACTCACTGCTCACCTAGCATATGAATATCACAGGCTCCCAATTACAGAGCACAATTAAAATGACTATTATCTTTAAATAAATGAATATTGATAAGACTGAAGCTTTGCATTAATCAATTTTGATGCAGTTGTATTTTCTTAGAAGTGTTGCAGCACTGTCAGAGTTGTTTGTGAGTTTGGTTCTCCCAGGGAGGCTGGTACAGATGAGCAGCCACACTAATAGCTGGCGTACCTTGTCAATGCTGCTGCTGCACTGCACCATGTTGATGCTGTCCCGCAGGTAGCTGCTCGCCTTCTCACAGTGGTTCAGGCTCAGCTGGCTGTTCTCATGCTTGGCCAACAGGGTGCGCATTGTTCTGAAGGCAAACAACGCCGCCCGGGGCAAAGAGTTCCTGCAAAGGAGAAACAGACAGGCCTTCATTAGAGCGCGCAGAGATTTCAAACAGGGTAACATATTCACAGCCAGTTACTGACTCGCATAGACCACGTAACGTTAGGCTTGACAGATGAACCATCAGGATGCAATGAGTTGAATAAGCAAATTAGAATGAATGTTTTTTCTAGTGTGCAGGTGGTCAATTGTTTGATGGAATGAGGACTCACTCGGTGGTGTTCAGGACCTTTGGCATGTACTCCACCATAGGGTACAGTCTCTCAGCTGCCTCGTCGTCCCCCTGCAGCCAATTCACTGCCACTACCACCATGGATGCCCACCACTTCGCAATGGGGTCTGTACCTGCGGAGACAGAATTCACAATACAGCGCTTATACAATGCATCTCCAGAGACAAACAGGACCTACACCACACAAAGCTACAGTAAATGCTCTACAACCACAAGACTGCGCTGTGCCATAATGCCTAATGAATTTTATTTTCCTGGGCCAAGACCACTTCATCAGTAAAGCTTTAAAGATTACATTTTTGTTCATTGTGGGTGGATTTTCTAGAAGGACACTGACCGGTAACTCCTGTCATGTTTGATCCGATAGCGAACGTCTGCGTTGTGATCCCCGCTGCGTCCGAGCAGCCGTTGAGCAGCTGAAGATACTCTAGCGCATCGGAGAACTCCCTGCAGGAAGCAGAGCAAAACCAACAGCATCTTGAATCACAGAGCACTGGAACTAGCAAAGACATGTGTGGCGTTATTACTTTCTTATGGTTGTGCTTTACCTTGAATGAATGTGCGTTCTGTTTTAACAAAAGTGAAATCTGTAACCCCCGTTGTTGAAGTGAATGTGAATTATATGCATTTGAGTAAAATCTATACACTTAAAACATAAAAATATTGTCCTATACTTGAGCCTCACCCCTCTCCCTCAGTGAGAGCCTTCTCATTCTCTGGCTTGGCGATGCAGTACAGAGCTTTCTCCAGCAGGTGCTCCCGGAACGCCTGTGTCACCTGGGCCAGGGGGTCAACTGCAGGGAGAACAACGAAAATAGTTGTTCACAACCAATGCACGCAGACGGACACAGAGTGTAGAATGGATCCAGAGCTCTTCAGTATCATCTGACAAGGATCCAGGGTGATGCACTCAGCCACCAAGTCCATCTTAGCCTTGGATTTTTTGTGGAAATTGCTGAGAACCCAATATATGCACATTTAGATACGTAATCGCTGAGTCAGCCATCCATCAATGATGCATATTTTAATGTGCTCATCTATGTAACAAAACTTAAAGAAAACTAGCACATGTCAGGTGCAGCCACCCCTCTAAATATTCTTTAAGAGCAATCTGTGTCCTTACCGGAATTCCCAGCGATGCTGTAGATACTATCACGTGGGGTGCTGCGGACCGCCCAGTCCCCATCCACAAAGAAGCGATGCCCCAGGGGGTGGCAGAGCCACTGCATGGCAGGCGGCACTGTGCCGCTTGGAGACAGGCACACCTGCCTGGCGCTGCTCAGGAAGAACCTCTGAAAGACAAGGACACTGCACCATTACAACTCTAATGAAGACAACATCAGCCTGCTATGGAGGACACATACCTGCTGGAGCCCTACTTAGGAAGAGATGTTGTGAGTCAACTAGAAAGAGATGTTATGGTACAAACAACTGCAGTCTATCAATCCCAATTAAAATAGACCGCAGGTATTTATGCTCACTTTGCTACCATCTGCAGTTCACTTACAGCATTACATCTAAATCCAAATACTAAATCGTAAAACTTTCTTTGTATTAGTCTATTCAGTTAAATTCTGAATGTTGTATACATGTGCATTTTCTACAATCCGACTTTGTGTGTTTTTATTCGTGATGTACTTCAGGCTTTATGTACTATTTTATATATTTCATTTGTAAGTGCACTTCAGTTGCAAAGTTCACTGCAGCCCCCATTAATATTGATTTCCCGGCTGAACTCACAGACATATAGTGCAGTCCCTTGGGCAGACTGGTTTTGATGCGCAGCGCCGCCGAGACGTAGATTTCTGACAGCGTTGCCACGGAGATGGTACTCCCGGCACACTCCGCCAGGTTCACTGAGCTCAATGCCATGTTGATGGCTGCAAGGTGACTGCCACCCAGCTTGCCTGGCAAAAAAACAACAAGAAAAAAACCTCTGGAGACACAATTCAGCAAGAACCACCCAGAGCCATTCCAAAATAGTATAAAAGCATTGAGGACTCGTATGGTACGAGTCCTCCATTTATCTGAATTCTAAAATAAACAAGTTATTTCAAATCCTGCACAGCAGTGAGGTTCCAGTGCACTGCTGAAAAGGACTAAAACAAGAAGCCAACTCAAGATTTCAATCCCATTGAGCATTTAAGACCTAAAGACCCACTCCAGGTTTTACTACAACCTTGATTAGCCGCAGTGCATAGCTAACAAGCTCACAGGTGTCTTATTAAAACCAGGAATGGATCCAACTGCTATGCAGAAGAAACATTGTGGCTGGGGTGTCCAGCTCTTACCTGTCATGTGGAGCTGGTGCAGTCTGTGGTAGACGAGGGCAGCATCTCTGCTGCTCTTCCTCACATCGTCCTGTAGCTCACGGTCCCGCCACAGCCCCCCTGCCCTCCCTGCCAGCCAGCGACCCACCCACAGCCGCTGCAGGACCAGGCGCACCAGCGACCACATCAGACTGCAGGCCATGTCTGGGTGCGAGGTGGGCTGGGGCCGGCCCAGGGCCTTCAGGCACGTCCACAGGTTCTGAGAGGCCTGTGCAAAGTCACCCTGACACAAGACAAGAGAGACAAACAGAGTTGGGGAGAGGCAAACATTCAATGACTTTAAATCAGCTACTTTTGCTAATTGCCTTAATATCAGTCTACCGTAAAGCTAGACTGGAGTTATTCAAGGGCTTGTCTCTTATAAGAAGGCAGGATGGAGTGAATCACAGCCAGTATCACAATACAGTACTGTAGAGATTGCATGTGTGTTGATTGGAAAAAACCTTGGATTAGGAGCTCTCAGAATCCCCCCCAGGTAAGTAAATGAGAAGTCAACCAGGAGAGACGCAGGATAGAAAGCCATGGAAGCAGACTCCTAATGAAGCGCATTACAGTGCTTACACGCATCGCCTCATTGATGTGCCATGGCAAATAAGACAGCTATTGTAGTGATCTAGCAAGGAAGTCCCAATGGAAAGGAACCCAGATCTCTCAGAGGGATAGGAGGACAAGCAATTTAAAAAAGAAAAAGAAAAAATTTCAAAGGGATACTGGTGATGCTGCCTTTTCTCCCCAGGGAGACTGAATGCCATTAAAAATACAGTACAGATCTAAGCTAACATTAATAAAAGTAGAGTGTAAACACACCAGGCAATATCAGAGTCTGTTAAATCTACTCCCTAATTTCCTGTATAACCATCACTTGTATATAACGCATATAAAACATCTGAATAATGTGGATTTACTTTTTTGGCAGTTACAATGGACTGAAAATAATGTCTCCTATGATAAGAGAGACATTGATTTGTGCTTTGTTTTGCTGTTGTAAAAAGACAACCGGGTGCTTTCAGAAAGCACACTAGGCCCACTTTTATGAATTTTTTGGCAATATAATGAAATAAATAAATGCATAAACACAAAAGCCAGTAGTTACCCTGGCAAGGTCCAGGTCAGCCTGTTTGCGATGCCTCCAAAAGAGAACAGAAGAGCCCGAGTGCAGACGTGTCACAGGCTCCCCATAGATAAAGAGCTTGACAAAGACAACAAGGACCAGAACGCCATTGATGAGCCACAGGAAGAGTGTGGGCAGCACCCAATCCAGCCAGCCAGAGGACCTCCCTGGACACAGAGACACAGAGACTTTATTATAGGTGTGGTAAATACTTTTGAAAAACTCCATTCACTGTGAAAAGTAAAAAGCTCTTTCTTTCCCCCTGAACTGCAGGACTGACCTAGGGAGTGACCCAGCATGCTCCTCCCAGTGCCATGATAATCAGTGCTGTCCAGAGAGCCGTAGCTGCCCGAGTCGCCCGTCAGAGAGGCCAGTGGGTTGAGGGAGAGGAAGAGGAAGGTGAACACGCATAGAGCCATGCGGGACCGGTCCAGCATGCCCATGGTGGTGGGGGAGGCCAGCTCCTGCTTCACACTAGCCTGGAAGAGGGAGGGGCGCAATTAAACCACAAGGCCTCATAGCTTATTACAGAGCATGTTGCAGCAGTGTTTATCCCTAGATTCACACTACCTAAAAATGCACAATCTCATGCTTTGAAAAACTGTTTAGGAAGTAAACAGCAACCACACGGTTTCAACGCATCTTGATTGTGCAATATTTAGGTAGCGTGGCTAGGTTCAAAAGCTACGTTTATTAATGAAAGCCAGATGCAGCCAAATAGAAAATCCTGCAGCATATTAGAATCTGCCAGGCAAAAAGACCAACCTTTTGGCCACTCACCAGAGTAAGTAATCTATGCTGCTTGTTGCCAGTCAGAAAAGTCTATTACCTTGGAGTCCTCGAACACGGGACTGTCGGGCTCCGAGTCACTGCTGCAATGGGAGAAGGGGCTGCCATGGGCGGGTGAGCCAGCGTCCGAGGGCGGGGGGGTTGGCAACTCCATGGCCTCCGGCTTGAGCTCCTCCACCTCAACCTCCATGCTGACCCCAGCCGAGGCCACCAGGTCCTTCAGGGACTCTGAGGAATGAAGGGGGGGGGGATGCTCGGTCATCAAAGACACTAGCCACAGGCTCATCAATCACACAACAGATCTCAAACACACCAAATGCCTTAGTGGGCTAACTCAAACGTAATGCTTCTATATATATATATATATATATATATATTATATATATATATATATATATATATAGATAGATAGTTAGTTAGATAGATAGATATATACACACACACAACTGAATGTTTTTACAGGAAGCTTGAGTGTTAGTAAGGCAAATTCTTATTTTATAAACATAACAGAATGTACTGCCGAGTTTCTTTTCAGGATGTTCTGGCTTATCCCGCTTTGCTGGATTTGTACACGCTGAGCCTATTTCACATTCTAGGGCATTCCTGCGGCACTGTACTACACCAATGTGACACACAGCCTGTTCCAAAGCTGCCTGAACTCACTGTTCTTCTGCATTGCCATTTTCAGCGCCATGTTTTCCTGTTTGAGCTTCTGATTAGACTGATGCAGGAACCGGATATAATCGATGGCTTTCCTCAAAACGGACGATTTGTTGAGCTAAAAAATAAAATAAAACCCCCCGTCAAACAAAAACCACAGCGCAGTCAGGCGTCACGGCAACTTTGACAAGTCCTACCTTTGCTTCTGTACCCGCGACCAGGTCTTTGAGCTCGATGATCTTGTCGTTGATGGAGGAGCGGTAGCGCTTCTCGATGGCGTTGTGCGCTGTGCGTTTCTCCCCTTTGACTGGCATGCCGGAGGGCTTGCCGTTCACTGTGATCCGGTTGATGGGCAGTTTGTCAGCGTCCATCACCAGTGGCACTGTGGTCAGAATGGTGCCTCCGCTCATCAGAGCCTGCAAAGACAGGGCAGGAATCATAAATCCAGAAATCTGTACATACCGCAGTCACTGGATGCTTAAGAAGGGTTTCCATCCTTGGCCTAAGTTAATAAATACAGGGCACAGAATATGCACACTACAAACACACAACCTTTTTCTGTCTAACTTTCCACAGCACCAGTGCAGAGCAGCCAAAGTACTTAAACCACCTTTTGGACTATGGTTAAGTGTACACGGTATTTTCTGATGCTGGATTTTAATTATGTAAGCTTGTGTTGACTGTACTTACATGTGTGTTAAGTATTTATGGCCTTGGGTATCTAATAATATGTACTGTATTGTACTGCACCTGTATAGACGTGGTCTGCACTGGGGTGGTCGAGGTGGCCAGCGTAGTGACGCATGGGGACCTGACCGTCGTCACCACAGAGCTGCCATCCGGCTTGAGAGCAGTGAGGAGCAGGGAGTCTGCCTGGATGAACTGGGGCTGGAGCAGCACCTGGGGAGTGGAATGACCAGTCAGTGACGGGACAACTGGGATTGTAAAAATACAAAAATATAGATCTAGAAGTCTTGAAAAATATTAACGTGACAAAGCACATTTACTTTATCCCTGTGTGTCTCAATGTACAACATGTACAACACAAGCCACTGTTGGAATGGTTGATGACTGAGAAAATGACATATCTATTGAAAGCGTGAGCTGATTTATACCATTGAGCTGCTTACTGGAACCTGCTGGATCTGTGTGTGGACGCGCTGGGTGGAAGTGGTGGTGGCCGCCGTGGCCAATAGCTGCTGAGGGGAGATGTTCTGAATCTGAGTCTGGATGGTCATTGGCTGCATCTGCTGGGGGGAGGCGGAGATGCAGGCGAGTTGCGGGGAGGAAACTCCCTGCTGCACCGCTGCCAGAGATAAACACAAGAGAGAAAACAGAGATTAGCTGACAGCCATCCACCAAGTGGCAGTGATAGGCAGCTGTATGAGGCCACAGATGTTCCTTTCCTGTTAACTCAGGTTTCACTGCAGTCTGTCAATGTGACTATAACCTGCCCGAATTACTGCCCGAGGCTCAGCAATTTGAGGTCTTTGGGCTCTTACAGTGCCCCTGGCAGTCTTTTAAAGCAGCTCCCAGGCTCTACTGAGAGTGCTTTTGAACTGTCCCTGTCGCCCGCGGCTCCAGCCCTGGGAATATGCCATTATCCTCTATTGTTCCCTTTTGTTTGTGTTTTTTTTTCAGCCTTTCTAGAAAGGATTTTCAGCCTCTGTACTCCCCTCATCTACCAGCAGTAGTTTATTATACTGTTTTAATCCATCCTAATGTTCCACAGATATGTGATTCCTGGGTGCAAAAAAAAGGCTTTACACTCATTTCTTTCAAAAGGTAGGATTATATGGTACAGTATAAATATGGGGTTTAAGACTAGCTTTGGTCAAAAGTTAATTGACTTTATGACTCAGTACAATGCCATGAATTAAACAGTTCCAACAGGCTCAATGCTGAAGTTCCAAAGTAATTATAGCACAGCTAGCCTACAGTCAAAGTGCAGGTAAAATAAAGTCATTTGTATATTGTACTGCTGTTTCACTGAAAAACGTCTCTGCCTATAACCGCGTCTTTCTTGCAGTTTTATTACAGACGTCAATGATGAGACGAAATGTACTTTCCCACTGTACAGTGGTTTAAAAAAGGGGCGAAGTCTGTGCTATGCAATGTCCTCTGTCTAGTCCAAACAAAGTCAACATTTGCCTTGGCTCACAAACTGTACACTATTTTTACCCATTTGCTGAATATTCAAATCTGCCTTATTGCAACAACAGTATTCCGGGCCAAGTATTAGTTAAAGCTGCCCAGGCCTGACCCTGGTGAATGAGGGATCAGAGGGCTGATCAGGAGAATGTCTCAGTTGGTCCAGAAAGTGAATGTGTACTGTGCAACTATAATATGAGAAAACAATGTCACAGTGCTCTGCTATACTGTTTGTCCACATGAAACACTAACTACATTGCAGCAGATACTGTAGATGGGTAGGACTTGACTGAAAACTGAAGAACTGCTTGTTTACTCTTCATTGAAATTATCTGTTGCCATAAAAACACAACGACAGCCTCCAGCATGCTTTGCCATGTGTGTATATATTTAAATTTTGCACAATCACTTTAAATCAATCTGAACTTCACTATTGATTAAATAAAATGTGTGCTGCGTGATCAGTTCAAAATGGACTCAGGGCATAAAACTCTTACGTTATTTAAAGACTGCCAAGGCAGAGGCAGGTTCAAGGCACACTGGAGCAAATGGACGACGACCAATGTTGGACCTGCATGATGTGCCCTCTACATTATTGCACCAGCTTTACTTGGCTGTTGCTGGACTTTGCAATGCCGCAGATTGATGCTTTTGCTTGTTTTGCAATTTTATAAGCAACTGAATTCAAACATGCATGCTTTAGCCAAACACAACAACCTACTGGACGGCACTTGGGAGACTCTTTGGGTGAACCCAGGACAAGCTGTCTGGGTTTTTTCCTGAAACTGTTGAGGTACTGAAACCAAACTGTAGGTTTACAAATCCAGCAAAGCGCCAACCAATCATATTCTGCAATGCTTGCAGTCTGGCCTGCGAACGCAATGCAGCACAGCAGGTAACAAAGTGTGGTCATCAGTGCAATGGCCTTACCGCTGAAGCCTCCCTGGTTCTGGTAGCTGATTAGGGGCTGCGGTTGCTGCTGGGTGGTGAACAGGGACTGGGACTGTGGGGAAGCTGTGAAGTTCGGGGTCATCATGATGGTGGATGGAGGGGCCAGCTGAAGCTGTGGCTGCTGGGGCTGCTGTGTTTTCTGGGGTTGATGCTGCTGCTGCAGGGGTTGCTGTGTCTGCAACGATGCTCCCTGCTGTTGCTGCTGTTGTTTGAGCTCTTCTTTGACAGCTGGCTGGACGAGGGCCTGGGCAGGGGCTTGGGCAGGGGGAACAGGCACCATTAGGGGTGTCTGGGGATGCTGAAAGGCTGGCTCGGGCTGGGAGAGGGGGCCCTGATACAGCTTGGCTGCAGCAGCAGTAGCGGGGGCTGCTGTCTGCTTGTTGGTACTGTCCAGGTACGCATTCAATAGAGGTGCGTTAACTGTGTTGAGGAAGCCCTGAGCATGCAGGACGGGTGGAGGGGTGGTCTCCTGGGTGGGCATGTTCTCTCCGAAGTGATGGTGATCAAACAAGCCAGGGAACTCCACATCCTGGTTGTTGATCAGCTGTAGCATATCTAGGAAGAACAGTGAATAAAAAGCATTCTTAGTCAACAGGAGCTATACTGTAAAAAACCTGCAACGGCCTTTGCAGCTTGCTTTCTAGAGCTTTCAAAAGTTAACCAAAACTTCAAAATGCTCAACCACAACTATAAGAAACTTGACTTATTTTCTTAGAGTGTTACCTCAGCCTTTAAAAGTAACTGAATAAAGGCAAGCTCATAGTGTCAAACGTTTTGCTAATTTGCAATCCTGTACTGAAAGAAATGCATGAAAAAATAAAACTAAAAGTAGACATGATAACTACAATTCCTACTTGAAATACTACGCAATGTATTCTGCTCTACAAATTCTGTACCAAGGCTTAATATCAGGTGCAAAATAAAGAAATAGTTAAAAAGCCATGACAATTGTGATACACAGTCTACTATACAGAGTTATTTCATGTTAAAGTTTATCATAACAATCAAATATAAAACATTAAATAAATCAGTTTTATAAGCCCTTGTATTGAAACCAGCGCAGATTAAAACTCAGACCATATGAACAAAACTGTCTAACTGTTCTGTAAAAAGCACATCTACCAATGTAAAGTTAAAGCACAACAAACAAATAATAAAAGTAAAACTGATTAAGAGGAAGAACGTTCTCGTCCTATTGGTCAGCCCGATCTACATGAAGCCACTTTATCAGGTCACAGTAGCAATTAGTAATCCACTTAGCAATTAATATCGTGGTATTACAGGTTAAGAGTTTAATCGTTTACCCATACTATTAATAATAAAAATAAAAAGATTTAGCTGTAACATCATCCATACGCATACTGAAGCAAATTTTTGTGAAGAGGTTTTCAACAGCAGTACTGTGGATTAACACAAAGCCTCTACACCTCAGCACAATGCAAAGGGGTCACATTAATAAGGGTTTCCATGGAGCATATTGATTCACTCAGTACAGTATTAACAGCACCTGTATTCAACTTTAAAAAGTGGACAAGTACACTTGGAACAGCAGGCATGTTAGTCCAATGCCATTTAAGATCAAAATAAAAAAAAGACAAGAGAAAGCTCTACAAAGTGAAACAACATTATTTTAAAAAGTTATTACACGGCATCATAATGTTGCCTAAATTAAAAATAAAGAAGGCTGTGATATACGTATATTACATTATATTAACAAATCTAAATATTAATGCATAACATTATTACCTTCCAAAGTGCAGTCCATTATTGCAAAGAGAGCAATTTACTTCCTTAATGCAATCAATGAATCTAATGCTGTAACATTACCCCATCCTTAGGGTTTTTATTTGATTTATTTTTGTTATCTTCCATCAGCCTCTGCCGCTAAACTAAAAAATAAAAGTAAGGTACGTGGGACTTTAAGCACGCCTCCTACTTAACCACAGAAAGTATGGCAGCCAGCAAGGGGTGTTTGTGTAAAGCAATATTTTTGCATGAGGTGATTCCTGGTAGCCAATGAAAGCCCGGCAGGCCGCCTTGCTATGTGGGCGTATCTCTAGACGTGACGGATGCCCAGTTCTTTTGCAGTCTGCCACTTCCACACTGTCAAGGTACAAGCTCGGGGTTACTCCAGGGTATTCGGAGGTTACTCACGGTCATTTTCATTTAACCCTTTCACGCTCAAAGGGGAGGGGTGAACTGCATTCAGTGAACTGTATTAACTAAATCTAATGAACTGACAAAAAAAAGTCTATACAGTATTATGGAAACAGCTTTGACAAACGTATATATTAATTGAAATGTATATCATTGGTGTAATCAAATATTACTATAAATACTGACACTATAAAAATCTGAAATATAAGTAAATATATTTTATAGTATATTTCAGGGTTCACGGTCTCTGGTCACCCGTTACATCAGTGTAATCGTATTTACTTTTCATAAGTGGGATTACCATTAAAATAAATAAATAAATAAATAAAGTGCGCTTATTGCATTTGGCCAGGGATTTAATAGTGAAGTCTTACGCTACTATGGACCGTGTGATTTCAAATGTAGCATTTGTAGTTTCTAGCTTCAGAAAGTATGCATTTAAATATAGCGCAAATATAACGCCAATAATATTAGACAGATATTGTCAGTTTTCTGTTCGATTCCGACATTATATATTACACATTTGCAGGACTGCTGAGTGACTGCGCTGTACAGCCAACCCCTCTATTCAAGCATGTCAGTGAACGCTAAAACAAAGGGAATGCCCGATAGTAACCTGATGTGACGTCACTCACTCAAGTTCAGTCTACAGTTAGAAAAACATGAACTTGAACTAATAATGATTTATAATATTCCATTAGAGTACTGTTATTGCATATGCTTGTATTTATTTTTGCTCTGTTTTGTTTCCCTTATATAAAATGAGTAAGTTGCTATCAATAACAGAATGCATCACAATTGTTATCCATACACTTATAAATAACGCGCAATCAATACAATTTAACATAGAACATTTCAGCATTAAAACTTACCATCTATATCGCTCAGAAGTGCTGTGTCAATATCATTGGGTTCATTTAGAGTCAGAGTAGGATCCAAATTGTCCAGGGACGTATCGTCAAAGGACAAGTTGTTCATTTTCAATATATCTTTTTTTTTAAATGTTCTCAGATCTTCTTTAACAATTAAAATAATTTAAAACAATAAACTCAAATTAAACTTTCTGATGAATATCATCCTCCTCCATATCTGTGAAACTAAAGTTGTCCAAACAGAGCGTGCTGAACTCAAACCTGCTACCAGGAAGAAAGCGCTAGGCTGTAGTGACTGACAGTAGGTGGAGCAAATCAACGTGCCTACTTACTTAATATGGCTTTTCAATACACAGAAGCTGAAACGCATGTGGTTCTGTAGCCTCCAGAGAGGAGACCATGTGTATAAATGTGAAGTGATAAATGGTTTTACTCTATTCAGTTATATATCTAGTCGGTGGTGATATCGCTATAGATATCTATTATGTAAATATGTCATATTTATCACCAAGAAAATTCACCCTCTTCACATTTAAAAAATAAAATAAGTTAATAATACATCAGTTAGATTAAAATGTCCGATTTTGTTACATTTTGCATGCTTTTGCAGCCACTTCTTTAGAGCATAAATGTGTTCTCAGTATTGATATGATGTGTTTTATCTGATAGGTACTTCTATCAAATGACCTGAGTTGACCCTCATGATAGTGAAGCACAGGTACAGTACAAGCACAGAAGAAGCTGGTTTATTCACTATTCTTTCATTGTTTTATCTCGACGGCAATCTTGGGCATGCCTGGTGTATGAGGCTAAAGTATGTTGAAATGTCTCCTGAGGTATCAAAGTGCATTTATCTTCCAAATCCTCAGTTATAGGTCATAGTGCAATATTTCTGATTGGATAATGGCTGCCAGCTGCGCCTACTGCCTCTGATATATATATATATATATATATATATATATATATATATATATATATATATATATATATATATATATATATACAGACGTGCTCAAATTTGTTGATACCCCTCCACAAAAAATGAAGAATGCACAATTTTCTCTGAAATAACTTGAAACTGACAAAAGTAATTGGCATCCACCATTGTTTATTCCATATTTAATAGAAATCCGACTTTGCTTTTGATTTTTTATTCAACATAATATTGTAAATAATAAAACAAATGAAAATGGCATGGACAAAAATGATGGGACCGCTAACCTAATATTTTGTTGCACAACCTTTAGAGGCAATAACTGCAATCAAATGTTTTCTGTAGCTCTCAATGAGACTTCTGCACCTGTTAACAGGTAGTTTGGCCCACTCTTCCTGAGCAAACTGCTCCAGCTGTCTCAGGTTTGATGGGTGCCTTCTCCAGACTGCAAGTTTCAGCTCTTTCCATAGATATTCGATAGGATTCAGATCAGGACTCATAGAAGACCACTTCAGAATAGTCCAATGTTTTGTTCTTATCCATTCTTGGGTGCTTTTAGCTGTGTGTTTTGGGTCATTATCCTGTTGGAGGACCCATGACCTGCGACTGAGACAGAGCTTTCTGACACTGGGCAGTACGTTTCGCTCCAGAATGCCTTGATAGTCTTGAGATTTCATTGTGCCCTGCACAGATTCAAGGCACTCTGTGCCAGGCGCAGCAAAGCAGCCCCAAAACATAACCGAGCCTCCTCCATGTTTCACTGTAGGTATGGTGTTGTTTTCTTTGAAAGCTTCATTTTTTCGTCTGTGAACATAGAGCTGATGTGACTTGCCAAAAAGCTCCAGTTTTGACTCATCTGTCCAAAGGACATTCTTCCAGAAGGATTGTGGCTTGTCAATATGCATTTTAGCAAATTCCAGTCTGGCTTTTTTATGTTTTTCTGTCAAAAGTGGAGTCCTTCCATGGAGCCCACTTTCGCTCAAAAAGCGACGGATGGTGCGATCAGAAACTGACGTACCTTCACCTTGGAGTTCAGCTTGTATCTCTTTGGCAGTTATCCTTGGTTCTTTTTCAACCATTCACACTATCCTTCTGTTCAATCTGGGGTCAATTTTCCTCTTGTGGCCGCGCCAAGGGAGGTTGGCTACAGTTCCATGGACCTTAAACTTCTTAATAATATTTGCAACTGTTGTCACAGGAACATCAAGCTGCTTGGAGATGGTCTTGTAGCCTTTACCTTTACCATGCTTGTCTATTATTTTCTTTCTGATCTCCTCAGACAACTCTCTCCTTTGCTTTCTCTGGTCCATGTTCAGTGTGGTGCACACAATGATACCAAACAGCACAGTGACTACTTTTCTCCATTTAAATAGGCTGAATGACTGATTACAAGATTGGAGACATGTGTGATACTAATTAAAGAAACTAATTAGTTTGAAATATCACTATAATCCAATTATTTATTACCTTTTCTAAGGGGTACCAACAAATGTGTCCAGGCCATTTTAGAATATCTTTGTAGAATAAGCAATAATTCATCTCTTTTCACAGCTTCTTTGTTTTATTCTATGACATACCAAAGGCATGCAAGTATACATGATAAAATAGCTTTTAATTTCATCACTTTTCAGGAGAACATATTATTATTATTATTATTATTATTATTATTATTATTATTATTATTATTATTATTATTATTATTAAATAGATATATGTACTGGGCTCTTAAAAGTAACACTTATTGCCTGTACTTCCAGCCATACAGACTTGGGCTGACAGACCTGTTTATTTGGTAAGGATCTTGAACTAAGCTTGTTTGACTCAATCCCAGTTATGAATGCACTGGTTTGGGCCCCATTAGTCTGGATCAATCTCCCTATTAGTCCAGTCTAGTCTAGCAAAATGAGAATCCTCTGTCTTTCACTAGTTCTTTGAAACTTGTTCCTGCTGCCATAGGCTGAACTCACTGTACTATAGCAGTTATATAACCAGACTTAAAATGAATGTCAGATTGATGTCATACTCTGTAGAGCTGGAGTCTGGACACAGAACTAACCAATTGTTTGTTGAATGCAATTTGTCAAGAACTTATATCACATATTGTATACAAATATGCAGTTTCATGTATGTCGAACAATACTCCGAAGTCCATTTTTAGAGGTTTCAAAATAACTTGAGCGTAAAAAGACAGAAGCAAGGCTAGTGCAGTAGGGCGCTTGTATTTTGTCAATTTTCATCTTGATAAGAATCATGGACTCTGCATTAAACCACCCACGTTGTCAGTCAATGTGTTACATGAGATTTAAACCCGAGATTTAATGGGACCGACCATAAATCCATGATGTATGCTGTTGAGCTGGTCAGAGCTGTTAATGGAACTGGTAGTGTTGGTTTTCAACTGGTCATGGTGATTCAACAGATTGTCATTTTGATCGAGGGACTGATTGGGTTGGTTTAAGAAAAATCAAATTTATGGTATATTATCTACAGTAACAGTTGATATATTTGCTCTTAAATTAATCTGTATTGGTCTTATATAAATAAATATCCAGTAAAAAAAAAAAAAAAAAAAAAAAAAACGCTACTGTGTGTGTTCGAGTTCTAGTTCCCAACACAGCCAGCATTGGCTACCTAAGTTTGATATTCTTTGGATGAGATGTAAAACCGAGGTCACATTGTAAGTGACTCTGCAGCAGCAGTTGTTGATGCATAGTTCACCCTCTAGTCTCTGTAAGTCGCTTTGGATATAAGCATCTGCTAAATGGCTAATTAATAATAATAATAATAATAATAATAATAATAATAATAATAATACAGTATCTGAGATTTGCCTGTAACAACTGCTTGACTATCCACTGGAGGGGTGTCCCAGTGTGCCAATCAGAGGCTAGAGGTGGGACTACTTGGTGAAGTTTGGTAGAGCTGCAGAGATAGCCCTGCCTGTAGAACCAGTAGAATTAGCCAATCGCACAACAGGCTCAGAGTGGGGTGATTTCACATCACAACTGTGGCTCTGTGATTACATCATGTAATCCCGCCTGGGCACAAACCAGGCTGATTTTCCTGTTCACGGACAAGAAGAGCTGTTTATAACGCTCGGGAGGCTGAATTAAGAAAACAGCTAAGCAGTTAGTTCTGTAAACCCAACAACAAAGTAAATCCTTATTGTCGATGTGATTTGGGAAAACAGCTAATTTAAATATCAAAAGAATATCAGTTATAATAATTTGTATACTGGTGTCAAGTCAATTTATACTAGTTATCGCATGACCAGACTATTTTCACCCTACACTGCGCAAGTCCACGGCTACCTATTTTTGGATGTGAAAACACGTGTTTTGTAAAGTTGCGAATGGCAAAGTCTGCTATAGAGCTAAGTAATTATGCAAAAGATAAAAAAAGCAACTATGGGCTGACTGCAATTTGTTTTTACATTGAAGTGTAGCGTTTTCTTGACACTATGTAAAATTGTTTTACAAAGGTGTTATTATTATTATTATTATTATTATTATTATTATTATTATTATTATTATTATTGTCTGCGTTGTAAAACGCAGACCTTGTTTTCTCTCTGTTTCTTCCTCCTAGAGCTTTGAACTGATCAACTGAAAACTTTGCACAACTACTGCACTCTGTCTCACTTGAGTTGCTTTTACTTTTGGTGACGATCGGACTGGTGGATTTGGGGGTAACAGGTCATGACCCCCCAAAATTAAACGGCTTATAACTCCTTTTAGGAGCAAGATAGGGTCATAGTTACAACTGAACATGTATAGAAAACCATTGGTTCTCTAAAAGTCAACGCGGGATTCGTTGACCTTTGACCTTCCCAGAGCTAGATATGGACATTTATCTGTTTCAAGAATGACAGCTAAAAACTGGACAGCTCCTACTCCTACTGTTTTCATCCGATCAACTCGATTTCTTCGCTCAGCTCTTACAATATGTTTGAATTTAGTTGGTATTAATTTTTGTGGTGATCGGATTTGAAATGTGGGCGCAGTGCCCAGAAAAATGCCACATTCCAACTTTCTCTGTCTGCACGCATCTGCTCCTAGAGCTTTAAACTGATCAACTCAAAACTTTGCACAAGTACTGCACTCTGTCTTATTTGAGAAGCTATTACTTTTGGTGGCGATCGGACTGTTGGATTTGGGGGTAACTGGTCATGACCCCCCAAAATTAAACAGCATATAACTCCTTTTAGGAGCAAGATAGCGTCATAGTTACAATTGAACATGTATAGAAACCTATTGGTTCTCTATCACTCTGCGCGAGGTTCGTTGACCTACGACCTTCCCAGAGCCAGATATGGACATTTGGCTGTTTCAAGAATGACAGCTAAAAACTGGACAGCTCCTACTCCTACAGTTTTCAACCAATCAACTCGATTCTTTCGCTCAGCTCTTCCAATATGTTTGAATTTGGTTGTTATTAAATTTTGTAGTGATCGGATTTGAAATGTAGGCGCAGTGCCCAGTAAAATGCCACATTCCAACTTTCTCTGTTTGCCCTCTGGTGGCCAAATCTTGTAACTGCAGGTTTGACAGTATAGTGTCCTTAAATACTGCAGATAGTCATGTTTACTATAGAACCTGTACAGAAAACCAAGTATGCCATATCCACAAATGACCATGACCTGTCGTGTTTTACAACGCAGACAAAGTTTCTCCAGAAACTTCCATTCTAGTTATTATTATTATTATTATTATTATTATTATTATTATTATTATTTTTATTATTAGATATTTCCTGGTGTGAATTCTGATCATGTTGTTGATATTAGTTTAAAAAAGTAATGTTAATTATATTACATTATATATATATATATATATATATATATATATATATATATATATATATATATATATATATATATATATATATATATGTTTTCTTTGCCTATATATTTTTGTTGGTTATGCCATGTATGTGTTTTGGCAACACAATTCTTTTTATTGTCATGCCGCTAAAGCCAATTCGAATTTGAATATTTTAGTGATGTTATATATTTTTTAGAATCTTTTTAAACTACTCTCTATAACCACCAAGATGAATTGTTGGACTGTTTTAGCTTGACAAAAAAATGTTTAGAGCTACAAATGACATTTTGGTACAGGCAGTAGATTTGGACAAGGTAGCAAAGGGGGAGCCTGACATGTGCCTTAGGGAACTGGAGGTACTTTAAACCCTAATAAACTCACACCCCCTAGTCTTGCCAACCATGAAACTTAATGCTGAATTGATATAGTGTCTTAATGCTGAATTGATATAGTGTCTTAATGCTTATTCAAGTGTATAATGCTAATCAGTCAGGATGGCAAAATGTTTTTAAAACTTATTTTCTTAAAAAAAAAAAAATTAGGAACAAAGAGATATTTTGTTTTAAGTTGAAGATTAATTATAGCGAAATGTATCCAGCGAACGGATAACTCTAAACAAAGAATAAAAAGCTCGACCAAATAGCCACGAGAGTAGAAAGGGGTCAATGCCCTGGGATAACACAGCACAGTGCCTCAAAGGACCGCACCGGATTGGTCAAATAAGGCACAAGGACAGTGAAGCACTTGTGCTAATGATGACAAGAAAGGAACAAGGAGTTTCCAAGCGGAATGGAACATAGGGTTTTTTTTGGTTGGTTTGTTTTCTTGTGGAAAATTGTGCAGATAAAATTACTATTGTGTGAAAAGATTTGAAAATCACTTCCATGGAATACTCATTGTACCCTGTGAGGTGTCTGAACCACAAGGGTGGCTGTTTTACTGGGTGTAACCCTCTTAGTCCCCCATTAAATCTCCAATACATCAATGAAAGCTATTCATGACAGAATAATAATAAAAATCATCATCATCATCATCATCCTGGGGGATCCATGAATTTCCATCCTGTACCAATTTCTTATTTATAGCTTCCTTCATCAACAAGCATCCCAGGTGTGCTTTACAGGCTGTCAGATGAACAAAGCTGTAGACCGCTTGCTAAGCAAAAACTATTTTTAGTGGAATAAAAAGCGTTGACTGTCTCTGTGCTGTTCCACTCTTGTAGAAAACACCTCAACAAGAAAGGAAGTCCAGCTATCACATCCTCTATATACCATCCAGCAGGCCCTATTCCAATCAGAGGTCTTTTTCCTCTGCAAACGTTATTTAGAATTGGTCAACACAAACCCTTAGGGGTGCAGGTGCAGGTAGCATTCTGATTGTCTCTATCCTTCAGAAAATAGCCTCTGCAGTCAATATTATAAGCACAATGGGATTTATATGCACTTCAGTGAATGTACTCATTATATCTGGGTATGGAACAAAAAAAAAACTGTCTTCCTTACTCCAGGGAGTAAAAATCTGGGATTTTATTAAAATCAAAACATTGCTTACACAGCAGATTGAAGGATTAATCATTAATAATTTGTGCTGAATTGTAACTATAGTTGTATAAAATGAAGTTCAATATATGTGGTTAAAAGCTTAAGGAATTTAAAAGGAATTGTTTTAAAATATAATAAAAAGCCTACATTCACAGGTGAGCTACATGAAGCAGTGTGATATACCCAACACCTGCCACTGTTCATGGCGTTTTTGTGTTGTGGAACAATTTGCACTCAGAGAGCCAAGGTAAGACCCCCAAAAAGTTTGCCAGCATAATAATGCCTCTTGGAAGAAGTCAATAAAAAGCAGACATTTTAAAAGTAAATAAAACACACAGAGAGGTGGGTACAGGTCACACTGGTGGTGTTTTATTGTAATTTAATACATGCAACAGTCGTATAGTACAGAGCTTAATATCTGTAACAGTGTTATTACAAATACATGGGTATCATTATGACACACAAGCGCTGGCTTTGTCCCAGCTGAAGTATGAATAACTTTACACACTTTCTCTTTAAACCATTTCCCAGAGTCTTTACAACCCAATAAATATAAGCCCCTGCTCTGAAACCCTTACATCCAATATACAAAGAGTTAATCGATTACACAGATATATTACTGCTAAATTAGATGCGTTTAACATTGAATTGAACTGGACCGGAAAACACTTGAGTCATAGTCTGAATGTGTAAACTTAAAATTTACAAGAGATGTCTACAAATGACACTTGCTTTAGTTTATATATGAAATTATGTTGTGCATTTCTTTGGCTACCATTGTTCCGATCAATCAGTCTGGTTCAGTACAAGCTCTATATTACTTAAACATAAGTGTGTAAAGCTTAAGATCTCTTTACAAAAAATTGAAATTAAATTTAACGAAGTAAACATGGCAACAAAGTTTCATTTGAAACAACCAGTGCACACAAAAAAGTAACATAATACACATTCACCAACGATAAACCTGTGTATTTTTCTTTTATTTTTATTTTATTTTTCCTAATGTTGTTGTCAAAAAAGATCAATAAAACAATAACTTAACCTCACTGAAAGTAAAAGATTTCTAAAACTCTAACAGATCAGCTTAAATGAGGGCAACAGAATGTTATAATGAAGTACCTTTTGACAGTGTAATGACTTGACCTCAGAAATCAACGCACTAATTTAGTTTATGAGATAAACATTTTGTTACAAACATGCTTTAGTTATTCAACAAATGCCATATTGATCTCAATAAAAGTATGGTATCACAGAGGGGAAAAGTGCTTTTAGGGAAACTAAATAGTATTACATTTATAAAACCTGTGACATTTTAAATGACTTGCAGTCTAGTTTAGGCACACTACATGTAAATTACTCACTGATAGACTGAAAACAAATTTGGGGCCGCTTTTCTGTAACGCATCTATCTATCCACTTTAGCTGAAGAATTTAGTATCGTGTCTTTAGATCCTAAATTTTAGTTGAATAAACAAGCTATGAAATTCAGTGTGAACTCCCTATGGTAGCTCCCAACAAAAAAAAAAAACAGACATTCACAAACAAAATGACAGCACAGTAACAAAACCACAGGACTGTTAATCATCTCTAAGCCTCATTTTAATAAAATATATGCATTAACTACTCCTCTAAACCTGCAATATGTTAAAATATGTGAGATTTGAAATTTTATTCACAACGTTTACAAGATATATATTTTTTTACAGTAAATTAAAATGGCTTAATACAACAAGCTGTAAAATTTTCATCCTAGTCGATCTGTTTAGTTTGAATGCAATTTGAGTTAGTGTCCCAGAGCAGAGGGTCTATGAGTGACAAAAGTAAAACCATAACTTCACACAAGCCAGAACAATAGTGAATTAGGGTCTCCTCTATTTGGAATTGACCCTTTTTAAAGCGTCTTGTTTATGCTCTATCCACATGTACTTATTAGAAAATATCCAATACTATTTGATGAGATTATAATTTTACAATCTTTTCATATATCAAGAAAATTAGCTTTAGCCACCAAAGAGCACAACTTCTAGATATGGAATCTACAGCACAGTATTGTACTTGTCAATGCCTTCAATTCTCTTGGTTTGTGTTTGTGTGAAAGTATGGATACAATACTTTCTTAGTGTTTTGTATGATTAAATGCTGATCTCTGCACTTACTGAGTAAAAGAACATTTTGTCAACCAATTTTGCAGTTAGAGTTATGTACAACTATACACAGGTTAAAAAGATCCTTTGAACATAGTTCATAATCCCAAATTTGCAATCCCTTTAAATTTCCCTGGAGTAGTCATTTTTTATGACCCAGTCTGAATTCTGAGTGTCTGTTAGAGGGTTAGGATATTTCAAAGAAAACATAGAAAGACCTTATTTGTAAAACATTAACAAGGTACTTAATGCTGTATATTGGTAAAGTATTTTGCAGGTACATGTGTTCCTTATAATAGCTGGGCATAGTGTACAAAAAGGAATGTGAACACGCCAGTCCCACTTTGTAAAAGTCACACTTCAATAACGGAGTATAAGAATGCATCAGTTTGCAAGCTAAATGAGATCCCATTGCTGGAAATGTACCTCAGTAACTGGGGTACAACTTTCATGTATTAATAATCTTTGTTAAGAGCAGATTCTTCCTGTGTAACCTGTTTAAGGTGTTGGAAAAGCTACTGGCTATATAATATGAGATAACTTCTTCCTTTTCTCATGAACTCAGCAAAAAACAGTATTATTAGATAGAAATCCTCTTGGATACATCCGGTATTAAGTGGTAGCGAGTAAAAACGGATATCGAATAAGAGTACCACAGAAATCTAAAGCATTTCAAGCAAATCACAGGCAAGGTGATCTTGGATAGGGATAAAACAGACAACCCCCTCTGCAGTTCAACTTACAAATACACAGGTAATAAGCCTTGTGGGATCTGTCTGGTAACTTGGAAATAATTTGCCTCTATTGGCTATGTTGCAATCTGAGAACCCATTTAAAATTAGTCTATTTAAATTAGTGTATTTAAAAGTATGAAAATGGTGAGAATAGGCATTTTCAAACATTTCATTGGAAAAACTGAACTGATTCTGTGTACTTCGCATGTTTCAGAAATATTATGAGCAACGGTGTGGAGGGAAATATTTAATGAGGACAGAACTTTACAGAAACAAACTCAACTCTGCAAACGTCAGCCCTGTATTAGTCCTCAGCCCTTTTGCTTTCACCAATTGCCTGATTTTAATGGATGAATCTAAATCCGCTCACACTACGAGACTATGATTAACTTCTTTTTTTTTTTTTTTTCTTCGTTCACTGACTTCATTTACATGCAGCTCCCTGTGGGAAGAAAAAAACATCCGGCAGACAGAATTTGGCTTTCAGCCTTGCATGTTAAGTCTAATATGACACTGCAAAATTGTTAGCTAATAGATTTTAAAAGTGCTCTGAAGTACTGCAGCGACATTTTCAATTAGCCATAAAGCACTGTTCATCAACCGGTTATTAGAGCAATATCCCAAAGCTAATTGAAACGAGAGAGGGAAACAGAATAACCCATTTTGCTGCTTGTCTGTTCCTGGAAACCATGAGAAGTTGCAGACGTTTCTTTATGAAAAAGCTCAACCAAATAAAGATAACTTAGATACCAACAAACTGTACACTGTACACATTACCACCCAGTGCCTCGAAACCTCCTTTACCCTCACCATATTTCAACATCATTTTTTTCCCAATCCAAAATATCAAATAATATTAATGCAAACAAAAATATCTATGGTTGAATGGGTTATAGAACAGAAAAAGTGTGTTAAATATAGCTAAAAAATAAAGATCATATACAAACTTTAAGGTCTGTGCACAGCCAGGACGTATTAATATATCTTCAAAAAATATATAGTCCCTGTTAAAATTCTTCAGTAATTATTCTGAGTTAATTACAATGTGAAAAAGGTGGACTGCAAAGAGGATGTACAGTAGTTAATCTGTTCTTATTTTACACCTAGATATGGATTTTTGATTTAAAGGTATAACAGCCATGTTAGATTGCTTGCAAAGGAAATGTTAGGAGAGAGAGAGAGAGAGAGAGAGAGAGAGAGAGAGAGAAGGAGGGGAGGTGTGCGCAGGGAGCATGGCTGGAGAGGTAACACTAGGACTCAGCAGCAGCAGCAGCAGCAGTAGTGGTATTTCTGAACAGCAGCGCTCTGCCCCGGACACAGGGGGAAGGTGAGGGATGCAGAGGCAGATTACAGAGCGAAGAGGGCGTCCTCAGAGCCCTCTGCCTTCTTGCGGCTGCTGCTGCTGGTTACACTGGCAGCCGGCACGGGTTCACCAGCAGGGGGTGACGGCAAGCAGGGGATCACCTCTGCTGCTTTGGCTCTCTCTTCTAAAAACTTTTCAAATTCTGGAGGAGAAACGACAAACAAAAACACATCAGCCATTCAACAGCCATGCTATTCTGGCAAATATCAGGACTTCATTTTCTACAATTGCAGCGTATTGCACTGCACATCATGTCTGTCTGCCGTGAACGGTTTTCAATAGTGTGAAGTAATTTCGTGTTCAGGATGTGAAGCATAAAAGTTACTCATACCTTCACTAGTCACTCCTTCCTCTGCTTCATCTCCTTTCTGTTAATTAGAGAAAAAGGGGGGATTAAACACAAAATCCTGATTTAGCCATCTCTTATTTATTTTGCCACTGAAAATCATTCGGTCTTGACACCTACTGTTCACACCCAAAAGTTCCATGTTGCTGTTCAGGTATATATCTATGTCAAGGCTAGTATATGTACATTGCTATTGCCATCTTTGTCATCAGAAACTGGGCAACCCTTTACCTGGATCAGAGAACAGGACTGCAGCAAATGTATTCTAAAACATCAAAACCTGATAAATGCCATTTTTTAAACTGGTGATATAACACTGTTCTTGAGGCCACCAGGAAAGATAGGATATGGGATATTTGACTGACATGTCAAGGCAGTACTGTATCACCTAGAGATAGATCCAGTAGATCTGGAATTGGCAGGAATGAAACAAAAACAAAAAACCTACATAAATACAGACATATCCTATTTTGTCTTCCAGAACAAAATGGCATGGATATGACCAACACTGGAGCTAATGTATCCCAGCCTGTCCCAAAGTGTCTTCATTGTATGGCTGCACACACATTAACCATTAACTGAGAAAGACTGCCAACTGGACTTCCAGTTTATGATTCCAACAGTCTTTACAACCTGTTACAGAATAATGCTTTATGACAAGTTTAACCTAGAAGCAATTCACTTTGCATTTGAAATTCATTAAGCCGTTTCCCAGACATTCAATTACAAGGATATACTACCCCCCCCCCCCCCCAAAAAAAAAAACATTTACTTTGTTTGACTAGTTTTTAGCAATGATTGCTTTCATCTAGTTTCTGCTCCAACATAAAAATTTGGTAAGCATTTTAGTTTAAAATATTCATATAATTAAAAGCGAAACATTATGGATACGATCGTTCTGGATTTGCCCATTTTAAGCCATTGTCTGCACAGTAAAAACATTGCAGATATTTAATATCAATGACTTTACAGTGCAAACACAAAAACGTTTAATACACACACACACACACAAACTTTGAATATCCCATCACACACAGTAGTAGTTTATACCGATTTGTTACCATTTCATAGCCTTTAATACATTTTCTCTCAATTATTACCCAAACAAATCTGATTGCCCACTTTACTGTCATTAAAACAGTTTCAGCCTGATGCAGGACCAATGACATTTGCCAGTGGATGTGACTGGCCGATACATTGGTGTGGCTTTGGAAACTGTGCATCAGAATACAAGGCAGTGGCATGGCCATTGGGTTACAGCCTTTGTTCTTAACTCAGTGGACAGATGGAAAATCAATTTGCTGTTCGATGAAGGATGTTAAATGTATGAAAAAAGAAAGACAGAGAAAACAGAGAGAATGAAATCAACTTAAAGATAGTCTCACCACGTCGGTACAGAGCCACTCCTCAATGTCATCCATGACAGAGGACTGTGCAACAGGAATCTACGGAGCAAAGCGAGGGACAAACCAAGGCGGGCAAAGCCAAAACAAAACAAATACACACAAAAAAAAAACCTTCAACTTAAAACTCAGAAAAGTACAATGTCAAAAAATGAAACACACACACACAGGACGTTGCACTGTGACAAAAGAGAAACAAACTGTATGACCTCATGCAAGTACAAAAGAAAGGGTATGTATTCTTGTTGTATAAAGCATTGGGTAGTTACAAAGTGGGATTACTTAGAAGTTCTCCCAATCATTGTTTAGTTACAAATGAAATGTGGATTCAGGTAACACTCATTTTTCTCCATGGCTCAAACAATTTCCCAGTAACCCACTGTTCTGTGCAGGTGGAGTACAGAGAGGCGTATGCACTCACACAGCTGTTCAAAATGTTTGATCCAGGGAGAAAAGCGGAAGAGTAGCTATGCGATATATGGGAAATATAACAAGTGGTAGTTCATTGATAATGTATGTGCAAGCAATGCAGAGCAAAACGGTCTTGCTTAAAATGTAGTGTACTCTATAGAAAATGTAAATCAGGATATTCCACATCTCCTTTCCAGTGGGGTCCTGTTTGATGGCAATGCTACAATTTGCTTGGGACAGGGACAAAGAGAGGGGAGAAGGGAACGACAGCAGGACTGCAAAGTAATTCTAGGGATGGGCTTGGAATTTCAATCAGGATGTCGTGACTCCCAATGACTAAGCTACATTGCCTCCCAAGATTTACGTTGATTGACAGTAAGTTTTACTGCAGGGGGGTCACGTTGCTATCTAGAACAAAATATCTACATCCAAATTTGCAGGTGATCACTATTGGGAGGCGGTCTCTTGTGATGGGTTTGATGCAAAATGCTGTCTTGATCGCCACTCCTGAATGTGTTTTGTTTGGTTTGTTCTAGTCATTTCAGGGATCTTAAAATTCAGTTTTTGTTTTCTGTCCTCTTACATACTTGTGGTGTTTGAAATCATTCTAAGTGCTACCTACTGCAATTACTAAAGTATTGACGTCTGTATTAAGGTGCTTTGACTTAATTTCAGAAGCTGCTCTTCAGTTTTAGTTGGCAGCCATTGACTTAAGTGACACAGGCTGGATCAGCCAAAGTGTCTTCACAAAATAATAGTAATTGACTTTGACAGTCTTGCATGTTATTCTCATCATACAGATTAGCATTATGGTTGGGATTATAATCCTGAGAGCACAGGTTACAATAACTCTTCATTAGTACAATTTTAATACACAACAGCAATAAACCACTTCTAGAATAAAGTCTAATTATCTAATGTTACTGTGCTGAATTGTTAATATGTTAGTCATTACTAGAATCTATTTTTTTTTCAGTTTGGTTAAAATTGTAAATGCTAGACAAACTAAAGAAAAAATAAAGCTTGGATTTCTAGACAGTAATTTGCATGGAAGAAGTTAATAGTTTTTACTCATAGATTGAGGCTGTATATAAAAATACATGTCTGTTCTTTTGGAACAAGACTGCATTTCCATTTTTCTACAATATATTTGTTTGTAATGAAATGGCTTAAATTATGACAGTAAAAGGGACTGAGCAAAGGCAAACATTCAGTCCAGTGTGTCACACCTCTTTGTAGGAAATGCCAGAAACCAGCATGCATGCAGAGCATTGGCCAAGGTTTGTACAACTCAATTACAGAAGATCTTTTGATGAAGGCTAGCATTAATGGGCTGAATTTTAACACTTGAAAAATGTATTCTTTTAGTCTGCCGAATTGTGAAACAGAATGGCGTAAATGATAAAACATGGTGGGACAGTACGTTTACATTACATATTTTAACCATCTTTACTCAGAAAGACCAGCTTTCTAGCGTTTCGGTTTGCTGAACAGAGTGTTGTTTGAAAACAAACCGTGACAGTATTACAAGATGACGGGGGGTTTGTTTTCTGTGATAAGATTGTGGTTCATATTTTGCACTTAGAGAATCGTCTGTCATTACAGGCTCGTTTCTAAAGGCTCTCCCTTTTACTGTCGGGTTTGCATGGTTAGTGGGGTGGGAATCGGGGGAGGGAAGCTCAAGGGAATGGCAGCAGGGACACTGCGGGACGGCAGTACTGGTGAAATCCTCACCATTCCTTGGGTAATAAGCCAGCTGTCTATTGGCTCCATGTCTGGGTTACCACCTTTAATTCTCAGCTGAATCAACAACAGAAAATGCCTTATACAGTGAAGTAAGAACAACAGCCGAGAATCAAAGAAATAAAAGAGAAAAAACACAGGCAGAAATTCATCAACAAACAAGCGTACATGGAAATCTTTTCCACTTCTGTTCTCCGTGGGGATATTTAAATGATTATAAAACAGAAGCGAGTCAACATTTTACCTATATCAATTACTACATGCTCCAAATATACCACCCCCGATAATTTACACTGTTTGGTTCCAAAGGCTCATCACCGTCTTTCGATGAGTCAAATCACTTAGGAATCTTTCATATCATAAAGTTCATCGATGTTTACAGTACTGTGACTCTGCTGCTGTTCATGTATATACCAGGTTGTTCTAGTGCACAGTATTTAGTCATATATAAAAATGTTTTTGGTTAGCTTTTAAAATCAGCCAGTATAAAAAAGTATACTTTCACAAGTTTAGCTACAGCTAACACATTTAATAGACCTGCAATACAATAAACATTGATATCAGCGCTGTAAACATCTGGAACTTTTAATAACCTGTGTAAACAGAAAAATGCCCTTAGTTCATTTAACAAAACATGTTATCAGGTTGGTACAATCTACAGATGCAGGGATTTTACAGCACTTAGAACCAATACATTATTAAACATAAAAGCCTCTTAAAACGGATTACATTGCTACGACTGAATTCAACAACAACGATGAGAACATCTTTTTAGTCAAATAGTCCAGACAGTATGAAAGCTTCACAATAAATACTTTGGGATTTTGAAACAAAACTTGCAAACATTCTGTTTAATAAAGATCGCAAGACTCACCCCACCCCCCCAGAGAAAAAGTACTCTCTCCTAATTGTATTTATCATAACTTAAATAAATCTTGGCATGAACATGTCGAATGGATACATTTAAATGTAAAATGCATGTCATTTCATAATATAAAAGAACAAATTAACACTATATTAGTTATACCTAGGTCTTCCTTTTCTGTTTGAGGATAATTGTCTTGAGCCTCAATATTATGCTTTGCTATTTAGAATACCAGTTTTGAACCAATTAAACCACACATAGTAAAACTATGATACTGGAGAACAGATTGTGAATATGCACTGCATATTTCCTCTCTTGCTGGCTGATTCTTTTCCATAATAATTGCTTCTTTCTGTCAACTGCCTTCTTCATGCAGAACAGTCCAATTCAATTAAAAAAATATATATTATATATATATATATATATATATATATATATATATATATATATATATATATATATATATATATATATATAAAATGATGGCATCCATTGTGGTAAACCAAGGCCTGCTAATGATGGAAAATGCAGAGCAGTATTCATTCAAACAAAGGGCTGGGAAGATTTGGTGTAGAGTGCACCGGCAGATTAAGAATCTTTCACAGAAAGAAAAGTTTTCTTATGTGCAGCACAGCGACACAATTAGTCAAAGCTCAAGTTTTTCTTCAACTAGAGTCAATCGCACAACAGCACACTGCAAAGCAGCCCATGCATTGACACATTCCAATGCTGAAATGGGCACACGGAGGTATGCTACTTGTTCAAAGAAATGTACAAAACGACACACGCTTGGTTTCAACACACAATGGCCAAAGAATACAGTTCCCAGCATGCTTCAGACAGAGAGAACTCACCCCTTCCGAGTTCTGTTGTCGGACATCAAGCGCAGAAGCCAGTCCTACCAGTGCTTGAGGATCCTCATACTTCACACTTTAAGAATGAAAAGCACAACAAAACCATGAAGTGACTTGTAATGGCAAATTCACTAAGTTCATAAATAATATAGGCCTGGCTTACTTTTTGCGTTGATCAGCCAAAGAGCTGCTTCTCGTCTGAGCAAACATGTCAAAATCATCTTGAGGATTGCAGCTCGGCAGTGAGCTCAGGGTCCCGCTGACACTGTCTTTACCCAGGCCTGGAATTGAAAAACAGCATGAAGTTACACAGTGATTTTTATTAGGCTGCCAACATCCTCTTATTACTGGAACAGGTTACATGTTTATTGTGTAATGTTACAATACTTAAATACATTAATAAAACCTGTTTTGTAGATAACTCTAGTATATTTTTAAATTATTATTATTATTATTATTATTATTATTATTATTATTATTATTATTATTATTATTATTATTATTATTATTATTAAAGTCAAAATTAATATTAATGCAGTGTTTCATAAACTTTCATTCATTGCACATTTCTGCCAGCAGGTGTCACCACTGTTTCGTGTAAATAAGTCAGTGAAAGAGAATGTTCTTGTTTCTGGGCTGCAATATGTGGTGTGGCTGCACCTTACCTAGTCCAGCCAGCTGTGTAGACAGAGTAGCCGGCGCAGTGCTTCCTAACGTTGGGCTAACCACAGCAGGGGATCCTGGGCCTAAATCTATCAAGTTATCATCTGTAACTTCACTTAGTACCTGAGAATTTAACACACAAAATGAGGATTCAACAACTCAGAATCAGCACCACTTGCAAAGGTTACAAGTAGATGGCCTGAAAACTTGCAATCAAATAAAAAAATATAAAAAAAGGTTCTTAATCCCAGGTAACCTGCATGAGATCCCAATGCCACCACTAGAAGCTGGGAGTAATAGCGAGGGCTACTCACCACAAAGGAAGAAAGTTAACTACTTAGCAATAATACCATCCACATTGAGAATGACCAGAATTACTGAAGGCTTTGGAATAAGAAATAGTTGGAATAAGAAGTAGTTATTAAAAGGCCTGAATTATATGTGATTACATCTATGAATCCAATTATCCAAACTTCTCTGGAAAATCTGTCAATTCCCCATGTGCCTGGTATGAAGCAGTTTACTCCAGACTCAATAAACAGGTGCCTTTTGTCCACAGATTGTTTCTATTCCTATGACTGTCAGTCCAGTGAAAGGGAAGGTGCAGAACTCTGTAAGGAAAGGTTGCTAGTTGTGTGTGCTAGTTTTGGGAGTCGCTACTGGTTGGTTTACATTCAAAAACTTCAAAACATGAAATATGGTTGGTTGAATGAAATGGGGAAAAAATATGTGAGAATGATATCCATATTTTGTATTCATGTTTTGACATCCGTCCTTATTACTTATTAGTTTAAATGGGAAAAGAAAATAATACTGGTAACTTTCATACTTGCCTGCCTCAGCTAGCCATAATAAAAAAGAAAAAACATAGTAGTTTTAGCTGAATACTGTTCTAAAACTGTCTATCAGAAAGAACACTGGGTGCTGAAAACAAAACAAAAATATGAATAATATAAATATATACACGTGTATACAATGGAAATGAAAAATCAG
This sequence comes from Acipenser ruthenus, assembly GCF_902713425.1. NCBI lineage: Eukaryota > Metazoa > Chordata > Actinopteri > Acipenseriformes > Acipenseridae > Acipenser > Acipenser ruthenus. The sequence goes on along the minus strand of NC_081201.1, from coordinate 5,043,155 downwards.
TTTGAATAATACATTTAAATCTAAAAAAATGCAGTTTATGGTACAGACCTTACTTCCAATGAACAATGCCATGTACTATATCAAACAATATGTTACAAGATATTTTATGATGGTGTTATTAGTGTGTGCATGACATCACTCAAATGGAACTGATGAGCCAAGTTAAAAGCTTCCTCTGCCCTATTAGTCCATTGACAAAACTTTCAAAACATAAGAAAAATGATCAGAAACCCAACATCTACACATTCCTATCCTACATATTGAATGTGTGCTTCACTCTTTTCACTGATTAGCAACAGTATTCTTTACCTACCCCATTATTAGTATTCTGGGCAGCTCGTCCAGATCTGTATCTTTCAAACCTGTACCAAAAAAAGCAGACAGCAGTTGCAGTACGTTCCGTCCTGGAAGCTACAGCAAATTCCACCTACCATGTAAAATGCTCATCCAGTGCAATGCCAACACTTTTTAAGATCTGCAGAAATCAGAAGCCATGAGCTGTTGCAGTGCAAACAAAAAATATGACCTAGCTAGGAAAGAAGAAAGCTTTGGGTGGAGTGTTACGGCATTCATATGTTAAATAAGCTCGCAGAAATAAGTAACAGAGCCTTTTTTTTGCACAGTCATGATAAACAAATGCCCTATTCACATAACTTCACAGCTCACTCTTTATAGAGGATTTGTTCCTTGTAAAGTAATTCAAGAATGACGTATTGTGGTGCAGCACTCAAGAAGACTTCCTTTCATTTCATTTTTACCTCTCCAATGAGGAAGCAGGAAAAGGAACAAAAAATGTATAGAAGGGGACTCTGTTTGATGGGCTTCACCCTGACACTTCTGGTAAGCTCCCTGCTCGACTGAACAGTCACTACTTATTTAATTAAAGTTTAAAAATACATTTGCATGAAACAAAACAGGAATATGCTGGACTTCAGAAAAAGACGATTTCGTAAAGTGTTGATGAATTCAGGTTTGGTGAAGTAGGTTCCGCACAGCTGAAATTTGGAGGAACTGTTTTAAAGAAACTGAAAAGTGGTTATTTTAAAAGGGGCTCATGTTGAAACTGACCTCTCGTATCTGAGGAAGACATTGTTGAGGTCATCGTTAACATGCAGCAGCTCCCCCGTCACCTCCTCATTGGACACTCGTGAGATGAGCTCCACAATCCTTTGCTGCATCGCTCGACATGTTCGGTTTAGTTCCTTTAAAACCGAATAAAAGAACGCCCGTGTGAGTAAAGCAAACCACTGTATGTAAATGCAGTTATAATATTTGCTAGTCACACGTGTCTCCTACAGGTCCCTCCTATACAACTCAGAATCACACTTCACTGGCTACGAATAAACTTTCTCAGGCCAAGCCTTTCTTCTGTTAAATGGTTTACTTCATCTACACCTGTACAACTAAATCGGAGTTTCCATCGGCCTCTGGTATTGACCTGAAAGCGATCGGAAATCAAATTCATTTATTCATTCATTTCCATTAGCAGCAGATTGAGGTCAAATCCATTTCAATTATGACTCAGTCAAAGCCCTGACCTGTAGGAGTTCAAGGTCTGAAGGTTCTTCCTGGCCTGGCACCATCTCCGTCAGCATTTCTGACATCACCTTGGTGTTGCCACGGACGATATCTAGCTCACTGCGCAGCCTGGCAATCTGACAGAGGAAACAAAGACAGGTTGAGAATTGTAAGATCTACTACTTTTAAATCATTTTAGTATTTTAATGTCATTTCAATAAGCATTTTAATAGTCTAACTCTTTCTTGCTGAGAAGTGAACTTTTTTATGCATGTAATGTGTTGAGAACTTTCTATGGCTGACTCAAGATAGGCTGGCAGCTATTCAAGGTTGTGTTATGGTACACTGAATGTTATGGGAAAGTGAATCAGGCGAGATAATTGAAAGGTCAGCACAACCAGCTGCTGCATGTTGCGTCTTCCCAACCAATATAGTGCCTGAGGATGACACAAGTTAGAAAAAGAGTTAATGAAATAAAAAGGTGAATTAGCGAGCATGACAGTGAAGCGCGGGTGGAGAGAGAGAGGCTCCAGCCACCCGACTTGCCAAGGAGAACGGGTAATATCTATTCTCTTTGACTCTTATGGCTGAATATAGTGTTGCTACTGTATTAGAAGTTAAGTAATACAACTTTTGTTGTCGACTACAATTGTGTTGGTGTCTGATTATTCCTAATACCTTCCGAGGATATTTTGAACTACACATTTCTGAGGGTTGAAATCTTAGAAGACAGATGCACAAATGCATCACACTCACTCTATCCTTGAAGACAGCTATTAACTGCCAACCCATTTTCCTATCTATTTTTCAGCATGTCAGTAAATTCAACTGTCCGCAAACAATATGTCAGATAAATAAATAAAATAAAGCACATTTCATTTATTTTACACAAACTAAAAACATGGATTCTTGTTATAACCTTGTGTTTGCAGAGAAAAAAAAATAGCCTCTTTATTATCCAGGTTCCAGTTCCCTTAAAGTATGCACCAGCTGGATCAATAATCTAGTGACTTGTTTCCACTTGAGTGGAAGAGCTCTTCATTCTGGATCCAGCAATGTGAGCCTGTCCTTTCTAGCCTGCCTGTGATGGATGGGGTATGTGGTTTTTAAGTACTAGCATCACTTTACCAGGAAAGCACAGGCTGTGCTTGTATGCACTAGCCTTCGTGTATGGGAAAATCTACCAAAAAGGATTGAAGAGAAATAGGCAGCTTCTTGAAGACTAAGTAGCTTCAAAGGTCATGTTAACTCAAGTAAAATGACATTACTCTACATAATGTCTTTCTACAGGGGTTGCTGGAAAAAAGGCAGACAGAAAAATATGAACCCTCCGCAACCATCACCCATGAGTTAAATCTGCACATAAAAAGGCAGCATGCTATTGAGAGTATTATATATTTATAATGATGCCTGTGGTTTTGTATTTTCCATACCTGTTCTGAGTTTGCATTGATAGGTCCAGTCACTTGCAGGGCGAGCACCTGTGTTGCTGCGTAGGTGGGTGGCAGCGGGGCAGTGAAGGAGGGGGCACTGTTGTTTATTCCTTGCTGGGACTGGGCTTTGTGCATATTTGTGGCAGGATCCACCTCCGGCACACTCTGCAAAGCGCATAACTTGAAATTTAAAGACACAAGTTACCTCTATCGAAGTGGCTGCAAATGAAACAGGATTATTCACATTTATGCAGTTTCTTTTATTTTAAACTGTTCAGTTCCTAGCCTGAAGATATCATATAGGTTTCTGTCCTGATAATAAAACAGAAACTTTCCTGTGAAGATGAAATTTTCTGTTTAGAAACCAGCCATGCTAACTAGTTGATTTTCCTTAGTGCTCGTTACTACTAAAAGAAAAAAAAGAAAAACTATCTGGATAGTCTGAAGTTGTTTACTTTTAGTATTTAATTTTTGAATTATTATTATATGATTTATTACTACTGCTCCTGAACTACACAGACACAGCCTTCTTCAAGATAATCATCACCTATTAAGTAAGGAGAGAACAGTCATTTACCCTCTGTGGTGTGTGTATTGGAGAAAGTGCATCCAAGTCTGCCATGGGAAACTCAATCCCTTTCCTCTTCAGCTCCTCATAAATATGGACGACTCCGGTCAGGTCTGGACTACTTCTGAAGGCATCAGCCCAAGCCTGGAAATAAAATGGCAGAATGAGGAGCAGAGGCGTGGCTAAACCTGTATGCAAGTGCTGATTGGAGAGGACTGGTCTAGGGGCATTTCTAAACTGAGAAACTTCCACCAGCAGGTGCTGATGAATCCTCCCGAGGACAGAAAGAATAAAGTGGATTATACAATCTGCTCCCAGCGTACTGAGTTTTTGAAGCAAACCAGGCAGAAGACTGGTGTGGTGGTGCACAAATGCTCAGGTCTGAATGTCCTTAAAAGACTGCTAAAATAATGTATGCATTCCTTTATCACACACAAGGCAATCCCATGGTCTTTCTATGAGCATTCACTGTTCTCCCAACCAACGAATACTTAAAGTGCTACCTCATAAAAATATAAAGACTTTGTATTATAACATCACTGTTGTAAAGTGCCTGCCTTTACTGCCTCCATAAACGCCCACCAATACAGAACAGTGCCGTCACCTCAGCTGGCGACAGTATCCTTACTTCAGAGGGTAGTCTGGGGCTACCACAACACTTTACATGCTCCTTTGCATCTGAAGAATTCATAGGGTGGGCAGGAGCAGCATCATGCTATAACAGTACAGGATTTTCAGTCTCCTTCTCTCTCATGGTAGTCTTTATTTCACTATATTTCAAGCGCTACATTTTCTTTCACACAGCTATTATGTTCACGTAACTTAATGATCATCATGAGAAATGCTATTCTGTGGGAGAAACAGTTTTCTGCCTCTCCCCACAGAGCAAAAATGACTGTCTGTAGTTGACCTGACTGAGAACTCTTTAGATTCCACCCAGCGAAGGCGTTCACGAGAGTGTACAGTGTATGTGTACCTATGTGTGCACAAATAATACTGTGTTCTTCTTTTCAGTAGTTTTAAACCGTTTTCTGGGTGAACATATATGGTTTCGCACAATCGATAGTTCAGCAGGAAGTCTGGCTGCTAAGAAGCTGCAGGAGAAACTGCAATGCCCAGCAAATAATGACCCTCCTGGACTGAGCTCACTTGACCAGTAAGAGTTATAACTGAAATACGGCTGAAACAGTGAACTCACTGTGCAGTACAGTCGTTTACAGTCGCACGTTATAAGGGATACTTTTTAATTTGCAAAAAATGTATTTAACCAGGATGAGAACATTTTGAGATTCTGAATCTCACTTAGGAGGAAGACCTGGCCCACAGTTACTGACTTTTTAACCATCCAATTACATCAGTTACCTTCCAGAGAATGTACAGATACAAAAATAAACAGGAATGATACATCCGAGTGAAGCTCACCTGAATCATGGCAAGCACTTTGTCCTGCACAATAGTTGGAGGGTTATTTTTGGGAGAGATTATTTTTACCAGGACTCCGTCAATGAAATCCCGACTGGCTACAAGAACGTGAAAACGATGGCCGCAATTTTTAACACATGTCTCCAGGACCTAGTTGAAAAACAGCAAACATGATTATGTGAAAAAAAAGATATTATAAAAAGCATTTTGCAAATGGATTACTGTCCGTCATTGCTGCTTTTGAGAAAAACATAGGGGCTAGATTCACCACGGGTTTTGTTTGCAAAATTTATTTTTCAAACTAGAAAAACTGGACATAGGGGTCCTTGCTAATTCAAGGACCTCTCTGTACATCTCTGTAGGTTTTTTTCTGCTGCATTTTTAACACACATCTCACCCAGCGTTTACACTTAAGGGGTTAACCTTACCCTAAAGACATGCAGTGACCTGTAAACAAAATGCCACCAAACTGCCACTGAAGATTACAAACTGACCTCTTTCAGACTTCATTTATACATTTATACATACATTTATAGCAGTAGTTAACTGCTATTCCTAACAAAGTACATGTCATTTTAAAGCACTTCTAATGTTTCTTGCCAATCACAGTCAAGCTAACTTAATTGAACCTTTTATCACTTCACATTTGCATCACTTCAGACAGCAAGACTTATTTAGTACAAAAATATAAACTGCAGTGTCAGCATTTCAATGCCTACAGTAGACTCTCCATAAAGTAAACAGTACAGTTTACATTATGGAAAGACCACTGTAGGCAAAACACATATAACAAGCTGGGTTCTCATTTAATGGACCAATGTATAGAATAATGGAATAAGCCATGTACAGTACTGTAGTCAGTTTGGAGGCTATTTTATTTATTTATTTTTTAAATCAATTTTCTCCAGTTAACCTTTCACTACCCGCCCTTGGCATGTTAAGTTCAAATTCTAATTTATTTTCCTTTTACTTTGAAGTGTCCCTTAAAGAGGAAATGGTCAGGTATGTGACATTCACAGACGTAATACAGCACGTTATGTGGAGTTATAACTACAAATAAACTCTGTCCAGCAATGAAAGCATAGGGGACTCCCTATGTGCAGACATACATGAAAGAGGAGGTAGCTTAGTATGCTCATCCTTTTATTTCATTATAGCATAACACATTATACCATCAGCTCTCTTCTGTGGCCATATTTCAAACAAGACAGTTCAAAATATGACAAGCTAATACAATTATAATTTCCAGTGCTAGTCAAGAGACACATGCTTTCTCATAAATAAAAGCTTTCCAGGTAAAATGATGTTATTTATGTATTCATTACAATACCTTTTTTCATCATAGCAACATATTCAAGTTTGTGACGGCTTTGTGATTCTGATCACTGATTCATACAAAGGAGACCACATTTGTTACAAGTTTTTACTGCAGTGAGGCTGCAAGGAGAACGCCAGTTCATAACTCACTGAGCCAGCCAATGTGATCAATTTCAAACGGCACAGCACTACAATTTTCCAGTAGCGGCTGTGCCTATGACCATACTCACTGTTAGGCCAAGCATCACTTCTCTGTAATTTCTGTTTCCATTCAGTCTCTTCCTCAGAGCCCTTATAGCATCCTTTGGTCTAAAACACAAAATGGATTTAAAATTAGACCATTTCCACACACACAAGCTGTCTACTGCTCTTTCCTGATCAATTTGTTATACAAACACGAAGTGCACCGAATATGTTTCTTACTAGTTTTGTAAAACAATTGCACCTTGCAGTCAACAGAAATGATAAATAAGGGGGCAATGTATCTTAAGGTCAATATTTGATTTATGCAACTTCTCTCACTCCTGTACAGTGTGGTTAAAAATAAAAAAGAGCCAGGTTTCTTATCTCTGTGGTATAATAAAATGTGCTCATCCATTGCTGCTCTAATAATTAATAAAACAAGAACTATGGCATTAAAATAGTCCTATCATACTAAACAGTGGGCTTATCACTCTCAATCTTCTCCTGTTCTACTGCAGGACAGCTGTATCCATCTTGTAGCAGCTGAGGAGCCAAGCCACTCCAAAATCCCTTGTAGCTATAAATTAACTAGCCACGCAATACTAAAAAGATTCAATTTTTCCCTCATATGGCAGATGGTCTTTTCTCTTATTAAATGTAACTGATTCCCCTGGTTTGCCCTGAAGGACCCCAGCTACATCCTATTATGAGAAAACTCAGTTGAAGCTGCCTAGTGTGGGTTTTTAATTACATTTTCTATTTACACAGCTAAGCAAGTACTGCCCTGCACTATGCCAGTGTAGTGGGGTAGAACATTTGAAACCAGTTGGGTTAAGAGAAAGAAGAGACTCAAAAGTAGAATAAAAGGGTTAGAGCTCTCAAACATGCTTTTATACATTTGGATGCTTTCCGCCATTTTAAAGGAGTGCTAATCAATATTTTAAAACAACTTCTCTCTTATGTTAGCAAGACTACAACTATTTCTGCTAACAATCGCTCGACTGTTAGCAGTCCTGTAAATTTATAGTGCATTGTGCATGTCATTTAAACACTCTCTGTTAAGAACCACCTCATCTTTGCATTTAAATTTCAACAATTCCAAGATGAGACATGTTGAAACACAGAGGCTCTCATCTCGGCAACCTGAGAGATGACAGGCATTGACTGCAGGGCATAATGTGACCACCCAAGCCTGCCTTTCAATCTCAGCACTGTGCCAGAGAGGTAGACTTGGGAGAGATATAAGCATTATATTGTAACGATTTAAAGCTGCATTTTGACAGGACAGAGAGCTTGTATATCTGAGGACTGTGGCTGTGAGACGGACTGGGAAATATAATGCTGCAGAAAACAAGATGGCGAGATGAGATACTAAAATATTAAACTGCAGGAATATGAGGGACAAGGGATTTGATTAATAAAAGGAGGCAGATCTAGAAAAGTGACTGTCAATGCATAGCAGGTTGAACTATTCCAGGTTGTGTGACAGGTCAGTTAATTAACCCCTTATATCCGATATCTGTGCACAGTTTTTCATATTGCACTACACAGATCCCAAAAAAACACTGTGGTTAAAGATGTGATAACCACGGTTTAAATTCCAGTTTTCTTTTTTCTTCTTAGTGTTTATCAACGATCTCGGTTCCATTGTGATGAAAATGTTTTTGCTTTGCTGATTTTTACACTACATATCAAAAAAATATATTTAAATGTTGCTTCCTGGTAACTACTTACTTCCTGGTGATAAAAGCTGTAATTGAATGATCTGCCTATAGCAGATCAATAGTATAACAACCAAGCAAAGCAAAATGATACAGTGATAATGTTGCTAGTGCAGATGAGAGGAAAGAAATTGGATTTATAATAAATTGGGTGTGTCTTTAATTTGTATAAAACTTGGAATAAAAGTTGAAGGTAGGAATCTGTAACATTAGCAAGAATTTGGAAGAAGGCAAAGTGCCACATGCAAATCTGGAGTGCTTGACAGACTGTGCGAGTAGCTTTAGCCCGGGCAGATTCAGCCCTGTAAACTATTGACATAATATTGTTATTCTGTTGTAGTAGCGAGATTACACGATATCCCATAAAAACAAGCACGCACACACGCACACGGCTTTGCTTGATGAACTTAATGATTCATTTAAACACTGAGTGTACTTAAACAGTGCTGTGCCTCACCCTTCCTCTGTCTCATTAATTATATCACATATCTCCATATTAAGGGCCCAGTCTTCACTCTGAAGGGAGCCATCAGTAGCCTTTTCTGTGAGGGAGAAGAAAAAACAGGTTTCAAACTCAGCAATGTTACAGATCTGCAATGTAACAGACCCAGCACTGACACCAATGAGACCAACAGCCTCTAACCACACCCTTCATAAAACCCACAAATTACAATCCTGTCTTCTAATCTGAGAAATCAGAGGGTAGCTCTGAGGGAGTCTGTTGGGTCTCATCGAAACAGTCTGGTTACTGAAAAGAAACATCACATTTTGTGCATTATTTACTGTTTGTCTAACGTGTGGGCTTGTGTGCTGTGCACAATCATGCAAGTTTTCAGCTCAGCAGAACTGTACGAAAACCACACGGCTGGGCATCACTTCTTATTTCCTAGCTGTATATTTGTATGCATGTGGTTTATGAAAGCTGCCAGGCTTATAAACTAAGACAATCTGACCTACGTGTGGTCAGATTATCATACAACAGGTATAACTGGGAAGTCCTGTTGATTTCATTGAAGACCCAAACGAATCATCCTGTTTTTGCAGTCCTCCCTGCCTTTAACAGCAAGCATTTCCAGACCTGGGTGTGTGCATACTGTCCTGTGGCTTCCATTTGGCTATCTGGACAAACTCCACTAATCTTGTACATTATGCTGGGCTGAGAGAAGTGAGACTTTTGGGCATACGTTTTAGTGTGATTTTAACTACAGTCAATATACCTCACCCATGGTCACTTGTTAAACTCACATTAAAACCTACAACAGTAGTCATCCTAGCCACAATAATGGAAAAGTCAATTCCGTGTTTCGTATGAACTCAGCAGCTTATTGTAAATCGAGTTTACATTGATTTTCTGTGACATGCTTCCCCTGTATTTCATATACTTTGGCTGAATTACTTGCTGGAAATACAGTTAGTAAAGGCACGCTAAACGGCAATCACGTTCCATTCTGTGAAAGTTAAGGCACAGTTCTTACCATGTACATTAACAAAATGTACCTGGGGATTTTAAATAAACTGCAAGAAAATGTATTTTTAAAAGCCTTTGCAACTCAATAAATGTGACATCTACATATTTATAGAATTTGATTACATCACCATGGATCTATCTAATGTTATCAAAAATATATCCTATATTGATTTTTTCTCTCTATTTAATATAATTTAATTGCTTGCGTGTTTATATATATATATATATATATATATATATATATATATATATATATATATATATATAGTTTAAAGATTCTCTGATGCTGAACATATTAACGGGACATGATCAACCCCGTTAACATAAATGCATGGACCGCTAGCTAAGTTCAATCAATAAAATTCAAAAAAATAATAAAAAATACATTTCGATTAAATTCATGCGTCATCACAGTGACGCATACCGGTATTTTACTAGTACTTGGACATTATGATGTAAACATGAATCGTTCAAACTTAAATGAAAATCTTTCTTATCACTGCCTGTTATTTATAACAGACAGTACAGGGAGTGTATTGAATTGCGTGTTCCAACACCCATAACACAATATAATTTTCCTTGAAACAACCTCTATGTAAAGAAAATGAAATAAACAGTGTCATGTTGTGGTTACATTTGTTGTATTACTAGTGTAAATAAGTACGTATTACCTGTGCATTGCCCAACCGGAGTGCTATACGGATTCCCTAATAAAAACTCCATCTTGATGACAACAAACAATCCGCACTGACGGTCACTGGCACAGAGATTGTCGCTCAAGGACAGCCCACTGAGCTGGATAATTGGACAACTTCCCAGAAATGTGATTTTTGATTGAACAGTTTTGATGTCAATCAAAAGAAAACTCCGAACTGACCCCGCCTTTAGATAATGCCGATTGGTTGGCTGCTGTGTCTGTTTTCACAAAGGTCCGCTGGTCTGGGAAAGCTTGTTATGTAACGTTGTTTTAATTGGTCGCTATTCTTTCTGTTTGTCTCCTGCTCTTTAGCGATTGGCTCAAAACATTGTAAATCTCGTATATGATTGGCTTGTTTAACGCCAAAACAATTCTATTTGTGTTATGTCGTTTTCAATAGGCTGCAGCCATGTTATTAATGTTAGCCCAAGTACCAAGTTTTAAGTTAAACATTATATTTAATACTAAATTGATAAATCTTTGGTTAAATCTGAGTCAGGAGTATATAGCACCCAACAGAAGGAAATGCCAAGCAAAGTAACGTGCCTGACTGAACTAAATACACTTCCATGTATTTAGCTTTGCTAAAAAGCCGTTCTCAGCGCAGTTGTGAATGTAAATAGAAACAATAACGATCTTAAATGTCTGTTCGTTTAAACTTACATAGAACTACATAAAGTTAGAATGAGAATTCTTAATAGCAAGTTTCAGTATAATGTCTCGTTAAAGTTCCTCCATGGAAGAAAATTCTGTGTTACAGATGCATTCCCTTCTGATTCACATTCATATTCACATTCATATTTAACCAGCACGTCGAGGTCTGCACTACTGCTGCTATTTTTTTGATTAACACCTTTTTGATTAACATGTTTGGCATCTATTCACAACAGATCAAATTTCCCCACTGCCTATACAAGACATACAACTTTGTAATAATCATCATAAAACAAACAGTTGCCTCCACATTTGTTGTTCAATTTCTTGTGAAGCTTGTTCCAGATTGATAATGTATGGCAGTTCACTGCCTTGACCAAACTACAAATGGACAATAACGTCATTGAGAAGATCCAAGGACTGGACAGTTTGACCAACTTGGTATGGCCTGGTGAGTCTGATACTAAAGCAGCCTGACTAAACTAAATTCGAAGCTGATTGTTCTCTAGTAATGACCATGTCTCATTTTTGTAGACCTTTTGTTTAACAGCATTGAGGTGATAGAGGGTCTCGATGGGCTTGTGAAACTGGAGGACCAGAGCTTGTTCAACAGAATCTGTGAAACTGCAAACACAGACACCCTGTATAGCCTGCAGGTTTTATACATTGGGAACAACAGCTTGGACCAGCTGGAAAACTTGAGAACACATTTTTACCACTTTTGCCAAAGTTTATCTTAAAGTTTCAATATCCTTTCTTATGCTGTTTTCTACAGCTTATCTATTTGCGAAGGTTTAAAAGGTTGCATTCATTGAATCTGGCTGGGAACCTCATATACGAGGATGAGAACTACAAAATATCTATTGCTGCCTACCGACGTGAACTAGTCTACCTGGATTTCAGACTAGTGGACGAAATACAGTAAGTATAGCTTTTGTGCAGTATATATAGCCATTGTTACTGTTGTGAAATTGTGAAAATAGTATTCTATGTTCGTGGCCAAAACACTATAGTATACTGTGGTATTGAATGTAGTATACTATAGTAAACTGTCTTGTTTTGACCACTCATGCAAAATAGGGCTAAAGTAACTGTGTATTCAGATTTACAGGGAACTGCATCAATTGACTGACATGTCGCTGCTGGAGACCCGCGTTACTCAGTATAACAAGGAGATCAATGAGCTGTGTGACTCCCTCATGATGCTGGAGCTGCAACTGTTGGACCAGCTGGAGGTAAAGAGGCTGCAACAAGGGGGATCAAAACGTTCTTTAGTAAGCTCATCAAAATACACAAGCATCAGTCATCCTATAGATAGCGTGTCAACGCTGAATTAACCCCAGCCAGAGCCTAAATCCATTCTTCCAATCCAGAAAAATTCAGCCTATTACAGACCCATTTGTGTGGTCACAATACCCCTGCAGATGTTCCACATGGATAACTATTATGTGGAAAAATGCGATTCTGCAGCACAGCATTTTCTGATCACCAAGGACGTAACCTAACCATTTAAGAGCAGTAATGAGTCACAGTTGGCTAAAGTAACACATTATAGCTTTCCCCCTGAAACCTTTTATTTTCACTGTGGAGCAGGCTGCTTGAGATCTTCATTGAATTTGTTCAGGGGATATATCCTTTCATGCAGCTGTCTTCTAGGGGTTTTAGGGGAGGTTCTGCTAGGTATACTTAGTATAGATTTTGGTGACTTTGCTTATTCACTGTTGACTGGTTCAGTATGAATGCCAAGTTGTATCTCCATGTCCAATCATTGTCATTGCTGAGCCACTATTGTTAACTTCCCTGTGCCTAAATTTAGTTTTCGGTTGTTTGTCACTCCTGCATCTTGTTTCCTAGCAGTTTCTGGAGACAAGAATAAGCACACCTCTAGTAGCATATCCTGGAACTGCATTGTAAATAATAAATGGGTTCATATTTTCAGAACAGCTTACATTTAGTTTGTGCTTCTGCAGGTGCACAGTGATGAAGTGAGACAGAACTGCAAGCAGATTTCAGAGATCAACATCCACATCAATTACCTGTGGGATGATATGGAGAACCTGGACCTCCCTGACTGTGTAGAATCTGTACTGGACAGAGTGGACCTTTTCAGAACACTAATCCTACAAGACATTAATCCACAGATGACTTTGTCTGGGACTCATTTCCCAAAACAGAACATTGTTGGACCTAGATCAATTTGATTTCTAAACTACTTTTATTAAAGTACATAGTTAGTTTAGTTGATATAATCCCTCTTAAATGTGACAGTATACATTTAGGCCACGTACATTTATGTGAAATAAGTGATATCTGAAGGGGTGGGGGGGAGCCTGGGTTCTTATTGTTTGGGTTTCAGTTCCATGGTTTTCTGGGCTGGGGGAACTCCAAGTCTTGCAGAAGTTTGCGTTTCATAGTGGCGCTCTCAGAAGACAGGTGCACAAACAGGACCCCGGCTGCAGTGCGAGAGCGGAGCTCCTGCAGGTCGTACTCATGGGCCCACTCCACATTGCCCCAGTGGTGGATCTGGGAAGGCAATGAAACACGATCAAAATTCAAAATACTCATGGGTTCAAAACATCATACTAGAAATACTTTTAAGAAATTATGTACTGGTGGAATATAGAGTACTCCTCCCCACTAATACACTATCCCTGCATGTATTAGGACTTTTTAAAATGACAAGTTTTTGTATTTGTTCTGACAGTTTTCTTACCTGGAATTCTTCCTCCAAGCGGGACAGCTGCACTGCCTTTTCTACCATGAGGTGCCGGTCGATTAATCCAAATGACAGAATCACTGATTTAAGTTGTGTGATCACAAACTCCAAACCTGGGACGGATTAACACAATATGATATTCATCCATACATCTACGTAATGTTAAAGGCAGGGGACACAGGATCTTGACAACAAAGAAATAGAACAAAATTGTTGTTTTTTTTCGTACATTCTATTTCTAAAACACAAGCCTATTTGCAAATTACATTTTCTAACTTTGCTCAATCCTGTCGTATCATTCTTTCACAGTGCAGCATATAAAACTGAGCCCCATCTTCTTACCTGTTAAAGCCCAGAAGTTGAAGGAGGCCAGGTGCTGTCGAAAGGTATCTTTAGTCTCCTCTGGGATTGTGGGTCCCATTATATTTGAAGAGGAGCCTATCACCACATTGTATCTGCAAATAAAAGCAGAATGAAAACAAAGGGGAAATCAGATAATGTTGGGTACACTATATTTTACAGTATATCACTTCTTTCTGCTAGGATTGTGTTCACAGGATTGAAGTACACAGGATACTGTACTTCGGAGCCTAAAATTGACTCAAGATTTACCTTTTTTCTATCCAGTCCATAACAGGGTCCCATTCAGTCTTCTGAAGCTGCACCAAACCTGGAGGTTCCTCAACCCTGTAGCTAAATACAAGAAACTGATTGAGACCGATACCACCGTGTGACACTAGTTACAATTTCAGAAGCAAACTAGTAAGAAAATAAAATGAAAGAGACGCTTCTCCTCATCATCATCATCATCATCTTCATCACCTCTTACCAGATTGTGTCTGTCTCCAGATACTTAAGGGCAGCTGCGATCATCTGATCCTTGTTCCTCTGTGTCGGGTTATCAAGAGCTGTGTTGCACAAGGTGGTCTGTGAAAGGCAATAGGCAACATTATTACAAGCTCTGTAAATTGCTACTGTATATTGGTAAAGGCTTTTGTGAGGAGGGTTGTGATGTCATCTTTATAGTCTGTGTTTATATTCCTGTCCCAGTTAAAAGGGTTGTGCCTATGTAGGTCACAGTAACAAGGGATGTAATAAGGAAGATCCGCCCCAAAATGGATTTTTCGACCTACCATGTGCATTGTGTAGAACTTCAGAGTATCTCTTTGCACATCCCACTCAGTGGCTACAGCCACAGCCAGAGCCTCATTGGGGACGGTGAATAACTTCCCACCCGGAGTTTTCAACTTTCTGTGGTCCAGATTGATCTCAAACACTCCGCCTTAAAATATTAGAGACCAAAAAAAAAGAAATAATGATATATTCTGTAAATCAACAAATCAATGTGTCAGAAAGTCTGTATTCTTGTATCACGTACCTTCTCCATGTGAAATACTGACATCCTGATAAAATTTCTTTCTTTCTGTAGATACAAAAAAGAAAACGGAAAGGTTGCAAAGAAAATGCAGGTTTGTAAAGACTGTGCACTACTATTTTAAATAACACCATCTGTTGTATCCTAAGCAATTTTGTCTTAGCCAGATATAGTAACATACCGTTATAACTCAACGTTTCGTCTCTACGGCTTGCCTAGTAATGTACTTAGCCCAGAAAAAAAGCTAGCTAGCAGTGGCTCGTAAAGCAGTCTTTGTTTCCCCACGCGTATTCTTTCAGTTTACATTTTGAAAACTCAAAAAAAAAAAAAAAAAAAAAGCTGAAGACATACCTGACATTGCTGATGAGTATGTCCGTCTGTTTTCCAAAACATGGCAGGTTTGTTTCTGTCTTGTCATCACTGGACAGCAGTACACGGTAAGCGAACCCTTACAGTACAAACGTAGCGCATTCCGCAACATATTTTCAAGGTCGTTACACTTCCAAACTAATAGAAATAAAGTATTTACTTTAAACTAGTTAGATAAGCCTTTGGGGGGGGGGGGGGAACAGAGCGACTTTATTCTAACAAACACGTATTAATAATATTGTAAGTGTAGTGTAGTACAGATACATTACAACAATATTGAATTCGGCATCCCTAAGAAGAAACACGTATTATTTCGTGTGTGAATCCATTCAAATTGAACATTGTATATTTTGAAATAGTTCGCTGTTTTCTTGTTTTTTATTGAAATGAAAATGAAAACCCGTGTCATTCATAACACACTCCTGCCATGGACGCAGCCATAGCATTGACCCTGCATGTGACGTTTCATTCGTAGTTTTTGCCGACCACGATATCCAATCAAAAAGCGTGTAAGCTTTCGTTTCCAATCGGCATAGGTGAAGGACGGGGTTACGTTTAGCAGAAAACCTGAAACGCCACATGTTAGGACGAGTTTATACTGCGAAATTGAGAACTACAACTCCCATGATACTTTTCGGCCACCCAGCCAATGAATGAAAAGGTTTATTGCTAGATTCGTCATCGTGACTAATCAGGTGGGAGGATGTTGCTGTTATAGCGGTCCCTGGTAACGCAGATACTGGCGGCCTGGGGAGTTCTGTGAGCCGGCTCGTCAATTTCTCCCCCCTCCATTCTCTCGGCTGCTCACCTGAGAGCGTCGACAGTGTTCGGGGCTTCAGTACTGGAGGAATAATAATGCCGGTCCGCACTGAGTCCTGCAGCAACGGATCTGCGGCCTTGATCTCCTCGGCTTCACTTATTCCACCGCCCCCGATCAACACGCAGCAGCCTGGTGTCGCGACCTCACTCCTCTACAGCGGTTCCAAGTTCCGCGGGCACCAGAAGAGCAAAGGCAACTCTTACGATGTGGAGGTAGTTCTGCAGGTAAGCTGGGACAGGTCTAATTTTGGCTGACCCCATTTTTACCCTGCTATTTATGATCATATACAGTACCCATGCCAGTAACGACACGTTCTTTGGAAGACACATTTAGCGTGCATGTTGAAGTACTTGGCATTCGGTATACCTCACCAGTTTTTTTGGGAGGCGAAATATTGTTTATTAATGTAAAAACAGTCTTGCCTATCCTACTTTGTTGCACCATAATTAAGGACAATCTGCAATTTTGTAACATTTTAGAAGAACTAGATACAGTTTTAGAGGCTTTGGTTTAAAAATAAATAAATAAATAAATAATTATTCACATGTGCAGCAGTGTATGATTCAGTACTGTAGATTGATCCTGTTCATGATGTTAGGATGCCTCCTGTAAAAATATGTATTGACATTAGACACCACAATGCAAGTACAAGGGACAATTGCAATCTAACTAAATCACTTAGCAATTTATTTGGTTGGCTATTGGATTGAACCTCGCACTGTCATGCGTGTGTGATGTGAAGATAATGTTTTTTTTTTTCTTTACGTTCAGCATGTTACCAAGGAAGACTCTTATTTGTGTGGGTACCTGAAGATCAAAGGACTTACTGAGGTGAGATGCTGAGAGATTTGCAGAAACTGTAAACTGTACTGGATTGTGGTATTTTTTTGCTCTGTCACTTTACATTTACTTGGGCCTCCATTGCACATTTCCCATTAAAAGCAAGAACAGAGGTTTCCTGTTGATCTTCATTCATCCTGATTGGTAGGTGGGTAGCAGTGGTGTGTGATGATTTGAATTGGGTAGGGAATTTAAAGGAAGTAAACACGACAAAATGTATGATTTTTACCTAGATTCTTAATGCACCATGGCAACCGACATCACCGAGACGAGTCCGCTGTGTTCTGTGCCTTTCAGGGGACTAATTGTTTGTCATAGTCCTGCATTGCCTTTTCTAATGAAAACCACAATAGAGGGATTTACCCGTTGGGGTTTGTGTACCGTACTTTTATGTGTTTGTACAATTTCATGTGACTTTCACAGCTGGTAAACATACATGTCAATCGGTCTTTAGCTAGATGGGAGTTGGAGAATGAGCGTTGGGCTTGTATTGGTGGGTGAATATATCTGGAGGTGCAGAATCTATTAACACTATTAAAGCAGAGTGTTGTATCTGAGATCTTACTAAATAAACAGGTGAGTTGTCCTCTAAGGAGATACTGCAGTTCCATCATCCAGGATTATCTGATCTGTGTAACTGTCACTCTATACTATAATATCTTATTATTGCTTAGAAAAGCCCAACGCTTAACTCTTATGAAATACTGTAGTGTATATCCCTCTCATATTCTGTTGGAACTCCCTTTGTTTTGAAACAGCTACAGAAAATAGTTAATCTCCCTCTAACCCAGATAAAATCTAATTTAAGTGTTTCTAATTTAAGTCATAAGGTCAAAAAAAAAAAACCACATATGCATCTTGCGCAAAAGGTTTTCAAACCAGTTTTTAAAACTTTTTGTCTTAACAGGAGTACCCAACACTTACCACGTTTTTTGCAGGGGAAATAATCAGTAAAAAACATCCTTTTTTGACACGGAAATGGGACGCAGATGAGGATGTAGACCGTAAACATTGGGTATGAACATTCATTATTGCATATTTTTTATTGAATCCTTCCTCCACCTCCTTTCTCCTCTGCAAGAAAGTCTGCATCTAACATAAACCAATGTTTTTATGGATAACCGATTTAAAAAAAATCATCTAATCTAATTTTATTTTTTATTTTTTTAGGGGAAGTTTCAGGCTTTTTATCAATATGCAAAAACATTTAACTCTGATGAATTTGACTATGAAGAACTAAAGAACAGTGACTACGTCTTCATGAGGTGGAAGGTAATTCCAGTTTCTGCCTGTGTACTTTCGCTGCATATCCTGTAGAGGGCAGTGTTTACTTGAGAACCAGCAATAAACTACTTTAAAGGGCCAGGTCGCCGGTGGGACTTTTAACATTGGGCAGACCCTAAAAGGAATTGAAGGTTTTGAAAATAAAAGTATTACACTTTTACACACACTGAAGATTTGATGACTGCTAGAAAATGATGGGGCAAGATCAGTTTAATGTTGATGGTTTCTGCATAAATGGGTAATACGTAATGTAGAATTTAAACTTAAATGAGTCAGCTCTAAGGATCTCTGTTTCTGTTTGCAGAAGCTCTGCAGAAGAACAAGAAGATTTGATTCAGGGCATCTTTGAAGGGGGTGTGGGGGGGGGGGGATAAGATCATTTTTTTAAAGATTACTGAAAGGTTCTTTTTTTATTTATTTCATTTGGTGAGTTACTTCCTCCTTTTGTGCTGTTGTGTAATGCTCCATTTTATTTTATTTCATAGGAACAGTTTTTAGTCCCCGATCACACAATCAAGGACATCAGTGGTGCTTCTTTTGCAGGGTTTTATTACATCTGCTTCCAGAAATCCACAGCTACCGTCGAGGGCTATTACTACCACAGAAGTTCAGAATGGTGAGGTGTCACATTCAGATGGATTGATTATATATATATATATATATATATATATATATATATATATATATATATATATATATATATATATATATAATATACAGTACTGTGCAAAAGTTTTAGGCAGGTGTGGAAAAATGCTGTAAAGAATGCTTTCAAAAATAGACATGTTAATAGTTTATATTTATCAATTAACAAAATGCAAAGTGAGTGAACAGAAGAAAAATCTACATCAAATCAATATTTGGTGTGACCACCCTTTGCCTTCAAAACAGCATCAATTCTTCTAGGTACACTTGCACACAGTTTTTGAAGGAACTCGGCAGGTAGGTTGGCCCAAACATCTTGGAGAACTAACCACAGTTCTTCTGTGGATTTAGGCAGCCTCAGCTGCTTCTCTCTCTTCATAGACAGACTCGATGATGTTGAGATCCGGGCTCTGTTGGGGCCATACCATCACTTCCAGGACTCCTTGTTCTTCTTTACGCTGAAGATAGTTCTTAATGACTTTCGCTGTATGTTTGGGGTCGTTGTCATGCTGCAGAATAAATTTGGGGCCAATCAGATGCCTCCCTGATGGCATTGCATGATGGATAAGTATCTGCCTGTACTTCTCAGCATTGAGGAGACCATTAATTCTGACCAAATCCCCAACTCCATTTGCAGAAATGCAGCCCCAAACTTGCAAGGAACCTCCACCATGCTTCACTGTTGCCTGCAGACACTCATTCGTGTACCGCTCTCCAGCCCTTCGGCGAACAAACTGCCTTCTGCTACAGCCAAATATTTCAAATTTTGACTCATCAGTCCAGAGCACCTGCTGCCATTTTTCTGCACCCCAGTTCCTGTGTTTTTGTGCATAGTTGAGTCGCTTGGCCTTGTTTCCACGTCGGAGGTATGGCTTTTTGGCCGCAAGTCTTCCATGAAGGCCACTTCTGACCAGACTTCTCCGGACAGTAGATGGGTGTACCAGGGTCCCACTGTTTTCTGCCAATTCTGAGCTGATGGCACTGCTGGACATCTTCCGATTGCGAAGGGAAGTAAGCATGATGTGTCTTTCATCTGCTGCAGTAAGTTTCCTTGGCCGACCACTGCGTCTACGGTCCTCAACCTTGCCCGTTTCTTTGTGCTTCTTCAAAAGAGCTTGGACAGCACATCTGGAAACCCCTGTCTGCCTTGAAATTTCTGCCTGGGAGAGACCTTGCTGATGCAGTATAACTACCTTGTGTCTTGTTGCTGTGCTCAGTCTTGCCATGGTGTATAACTTTTGACAGTAAACTGTCTTCAGCAACCTCACCTTGTTAGCTGAGTTTGGCTGTTCCTCACCCAGTTTTATTCCTCCTACACAGCTGTTTCTGTTTCAGTTAATGATTGTGTTTCAACCTACATATTGAATTGATGATCATTAGCACCTGTTTGGTATAATTGTTTAATCATACACCTGACTATATGCCTACAAAATCCCTGACTTTGTGCAAGTGTACCTAGAAGAATTGATGCTGTTTTGAAGGCAAAGGGTGGTCACACCAAATATGGATTTGATTTAGATTTTTCTTCTGTTCACTCACTTTGCATTTAGGTAATTGATAAATATAATCTATTAACATGTCTATTTTTGAAAGCATTGTTACTTTACAGCATTTTTTCACACCTGCCTAAAACTTTTGCACAGTACTATATATATATTTGTTTTAATATTGGGGTCTGGATATTGGAGACAGAAAGCTATATATACTGTTATTCTCTTTAATCAAGTTTTAAGTATGGAATATCTTTGCATATAAAAACAACAGACTTAATTGGGACTTTCTGTTTCGTGATCATAGAGATGAAACACTATTTCTTTCAAATTTGATACATGTACTGCAGTCTATGATTCTTTTGTTTTAGACACTGTGCATAAATCAGGTGCCATGAAATATTTCCAGTGTCAATGTTACAATGTTTAATTATGTTTACTTATGATAAGCAATGCTGTCCTGTTGGTCATTTGTTTTTATGAAATTCTCCACCTGTTTAAAGCAATGTCATTGTCTACTCTCCTTGATGCCTCTATCGTTGACCTCCACAGGTACCAGTCCTTAAACCTCACCCACGTTACTGAACACAGTGCCCCAATATATGAGTTCCGGTGACATCGGCAGTGTCGGACCATCAGCAGAGAATGGGATGTTCATATTCCAGGACTGTTATGAAAATAATGTAAACAAACTGTTATTCATGGTAAATGACATGCCAGTCTTTTGTGCTGAAGGACAGATGGCATGATCTCCGAGGAGCGCTTCGTGCACGACTGACCGGGTGGGAATGTGAGAACCAGGATTGACGGGGCAGTTTTATTTTTTTATCTGGGTTTTTAAAGCTACTTTTGTTTATTTGCACACTCCTGCAATCTCTCCGGTATAGATTTTGGGTCCTTCGGTTGTTTTCCATAACAGAAAAGAAAGAAAGGAAAAGCAGCGAATAGTGCAAACAGTCTTCTGTTCTCTCTGCACTTTTTAGTTGTGACTGCGTCAGGGAATAATTAACTTTTTATGTTTAAAAGCATGACACATTTATATTATAAGTTAGCGCCAAATGTGTTAAGGCTGCAAAGCAGTCTATCTTAGTTGCGCCTTAAGGACTTTTTCATTATTGCTCAGAAAATAAATTTGGCAGGGCTTGCTTTTCAAGAAACCTTCATCACTAATTTTGGGGCTTGCAAATAATTCCCTGATATTTTAACCATGTAGAGGCTTCAGAAGCTTTGTGGCCTTGCAATGTATCCACCCTCCCTCCCCCATTTATGTTTGTGATCTGTTTGAAATGACCAGAGATTGCCTATCCAGGAAATCATGGTATGATGGTGGTGGTTATGTATCTTATTTTATTTATTTTTTTAAACAAAGAAAAGCTTTTGAGGTGTAATGCTGACAATCTGAAAAGAATCACCAGTGACCAGTTCATATAGGCATTCATTTTAAGGTTCTCGGACCCCTGCTGAGTTTTTTTTCGTTGTTTTTTACGTTTCATCTATGCAATGTAATGCTTACAATCACTGCGGGAATACTGATATTTTCTGCTCCTTTAAGCATAGTTTGATTTATCGTAATTAATTTTTAGAAACTGGTATCAAGGCAAGGTATTAATTTAAATGTTTGCCTTACAAAACCCATTTTATTTAAAACACTAATCAGCTATTGTATGTTCCCCTACGATGATGCCCTATATATTTTTCCGCAGTGGTGACTGATAGCTTGAGATACCCTCATGATCAATACCTCTCAATTCTTAGTGTTTTAGCGAACAGCACAGTTTGCAGGAATGTGGGGGTTTGCAGTATTTCTATGCTTCTTGCCTCTTTAATTGTGGAAACCCTGAACTGTTTTAATTGATACATGTGATACCTAGAGGTGTGCCTGAAGATCAGATCACATTTAAATAGCACAGTAGAGATTCAGTTCTTCAATGGAGATGTCTCAAAACATGTCCACTTTTGCATGGGTTTGTGTGCTTAACATTGGCACACTATGGTTTATTTCCACAATCTTTCATCTGTAAACCTATTGCCTTAATTTTATTTTGAATGATTACAGTACATTCACAAAGATGGCTGAATGTGATATACAATCCAATCAACTGAGTTTTTTTTTTTTTAATTAAAGGTTACTTTTAAACTAAGCTCATAACATTTTAGAGGTATTAGGAATTTAAGCACATTTTCTCCTGTATATGTTTTTGCATCTTGTTAAATTGTCAAAATGTTCCAGAAACCCAAACGATAGATACAACTCCTACTCCCCTTTTTCTTATTATAAGCTAGTGCAGGTGGAAGTTAAGTTCTGCTGTACCTACCTCAAGAATCGATGAATAAGTGCCTCTTTATATTGACTGCTAACAGGTGACAGCAGAGACAATAAGTTTGCCAGGTGTTCAAAAATAAAGTGTATATATAGAGGCTAGAGATTTAAAAAAAATAAAGTTTGACAGATTGATGCATTTTAAGCTTTGTCACATCTGAGCAGACTGATAAGTGTTTTGCATATCATTCACGACACAGTCCAACTATATGCTTATTAATTTAATCAAAAATCAACACATTATTATGTTTTTAAAATTGCAGAAGTGGGGGATGTTTTGGGCGCTTGTGAAAATTTCATTTTTTTTTTTTTTTTAAATGGGGTGGCTAATCTAGGTAGCCTGGACTCAGATTGTAAGTGGGTATACTCTAAACCTTTACACATACTCTCCTGCGGCATTATATCACATCCCTAGAGCCAACAGCTTGATCAGAATGAACTTTGAAAGTGCTGTACTGTGGCAGTCTGGTACTGAGGGTGTAATTTACCAACCCTCACAGAAATGAAATGTATACAGGAACAATTATTTTCTTCAATGCATAAATTACTCTATAAAATATATACTCTTGTAAATATGGAACTACTACATATATATATATATACATATACACACTCATATAGATTTGTTTTCTTTATTATTCAAGCCAATAACTGATTTGAATCAAAATACAAGTACTAAAACGATGCAAAGAAACACGATTAAATGAGATTTGAGAGAGTTTGGTGTAAAATGACATGCAAGTGTTAAGAAAAAAGAAAAGTTACGATTGCCATGTTGAGAGGAGTTTCGATCTTTATTGGAGGAATCTGCATGGAGACCAATTCTGTTGTGGGTTTTATTATTAGTAAGAAATTAAACTGTTGGATGGAATTTTGTTAAAACCGCTCGGTGTGTGGGGGGTTTCTTTGTTTTTTTTTGTTTGTTTTTTGTTACAAACTTGAACAAACACTTAAATGAGAACCAAGCCAAAAAGTGTTGTTATCACTAAGCCTTGCAGTATGTTGTGCAGAGTGGTGTGATTTGTTGTAAAGACTGAACTGTCAGAAAGAACACTGTAGTGACTCATTTCATTTTAGATACTCTACTTTGGACAGATGTATGCTTAAAGTATAATGCTGTATGTGAAAGTACAAATGATTGAATTTATTTTGCATAGGAAGTAAGTGGACCAGATCAATTGAGTTAAACAGTGTATGCAACTTCTACAACTTGTGTATTTTGAGTCTCTTCTACTATGATGTAATTGCAGCTCCAGTACTGAGTTGTCTGCCTTTACCAGTCATCTGAAGGTTGGGTTGGAAAAGTTTAAAGATCAGGTTCCCACATAACTCAAAGGGAATCAGAAAGTCTTCAGTCCCTGCAATAGTTTTTATTTATTTATTTGTGTTTGTTTTTAAGACAAGCTCCAAACAAAGCCAGATACAGATTTATAGAAATATTATAGCTCAAAATTGAAGCAGGATAACTTAGAACCACTCAGAGTGATAGCAGACATCCAACAACAACATATTTTAAGAGGGTTAACAATACCAACATCGAGGTAATCAAAAGTTGGTGGAATGTATTGTGTCTGACAGCTGTCTTGTATTAATAGAAATTGGGTTCCAGGAACACAGAAACGTACACAGACAGATCACATGACAAGCGGCTGTTTTATAGTCTGCTTCACACCCAAATAAGATTTTCCAAATTTGGAAGACAACCATAAATACCTGATCAAGTCTAGAAAAAAATGTTGAACCACCTTGTTAACATGGGCTATAGAAACAAATGGCTAATGGCTTCTGTAATGTGACTAGAGTCTGAAAATACTTTCTCCCAAGATTTTATTTCACAGATCTAATAAGCCTGTTGTTCCAGTGCACACTTTTTCACTTTGTCTAAACTGGTGCGGTTTGCATGGTGCATGTTTAACGCTAATGCTAAGGAAAGATGACCTACAGGCACAGGCAACGTAGGTGGACACTTTTTATGTAGTCCATTGCAAATACAACACCATGAGTCATTCCACATCCAGTTATGTTATGTAAGGTCAGAATTGTTTTCAAAATGTGTCATGGTACTACTTTATAACGTAGTTTTTCCTGGTTTACTATAAATAGGCAGGGTTTGTTTTTTTTTTTTTTTTTTTTAATACCATTTACTATTTCTATGTTGGTCTCTGAAACATACTTTGTATTCTGATGTTATGGATACCCATTCTCTATCATAACGTAGTTTTTCCTGGTTTACTATAAATAGGCAGTTTTTTTTTTTTTTTTTTTTTTTTTTAACTACCATTTACTATTTCTATGTTGGTCTCTGAAACATACTTTGTATTCTGATGTTATGGATACCCATTCTCTATCATGGAAATGATAGAAGGAAATTGTGATGGAAGGAAACACTTTTGGGGGGACTCATGCGCTTATCTCCTGTGGCCGCCTGGCCCATTCTGTATGGTGAACACGATAACTGCCATGGTTTTGCATCATCACAAGTCCTACGCTGCTAGCTTCCAATAAAAGTTTCGAATTGCATTTGGCTGTAATCTGGTTAACTCTCGATTTGTATACAATTGTTTCACCGTTCAGGTTATTGCGCGACTGTGGTTTTGGTTTTAAATTCTCTCAACTTCCATATTTGGTGTGAAAATCTGGAATCCATATCAAGCGAGGTTCATCACCTGGGTAGAACATTTACAGAAAGGGGGGAAAAACGGAATCCCTGGGACGTCACTGAGACGCAACGAGTTTAACTGCCACGCTTCAGTGGTGTGGCTCCTTCACCTAATCGTTGACTCACTCTTTAAATGAATACAAATGCATTTACCAGAACTCATCCACTTCCTGGAAGAACATTACAGCAACAAGGAATCGGTTTCATCCAACACTTCAACTCACACCAACACTACAATTGTAGTTTTTCTGGCAACAAGCACTCAAAATTAAGGTGCCTACGTGACCAGTGTCTTACTTATTTGGTATGCGCTGGCAGTCATTTTTTACTTTTCAGCAGGAGATGGAATAATGAAGCCCAGAGAGTCAATGCAACAGTTTTGGAGGTTCAAAAGACAAATGATTACATTATCCCCACTGCTCTGATGTATTATATATTGAATACACGCAATGATATTATTATATTCGATCGTTATTTGAATCATATTTTTGTTGTCATCTTCGTAGTCCCATCAGATTTGCTCACTAGGACAGAGGAGAAAAAGAAAGCGTCAACTGGACATGACGTATGTCTTCACTTGAAAAGAGTCAAGAGTATTTCCTGTCCTCATACTTTCGCCATCTGCCAAGTTTAATGGACAATTTCTGTTTTCTTTTAACATTGTTCTCTAATTACCTTCGTGGCCGATTTGCTCTTAAATGTTTACTGTTAATCAAAACATAAAATAGTATTATATACAGATCTTTATTTGGATACAGTGTTTTAAATATTTTTTCTACAAAACAAATAAATAAATAAACCTGTATTTACTTAACCTGTGTGAATGTGTCTGCTTGTCTGTGTCTAAGAGAGTGTCCAATTGTGTTTTATTTGTTTCAATTAAAGGGACAATCCCGAAACAGATGCAAGCAATGACTGCTATAGATGCTATTAGGGAGTGGTCAGATACATTTCCTGGTAAGCTTAGGCTTGCGCGTTAACACACGTATACACCAAAAAAACTGAGTGTGGCTACGTGAGACAATGTGTACCTGACACTTCACGTAGGCATTTTTCCAGTATATTGGGGGCAATTACTGAGGGATTTTCCACTTTTTTCCCCCTCCAAACAATTAACCCTTTACCCGGAAAACCACAAATATTTATCCATTTCAAATATTTCAGTGTAAAAGGCTTGGAGAGCTGGTTTATTTATTTCAAATATTGACACAGTGTAAAAGTCCATTCACACTTCCAGCCAGCTTCAACAAACAAAACAGTGAGTAACATCAAGAGATATACATTGCTATTTTTAAAAGGATAAAAATAACACAAAACAAAATACAAAATAAAGTATTCAAAACGTGCATTGCAAGTCGTCGCTTTCACTGAATATGTTGTGTTTTAAAAGTGGGTAAAGGCCTTAATGCTAACCGCATTGGTCTGCTATCCGCTTCCGATATCCCAGTAGACGTTTTACAGCAGCAGGGACATTAGACTACTCTTATTTCAGGTCATTGAATATATAGTAATGCATTGCATGCATGGGCTTTACAAAAAGAGCCTGGGGTAAGTATGTAGTTTAACTCAATTTCAGAGCGTCCATCCGAATACATCTCAACAGGTTTGATATATACAGCCTTGACTCAAGTTAGATACATTTCACCTGCTTTCCACAAAGAATGACACTTTGTATAATATAAACCAATGGACATAAATTGATAAATATTCAGCACAATTTTGTGAATGTCAAAAGTATTAATATGTAGCATAGTTTTAAATAACATGTTTGCGTCTTGCTTTCATCTAGACAAATTTGTCAACACCAGCCTGCAAGTGTAATGTTTTTGCCGAACTAATACCAACATTTGCATATACGGCGAACATATGTTACAAAAAGAAGTCCATTGATTTTCATGTAGGCTTATAACATTGCCTAATCATTTATTTTTCCATATATATATAGTGTTCGATATATATATATATATATATATATATATATATATATATATATATATATATATATATATATATATATATCGAACACTGTAGACCATCTTAAATACTATTTTCTGCCACTGTGGGATGAGGGGTGTGGGGTGTGGGGTGTGGGGTGTGGGGTAAGGGAAACACCATACAACGATGAGTTTATACAGCAGCTGCAAACCCGGAAACGCACAGCACAGCCCTACACAAATCTATGGTACCTTTTCTTTAGAGCAGGTATACATAATTGTACCTGGGCATCATCAATATTAATAGTTTCCACAAGTGAATCCCTCCTGTCTCGCTGTGTTTCATTTCTTCCGTTTTCCGCTTGCTGTGACAACCATATCCGATATTTCCCTTTGAGTTATCATGATATAATAGCATAATATTATAGAAATACTAGAATGCAATGTAATTTTTTGTCATTGATATAATCACTGGCAAAAAATGAATGAATGCCCACGACGAGGCCTTGAGACTGAGCGGTAGCAATTACATCAACCGTCACCGACTTTATTCCTGATCTCAAAAAGTGGAAGACATGATGGAGCATATAGCTCATAAAGATGGCATATAGCAAACTGCCCTATAGCAAATAACGTCGCTGCTAACTCCGAAACAGAACATGCTTCATGAGTTACTTAAATGATCAAAGAAAGTCAAAGGTCATGGTTAGATTGGATTTTAATTATGTGTTACAGTCAAAGGAGAGCCCTGCTCTATACTTACACAGTACAGTAATCACTGCATGTTGAGTACTTAGGGCAATAACATTCATGTGACGTTGCTAATGTTAGTTCCTGGAATTGTATCTAGTTTCATTGTAGCTATCTAATTGAAAAATGATGTTGGTTGTCAGTGACCTTTTACATTTTTACTTAGCCAAGACCTCCCACTCAGCGCACGCCTCAATTCCCTGGAAACTATACGGAAAATCTGAGCAGTTATGATTGACATAGCGAATTAAATAGCGTTTAGCATTGACTCGACAAGTAGCATTTAGTGTTCAAAAACAAAAACAGATCTCAGTAATGTGGGCTGGACCCGAAACGGGACACCAGAAATGTATGTTTGCAACACGAGAATTTCCAAGTGCTTCTTTACTCCAAAATGTGTCATGAAAGGCTTGCTGCCTGCAGGATGTAAAGAATCGACCATTTCAATTGGACGCTGCTTTTCGATTGTTTTGCTCAGAGAAGAGACTCCCTTTGTATTGGTGTAGACTGCAAATTGAATCCACTCAGTCCAGAACAATGGAACAAGTTTCAAATGCAGCCAAAGGAAAAATAAATAAGTTACGTGAAAGAACTGGAGAATGGTTCCTCCAGCGAAATAAAAAATGAACGAGTACCATGTTAAGTCAGTGCAGTGGAACAACTTTTGATTCGTTTGAGACTGATCATGTATAGCATTTGTCTTTTTAGAAAAGCGAGCACCGTTATGTGCCAAATTCTTTGATTTCTTTTAATCAAAGCAAAATTAGTAGATAATCAAAATGAGAGAACGATTTTTTAAAATATAAATATGTTTTTATAAAATGTAATTTTAATATCATACTTGCGATCTTATAATGCAAACATATTCTCAAATATATAACTTTAACATTCGTACATGTAGAAATCTAAACCTGCAACCCAGACCTTCATAGATAATCAATACATAACAGGAATAGTATGATGATAGCAAATGTTACAAGTCACTGTATTAAGTCGACAATAATATATATATATATATATATATATATATATATATATATATATATATATATATATATATATATATATATATATATATATAGCATTACGTGCTTCCATTTTTTTTTATTCAACTGCCACATGACATCATTAATAAACTAAATGAATAAAGCAAATCAAATCACTCTTCCATTTAATTAAATTGGGCTTTTAGCCAGCTCCTAACGAGAAGGAAGTCGAAATGATAGCAGTGGATACTAGCTGGAGTCTGTCAGTGTGTGCACTCATCTTTATCAGGCAGATGGAATTTTCATTTGGGGTGTTGACGTGTGCTCATATGATTGTTTATCAAAGATGACCTTGGACAAGGAAAGCGTGGTTTCGATCTCCACAACATTAGCAGAGAACAAAAAAGAAAAAAAAGTCAGGTTTCCCTGATGTGTCAGTACCAGTTAACTCCCGGTCGGTTGACAGCAATACACAGATTAGGTTTGCACACCTGGAGGAATTACATCAGGATGTAAAAGTCCCCCCCCCCCCCCCCCCCAGCAAGTTGTATTTATTACAGGAATGAGGCTTTAGAGGAAGACTATGGAATGAATATTAGCAGCAGAACCATCAATATCTTTGGAGCGTGTTCCTAATCTTATTGTTTATGAATATAAAAACAACATTTCCTCTTGATTCCCTCATTTTGAGATGCTTTGTGGTTCTCTAATTCTGTCGAGGCATTTGAGCTTATACACTGTAAACCCAGATAAACCAAGTTTAGGACCCGTATAGGACGGAGCACAAGGAGGTTAGGTGACTTGCTCAGGGTCACACACCGCGAGTCAGTGGCTGAGCCGGGATTGAACAGGGAACCTCCTTGTAACAACTCCCTTTCTTCAACTACTGGCCCATAAAATGTAGACTGTCTACATTCAGTAATTATACAGCCTTAGTAGTTAGTTTCGGAATAATTATAGGGTGTAGTTGGGGATTTTTTTCAGTTGGTCTTTTTGCTTTTACTGGTAATGGAGTTTTTCTTATAAAAAAAAAAGCCATACCATGCAAAGTAAAGAAAAAAAAGAATGAAGGTGCTCTCAGTGCTGACCACAATCACAAAGTGCATTGTAATAAACTGAAAAAAGCATATGCCTTACCCCTGTCAAATAACCAGGGGGCTTGGTATAATCTATACGCATACACCCTATAAAAATACAAATTACTGGTATCTTAAAAGGTAGCCCAAATGACAACAGGATTCTTTTTTGATACTGTCACAGAAAATGCTGCACGGTTTCAGTAAGTGATAATAACTTTTAAGTGGAGCAAACAGCACTGTCTAATTTGGGGAAATTGCCCATGCAACGGCACCGCATATGTCTTGATTAGTTATAGGGGCCAGTAAAGCAGTAAACCTGCACACATTATTCATTATTAAATATGTAAAGTAGAGTTGTGCTTCACAATGTCCCACCGCTGTGTGTTTCCTGTTGTAAGTTTGACCAACGATATCAACCTTGGGTGGTGGTGTTTCTTCCCTTTAACCCCGCCCTGTCGTCTGATTGGCGGATGGCTTTATTATAAACTTCACTGCACCTGTTCTGTGCTGAAGTGGAGAATCAGAAAGCAACAACTGAGGAGCTGCGCGGCAAACACACAAAAATGAGTAACCAGAGGTACCCTGTACACGTAAGACTCATCGGAGTTATGCAGAACAAAAACAAAAAAGTAAGAAACAATTATATATATATATATTTGTTAAAATATATTTATATTAAATTATATATTAATAATATTTTGACACATAATAATACACATTATCTATTACTTGTTTATTGACATTTTACAGATACATTTTCTATTCTATTCTATAATAATAATAATAATAATAATAATAATAATAATAATAATAATAATAATAATAATAATGTATGATATTACTATTCATAATAAAATCTAGACACATGTATTTACTTTGTTGTTGTTTTTTCCTTCTAAATATGTATTTGATTTATTTCAGATATTTATGACATCAGTCCTGTGGTCAGATCAGAATGACATTATTGTCTACAGAAAGTATGAAGAGTTCAGAAAACTGCACGTGAGTAATACTACACACAACATTTCATTTGGTTTAACACCGAAAGCAATGAAACGGACCCGATTGAACACGTTGTTCTAATATATTTATATATGTCGCTTCCTTTTATAAAATCAACAGAAGCAGCTTCAGAAGAAGTTTCCCGTGGGCCGTGGATTCGGCAAAAAGGCGGAGGAAGTTCTTCCAAAATTTGAAGGTAAGTTGAGTGTTGAGTTGATGAATGAATGGCAAAATTTCCGCAAAATACGAAGAATATGAAATGTATATATTTGATACCAGCCAGGTTCCTAACTATTAATTGGATGTAAAATGCATTTTCAAGACTTTGAATGTGTCAAAAAAAAAAAAAAAAAAAGTAAGATACATACAGTTTTGACTAGGCAGTCACTGTTTATTTTAATCAACAGTAGGACCTATAACCATTATATATTGGGTAATGATTCAAACCTTAAACATCAAAAGGATAAACCTTAAGATAATATAAATTAAATAATCTAATGTCATTACACGTGCTGACAATACACATCCCATGCATTTTTGTTCTTAAAAATGATTATAATTTAAGACCGTAATAAGATAATTGGTGCACATGCACCAGTATTAGATATATTAAATACATACGGCTTAGCTATAAACCATTTTTCGTTTTTTTTTTTTAAAACAAGAAAATAAAAATAAAGAAAACAATAGGAAGAGAAGAGCGGAATATAAAAAAGGTGGTTTTTACAACGGTTGCATTACTAGCTTAAGGTCTGTTTAATCAACGGCATTTGATGTTCTTATTCAGATGTTCCTCTGAAGACCCTGCGTAAGAAAGCCCCTTCTAAATCGATGCTCAGGCTGAAATTGTTGGAGAAGTACTTCACAGCATTGATCGAACTGGAGCCCAAGATCTCCCAGTGCAATGACGTCATCCAGTTCTTTATACCGCAGAATCACGACTTGGAGCCTTCGTTTCCTAAAAACAGGTACAGTGCACTAGTATTGTCACGAACTGATATTGTAACCACCATTGTAAAACATTTAAAAGATGATGTAGTCCCTATATATAGCAACGCTTGTTTCACTAAAATACAAAATGTAGAAAACCTAATTAGAGATGAGAAAAAATAAGAAAAACTTGCATCACATCAGAAATCAACATTTATGTGTATCTCTATTGTGAGAACTAAGAAACTGACTTTTATAAATGGGATGTTTTACACTAGTGTTTTGTGTTTTTTATTTATTTATTTATTTTTGGTACACTATACCTTCACCGATTTGTCAAATGAAACACCTCTATAAAACAAAAACGCATTAAATTAAAATCTTATTGCTGACTATATATTTTCTTATTATTACCTCTAAATGAATGTTATTTTTTTATGTGTGTGTGTATATAGCATTGTCATCATGCCGTCTGAAGACCAGGGGGATGCGGAAGACATGAGCGAAGATAAACAACAACAGAGTGCAGGGAACATCACGCAGCCATTTATCGCGGAAACACACCGGTGCGTGGCCAGCTACGAGACCAAGGACACCAAGAACAGACCTTTCAAAGTCAACGTTGAAGAAACCGTGGATGTTCTCATCAAAGATCCAGCAGGTAGATATCTCATATACAATAACTAGATTACCACAGACTTTACTGAGCTCATGAAGAGTGAACTGAAGCCGAACTGAAGCACAAAGAAAAACCTGAAATGGCTACATACAACTTTGTCGTAAAGAACAATACATACAGTACAGTTTTAATAATACGGTATGCTTAAAACGAATTTGCGTTTCCTTTGAAGGATGGTGGCTGGTGGAAAATGAGGAGAAACATATAGCCTGGTTCCCAGCTCCATATCTGGAGAAATGCTGTGACCCAGAAGAGTATGATGATACAACTGATGGCATTCCAGAAGAAGGTGAGCGTTGATTTTGAACTGATTGCTTAAACAAAACAAACTGTAGTGCACTGGGTCTTGTGGGCGGTGCTTCTGTTTTGTGTTGCTAATTGTATTGTGTTCTGAATGGTTATAGGAATGCTGTACTATGCAGCCCGAGGTTATGAAGCCAAAAACATTGACGAACTGTCAGTAAACATCGGGGTGGTTGTGGAAGTCCTACAGAAGTCTGACAATGGCTGGTGGTTAATTAGGTAAGAGTTCAATTTAATATAGAGGTATATGTAATGAATGTG
Source organism: Acipenser ruthenus (assembly GCF_902713425.1). Lineage (NCBI taxonomy): Eukaryota > Metazoa > Chordata > Actinopteri > Acipenseriformes > Acipenseridae > Acipenser > Acipenser ruthenus. The sequence continues at coordinate 5,009,732 of NC_081201.1, read as the reverse complement.
GTGTATACAAGTATTTTATGAAGGATAAATACATGTGCAAGGAGCTGACCATGTCTTGTCTCCCGACTCCCACAGGTACAATGGAAAAGCTGGATATGTGCCTTCCATGTATCTCCAGCCCTACAAAAACCCTCACCAGAAATTCCAGATTCAATCTATCAATCTATACAGACCTGCAAGTCCCCCAGGAAACCTTTGCGCTGTTAAAAATCTTCAGCTCAGCCGCTCTCATACATCACTCCAGCCTTACCCAGTTGTCAAAGGGAAGTTTCGGCCTTTGGACCGACAGAAATCAAGGTCTCTTTGTTGCATTCCGCCCCCTGCAATCACCATCAACGACCAAGATGCAAGCAGTTCCGCAAAGACTGAAAGCAGGATTGACAGCCTCAGCGACGGCAGCGAAGAGAGCTTGAATTTCAGCAGCTGCTCAAGTTCCTCTAGAAATTCTCCAGTGTCACCAGAAAGTGATTTCCTCAGCGTGAGTCAAGCAGACATGGCAGAGCAGCTCCAGAGAAGCAGGACCCCACCTGCAATGATCACACACAGGCGCGGTTCAGACTGTTTGAGTGTAGCGGAACAGCTACCCAACAGCAACTCTGATCCAAACCTCTTCAAGAGCTCTTCTATGCCCAAGGTGCCTCCACGGCCCAAAGCCCAGGAAATACTGTCCCGATGCACGACAATCACCAAGAGGGCGGCAATGCCATTGTTCCTGGGTTCCAAACCCACCGTGGCACAACTTTATTAAAATAAACTTTTCCGGGAATTTTATTTAAATATGCAGCTTAAACTGTAAGTAAAAGTAGTAGAATTATGTCTACTTTATATTTAAACCTGTAAGATACACAAGATATCCTTCTTGGCTTTTGACCCCAAGTAATTCTTACCAGTAATATGAGAATGGATGTAATAAATTGCATTGTAAGTTGGATTTTTTTCAACATGTTATATGAAATATTTTCCTTTTTTATATAGAAATACTTACTTTATATATAATTATTAAATAACACATTTTACTTTTCCATGTTAACAAAGTTGAAATTAGAAACTGATATTTTTGATATCCTCTTTCTTTAAAGGTAAAAGTTTTATGAATAATATGTGTCCTATAGTTTTTCCATACTGGAAATACTGTTTGCTTTATATGCACCCTTTAATAAGTAGGTCTTTTTATGTACAGACTGAAAAACTCTAAAACCTGTATAATTTGAAAAGCATGTGATTGTAAACGTCCACACATCTGTTCAACAATTGCAACTGTGATACAAACTCTGCAATAAAATCCTAATATTTAAAATGCCTGGTTTAATCATCAGTTTTCGTGACAGTATTTTGATATATGTTATGGTTTCTGGTTTCGGAAAGCTTCTTAATGTTGTTTCGACTATATATTCCTGTAACACTTAACTGATATCAAAAAGGCAATCCAAATGTTGTCATAGCTGAAAGTGTGGAAACATCTATGTAAATATTACTTCCTCACACTGGCCCTGCAGCCAGTCGTGGGTTTCAGAACCTTTTTTGATTTAGTACATTGAAATGACCAGATGACATCAGACCCCAACTAAAACTTCTCTGAAAACAGTCACACCTATGACAGAGTCATAAGTAAAATTGTAGTTTTACTATTTGGTATTTTTTATCTGCTCATTTAAATAATATATTTAGTTACTTGATGTAATTTATACAAATTTGCATAATACACTTTTGTATATAGAATGGCTGATTGTGTGATCAAGGCTAATCCTAAAAAGTTAATTATAAAAAATAAAAAAAATTGCCAGACCCAGTAATATTTTTTTTTTTTTCTCCACAAGACGCCAATATTAATGAGACCCTCTGTATTTCTGTATTATAAAATGGATAGGGCGAACAAGACACCAATCAGTGTGCTGTAGTTAGACACTAACCTTGTTTTCTGAAGGACTACTTTATTATTGTAATGAGACTCTTCAAAGTGTGCGTTGTGGTCAACATACCACACAGCTATTGTAGGTGGTTATGTCACTCTTGTGCCCAGCCATGCATGTAGCAATGGTGTAATTCCACACTAAGGCATATACTTCAATCACAATAATTTTAAAATTTTAAAAACACGTATTGTACCATCGACAACACATTTTGTCATAACCCTCTTTTACTGTGTCCCCCTCAAATTGTTAAGATGCCATCCACCAGTCACGTTTGATTGCTTTGCAATGCAATTGTAGTTTTTGCTTTAGAGTAGTATGAAGTGATCATCTTCTAGTACATCGTCATGGACGCCTGCCATAACTGATAAAACTCAAATATTTCTGATAATCCCATAGCTCAGTTGTTCAATGTTTTCTTTTGTTTTTCAACAAACTGGTTTGTGAAAATGATGTTCCCTAACTTGTATTTCCACCTTTGTTTTTGTTTGTAATTATCTCCAGTCTATCAATATCTAACAACCTGATCAAACAAACCAAAATCAAACCTTTGGGCACATAAAAGCAGCATATTACATACATGTTATTAGAGAGAGGCACAAAAATGTAGACAAATTGGATCCAAAAGTTTTTATTAAAATATTGCATTATTCATAAGAATTATATTCACAGATGACTCGTTATCCAAGTGTATGGTTTCTTTTCAGATTGCCTTTTTAAAATGTTCTAAACTTTATAAAACTAAAAATAATTGAAATCATTTTAAGGAAATGTACTGTACAATGTACAATTATGCAATGTCGGTTCAGTTTCATTACTTTTGATGGCAAATCGACAGAAACAGTCTTGTATACAGTACAGTACAGCTATGGCCAAAGGTTTTGCATTGCCCAATAGAATTAACAAATTTTTCTTCATAAAAGTCAATGAAACCTGCTGAATAATGTTACGTTAACATTTTGAATTACATTCCGCTTTGTAGGTTTCCAACACAATAAAAAGAAAAATTGAAAAATGTGACATTTCAAAATGTAACATGAAATACTGTACTACTATTATGGTTTCTAGAAGACTTTTGCAATATCATTTTGTTTCTTTGATTCCATGGTGTTAAATAAAATATCTAAAATTATGTTCATATAGTTTTTAATTATATCTCAATCCTAAAATTCTCAGTTGCAAAATTTTTGGCCATAGCTGTATATTGTAATCTCTTTCTATTTGCTTAATAAACTACTGTATACGAGTGTGATATGAGTGTAATGCGTTCTATTGTTCAAAGGATCATTAGCCCCACTGTAAAAAAATGGGGGTGGAGGAGTTTTGAGATGGTTATTTTGGAGGGAGGGAGGGAGGGAGAGAGAGAGAGAGAGAGAGAGAGAGAGAGAGAGAGAGAGAGAAAGAGAGAGAGCGAGCATGCGAGACAGAGAGAGAGAGCGAGAGCAGGGGATAAATACAGTAGCCTGTGTAATTGTCAAACTTGTGTCCCATGCTGGTGAAAAAGCACTGGGGGTGTTACAATAGTGATCTTACAGTACAATATTCAGTCATTTCAGATTGTGTGGCTAGCAGGAAAACGGCATTAACAACGAAACCTTTGCAATGGACCTCCTGCCTCTTGACACTGCATCTCACAAGGTGTGACGCTATTAGCCAATTTATTACATTTTGTTTGGTCTATGGTGGCAGTGACTGACAAGGAGCTCAAACTGACTACCCGCTAAGTTAATGACAGAGCTGGGAATTGAATCCCAGGCTCTCCAGGTTGTCAGTCCTGTCCTTTCACCTTCTCAGTCTCATCACCCTGGTGCGGGGGGTTGCCGATTGTGTTTCTGCTTGGTTCCCGGCAGTCATCTTCTCCGGTCTTGCTTCCGTTTCTCTTCTAACAAGCTTCTGCTCCTCGTTCTCCATCTCGTCCATCGGTTCTTCACTGTCCGAACCCCCCTCGCTGCTGGACTCCGGCTCGATGTTCTCTTTACCCTCCTCTGGAGACCCCACCTGCCTGCTCTTCACACCTTTGTTGGCAGCGCTTACATCATCATCATCACTCTCTACGTCTTCTTGCTGAGAGCTCTCTTCCTCCTCCTCTACCTCACCTCGCCCCTGTCTCTCAGCTTCCTCAAGTCTTGCAGAGTCCCCACCCTCTGAATCCAAGCCCATGCTAGGATTTGGATCGATTGTGAACGACGGTGCCGGTCCGCCCAGAGACGAGTCCTCCATTTCTTCATCCTGGTTTTCCCCACAGCTGAAAATACACATTTCCAAGAACAGAGGACAATAGACACATTTGTATTTAAAAAAAAAAAAAAAAAAGTGTACCAAGAATTTGATTGCAATTCATGAACAAGACAATAGAGCAAGTGTGCAATCTCAATGTGCAATAGGGAAACGTTTTGGAAATGTTTTACTTCCTTAATGAGGCATTATGTATTTGCCTTTCAATGAATCAATCCAGCAATAGTCAGTTACAGGAATTTCTTCTCAATTGTACCAAGTGCCTATCAAAGTGTACATAGCTATTACATTATGCAAACAAATCCCTGGCCTGTTCAGTGAATTGCTATTCATCTGAAAATGTATTCCCTTGAGCTCACCTGGCATTGCCGGTCAGTCTCATGTTCTGCCACATGTAATCCACAAACATTGAGGCCTGAAGCAGCCTGCTGATCCTTTGGAAGTGTCGCTCTGGAGACGGGCAATAAAAGAGTTACAAAGTCACCAACGCATTATCTTAAATGTTTTTCTAATAACCACCGTGATTCAAACTAGCTAGCCCTCAATCACCTTTAACCCAGAATTTATAACAATCCAGGTTTCTTATATGTACCAACTTAATGATGTTCTTACAACCTTCTACTGCAGCACCTAAATATGCATTTCCTCATCATAAAATGCATTCCTTTCATTTATTGCTTTTAGCACAATCTACACATTTCTCAATAGATAAATATGTTTTTTACAAGACAGACAACAGCAGCCTGGGGAAAAAGGATCAGTTTTTGCATAACAAAAGCATGCAGTGGGGTCAACACAGAAGTGTTTTTACAGGGATGATTCACAGGGCTCTCAAGCACAGCCACAGGGTATAGTTCTGCTGCTGACTGCACAGTGGTTTTCTCAAATTCCCTTGCACAACCTCTTGTAGCAAATCCAATTTGACATGACTCCCAGCCCGATTGCTCACCGGTGTATGGAAGGAGCCCCTCCAGTGCTGCCCTGACCCCGCTGTACTGCAGCAGCTCTTCGGGGCTCTCGTGCTGCAGCAGGACCTGCACCACCGCCTGGGCCTCCAGGCAGTTCCTGGCGTTGGTGTTCCACACCCCACAGAATCGCAGCACAGACTCTGCAACCCAGAAACACAACACTGGGGATTACAGGCTAGTCAATATTCCTCCCCGCTACACCTACTGGCTAAGCCCATTGACTGAGAAGAAGAAAGACGAAAGAAGAAAGAAGAAGAAAGAAGAAGTTGTTCCTTTTTTTGGTTTATTTGTTTGTTTATCAGTGATACCTATCATATGATGAAGGATCAAGGCCTTTTGCAATGCAAGTGATGGTTCAGGTTTTGTAGCAGTACGGTGCTCAAAGTAGTGTGGATTGCCAATGTGTCCATTTTTTTGTTCTCCCCTTCTTAACAAGCTCTGAAGAAGCAGAACGCAATACAACTCTTGTGCTTCAATTTTGAACTATTACCTCAAAAGGCCACGCATGTTTTTTCTTGTTATACTTTGAGCAGTGTTCCGTTGCATGCTGTGGATTATTAACAAAAGGAAATTACATTTCAAGGCTCTGCAGGAGGAGGCAGGGATCGCAGCTGCACCTGCTATCCATGACATTAAAATACTAGTTTGCAAAAAAAGCACAACCAAACGTAACTACCCATAGTAACAGATAAGAAAGAAAAATGTGTACAGACCCGTTTGATCCCGTCTTAATTTTAAAATAGTTTTTTCAAGCTGCTCTGTGCCATCCTCATTTGCAAGAATTCCTACAAACAAAACAAAAATAAAAATCAATGAGATGTGATGTCTTGCATACCAATTGTATTGAATCATTCGCCTGGTTAATAGCAGACAGAAAAGTTTAAGGTAGCTGAGTGACAAGATAGATACATTTTATCTAACTACTTGGTGTGAATTTTGACCTTCGAAGGTTTGGTACACATTAACGAAGGAAGGTTCGAACCGTCAATGGTACTAATGTGCATACTTTACCGGTGATGTCACCATAGCTACTTGCTTATATCTGATTGAAAATCCTATTATTTTACAGGTAATCCATTTAAATGTAATAAAAACATTTACATGTAGTTTAAACATGTTATATAGAACAGTAATCATGTTTTTATAATTTAAATAAATAGAAATACATGTTTATTTACACACAATTGATGCTGCTTGTGATATATACAGTAAGCTTGCATTGCAGCAGCACCAACTGCAGCGGACTGAGGCAAAACAAAGCTTTATTTAACAGTCACCATTCCAAGCAGGTTATCAGTCACAATTTACAACAACTAAAAATATGAATAATATGAACTTGTCAAGTGAGAGCGGAGATTGCTTGTGCCTCCATGATACATCAACAGTCTCTTGCACAGTTTGCATTCAACTTTGTTTTTGGTCGTTTGGGCATTTAACAAACAAATCCCAAACAGCAGAGGGGTTTCGAGACATTTCTTTCAATACAGTTTGCTGTCGAGATAGCGAATGAAGAAATTAAAGTTCTGCCTCTGGAAAACACAAGCTGGAGGGGGGAGGGGCGGATGGTGCTCATTTTTTGGAATTAAAATGATTAGTTTTAGCGTATATTTCAAACATATTCTACCATAGCACTTCATCTTACACTGTCTTGTACACTAGGTATTCAGTACATATTTTACTGAAGCACTACAACTGCTATAGGTACCACCCCAGTGCTTTGTCATATCCCCTGCTCCATACACGGCAGCGGCGCCATATAGAGTTGATACGTATAACGATTTGGTAGTGGATTTTAATACAACAGCTTTTGTTTACGTAACAGCATTATACAAATCAAAATTCTACATGCGAGTGACATTTAATGTGTGACTTATAGTATTCACACATTGTCAAACGGTTTCTGTTAACAAAGGAAAAAAAAAAAAAATACAGTGCATGAATGAACATGACGAACCTTCGAAGTTTTAAAACTACCTTCAAATTCCTGGCTAGCGAACGAACCTTCGAACACAGCCCTACGTGAATTACATTTTTTTTTTCAACTAATAACACCTTTAATGAAGTCACGGAAGACATCTTCAAATCTCAACTCATTTATGCCAAGTATCCCCATAAAAACTTTAAATCCAGCTTGCTAGCCACAGAATAACCTTGGCAAGAATTACACTAAATTCTTTGACATAAGAAATGAAGACTGTCAGCATTCCTGTGGTGCCCCTTTGTTGACATTATCAGCTTTACCAATCACTAAAGCCCTGTCCATAACCTGTTGTTATGCACAGTTAGCTACTTCCTTAAAAGGTTACAGATCTTAACAGTAGTAATGTTGGTGCTACAATGGAAAAACAACATTTTGTGTTTGGTTTTGTGAAAGCAGAGTTCACAGAATATTACACACAAGGAGCGCTAGAGGGCACTTCACAGCTTCAAGATTATGCCTATATTTCCGAGGAGTGTATTTTGTAGTGGTGGGCAACGATGTGAAAATTATATTTCAATGTCGATAATAATGAAGTCTTCCAAAACACAGAAATATAATAACACAATTGCAATATCAAATATATATATATATAGATGTTAACAGATATTTGCACATGAAAAGCAATAACTTACTTTAACTTAGTTGTGCTTTGCTTCACAATATCCGTCTTGTTATATTGTTTTACTGTTTCATCAGCCACCTCAAAGCTGAAATATTGACCATGATTGTATATTAATATAAAATAAATCTGATTATACTGCATTTGTATTTTAGCAGTATTTGCAATAAAAAGTATGTCTCTGTGAGCGTAACTGATTTTTTTTTTATCCCACGATATCGCGATATGGAAATTATCGATAGTATATCACAATATCGATATTGGTGCCCATCCCTAGTATTATGTATTATTGCTTGTTAGTTTTTGACATGTACAGAGTTGAGTTCAGAATGAAACATACTTATCCTCACACACATATTGTGGTATTTTATCTGACCCAAGTTCCAAGCATACCTTTGATGACCATGAGTACAGTGTGAGGTTGATTCAGGGAGATTGCCAAGCCCATAGCTTTGAAATACTTTTTCTCATGCAAGAGGTTGGAGAGCTCTTGCTGTCTGCAAAAAAGAAAGTCAATTCTCGTTAATACGAATTTCAAGGGACGAGCAAAAAAATAATCTTCTCGGGAGGCTAAAGCCAGATGCCTACTGTCAGTTTCTATTGAAGTTACAATTACATTTAAATTACAAAACAAAAGTATTATAAATTTAAAACTACTGTGCATTTTATTGGAAATAAGTGAACTTTTAAAAAGTATACATTGCAAATGAACTGCACTTGAAATCTGCATGTCCCATTCTGATCACAGGAATTTTGAAACCAGAAAAGCACGACATCCTCAACATCAGGGGAAATGGCAAAGACTTGCATCCACAGTTTGCTGTTCATAGCCCTGTATTATTGTATCCTGTTTTCGCATATTACTGTATGTATGAAAACTGTGCGTCTCCCTAGGTTACTGCATGTGAATTAAAAGCAAACGCCTGGCAGTAAAAGGTTAAATCAAAATTAAAAGGTCTTACACTAAAGCACAAATCATTCTTCAAAAAGCCTGACATGAGAGATCTGGCACCACAACAGGATTTTTCTTAGTCGAGCGCTCCTTTGTTTAAGACAAAGGCAGGTGTGTTTCTCAAAAAAAAAAAAAACAACTGCGCAAGAGAAAGGGCAGACAAGGAGAAGCCAGACTTTACTATTATTCAGCATATATTTTAGTGCTTTCATTTCAAAACACCTGGAGCAATGTCAATGCACATAAGACTAGGACTCAGAGGCTGTCTGCAAGTGTGCCCAAATAGCATGTTAGACTGGTGTTATAGGATAGTTTTGCAGAAAGTCAGCCGGCAGTGCAAGTCTCAAAAGAAAGTTATTTTTCATCAGATACAGTATTTAAACACTTACTTTATGACCTGGTCTTCCTGCTTGGCTTGTTCCTCAGCAAGTTCAATTTCAGTGACATCCTTTTGTAAAAGAAGAAAGTTAATACCATGCTTTTTTTCTTTTTCTTTTTAATTTAGTGTATCCGGATGTATGGCAGCTGTGCTGAACCTACATAGTCGATGAAAGCACATAGTACTAGCAATGTATAGTTAATTTTAACTATAACCCCTTGACAGGGCCTAAATAAAATTGCATGTTCAGAGGTATTAGGGAGGTAACTAACCCTAGCCATGCCCCAGTGTTCCAGAATCAGCAGGGTGCTCCAGCAGCGCAGTACTAACCTTCCACAGAGTGATGCAGGAGTCGGCCGAGCCAGTAACCACCAGGTCATCCTTCTTGTTGCCATGGAGCCCCCAGATTTTGTCCTCGTGCGCGTCCACCGTCTTCACACACTCGTTCGTCTTGATTGTCCACAGCTTCAAGAGCCCATCAGACCCGCTGATCAAAACAAGAGACAGCATTTGTCGACTTTTTCATGTGCATTGTTTTTTTATATATATTCTGTTAGCAGGTAGCAGAGAGCAAAATATAATAGCTTACCTGTGATACATTTACAGCAGATCACAGAAAAAAAAAAAAAAAAAAAGTTACCTTGTCAACAACTGTGTCCCACGGCTCACAAAAATAACCTTCAGCACCGAGGCATCGTGACCTTCAAAAGTCTACAACAGAAGATCATCATCAGAAAGACACCTCCATGACTATGCAATAATTCTACACTCCACCCCCCACCCCCAAAAACACATACTGTATAACTGAACATAAAAAAAACAGTATGCATAGTCTTACTGTCAGTGCTCCCCCATGCACAGGAACTGTCAGCAAACAAGAGGGATGACCTTGCACAGAAACCTTGTTATTCTGCACAGGGTTTTATATACACACACACACACACACACACACACAGCGCTCACCCGTTATAATGCTCCTCGTTATAGTGCGTTATATATATATTTGTAGATTGAAATGAAGAACATTTTGCCTACAGGCAGTCAAAACTTAAAATATAGGATATCAGCGGAATAAAAAAAAATAAATAAATGAGGGCAACCCATATTTTTCATAGTTGCATTTGTGGTTATACATTATATTTATATTGAGAAATGAAGGGGTTTTTTTTTTTTAGCTAAACTCTATGACACATGTCTTGTTATAATAAAAACCAATTAGGATTGCATACATTTCTTATCAGGGTGCACGTCAACTACAAAAAAAAAAGTCACAGCTAACAGCAAATTGATGTCAAAATTGTAACCTTGATTGTGACATGATCAATAACCAGCTGTCTATTAGCGACTACAATTTCTGGTTTAAAATAAATAACACATTTATTTTCTGGAGGACATAATGTAAGAATTCATTAATATTCCAAGTGCAAATACACCTGAACACACTCCACTGTAAAATAAGAAAAGGCTACCTTGAGGCAGCTGAAGTCCTGCAGCCCCCACAGCTTGACGGTGCCGTCGGCAGAGGAAGAGGCCAGGATCTGGTCCATGGGAGAGAACTGCAGGCACCATATCCCCCGCTTGTGCCCCTTGAACACCCCCAGAAGGGAGAGGTCTGCAGAGGACCAGAGCTTCGCAGTCCGGTCCTGGGAACCCGTTGCCAGCAGCTTGTCATTGGGTGAGATTGCAATGCTATTGATGTCCTGGGGAGGATGAAAGAAAACAAAGAAAGAATTGCTGAGAACAGGACGCTTTAAAAAACTATTATTAAATGTGACGAACTGCTCAACTGTTGCCTTACCTTGTCATGCCCTTTCTCAGTGACACGTGCATGCAGGACTTCAGGGCTGCCTCCTCTCGTTTCCAGGGATTCTGGGAGATCCCAGACCTTTATCGTGCAGTCCTGACTGCCACTCACCACGAAGCTCTGCTTCATCCTGAGAAGACCGAGCAAAAGCAGGGAAACATTATTTTTTTTAAGCTAGAGCATTTGTTGCACAGATTTTGCTTTGGCCCTATATATTAGCATCTCAAGGAATAAGGCTATCAATTTGAACGGTTCCAGGCTTTACAATTTGATAAATAAGAGATGCCAGAGCTTGTGACACCAGACACATTTCTGGCAATAAATAATGAATGTGTGTATGCGTAATACATGGAGATGCAATGGAACCTGAAAAGGAAGTCTGAAGTGTACTGTACATAGCACAGGTGTGATACACTCCTGTTGAATTTAGTGTTGATTAAAGGAACCTTTTCTCTGAGCAGACAGCACATTACCAATTATTCAATTTGGTTGAGATAGCTTTGGCCATTTACCAACCTATTTAAAACTTCCTTACTTGAAATGTTATTTTGAAACAGGTGACTATACATAAATTATTGCAAGAGTAGGTCACCATAAACATAGTTTCATCCCAAATAGAGCAACTCCCAAGAAATATGAAAATACTGTACGGAAGTGTGAGATACAGATTGTGCCTGTACCCTGTCGCCAGGGATATTCATCCCCTAAGGGATAGTGTAAGTGTTGTGTACCAAGAAACAGACCACACCTGGAGCAGGAAATACTTCCAATAGCATTGGCATGTCCAGATCCCTTCGCCACACAGCATACCACCCCCGTTTCTATATTCATCTGCCACACACTGATGGTCTTGTCCTAGATAAATAAAGGATTACACATTTTTTTTAAATAATTGCAAAGATAAAATCCTATGTAAGCAATACATTTGTAAAAGAAAATGTATTTGTTAATTGATTTGCTGAGAATATTTTCATTGAGGGTTTTTCCTTTTATACTAGCGTTGTCTTATCTTGTGAAACAGATTCAAGCAGTCAGAGTTATGGAGCAGGACGCAGCATACTTCTTGATAGGTTACCTTTGCACAGCTTGCAAACATGGAACCAGTTCTGAACACATCCAATGCTAGAACAGTCTCTGCACAGAAAAAATAAGAAACAATTCATTAGTATTTCTGTGAACGAATGCAAGCAATGCATCTTCTACAGCACACTGTAACGTGATATTTCAAGTTGTGTAGTGGTCCCCATAATTCAAAGGTTTCTAGGGACCTTTGATATAAACGGATGAATTGAAATGGTTTCAGTTATCACATGTTGTGTGTTGTTTTTAGGTAATTTAGTTGATGGTGTTGCTGTGAGAGGTTTTTACATTAACATGCCCCGGATAAAATGTATAACTTGTTACCCTCTTACCTGCCACCAGCATTACCACTTTAACGAGATTCAAAAAAGATTATTTTGACATTAAACCTGAATGAGCAAACTGTGAGTTGAAGACAGAAAGTTATCATACCAAACATTATACATTTAAAACTGATCACTTGTGCCACATAGTGTTTAGACAGCTCTCCACAGTGATCCCCGATTGCACATACATCAAATCACCTTTGGCAAATACCCCCAGAAGTTTTCTATACTAAAATCTGTATGTATCAAGCTTCTTGCACGTTCCTATGTGTTTAATTTACCAGCTACACTGGAAGAATGCTTACCAGAATGCCCGTGCAGGATCTGACAGTTTGACGTTGCCAGGTCAAAGACCTTCAGCTGAGGGCTGTTTGTCGCCACGACAATATGAGAGTCAGCCGGGCCCAGGAACTTCACATCCAGAACCTCATCGTTGTAGCCCACAAACTGGTAAAGAGGTGATCAAGAAGGTGTTATCACACAACAGCGTTACATGTTGTATTCTCGTCTGCAGCTGCATGCTTTCTTGAGGCAGGAGAGATGAGGACTCCTAACCAGGCTTGAACAGGCTAGAGCCGCCATCACCCCACAATGACATTCCATTTTTTCTACACTCACACATAGTTAAGCTAAACAAGAAGCATCATTCAGCACTCCTCACCTGCTGCTCCAGAACCAGCGTGTACAGGTCGGACAGCAGGAAGTTGTGCTCGGCGGTCACCGTGGCGATCCGATTGGTAGCGGGCAGCAGCAAGCAGTGGGTGAGGCTGTGCTCATCTGGCTCCTCCCCTCCCCCCACCTCCACTGGTTGGGGCCTGGCTGATACAGTCTGGGTGAAGACACAGCGGGCAGTGCTAGCCTCCCACACCCGCAGCACACCTGGAGGCAGTCACAATATTAAAACAATTAATATAGAAAGAAAAAAGAAAAAAACACTTATATCCTTTAAGCTACAAAAGAAATCGCATACCTACTATACATGCAGGTCTACTTAGAATGGCTTGGCTCTCCATTTAGGATTATTGCTAACACGGCAAGACATTTGTGCCATGCAATATAGATCTTGATATTACAAAAAACAAGTAAAATACCCTTAATGTTTTTTTGCTTTTTGTCTTCTTCCACAGTGAAAATGTTTTTAAAAAAGACAATGCACCAGAATGGTTCAGTGACTACACTCACCCTTGCTTCCAGCAGTGATGAAATGGGGCTCTTTACTCTTCACTCCCAGTTTGGAGAAGTCCCCTTGCTTTGGCAGCAGAACAACCGCTTCCACAGTCTGGGAGAAGGGTAGAGATGTTCATATGAAATGCAGGTACAGATACACAAAGTGTGTTTCCACTGCTTGAACCGTGGGCTATGTATCATTCTCCTTACCTCAAAAACAGGTACAGTCCTTGTGGGTGTCTTTGTTTTCAGATCCCATACAGTGCAGATTTTATCCCGGCCGGAACTGAAAATACAGATTCAAATGTTAAATAACACTACTAAAGAAAGGGAGCGATATTTCAAAGGCTAGCGTATAGTAAATGTGTAGGTGGAAAATCGCATCTCGGAGTGCAGACCTTGCCAGAACTGGCACTTTTTTACCCCCAGTGGAACACAAGGTCACACAGCTGACAATACACCCTTTCTTTTCTGAAGTGCACACATGCGACTGTAGCCAATCAGACAGAAGAGCAGTACCTGACAAGCGTGTTGCCATCAGGAGTGAACGACAGCGAGGTCACAGCACTGTAGTGGCTCTCCAGGACAGACACACACTTGCTGGACTTCAGGTCCCAGATACGGATCTTACAATCCATCGAGGAGGAGAAGAGCTGCAGCCGGGAGATATCAGGATGGAATTCCACAACACTGGGGGAGGTTTCAAAGAAAAGGATTGCATTACACATGGTCATTCACAACCCTGGCCTGAATGTTCATATATTCCTCTATTGCATATAGGTTAGTAAAACACACACAAAAGTTCCAGGCGTTGAATACAACTGTCTTACTGAACGACTCCAGAGGATCCCTTGAGGTTGTGAGTGCAGTACTGTTTCACCACATCCCAGACCTTGATGGTGCTGTCACAGCCTCCTAAAAACACAGAGCAAATTCATCAGTTACAAGGTGAGACATTGGACAACAAATCTGCAAGCATTTTTACACAAACATATTCACTATATTCTTGCATCGATAGCATAGGAAGTTAAAAAGGGAAGGAAAACACCATTTTGCATTCTTTATTATTTTTGTCATAGGAACACCTGTAGTAGATATTTTATGCATGGGCTTATAAGGTGGCAACATTCTGAAACAGAGGAAAAACTAAATTGAGCCTCTTTCTAGAATAGTCACTAAGACACTAAGCACAGCTTTTTGATTTAAAAAAAAATAAAACAACATTGTACCTGTAGTCAAGAGAGTAGAGGTGGGGTCAAAGGTCATGCTGGCCACTGGTGCTGTGTGGACAGCTTTCCAGGTGCGAGTGCAATTGTTCTCTCTCCAGTCCCATTGCTTCAGCAGCAGGGCACGGCTACTCGTCACCAGAATCTGAAGCAGGTAAAGGACACAGCTTTTAGTAAAAACAAGCAGTCCAAGTATAGTATGTACAATGGGGTCAACTTACAGTGGAATTTGTGGGAGCGGCTGCATACTGGCCAATGCAGCCAAGATCTTAAACTTGGCATGCCCTGGATTTGAACCAGCAAACTCCTGATCACTTGACTCAATCTAAACGCCACACGATAGTGCCCTACTGGATGAGCCACTGGTCACCCTATCATTTTTGATAATTCATATTTTTCGCTTTATTTTGTTCTATACAGTTTTGTATTTAACTATTGCTTCGATTGTTTTTGTATCTTACCTTGTCATCTGGGCTGACAGTAAATGATGTAATGTCTTCTTGGTCATCCTGAGAAAACATACATTGGGTTTATTGGGAGCGGTGCAGGTGTAATTTATTAATAAAAACATTACTTAAGGTTTTACAGGGCATTTGTAAATAGCAACAAAATGCATAGAAATAACAGGCTATTAGAAAACAAAAATATAATTTTACTTGAAGTAATCTGCCACACAAGTCTGGAGTGTGGACTCTTTTTCATATCCATCTGCCATCAAACAAACTAGATAAATAATCCAGACATTAGATGTACTGCAACCCTACCTGCTCAATGCTGTGAGAGACTCGTCCTGTTGCAATGTCCAGGATATTGACTTTTGTACCACAGGTACAAAAAATGTATTTTCCATCTTTACTGATCTAAAGCAGAAGGGAAAAAACACATTGCATTTGTTCAGGGATGGCAATAAGACTCCTATGGCCTAGCAGTTTCACCCATTCCAGGTTTTAATAAGAGCTTGATTAGCCCGTGTACAGGCAACAAGCTCAGGTGTGTCTTATTAAACTCACAGTAAAACCAGGAATGGATAAACTGCTATGCAATGGGAGTCTTATTTATATCCCATAGGTACAGGTACAGGATACTTAAAGTTCTTACCAATACCTGCATACTTATGTCGGATGGATTACTATATTATCAAAATGGACTGTGCAATTAGCAAAATATGGTATGGCAAGAGTATTTTAGAATTATTAAGTCTATCATTTAGTCTAGCAATCTACTGTATATGGCTGCTGATAACGATTCAATAGCGCTGCTTCACATAATAAACGTCACTGACCTAGGTATCTATTTACTGGCCATTGTTATAGCACAATAATCCCGAACGAATTCCTTGTAATTCTTACCTGAACCTTTCCTCCTTTGTAAAACGGTTCAATTTTGCTGGAAACAGCGAAGCTAAAACAGAAATGTGTACAATTTAACATCATTATAGTGTTTTTATCCCCACTTTCCAATTTATTGAAATGGCATGTGTACTTTTCTGCTTACAACCATAGGCGCTTTACTATCTTGACCAGCTTACTTAGTTTTGAACTGCAGGGTGTTGCTTGTCATTATTCGATGTATTCCCGGGATAACTCAGCAGTCCATGAGATATTAAAATACTTCTGGTTAATTCTGAACCCACAAAACCTACACCACCTCGCTATCTGCCATGTGTTTCTAGCAACAGTTCCTTGGCCGTCGCACGGATTGTACGTCATAATCGCCGTACCGAATTGCAAACCATAAATGAAACGCGGTTAGGGAACTAGTAAATCTCCATTTGTATAACTGAAAAAAAAAACTGTGTCATTACATTAAGCATGTTCATAAAAAATACATTGTTGCAAGTTCTGCTGCAGCTACATTTGATTAAATGCACGTTTCTTTACTTTTTTGCCCTCTGAAGTTACGTATGTTACATATTTATTATTAATCAAGCGAAACACGTAAATAGTCATTGGTGAACCATCATTATAGGGAATAAACTGTACATTTCCCCTCTTCAAATCAATATACATACAGATTTAATTGACTTCTAACTTATTATGCAATGTAATCTGACATTTTAAAAGTGTGTATGCATTTCTTTAATTTTTCTCAGTCTATGGTTTTCTAAATGCTGTACAGGGACATGTCCCCTCACTGGTGTATCATTGTCATATTGGAACGGGTAAAGCACCCATATGAACCTGTGTGTAATTATATGACGTAACCTGGCATATTTGCGGTGGTTATGATCATGAAATACACGGCTGTTGTGCCACCTTCCCCCTGTCGTATCAGTATGGTCACTCCACGGCATGCGACTTCGAAGTGACCAGCTGTCCATGGACAGCACAACTGTTACTGGGAGCTGAAGAAGGAGTTTGAGTCTCAGCAGAGTACCCACAAGGCTATTGCTGCAAAACTCAAGAAGCTGGCCAAGATGCAGAGCACCATGTTGCAGATGAGGTGGCAGGTCAGTCTGATCTGTGACAGTCTGAGTGAATGGAGAAGGAGGAGGGCGATGATCATGCAGGCAGTGCAGAGTCCTCTACCAATGTTTTATAAACAGCGGCATGAAAAAAGCTCATCAAAATTGATCAAGTGGGCATGGTAGGAATAGATAAATCTGAAATGTTTTGTTCATATAGAATTGCAAATAAATCTATGAACTATTACGTTTAACTGTAATAGAATCCACCCCAAAGTTGAGACATTGCTTTGTTGTTGAAAGGTTTAAACTGTGTATTGAAATGCTATATTTTAAAGGTTTTTTTTTTTAATTGTCAAATGTATACATATTTTCATTATCATCATAAAATTGTTGTCACAAATGTTTATTAAAGTTAAGTATTTCATAACTTTAGAATATTTTACTAAGCTTCACTCAAATTAAAGAAGTTTAAAATCATAATCTTGTGTATCTGTCCACAAATGTAACTCCTTTGCACTTGTGTAGGATATTTTCTGAGTTCAGGATTGTGACCTTACCTTAGTATTGAATCTGCAATACCCAAGTAATCCACAGTACATGTGCAAAGAAAAACCCTTAACTCTCTAGCTTAGTGGTTCCCAACCTGTGGTCCGCAAACAACTCTCAAAATTCAGTTACGCAGTTCTTGCAAAAACCCATTTCTACACAATCACACATTGTGCTATTACCAAGCATCACAACAAACTGCTTTAACTACGTGATATATAATTATAAGACATGTATGTAGTCTGCATTTTTCACCTTTATCGGGTTTCTTCTATTACAGGTGTTATAAATTAAATACATATTACAGCTCACCTTCAAAGCCGCCATTAAATGAAACCGCTTTCTAATGTGAAACAAATACTTAATAACTTAATAATTTCTACATTATGAAGACACATTTGTCAAACTTTTTTTTTTTTTTTTTTTTTTTTTTTTTTACAGCCAGCTATATTATTAAAGAATCTAGCATTCACATAAATAATCTGTGCTCATTCTACTGCTTGTGTTCACTGTTCAGGGGGAGGGAAATGTAATCTGGCTGTCCCATCCTTTTCCTAACTCTGTTGGAATGACTACATTTAAAAAATATATTAACCAGTATTACTTTTTCGTTTTCAATAATATAAAATGTGGGGAGGCACTGTCCGAGGAGGACTGAACAAGCTTATGTAGATACTTTTGAAATAATTTAAAAACATCTTTACAGGCATTAAAAATGTATTTATTTTATTAAACATAGTATAAACCAGTCTGCACAATCCACATGTCAGACCAAACAATTACAAAACGGGATTAGCTCTCAATTCACACACATTATTTACAAATTGCCAAGTCAGAGTTTGGGTATTTGTGATGCATATTCTAAACCTCAATATGGATTTGTGACTACACTTAATCTCTTTAGAGGCAAGATTTCCTGGATCTTATGAAAAGTATTTCAAATACAAAAGTAATTTTCTTGTGGTGACACAAAACACCAACCAGTTACTGGAGTGTTCTCCCACTCTTCAATTATTCCTAACTGTCAAGATGTATGTTGTGGAACTTCCTTAACGCTTGAAATGTTTTTGCTTAGGATTGTAAGTCGTCCTGGATAAGGGCGTCTGCTAAGAAATAAATAATAATAATAATAATAATAATAATAATAATAATAATGTGCAAACAATGACATTTCATTTTAGAGTAATTACTGTAACCGTTCTAAATGTTTCTACAAACTGCTGTTGTGACACCAACTGTAACCTGAGTTTCTGGAACACTTAGGGTCACACCTACATACCACACGAGTGTGCATATTCTTATAAACCCGTCATTAGAACCCAATTAAAATCATAAACAAACATATCCCCATACTTGTGTCGACCTGCTCACTGTATTTATATTATGCAATAAAATAGACTATAGAATAAACTCCCACGTGTTCTTTCTTTTTTTTTCTGTGTGGCTCTTCGTTATCTATATACACGTTGTAGTAAACATCTTCCTTAAAGTCTGACCACACCACCTGGAAATAGAGACAAAATATAAATAGATTAGACCGTTTCTGTAGAGAGGAAGTACATTTTATTTATTTATTTATTTAAACCTCTCTGGTACCGATATGCGAGTTAAATGATTGCTGTATCTTATTATAAATGGATATCAAATTATACTAATTTTGACATCAAAAGTGTAGGAACATGGGTTTAATCACCACACAAAACAAGTGGGCAATAAGCTTAATGTACCATTTTCATGTAGGCACAGTTATCTTACTAAGGACAACTAAAACATCCGAGGGAATTTTCAGTGTGTCAGAAAGGTAATACAAGAAATTCTAATAGTATATATATACACACACACACACACACACACACACATATATATATATATATATATATATATATATATATATATATATATATATATATATATATATATATATATATATATACACACACACACACACACACACACAATTTATTCCCGCCAATTCAAGTCACATGCTTTTTGTAACGTGATTCAATATGCAAGCCACGTGGTCTAAAAGGATTTATAAACTTCCAGAAAAGTACAATATTGGTTCATTATTACCTCTGCGTGAAAGTCCTCAAAATATGAATAGCACATAATTGTAAGAGTTTTGTTTCTACGAGTATATAATTATACTCAGTGTGGGGGTCGCGTCTCTAACCCTGAATCTGTCTAATCTAAAAACATCCGCTAACAGTCAATATATGTTTATGTAATATTCACTGTTAGGGGTGCTGTCTCGTTCAGAAGGTTCTTTTGCCACCCCAAACCTGAATAACAGTTTAGAGTTGTATTAGCTACGGCGATAAAGTATAGGTTATTCTGAGTACAGGGCTGTGCAAAGTCTCGCGAGCTGCCGGGCCCTTTATAAACGCAGCGCGGCTGCTGCTCTTCCTTCTTAAATAAAAAGATCACGTAAGTAGTGGTGTTGTTTGGGAAACAGGATGGGCGGTAATCCTGTAAAAATCTTAAACATCCTTAATATCTATAGGGATATATTTGTCTAGTCCTTATATAATCATGATTACATGTCTCACTGATGGTATATTTACGTTAATGTTATTGTTAGTGACATTTGATGAGCCGCCTAGGCACAGAGTGCAAAATGTAGGCCTCGTTGTAGATTGTGAAGTATAATAAAGTAAAACGGGTTCTACACTGTGATTTTAACTATCATAACATGAAACTATTGAGTAGACAAAGGTGATTTTAATGCCGAAGGTCACTTGTGACAGTGTTTGCATTTTAGAAGGAGATTTAAGTTGCACTGTAAGACAGGGTTGGGTATGGCTTGACAGGTATTTACTATGCACGCTCCTTGTGACTTGTCACATATTTAGTAATAGTTATGATAATGTAAAAGTGGCCTGCATCGGCTATATTTCTTCGGTAGAACTAGGAAGCCCTAATCTCCTACTCAGTTAATATAAAAATATAGTACGTGTTCTAACTAGAATATATGTTAGTGTTAAACGTCTTCATGCTAGCGCGTTTGTCTGACTTTATCCTCTCTCCTGCAGCAAATGGCGGACGACGCCGGTGCTAGAGGAGGTTTCCGAGGTGGCTTTGGCAGTGGGGGCCGGGGACGCGGCCGAGGCCGTGGCAGGGGTCGTGGGAGAGGCCGTGGTGCCCGCGGCAAGGCCGACGATAAGGAGGCGAGTGTTTTATTACCAGGGTTTTTTTGACTGGGTTTTTTTCAGTATGTATTTTGTATTTCAACACTTTTACAATTCTGTGAATGACAATCAGATGTCACCTAGAAGTCAGTTGGTTAAATTCACTTTGTGGCTGTTTATTTATTAATTTAAATTTATTCCTGCAGTGGGTGCCTGTGACCAAACTGGGTCGCCTTGTCAAGGACATGAAGATCAAGTCTCTGGAGGAGATTTATCTGTACTCTCTTCCTATCAAGGTAAATGGTCTTTTTGCTTTATAGTATAGACGTTGGAGAGGTTTGGCAGAGGTAGGGGTGGTATGCGCACTAAGTGTCTATCAATGAACTAATCTGAGAAGTTGTGGATTAGAGACTTGGTGGTGAACGATGCATCACAACTGCTGCTGCATTGTCACTTAAAATAGGTTCTCTGTTTTAAGTCTTATCCAAAGGACAGAGCACAAGGAGGTTTAGTGACTTGCTCAGGGTCACACAGCGAGTCAGTGGCAGAGCGGGGATTTGAATCTCCTGGTATCAAGCCCTATTTAACCATTGGACCCCCAAGCCTCCTAAAGAACACAAATGCGTTTGGTGGTTTGGTTGGCCAGCAGGAAGTGTATTTTTGCTAGTTTAAATTATCCATTTTATTGCTATGACACTCATACACTGGCCTTTTTTTTATATACAGGGACTTAAATGCATTAATTAATAGCTCTGAACTTGAGCTCTGTGTGTTCTGCTATCCTTTTGAAATATCCACGCTTCCTGGCAAAGGTGCATTTGATTTATCATTCCCTGGTTTGGGGTCAATTCCTGTTTTTAAAATCAATTCCCAATCCCCATTCCAACACATCGTTGATCAAAAAATGCAGTAAGCAGTATTCTGTTAATGCGCTTCAGTGGCAACAGATGACTTTAAATTGAAGTCACTGTTTGCTTCAAATGAAAGCAGTTGAACAATCAACAATTGTCTGTCAATTTCCACATTCTTTTGATGCACTTTTTTAAAAATGACCTGCAATTCAATATTTTTTTTATATTCACCAATAATTGACTGGTTGTAAAGACTCATGGAAGTTGCATAATTACATGAATCGTAGTAGATGCAGCGATTTGGCTGCTAGGAAGCCACTTGCATGTTCCTCTGCATACTGTCATTGCAAACACAAAGGACATAAAGGATTTGCTTACAACAATATTAATAAATAACCCGTGCAACATTTGCCATGAAGTGTGGTTGTTCCATACAAATCTGGGGCCAGCAGACTAATTCAAAGGAAGGTTTAGTTCCCCCTCGCCAAGCAGCCCGAAAAGCTGCGAGCAATTTTGAGAATTCAGTTGCCATGTGATCCTTAGCGCAGATATTTGCTACTGACACAACACCTTTCTACATACTATAATGTTAAAGACCCTAAAAAGAAGCCATAGAAATATAACATATATATATATATATATATATTTTTTTTTTTTTTAAAGCTTCAAACAAACAATTTTGGGTGGGGTGGTAGTTTTTCTTCAATTAAATTCTGTAGACAAGCTTGTCCATTAGGCTCCCTGTTGAATGATTTGGAATATAGCTGATCCTCCGAGCCACGGCCCCACTGGAGACTTATCTTCAGTAACAACTCTTGGGGGGGGGGGGGGGGGGGGGTTAAATTACATCACTGTGTGATGGTTTTGCTGTGCTTTTAGTTGGCAATTTTTGACCTCGATAACCGGCGAATAAATTGGTGGTTCTTAAATTTATTTAACCCCACTCGCTTGCTTTCTTTCTCTTGTTCCGCTGGTCATGGTTGTAAAGTTTTATTTAAATAGCAAGGTAAACGTTGAAAGTATTAACCCTCAGAGTACTACGTCACGGCGAGTGCTCTACGCCACAGGACTACAGCTGTCGCACGCAAATAACAGCGCTTGGGATAGTGTAGCAAATTACTTAATTTTACACCCAAAAATATATATATTGTATGAAACCTATATATCACAAGAAACGGAAGACATTGAAGTTTTTTGTTCTTTCTGTTGATATATTTTTTGGACTGAACATAGAAATATGTATTGGCAAAGACACCTTTGTTATACAAATGGTATTTTTATCATCAAAACATCAGTTATTTTCAAAACCAACCATGCACATAAACTTTCAAAATACGACATATAAATCCCTAGAATGTTTTTTTTTTTTAAATGTAAAAAACCACAGATGTTTACAAACAATGAATCAAAAGATATATTCAATTCTGCAAGCAACGCATCTATCTGTACAAACAGATCGGAACCGCACAGTAAACGTACTTGCCCTCGAAAGCCTTTTCTTTTATATAAGATTGTACAACATGTATACCAACACAAATAAGTGTTAATTAAATATAAAGCATATGCAAAACTACTACTACTTATTATTATTATTATTATTATTATTATTATTGCATGCAACTTTGAGTTGTGGAGACATCTGAATTGGCACGGAAGCTTGTTCTCTGTAAAGTCCTGGCTTTTGCAATCAGTGGTTTTTTTTTTTTCGGTGGTTTGTAAAGCCAATTTGGTGAAGTCACTAACCTATGTATACTTTATGTTCGATGTTATTTTCTGTTCTGGCAATTCTGTTACGGGTCCAAATCGGGACTCTGAAGTTTTTGTTCAGCAACCAAATTAAAGGCACGTCTTTGTCTGTACTGTCGTCACCTCCCGCCACATCCTCCGCCTCTTCTTCATCCTCTTCATCCCCCTCGTCATCCTCCTGTTCTCAATCCTCCTCCTCTTTTAAATCACTGTCATCACTATCCACATAGCTATACAGTCCCAAACAATTATACGTTTTATCAGCCTCAGAAGCCGTAAAACCTTTCTCTGTCCGAATTGCTTAAACTCTCTAATCCGCCATTTCTCAACTCTCAGCTAGCCTAGGAGACAGGGTTTTCTTTTTAACCAATAAAAAAAAAGGTGTTCGCTTCACAACCATTTAAATTGGCTAATATTAACACCAAAGCCCTCTGCTGTTGCTCGGCACAGTTTGTTGCTAGGTAAAATTTGACCAATAAAAAAATAAGAGCAAATGGGAGGGCAGATCTATGTCCGATAATCGGCCCTTTAGTCCTCATGCAGCACACCTCCGTGGGCCGATCATCGGCCCTGTAGTACTCTGAGGGTTAAGTCCTGCATGTGTGTGTTACTGGTTTGTAGCAAGTAACAGATTTGTAATCCCATGTGTTTGGAAATTTGTTTTAATTTGGTTTCATTTGTTTACTTTCTTCCAGGAGTCTGAGATTATTGATTTTTTCCTGGGGTCCTCTCTGAAGGATGAGGTCCTTAAGATAATGCCTGTCCAGAAACAGACCAGGGCTGGTCAGCGAACCAGGTTCAAGGTATGTGTACAATGTTGTCATCAACATTCTTGAAGCTTTTGATTTTTTGTATTTCATATAACATTAAACTTCTTTTGTGTTAGGCCTTTGTTGCCATTGGGGACTATAACGGCCACGTTGGTCTGGGTGTCAAGTGCTCAAAGGAAGTTGCTACTGCAATCCGAGGAGCCATCATCCTGGCTAAACTGTCCATTGTCCCTGTAAGGAGAGGGTACTGGGGTAACAAGATTGGCAAACCCCACACCGTACCTTGCAAGGTAGGAAGTAATGCCTAATCTAACAAGATCAGTTGTTGGTGTGATCATTGCTCATTCCTTTCCTGTTTTTAATAACCTGCTTGTCTTGTGCATCAGGTGACTGGTCGCTGCGGTTCAGTTCTGGTGCGTCTGATCCCTGCTCCCCGTGGTACTGGCATCGTATCTGCCCCAGTACCGAAGAAATTGCTTACGATGGCTGGTATTGATGATTGCTACACTTCAGCCAGAGGCTGCACAGCCACGCTGGGCAACTTTGGTGAGTTTGGACTACAAGGCCTGAAAGTGCCTGACTTCATTGATAATGATGGATGTTTTCAATCTCTCAGCTCTGCTCAGATATGCCTGCACTGTGGTATAACTGTCTTTAAACGGGAGAGAAAGTAAATGAGCATCTTAATGCACGGCAGGTTAACCTCTTCATGGTCTTCCTGTTCCTTTTTCTGAGCTCTACATGTCTTATCAAGTTTGTTTTTCTGTGTTAAATATTACATGCTAGATCTTTTAACCAAGTACTGTCTGTTCTACAGCCAAGGCCACCTTTGATGCCATCTCCAAGACCTACAGCTACCTGACCCCTGATCTCTGGAAGGAGACTGTCTTTGCCAAGTCTCCCTACCAAGTAAGATTGAGGGTTCATGTCCCTCCATGGTTCTTTAAGTCTCCTTGGATGAAGGTGTCGGCCAAATAAATCTATATGCCTATTTTTAATATCATTTTTAAATTGATAAGTTTTTTTTTTTTTTAATATAGCTAGTCTTGTTCTAAAAGATGTCTACAGACTTGATCCATATTGTGCTAATGTAATGTTTTATTTTTGCAGGAGTTCACCGATCACTTGGCCAAGACCCACACCAGGGTTTCTGTGCAGAGGACCCAGGAAGCTGTTCCACCAACCTCTTAAACTTTGAGGAAAATAAATATTTTAACTGAAATACTGTAGTGTGTATTTACTTTGCACTGTACCTTCCAATGCCACATAACTTGCCCATACAAATTTGTAAATTTCATTTGCAGTAACTTGCATTTAAATTGGCTTTGCAATAATTTAATGCTATGAGCATCATACATTTTCATTTCTGAAGTAGTAATTGTATGCCAGTAACTTTTATATATAATTAAAAAAATAAATGAAATCCAAATACAATTTGGACATTGCGTGGAGAAATCATGAACTGGCTATTTACAGTTTACAAACTGTTTAAGAACAGCAATCTTTTTACATGTTTAAGTGGCTATAGACTAAAATTCTGTAATCCAGGGTGCTATTTGCACACAAAGTTTTGCTTAGTAGTGAATTTGCCAAATACAGGGATAGCATCTTTGCTGTCACTGCTTAACTTAATTTGGCATTTTGTTGCAATAATTCTCCAATCATCCGTGGTGCTTGTACTGAAACTGGCAGAAGTTTGCTTTAAAAGGCTACATGCTCTTATTCAGATTAGTGATTTATTCTAGGTTGGACATTGTTTTTTCAAGATTCACCTACAACTGCAGTTTAAATCTTGTATACACAACAAATATTTGTTGCATCAACTTTTGTGTTCTACTGGAATATTCATAAAAATATGCTGTATTACCAATTTAATTTTCCCCTGTAAAAATTGTAAATTGGGATTATACCAGGGTGGTAAGTATGGGAACAGGAAGGACATTTGAATACTCAGTCAAGATTTTGTGTGTCAACATTTCAATCTATGCATCATCCAAACACTTAAGTATTTAAGCTACAAGCACCCTTTTTCCAAATAAAGATTTTTATTTTACATTAATACATTGTTGCCAGGACTGTTCACATTTGAACAATAAAAAGCTGAATGACTTTCTGCTAGGTCCACGTGTTAATCTTGAAGTACTAGTTCATGTTTGGCTTCAGCAGCAGGTGCTTCTTTTCTCAGCAATCATTCTGTGCTTCTGTTTCATCAAGCTTTTCTGGGCACTACCATAAACTCAGAGATCCCCAGTCTGAAAGGCAAGATGGAAGCAAATTTATATTCTATAGGGACACAAGCGCAACAAGGAGAGCTCATCTAGTTTCAAGACCTTGCCCTACAAAAAAAAAAAATCTAAAATTCACTTTGCTCCAGAAATAAATACCAGACACGCTTGTGCTCAGTGTCCTACAATTTCTAGCTGTACCAGAGTACCTTTGTGTTCATAAAGGGGTCAAGTGGTTCATCTCCTTGTCACAGTTCTGGAGATAGCTGTTCCCCTCCCTCTGCTGACAGGCCCCCAGCTGCTTCACAATCTCCTGATTCACTTTGCTTATGTTAACTCACAGGCAAGGTTTGTTTAAGATGGTTGAGACTTCAAATGGCATTAATGATCTACCACGATAATTACAACAAGGGAGAAGTTAAATTGAACCTTGTCTAAAGATTTGGGATCAAGTGGTCTATATAATTTGATGTTTAAAATGATATGATACCTTTGGGGGTACAATGTCATGATTCTTAATTTCCACGTGTTTCTGCCTTGCATCTGCTCTTGATCTGGGGTACCCTCAAGCACCCTAACATTTCAGGTTACATTATTTCAAGTTGCATACAATTTTATTGTTAACTTGAAATCTTCCAACTGTTTAAGAGCTGAAAACAATTACGGGGAAGTCAGCGATTTCCTCATGCTGAAGGGCTGTGTCATGGCGACCAAGAAGCGTGTCCTAGCACTCCAGAAAGGGCAAGGACTCTTGCAATAGGTATCAGCCTGTGGTCAGGACTGCCAGTGTACAGGATTACTCACTGTCTGCTCTTGTTTCCAGTCGCTCCTCGTGCATACCAGCCGCAAGGACCTGGAGCCTATCGAGCTGAAGTTCATCAACACTACCTCCAAATTCGGCTAAGGGCGCTTTCGGACAGGGCAGGAGAAGAGAGCCTTCATCGTGAGTGGAGATCACATCTGCACTGCAGTAAACCACCTACAAGGGACCTGCTCCCTATAAACACCAGCTAACCATTAAGGTCTGTCTGTCAGTCCTGCTCACTTGGGATACAATCAATCAGAACCAGCTGTCTATTACAGTAGGTGGGAGAGTGATGAGGATAGAGGGACCAATAGGGGGACATATCAAAAGTGTATATGTGCAACGGTGATCCGTTGGAATGCAATGCTTTTCTAACTCTGCTCTTTCCACTTTCTTAGGGTCTTCACAAGAAGGACCTTCAGAAGAAGACCCCAGAGGTTCATGAAGAGGCAGGGGGTCCCTAGAAGGAGCAGCCTGGCGCTGTGCTATTACTGCATTGTGTGGCAATCAAACCAATGATAAACTTCAGTGTTGTGTGGTCTTTTGCATCAAAAGAATCGTTACCCTGAATTATTTTAGGGACCCATTTTTAGGCGTGTAAAGTCAACAGCATGGCAGCTTACTAGAGATGTAAAAAAATGCACAGCAAATGTGTACCGTTTATTAACATTTGAGAGACAAATTACAGAACAAAGTCAGTGTTAAAAACATGCACTAGACTGTGGGGTTGCAGTCTTCAGAACATCACAATTTATAAGACATCAAAAAGAATATTTTTGTAATCCATGACTAGCTATTCCTACTTCTACTTTTAGTGATTTCAACTGGCCAACTGATATGCAGAATTGCTGACAGAACTTTTCCTGAAAACTTCTCCAGTATTTTTTTGTAACTTTGCATTCTCATATTTTGAGTTCAAGTTTTTTTTTGTTGTCTTTTTTCTTCTAATCTCTATTTGCATGAATTCTGTGTGGGGAAACCTATGGGGTTGATGCATATGGTAGTACTGTAGCTAAGTTTCTATTGGAATTTCCTTTGATAGCTTTGTGCAATAGATGATTGGTTACCACTGTGTTTACAGAGCACTGTATAAGGAAACATTGTTAAGGTAAGGAGATTCTGGAAGTGTGACATACAGTGTTAACAAGATGCATATAACAAGTCTATAAAAAATATCAAAGCAGTCCGACATCATTTTATGGCACGCACATCTCATACATTTTCTTTTTTACAGTAAAATATATTTTAAATCTGTCCTTAAACAAGAAGCTAAGTTCAGTGCTGTACGGCACTCTTAGTGTCCTGTGTAGGTTCTTGTGCCTCACCCAGAGCTGCCCTGGGTACCAAGTGTTAGTAGCTCATGAAAGTTATTCAGTAAAAGGTGATGTTTCAGGTTCTGTTTTGTCCAGAGACTCTTCAGAAGGCTGTCTCGAGGGCTCTGCTGGGGACTGTGCCAGTTTGTCCAGGCCAGAGTGCATGATGGGAAGGTATAGGTCATCCATGTTTGGCATCACAAACACTTTCTGTTTTTTTAAAAACATTTTTTATAGAGATAAAGAGAGGACAATTAAAAACAACCTTACTACAAAAATAAATCCTACTGTTTTACCAGTTTATATCTGTTTATATCTTTAGAACTGTGGGGTACACTTCAGCTTGTGTTGATGTATTTGTAGTGAAAGCAGCAGCATTTATTTCATGCTTCAAATCTGTATATTAAAATAGTCTAGGAGTTAAAGTTTTCACTGTGAGGTCTTTTTAGGAATGGCCTCTTAAGTTTTCCAGTTGGAGTACGTTTCTGGAGATAATATACATAACTACTAAACACTCAATAGTGAGACATCTAGATATACTAAAAGAAACCTATTGAATTCAATGACACTCATTTTGACTAGAAGTGGTTCTCAACATCCTAGGTGTAACATTGACAACACTAAGTAACACTTCTAGTCAAAATGTTTGTCATTGAATTTAATATGTTTGTTTTAGTGTTTCTGAAAATACTGCTTTTTAATATAGCACATAGGGTCACATTTTCAAAGCATTTACTCCAGTTTTTAAACGTCTGTTAATTTTACAAAATTAAAACCAAACAGCTGAGTAATATAATTAAAGTTCTGCTGAGCACCCTCAAGGTGTTTGCTGGCCCATAATATTCAGACCACGTCTGAAATTGAGTTTTCACATAAAAACCTTTACACTCTTCAAAGGAAATCTTTTGCCAGACTTTATTAGGACTGTATGTAATTCATTTGTGGAACTTCATGGGCTGTGATGGTGCTATGCTGTACGTCATTTCAGATACAAGGAAATCTTGACATACAGTAAACATACTGCACAGTACAGTTCCTTTAACAGTGATGAGAATCATCTCTCTTATAAAGTATAACCAATGTTATTTATTTAATAACTTAGCGTTAAAGCAAAACCTGATACTAGAACTATAACATCAGACTTTGTGTATCTCTTTTTAAAAGATGTAGTTAAAACTCCAGTGATGATTTTTTTTATTAACATTAGATGGTGCTGTGCTTTAATGCAATCTACACACACTTGATATGCTTGTTTATTATTTATTAAGCTTTAACCAAACGTGCAGGTAATTGTTATTCTCACCTGGAATTCCTGCTGGAGTTTCTTCTCTATCCACTCTGTGACGTGGGAGAAGGTCACCTCCCTCTCACCTAGCTTGGGCCTCACCCTCAGGTCCAGTCTTGGGGGGATCTGGAAGCTGTACCTGGGGAAAAGAGTGAACGCCTCGTTACAAAGTCTCTTTATTCCACCCTTTCCTGGTTAAGGCTTTATAGGACTTACAGTTCTGATTCGACAAGTAGTGAGGATTCACAAACAAGATACTGGGTGAGCTAAACAAGCAGCTTGGCTTGCCCAGCCCTAAGGTTCTCTCATCATAGCTTGTCATTGCGTTACCACTTGGAAATGAACATCACCAAAACAGGGACAACTGTAGCATACTACTGTTAGTTACTTCATAGAGTTTGTAATGCTGAGAAAACAACAGTGACATCATAGAGCAGGCCTCAGCGCCATGACATAGCAGAACAGTCCAAATTGTGAGCTGAGAGGAGGGGATTGCGTTTGGGGACGTACCATAACCGGTCAGTGGGGGGTGGTGGGATGTTGACAGCGAGCGTCCCCGACAGCTCCTGCACCTCCACGGTGAGCAGCAAGGGTGTGTTGGACACCTCCTCAATCTTCTTCTTGATGAACTCATTCTCTGTGGCCTTCTGGAAGTATTTAGACTTGGCGATTTTATCCACAAAGCGGAGGATCTTCCGACTTGTACTGTTCCCACCTACGTGGCTAAACCGGGAACAAACAGGCACATTTTGTTTGGAATTACAGTCACAGAAGAATATATTGAATCATTCTAAATATCCTTAGCTTTTACTGATTTTTTACATTTCAATGTATGGTTGTAGGTATAAATTTATATTTTTGTTGAACTGTGATATTGATTGAAAGAATAAAATGTGCATAGATGTTAAGCAAATTCTGCTAAAACTCCTGGTGGCTGATTGGTGCAATGTTTACTAAAGTTCAGACAGTCTTTACCCTTCAGTGCCAGGGGGTGTGGCCTTGTCTCCCAGAATCCATTGCGGCTCAGTGGGTAGGACTTCTTCTTCATCAGAAGAGCCAGCGCTTGAAGACTCCTCATCGCTGTCTGCCAGCAGGTAGACGCGCGGCTTCGACCTGTCAACCAATATTTCAATAGAATGGCTATTCTCAGATGTTTAATCTCGGTTATTAATATCATTCAGGCAGGTCAGGATCTGGAATGAGGCCAGCAGCTGACTGTACTTTTACTGAACAGGACTGCGCTATTGGATAATACACAAAAATCACTGCCCCAGCGCCAAGTCCTAAATCCCATGGGTCCATATGACCTGAATCTATAACAAAAAAGCACCAGGGACTCAAACTAGGGCTAGCTGGGCTGCAGTTAATGCATTACTGCTGTCAAAGGATTACACTGTTGCTAGAGTAATAAATTCATGGCACTGCAGGATATTCATTCTACTTCCCAGGATCTCTTCATTTATTTATGTTAAATAATTACAAGTCCTTTGACAGGAGCGAGGATTCACGAAACAGTGTCTACTAGTCTCATTTACAGAGTAAGAGCCACATCAAACAGACTTAAAGGTGTATGTACAGACTGGAATATGACATTCACAATAAAAATACCACAACTAGCATCTGACCCATTCCAATGTGAATTGATCGGAACCAAATTTAAGAAAACATGAAACTATTTGATCTCATTTGTAATCATTTGTATGTATATTAGCAAGCCATGTAACCCCGTCTATAAAGCATATCATTCATTTATAGAAGTATGAAACACTATTCATAAATTCCAAAGCATTTAATCAAGGTAGTGGGTGCATGGTTAAAACTGGATAGCAAATGTTTCAGATTGTGTGTGACAGCGCATTTTCTCTATAGCCCTCTTCAAATGTGTCTTATACACGAAATCGTACCCTTAGCCATGTCATCAGAAATGTTACATAAACCAATACGAAGTTGGGGACAATTGCTATGGCATGACAAAGGTTAAATACTGTTGAATAACACAGTCTGTAAATCTCTCTGAGCGATTAATGCATACTGACACAGCCTTTATCTTCACCAGCAGCCCACACTAGCCTATGATGCCCCTGTCCTAATCTCTGAGCAATGCTAACCCAAGTAGACAGTCTGCTGACATTCATAGAACATACAGCATGCCTCTCCATTCCCCTCTGCTGCACAGGGCCATCACTAAATGCCATACGATGATGCATCAACAAGGACTAAGTAATGGTGGTGCAGCAGGCTAATCTAATACCTTGTTATTCCTGAAGACCGGGGTTAAATCACCAGTTCGGTGTTTCCAACCTCCATTGGAAATAAGTCCACATCAGAAAAGCACGGCGCGATTAAATGAAAATAAAAGTCCCTTCTTAAAGATTTTATGCTTTTTTTTCAAGTAGTAACCAGTTTGAGAGCTCTCTGGAGGCAGGATCACCCATATAAATGTCAAGTACATCACACAGAGGTTACATGTGTGTACAACCACAGACGTCATTCACAGATGGATGTTGCAGTTCGAATGGATGCTAGTGTGGTACGGAAATGCCCCGATCCCTACCCCTCCCTCCCAGGCTCCAGCACGCTGTCTTTGTCCCCTATGGCTTCTTTCCCCAGCTTGCACAAGTTCATCTTGGTCTCCAGAGTCATCTGCAGTAATCCGTTATAGGTCACCTCCAGGTCCATCCACAGACCTGAAACAGCATAAGATCATCTATTCAACTGGAATTACAAAATAGAAAATATACAGTACTAAATATGCATACAGAGAAGAAGTACCACTGCATTGTACGTGCATTAAGGAAAGTTACATTTGAATTTAGCTCATGAGCTGTTTTCTTGAAGCCTATTTTTATTACCTAAATTCAGTCTGATATTCTGTTTTTGAAGAACTTGAATTCATCAGAACATGCTTTAAGTCTTAATACCTCATGAGTTAGAGCTTCTTCAGTACTGCCGACTGATAATTAATTCCATTTTTATTCAGTGTTGAGACATTCAAACAGAAAGATGAATGAAGGTGTTTGACACAATAGAAGACTGAGTAATCCAAGATACAGAAAGCTCCCTCAGAGCCTGAGACGCGTTATCCACGCATGATTATACTACACTGAACAGCAGAACAGGAATAGAAAGCACAAACAGCTCCCAACGGGGGGATGTCAGACAAATTTAAACGCTGCCGAACCCGAGTCTCTCAGGCTACTTGATTGTTTTTCTTTCTTTATGCTCTTCGAAATCCTTTCTAGCCTTACCTCTGTGGTTGATGGACGGCTTCGAGGTACTCAGGATTTGAGGCAAAGAGGTTCCCATGTCCAGTTCCGTTAGGGTCAGCTCATTCATAAAGTAAGGTAACTGCAGGGCAACAAAAAAGTATATAAGGTTATTATGACTTTACTATAATTATTTTGAAAAATGTAAGGATAAGATACAGAGCTGTTAGATAAGTTGACAGCTTTGAAAGCTTAAGAAGACCATAGGCTCTCCCTTTAGGCTCTCTGAGTTCGTGTCTGTCACTGTCTACAGCTCATTTACAAGCTGTATGTGCAGACCACAGCCCAGACCAAACCTCTGCAACCTGTTAATAGCTTGTTCAGCCTAGCAAACTACATCAAGCCAGGTTGAACAAGACTGAAGCGGCTAAAACAGCTTTTGGGCCTGATTGATCTCCTGACTGCATTGATAAACAGATAGACATTAGATGTTAGGAACTGCCATGGTACAGCACAGAGTTATTTAGTTAAAGAACAAAATAAAGATTTGTATTTTACAATGCTTTTTTAAAATATATTTTAATGCTAAAATAATAACACAATTCAGCCACCATGTGGTAAAATGTAGAAATCAATAACACCTTAAAGTTATTTTAATTACAATATTTTAGTTTTTTGCTCTGTAGATATTTTATAGATGGACAGAATAAATGTGAGATTTTTTGGAACTTTTTCAAATGATAAAAGACTCCTGAGAATACTATATTAAAGTACTATAGCCTATATTTCTAATATAGGGTATAGCACTAAATTAAACTATTTTATATCTATATGAGCCTGAGGATAAGGCATAGGAGGTCTGCCCCTGATCTCACCCGGATTTTGCTCAGCTTCTTCTGGATCTTGCATGCCACTTGATCTGCCCAGTACTTCTCTCTCAGAAAGTCCCATAGGATCCGTCCAATCAAAGCATTTATCCAAGCTGGCTGAGCCTCGCTGCTGCCCCCTAGTGGGTCTCTGGGGAACTGTGGGAGAGATAAACAGAGAAGTCAGAAGAATGCATCCCACTATTGTAAAAATAATCCAACCACATCCTGCAGGGTTCGACAGGGACCATGTAAAAGAAGTTTCAAGAAGTTAAAAGCAATACATGCATCTCCTGCTATGACAATAGCAACGGTTCAGATTGTTTGTTGATATTGTTTTACACATCCTCTGTTGCCGGTAGTAACAGGAGTAAGCCTGTTTAGTTGAAAGATTGTCCAGAAAACTTCTGAATAGAGAAACACCCAGTCACAGGTCAGAGACAGCTCGGAAACAATGAGAAAATTTTGGCATCCAATACATATTTTACAGTTAACAGTCTGGTGATGATGATGCAAATTCTAGTCTATCACACTTCATCTGCAGCCAACCAGCGTGACAGACAACAAATTAGTGTCCCCTGCAATTTAGCACTCCAGACTGCTGCAAGGTTTTCATTCGAATCAAACTATTCAACTTCATTCTCCTAAGTAATGACTGAACAGCCTGACCATGGAGATTAATAATTGATCATAAAAAATAAAAAAAAAATCACCCTCATGTTTGCCAACAATTCTGTAGGCTGACTGGTTATTTGATATAAGGAAATCCTTAAATATAAATACTGCAGACTAAATACTAAATGCAGATCTAAATGTGTAGAGCATTGTTTTTCTAATTCAACAAAAGAAAATACAAAAGAAGGATAGAGGGTTTTTTTTAGCTCTTAGTTAAGAAAGTTTTCAAACTTTGTAAACAAATTCTCTAATGGTAAAAAGTTAATTGCTCATTGCATGGTGATGTTTCCTTTAAGTTTACTCTAAATACAAAATTAGACCTAACTAACAAAATTAGACCCAAGTCCAATTCCAGTGTTTTATAAAGGATATACTAGTAAATAGATATCCACCTGTAACACAGATCACAGACAAAGGCAAACTAACAATGACACCTCCATTAGTGCAACGCCTAGAAGAAAAGGTTCATAATAACAAATAATTTGATCATTCGTTGTACCACAATAAACCTTTCTAAAGACAGTTTCCTGTGTGAATCCGTGCTCAGTACCTTCCTCTTGGCGCTGGGGCTGCTGGCTGCACTGTGGCAGGGGCTGAGCAGTGGGCTGGAGCTCTCTGACAGGATGAAGTGGGCCATGTAGGTATTGTAGTCCAGAATTATCTTCTGGCGCACACTCCCAGCCAGGTCCCTGAGTCGGAACAGGGAGGCGATGTCCTCAGTGCTCCCCCTGCTGGAGCCGTCGCTGTACAACACCCGGCCTGAGGGGCTGGAGCCGCGGTTCATTGACACACCTGACATACACACACAGCATTGCATATTAATGACAAGTGGATTTTCAGCCAGACTAAACAAGAAACAATGTCTGACTCTATAGAGAGGGGAAAAAAGCCCTCTCTTCTAACCTACTGAGAAGATTTTGTTTATTCTTCTATGTTTTTGTGTGACTACAACTTTCTGGACACTGTAAATAAAAATCACAGCACTTCTGAACTTCTGTTTCTGAGCTGGATTTTGTTTTGGGTTCAGACTGGCTCGGTTCTTGGTTCCGTTCACACCTTGCCTTACATTTCCGATTCGTAACCCTACTCCACCTTACCAAACTTGGAGCCACATCTACTGGGGTTCTCCTTGCCCTCGGAGTCGGATCTGGAGGTAGCCAGGAAGTGCTGGAACCACTCCTCCTTGTCCCTTCCTGTGCGTCCGAAGAGGTAGAGGATCCCAGGACTGGCTTCCACTGTAGGGGGTCTGGCAGAGGGCTCGGGGCTGGACCCTCTCTTGGGGGTGTCAGACTGGGTTCTCTGCTCCTCTGCCTCCTGCTCGCCCTGGCTCCCCATCTTTGTCTCTGCCTGCTCAGCCAAGAGGATGCAGATCGGGTACTTCTTGTTCCATATTCTCTTGCGGGCCAGTGCCGGGGGTACAAGAAACACCTGTTAAAAGTACATAGAAGAATAGAAGAAAACACATGTGTGAACTGACTCACTGGTGTGAGTCTTATCTTGTGAATGAACCTAGAATGATTGGCTCAATACAGTTAGTTTAACCCTAATACTGTATTAGACTTACAGAACAGCATGCAATACGACAAATGCATAATTACTCATTTTTGAGTGTGGCAGTCTTCTCTTCTTCCTCTGGTCTAAAAAAAGAGCCCTAAATATATATTTTTATACCTAACCTGTGGTGACATCATTCTTCAACAATTCTTTCTTTTTGTACAGCTTGCTATCCTCCAGTACCTTTTCTCAGTTGGTCATTTCAAATTTTGTAAGATAATGTGCATTTGACAACACACTCTGCTAATAGATTGCTCCAAGAGATTACAAGACACAAACACTGGTATAGAAGAGTACAATACACCAACACTATATCATACCAAAATAAGGAATGTGTCCTTATCAGTAACTTCCACAAGCTAGCCTTTATGCTGAGTTAATACACAGACAAAGCACAGCAACACAATAGAAAAACAATAGAAAAACAACACATGGATCAATATATACAGGGATTAAAGAGGCTGGAATGCGCAGGACTAGGTAGTGAATGACAAACCTTGCTTTCGGCCAGCTCCACTGTGCGATGGCTGGTAAACACAGCGTCATGTCGGGGCTCATCGAAGGTGGCCCGCCTCGGGATGTTGTTCTTGGGGTAGGACAGCTTGAGAGTGGAGCCCTCCAGCGTGATGAAGACAGAGTGAGTCAGGGAGGGTAGGTAGGTCTCCGGGTCATACCCATACATCTCATTCATCCATCCCTGGAACACAAAGTCTTATTTTAGACATTACCGTACCTCAAAGGGCTTTGCAATAATGGACAGTAAGGAACAAAGCCTCTTAATAGAATAATGAAGGTGGTGCTGCTTGGAAGACATGTTCTCAATATCTAATGGTTTTAGTTCATTGCAATGAAACCATTAAACTGACTGGTCTATAACCTAGAGAACACTGTACCCCACCAAGTTATGTACATAGTCCATTTACATGACTTATATCCACTGGTCCTTGTGTTCTTTAAATGCATTCATAAATCATAACAATACCACTAAGTGCATTGCAGTTCTATGCAATAGCCAAAAGTGATATCCTGACTGATGTATGAAATATCAATCCCTTAATGGCAAGGTTTGAACCATGTGACAGATTCACATTCATTAATTTAAGATACATGTAAACCTAATTTTACAAAGCATCCATTGTCATTAATTGCATACTAGTTTGACTATTTAAGCACAAAAACAGTTTCACATAAAATGATCAGGCTAACCCATGAAGTTAAGTGAACACCACTCATTGCTTTTCGAAACTCAGAATTCAGTCTATACAGCTTCCTTATCCTTTACCATCCCCAACCTCTCCTGCAGTCTGGTTTATTCTGCTGGAGTAAAGCGTTATTCTTTCATCAAGGCCGATGTATTTGGCTGGGATCCAAGCTACTATTGTCAAACTAATTTTGCTGTTGTCAAATATTAAGCTGACTTTGCAGCTAAGTGATCTTCTGAAGTACATGAGGGTAGGTTAAAGCAAGGTTTACAAAGTATCGCCATGATGAATCCACTGTCTTGCACTGACTCAATCCAGCCCATAATATAGTGGCCTGAATTCCTTTAGGAACAATTGCCAGCTCTCATCAGCTTAATGGGAGAATTGGTAAGTTGCTGGTATTGATAACGTGGTTATGAGTCAAGCCTACAAATAAGATGTTAACACATGTTACTAAATACTGTTATCATCCAACGAATGACAAAGTGGTCAGGCAGTTTGAAATGTAAATTACTTAATTATAGGGAACACAAAGGCCTTAACCATTGAAGCCTGTGGAGACAGAAGCACAGCATCCTGACTGAAATCAGTTAGACAACAGACAAGCATTTAACTTTATAAATTGTAACTGGGTTGGACAAGCAGAGCATTACTCTGTATAATCTTGCTTTCAACTCCAGTGGGGATGCAAGTGAACTGGAAAAAAAAAACCCAACAGAGAATAAAGAATAACTAGTTTCCTGAAATAGGCTGGTATCTGGTACAAACATGCCATTGGATTGCAGCTAAAAAGCTGTTTGAATGAGTGTATGCCTGTAATGAAAAATACCTTGGATCTTTTTTTTTTTAGCAGTTCTAATATAGCAGGAGTGATAAACATTGTTTTCCCTAGTAGTGGCATAAATCAACAGAAATGACACGTGAGATCCAAAGGAGAAACCAGTTACCAGTTAATCACATCAAAGGGTCCATGTTCCAGTGAAAAGGGTGTCAAAGATGACAACCAAGTAATGGCAACCTCCCTTAAACCTGATACACCTCCTGTGAACTTACCTTCAATACATCAGGCTCCTTGTGTTCCTTTATAAGAAGATCCGACTGCAGGCAATCATGAGCTGATGGCAGCTTTCTGGCAAAGTGTACTGAGTTCCTAGGAACTAGAAGCAAGATAACCACCAGGCCCACCATAACCCCGCAGGCCAGGCCCAGGCAGAGGCCCGACATGTAAGAGGGCAAAGGCAGGACGAAGTAACTGTAGGCCAGTGTGGCGATGCAGAACAAGCATTTACTTGGCACAGGTTGAGAAGTCTGTAAGCAACCAAGTTCTCTGTTCAGCTCGGGAGAGAATTCTCCACTTTCTACCCTTGTGTTTTCAGTACTGGGTTCGATTTCTACTACCTGCATGACATCCCCATAGGTGCAAATCTCATACCTGCTGCCACCGCTACCCAGTTTGCATTTTGGCTCTGGGGACAAACATGGCTTTGACAGGCTCCTTTTGGCGTGCCTGAGGGGAGTCTCACAGACGGACAGCCTGTCGCACTCTCCTCCTCTTGTGGTGTTTTTGCTCCCAGCTAGGTCCCCTCCCAAATCCCTGTTGGTCTGACTGCTGGCCCCAGGAGAATCGCTGGCACCTGGCTTCTGTTTTGAGTTCTCATCGCCAATGATCTTGCTCAGCATGCTGAGGGGCTCCTGCATGGCCTCTGAGAACTTCCTCTTGGTGTCTTCCAGTCTGGCCTCAACTTCCGGCACTTTGAAGAATCCTCCTTTGCTCTCGGATGGCGAGATGCTGGGGGAGGGAGGAGCAGTCTTGGAATCTCCATTCCTGCCCTTGGACTGGGTTAGCTGCCTCCAGAGGTGAAGGTTAAGTTTTGAGTCGGACTTGGACTGGGTGACTTCAGGCTCATTCCGGGAGATTTCTGTGGATATAGACTTCACAAGACTGATCAGAGGCCGGGTGTTGAGGGAGGTGGCCTCCTTGGACTCAATCTCTGTGGAAAGAGACTTGACAAGTTTCATGTACGGCTTCGGGGCCGAGGAACTATAGGTGTTGCTGGGAGACGTTTGTGGAGAAAAAAAGCCAGTGGAGTAGGAAAAGTCCCCGAGCGACCCCGAAACAGAAGGGGAGGATGGAGAGGTTGGCATGTGGAAGGTGGAGCCCAGGCCATCTTCAAAACTCTTTCCACTTTCTGAATATGCTTTTTCCTTGGTGAAGATGACCGTCCCCCCGTCCTCGTCTTTGTCCAGTGAGAAGATGAGCTCATTGTCCTCCAGGCTGTCCCAGTCCTCCTCTTTGCCAGCCGTGGTCAGCTGGATGACAATGCCCTGGTTGGTGGTGGCTGGTGGTTCTTGTTGTGTGGGGAGGAGTGACTGGTTGACAAGGTCAAAAGGAAGTCCTAAGACTTGCTTGTCTTCAGCAGACTTGGCCATTGGTTACATTCCCATCACAGTCTACTCCTGAAAATAACAAATAAAAAAACAGAAGAGACAGTAAGATGTGTTCTTTTATTCTTTGTGTTTGGTACCAAAATCACTTGTAACATGTATTTATAGCTTATAATTTCTAAACCCCCCAAAACTTTCATAAACTTAAATATTGGGAATAGAGTGAAAGTGGTTAACACCACTTTACTTTAGATGAATAGGAATTAATTAAGCATACATGTATGTTCCAGTTCCACGCAAATCTTTTTAATTTAATGGATGCTATTCACTTGGTTGTACTGGAGAAAGAGTAACAAAACCAGCTAACTCTGACGTGTCACTAGTCTGATGTGCCAGAACAACTGATGGAATTCTACATGAGCAAACTGGTATGACCTGGAAATGAAACAGATCCTAATTTAGTTTTGACTGCAGTTGCCGGTGATCAGAATCTGGGCAAACACAATTCTCCAGAGGCCAGAACAGAGAAAATGTAAATGAACTAGGATAGCGAGCAAGCTAGGATGAACCAGTCCGATTGGCAAACAAGCTGCTTTCCTTTACTTGCTTGTGTTTTTTCTTTATCATCCAGAGTTATGCAGCATTACAAACCCTGCTGTGCTCTCATTTTTAAAGCTTACTGATGCCTCTGCATGGTTATTTGTCTTTATTAATTGCTTGGACAAGACCAGCTGATACTGCACTGTGAATCAAGCACTTGCTCATATGACCATGGTAGTGCACATCTCCATCAATACATTGCAGCTCTCCATTGGGATATAAACCTACATCCTTAACTTTAAGACTGCTTTGAAGAAATGTCATCTCCTATATAATGTCAAGAGCTTGGAATAACTGGCTACGGGCTGTGGGGGAGACAAGACTTTATGGACCTCATAACATACCGTGGCAGACAAATAACTGATAAAAGGCCACTGTAGAGGATGCAATATCAGTACAATTGCAGAGACACACAAGTAAACAAGACATAAGGGGTCTATTAGAATTTAAACAGTGGAAGATTTAAGTCCCACTAATACAATGCTTATTGTATTTATGTTAAGGAAGGGGTCAATACCAAATCAATAAATCTAGTCTGCTGTTAATTAGATCTGTTGCTGTTTGAGTTATTAAAACAAACCCCACAGTATTACCACCTTCCAGCTGTTGCTTGTACAGGTTAGAACAGATAGAGCAAAGCGCAACCTCTAATACTATTTGTCTTCTTGATCATCCATTGAGTGACTGATAGAGTAGAATCTTTTTAGCATCGAAACAAGATAAGCACCTGCTACAAACAAGCAGCTCCCTGCAGCTGACACCCGTTTGATGTTAGAATACAATACGTGATTTCCATGACGCCTTGCTGTCAAAATGAAAAGGCAATGGCTAGGATGACCTGCTGAATGGAGTCAACAAGCCTGCCGCAGGACTAATCTGCTGAGCTGCTGCTGGCCTTTTTGTTTTCAATTTGCTCCACAGTCCATTTAGACCAATATGTACCGCAATAGTAATGTAATGTAATCTCTTCAAATGAAGCCAAGATTCAAAGGCAAGTTGTCCCCAAGCGATTCACAGCTACAGTA
Organism: Acipenser ruthenus; assembly: GCF_902713425.1. Taxonomy (NCBI): domain Eukaryota; kingdom Metazoa; phylum Chordata; class Actinopteri; order Acipenseriformes; family Acipenseridae; genus Acipenser; species Acipenser ruthenus. The sequence continues at coordinate 4,968,496 of NC_081201.1, read as the reverse complement.
TGTTGTCCTTCCAAACACAATAAACAAATCTGCCCATTTTAACAAGGACTGAAAATATTTATTTAAAAAAAAAATTGCAGCTTTGTTTTATTATATTATTTCCCTAATCAACAACGCTATTTAGTCAAATGTTTCCCAAACACACGATTAAGCTCACAAAATAATGCTGTATTTACCAAAAAAAATCACAGCATTATTTAATTGAAAACACATTTTACTGCACCTCAGTTCAAGTTGGAGAGTCCCCAGATGAAGCATTAAAACTATGTAATAATCATACCAAATCGTAATACCAAAGCTCTGATGTTGCTGTCTTAGTTTGCAAAGTCCCCAAACACTTGTGTTCTGGTTTAAAACCTCTTTAATCCTTATGGATTTCCCCCCTTCCAATTGTTTTCCCTTGTTGTCATGTTCTGCCTGATCAGACACTAATTCCTAAAATCCTGATGCGCTCGGATTAGTAGTGCCCAGGGAAACAGAAACAGAATATTGGTGCTCCTTGGCATGGCACAAGGGCATAACTGGGGTCAGTGTAATGTCCCCAGAAAGATAGCAATGCAAACATACATGTGTGTGCACAAGCTGTCTCAGGATACTGAGAATTGTAAACATTTTAGTTCACAGATCTAGATTTGTGCATCATGGGTAATATACATAGAGAGAGAAAATGGTTGTGTTGAGTATTATTTGCAAGGTCAGTGTCAATGTAAACATTTTTGTCTTCCACCTGATTTTAGAGTTATTACGCTCCTGCGAGATCCCAAACAGATGTGCATCCACCCACAATTGTATGGCTAAAACCACTTACCCTTTAAGATGTTCATATATTTTAGCCAAAATGTTCTCTTAAAAGGATCTGAACTGCATTCCCTTTACTCCATTAATAAAGCAGATGTCTTAAAAGCTGGCTCTAATTATTATTATTTTTTTCACAAAATAGCTTGCTGCTTGAACAGTAGAACAATCTGTATTTCATTAGGCTGGATCTGGTGAAATCGTTACTGATTTGTTGATAATCAGATGAATGACAGCGTTATTGATCTGATTATCAACAAATCAGTAACGATTTCACCAGATCCATCGTAAGCACTTGCCATGGGCAGTCTCTGTCTCTTATTACAACAAACAGCTTAGGCTGTGTGTCACCATCAGCCTTTTAGGGGGAGGCTGCTCTCCAGAGCATTGCTCATTACATAACCCATAGATCTGCTGCTGCCCTCATACACAAATACAATAACTAAATGAATGGAGGCATACTTTTAAAAGTCAGCCCAAAAACCTTTTCAATATTGCATCGTTCATCCTGTTTTAGCTACAAATACATCTCTGATGATTTTCTAATTTAATGACCTTAAACATCAGTGCCTTACTTGACTTAAAAACTTTTTGGCGCTTCTACAGTAAATACTTCTGTTAGGAATACGCCAAAAGTGTATTTAAGATGGGTATGACTGCATCATCTTTCATTGCTGTCCATTTCTCTGTATTTAAAGTATTATGGATTTTCTTGTTGTTACTGCATCTTGTAAAGCGCTTTGTAATGGTGGTCCACTATGAAAGGCGCTATATTAAATAAAATTGATTTATTGATTGATTGATTGATAACTGCATCATCTTTCATTGCTGATACAGATCAGTATGGTAAAAGAAGGGCAACCGGACAGATGATTACATGAGGTGAAGATGCTGAACAGGTTTGATTTATATAAGCTTGCAAAGCTGAGGTAATACACAAAACAGGCAACATGCCATCAGCATTAAAACCGTACACTGTGTGATAGCAGCTTTTGTAAGCCATGGTTTATAGGAGGTTACTGTATTGCCAGATTTGACCAAAAAAAAGCCCAGGGGCAGCAGGTCTGTGAACTGAGGCTGCAGTGTGAAAGCTGTTCTAATGACTGTAAACTCAGGAGAGACAGTTTAACAGCCTGCATTGGCTTTTGTCTATTAAATAAATAAACAGTGTTCACTCCAGTAGTAATTCTGAAGGATATCTTTGTGCCTCAAAAAAATAATGATAATATATTTTGTAATATTAGAAAAAAATAGTAAAGTAGAAGCGGTTTTATCAATAGTAGGGGCGATGTTAAAGCGCCATTAATCATACATGATCGAACCATTTTTCATTATCTGCCTTGTGTGCACAGAATGTGTATCCATAATACAAGTTATACATACTTTTTGCTCAGAATTAGTTATTAATTTTGCTAACTTTACCACAAGACGTGTGCACTTCTGTCCTTTTTTCGCAGTAGATTCCTCAGTTACAGGTGAGGTGCACTCTTGCTGGAATTGCTCGTGAACTCCCCAGCTGTTCAGAGTAGTCCATCTGCACTGTAGAACGGCTCACTGCAAACACCATCTACCATGTAACCTGCTCCACGGACACACACAACAATAGACTCTACCGTTGGAAAGGAACAGTCTTAATTCCAGTCAGCTGGGAGCTACAGTTAAAAAAAAAAAAAAAAAAAAACTCAGTGCAGCAAAATGAGTTATGTCCCTCCCCCCCCTGCCACAATGTAACGGCAGCTGTATTTCTGGCTTTCCGCTCCTAGCTGCAGCAGCAGCGGCAGCAGCAGCAGGAGTACTTGTCTGGTCCCATCCTGTTAAACGGCTGCGGTAATGCTGGAGTACAATCACTGCACGCTAATCTCCGTTTCCTCTCGTCCAGTCTAGTTTTAACGATCATCAGTAAATTCAGTCCAGTAAATTCGCAAGAGTCAGTTCTTACTGACTGGTATTGTAGCGATTCATCACAGTTGCACCGCACTTTTCTTCTGTCCCATCCCAATGTGGTGTGTACAATTGAACGAGGAGGCTGAACACCGCAGCACTCCCCCCCCCCCCCCCCCCCCTCTCTCTCTCTCTCTCTCTCTCTCTCTCTCTCTCTCTCTCTCTCTCTCTGCAGCTGCTGCCCTTGCATGCTACTCCGATCTGATTATTCTAGCCCCTGACGGTTGTTGGACAGCCTGCCGTCCTGCCTGCCTGTCTAATCCAGATTAAATGATGATAACCCCTGCCTCCCCCCCCCCCTTCTCAACCCACCACCTCCCCTTAAAGCCAATCACTTTAATGTAACAGAAGATTCATTGTCTCTTAAAGATAAAATGTCTAATTTTTTCATGTTATTGTTATTATGGGTGACAGTCATAGCCAAATTAATAAGCACCTTCTCAGAGGTCACAACTGTTAAACAGGTCAGAAGTGAACATGATATTCATTAAGCTAAAACATTCCTTCAACATCCCTTCAATTGTACCTGTTTTCTCATAGAAAGAAGGAACAGAGCCCCAAGACAAAATGTGACGGTATCCCAGTGTGACCAATTATTTTAAGAGGCCTAAAGTTTTACAAGGGTACAGACAAAATATTTGAAAGTGTTGTAATAAGTCTGTCCAGACCTACTCGCACAAGGACTGTATATTTTATGATACAGCATTTGTAGTGTTAAGGGGTAGAAGGGGACCATCAGAGTTTATGTAAATACAGAGATCACATGAACTCTAAAATTGGTCAAGTGGCAATGCATATGGAAGTCCTATTTCCATCTCTCAGCTTTGCGGCACAACATGGGAAACATCCTGGCCTGATCTGCCTGTTGTGTGAAAGCTCTCTTACATACTCTGAGGCTTTTGATAATGTGCATTTAATAGATATCTGATTAGACTGAGATAACTGGTACAACACCTTTATAAGCTCTAATATGTGAAGCTGTGTGTTTACATTGAAGTGTGTTACTGTGAACCCCTATCAATAGCCTAAATGGTTATTAGAATCAATGCTTAGTAAAATCACCTGTATTTTTTTTATGAAAATTGCATTCCACATGCTATTCATATAATACAAAACCTTATATATTGAGGTGACATAATGTAACTGTGACAACAAATCTATCTTGGTAACCTCATTTCATTCCTGTGCCAGCGGAAATCATTGAGTTCCGGAAGCTGCATGGGCCTTCACTGTCTGACGCAAGGGATTACTGTAAAGACAGCTGGCAACTTGGATTTTGATTTCCACTGAGATCCCGGAAGACAGCGTTGGTGTGTGGCAGATTGCCTCTTGAATATCCACTTTTGCACAAATCTATTGATTCTTGTCAATGGTGCTTTGAACATAAACATAAACTGTGAATTTACTAGTATGGTAATATATCCTTTCATTCCTGAATTGACTAACAAAGTACTGTATTTGAACTAAATCTGCAAGCTGTATTACTATATACTGTATTTTAAGGCCAACTGATGAAGCTGTTTTTCCCTGAAACAAACGTTGATAAATCTGAGTCTATACACTGCAAGAATAAATATGAGACATTGTTGCCCTCCAGCGGGAAACCTGTGTATTACAACTTCCACTGAAGAAGTCTTGTCATGTGATCTGTTGCTTGGCCACCTGATCCACTCTATCAAAAGCCTACTGGAGAGCGGAGAGGATAGACGTATTCAGGAAGTTTATTTAAAATAAACTTTACGTAAAATCCGGAGGGTTTTTTTTCTACATTTTACTTACACAGAAATGTCATTCTGTAGCTTTCGAGGAGGCGAGGAATTTAAAAATCACTTTAAAACTGGTAAGTAGGCGGGTGGGTGATGTAACGGCTGGTCGCCCCGTTTCATAACCCTGTTAATGACGTAATCCTTGTTGTTTTGTCAAGCTCAGAACACATTTTCTTTTCATTAATATCATTACAGAAACGTACTGTTTTCCTCGATATTTCGGCCATACAGCGCACTGCAGTATCATCAACTAGCAATTGGTTTTGCGTTATTAAAAGGTTATTTTCTCGGATAAATTACATAACATTCATCCAATCAAATCCATCACAAATTACAAACAAGGTTTGTAAAACAAGTGGAATAACACGCGGTTTTCTTATTTATTTATTTTTACACCGCATCAAACACACTAGAAACACATTGCTCCTTCTGTGGGCGTGTGCTGCTTGGCTTCCCTGTGAATGTTGCGATGTAAAAAAAAAACGTTGTTTTCCCCAGATTAGGACTGCAAGACTTTATTGTTACAGACAAATGCATCTTGTTGAATGCATTTTTATTGTCTTTAGAAGTACTGAAATGCTTTGGATACAATATTGTTTTCTCCAGGTATATACGTGTGTGCCAAATGTGGCTACGAGCTGTTTTCCAGTAGATGCAAATACGAGCATTCATCCCCGTGGCCATCCTTCACCGAGACTGTCCACGAACGCAGCGTGTCCAAGTATGAAGAAATGACGGATGCCCTTAAGGTGAGGACTTTGTTTCTTTTACAGTATGTGTGTGAGTGTAGGGAGAAGACATGTCACAGTTTAAAACATTATCACCGGTAGAGTAGTGACATGCATAAATAGGGTTACCAGAGGTCCTGGGAGAACTGGGGCTGTTTTCAGCGTTGTTGCTGCATCAATGAATTGAATAAAAGAAGAAAAAAAAGACAGTTTTTCACTTTGAAAATTTGGCAACCCAAGGCACGAAACTTCCTCTCCATTTTTTAAAGTAGGTATTACATAAAATCAGTCAGGAAAGTATGTCTTATCAAAGGGTTGTACATCAGTATTAGGGTTGCCACCTCTGAGGTACAAAAAAGTGGGAGATCGAATGGAAAGTTTAAACTCTAGAAATCCTACAGTAATCCAATAGGTAGCATTGATAACATTACTATAATAGACTTGACAACCAATTAATATTGTGCGTCTATTGCAGCAATATTATTGTGCTCAACTTACAGTACTAGCTTTGCGGTGTTGCTGTATATTCTATAACATTAAAAACATTAAAAACTAGGATCTTTTAATGTCCCGGGAAGGCATATTGAAATCCAGGGAACCTATCTGACAAGAGGGGTAGCTGGATATTAAGGACACCACATGGTTTAGCAGTCAGTTACACTGAAGGTGTTGTGTAAGTGTTGTGAGTGTTGGTGTTCCAGTGTACATCCTTGGTGTGTGTTTCAAGCAGTATCCGGTTCTGTTTTCCTGCTCTCCAGGTTTCCTGTGGTAAGTGTGGGAACAGTCTGGGCCACGAGTTTCTCAATGATGGGCCCCAGCGTGGGCAGTCACGCTTCTGAATATTCAGCAGCTCGTTGAAGTTTGTCTCCAAAGGTAACAAAAAAATAAAACTCATCAGCTTTTACACAAATATTGAAACAATAGTCTGTCTGCTTTGTAGCCCCAGTCTTGCAATAGTATCATCAGAAAACTTTCATCACAAATTTGGTGTTTTTTTCTCCTTGGACTGAGGGTTTTATTGAAACATCTTCATGGCTGTTTTGTTTCTCTTCTTTAGACAAAGTCGATGGTGTTTTGATGGGGCAGTAAGGCGAGCACTAGTACGCAGATGTGAAGAAACATCAACAAGAACATGAATATGAATGAAAGTCTTGTACTTTGAAAGTGTTTGGTCAGTGTATGAAGTAATCTGGTTAAACCCCGTTAGGGAAAGCTAGGGTATGGATGAAGGATTGCTGACACTCAATGAGTTCACGATTTTTTTGACCTAACATATGAAGATCATACAATTATTTTTCAGCTTGGATTTAACGCACAAAGTCTCTGCATGGGAAGGGTAGATCCAAAAAGTTCTCACCTTTAGAAAATCATGCTCCTGGTGATCTAAAAGAGTTTCTTTTTTTATTTGTGACACAGTTTTTTTACCCTAGCTGCAAGCATTTTGCACTTTGGGTTTTTAACTGTTCCAGAAACTCCTTCTATTGACTAAAATCATATTAACATCAGCAACAATAGCTATGCATAATAAAACAAACGAATAAATGGTGACCTGTTGTAATAGCAAGAATAAAAGTATACCATGCTGTTATAAAAAATATGGAGGGAATTTGGAAATGTCTTTGTTTCTATCTTGCAGCATAATGTCAATATATCTTTTCAGTGTTTAAAAGGGGTAAGCTTTATTTAATGCATTTAAAAAAGGTAAAAATGTGTACACCAAATACTTTTGTCTATCCTTTAGTTATTGTAGTACTAGCAGAAAACAAAGGTTCCGAGTTCCCAATTATTAACTTAACAATGTGATGTCTGAAGCTCAGTGTCTAGCAGTGAGTGACACTTTCTCTGCTGCAAGCCTTATAAAACCAGGGGAAGGATTACACTGTAGACATGCATTTGTATCACCAAAGTAAATGCATTTGAGAGTCATGGAGCACTCTAAATATGTAAAACTGGCTTGAGTTTTGCAGTGCTCTGAATGTATTCATTCTAAAACACTGAAGTAAAAACTACAATATATATTCTGTATACTTACTCCTCTAATAAAAATAAGTGACTGATTTGTTCTTATCTGTGTATCTTCATGTGTTATATACTGTAGTAGGGATATAGTAAGTTTACACTGGGTGTTGTAAATCTATACCTGGGACCTTAACATACTGTTCACACCACCTGTTAATCTCCAAGTAATAATAAATTATGTAATTTTACTGCAGTTCTCAGTATGCCCATTAGATGGTAGTGTTAGCTACATTTATGAATCCCAATTCAGGTTCCAAGTAACTGATAGATTGCTTTAATAAGGACTTTAGTTGTATGATTATTTTAACTGGAGTTAAAATACAGGGTAGTCCATAAACCATGCACCACATCTAAATAAATAAAGTGTGTCATTCACCTATCTTTTAGGGATTGTGGGCAAGCAGGCTGAGGTGGAGCTAAAGCACTAATAAGATACTATGTCTGTAGTGGTTTATAGTGTAAGCCTTTGGATTGTTCATTCATTTTACAGTGGTGTGGGTTGAGTTATACACTAGTAGATATTATCTATGGGTTCTTTTGTAAGGCTGTGTCACAAGGATGCCTTGGTGGTGACATCAGACCAGGAAATACACAGACACAGTACTGCGAGTGAAGCGCTGATGCACGTTTTAATAATAAATAAAAGATTTAAACAAAACAAAAACACTTTACAAAAAGCAAACGGCCAAAACAAAAAATAAATCGAGATTAACAAACACTGAACAAACAAGTATTGTAGATGCATATTCTACACGTGAATTGATTTGGCAGGGGAGGCAATTAACTCTTCCCTGCCAACCTAAAACAGTGCAAAAAATACATTTAAATAACCGAAATAATAACACAAATACATAAAATAACAATAATACAAAATACGCAGAGGGGTGGGGTGTACCTCATCATAGGCTTGTAAAATGAATTCATTCCAGCCCTTTCTGTAGACGGCACTCTGACACTCTGTCTCTGTCAAGCCGCCCCTATCCCAGCCTCCCTGTCGTGCTGCTGCCTGATTGACACATGTCAGACTCATGTAAACAGCCTCTGTGTTTGGAACTGCAGGGATTTTTTTGATTAATGGGATCACCTGTGGCTCCACTCCACAGTTCAGCTGGAAAGCGTTTTCTGTGCTTGGCTCGGTGCTCTGGAAGAAAGAGGGCTCCACTTAAAAGGCACTTGGTGCTTATTAGGCTGCTAGCGTGGGTCGAGATTACATAGTCGCTCTGGACTTTCACTGAATTAATCACAATGGCTCTCTTCATGCACTGGAGTTTGAGGATCTGACCGGTACTTTGTATTGACCTGCAGTTTGAATCTAATCTGAACCAGGCTTGGTACACATTGTTTATTTTTGTGTAACCTGTTTGCTAGCTAAACATTTGGCTTCAGTTTTTGGCAATAGTGTGGAACTGTAGGTCAGGGATTCACATCATTACCGGGGTAAAATTAACTTTAAATGTAGTTTTAAAATGAGCACTGTGTACATTCCCTTATTAGAAACATTCCTGACCTGAACACAAGCTAATGTAAATCAATCACTGCTTTGGTTAACAAGGGACAGGGCTTATGGTACAGTACTGTGTCCCACTGGTAAAAAAAAAAAAAAAAAAGTGACTGTTGATTTGCACACTTAACTTAAAAAGCTGTTTTATTTTAAAGGCACTGTTTTCATGCTCCAATAAAAAGGTCTATTAAAACCAGTTACTACACACATTCAAACTGTCCCTCGGGTGGAGGGTAAGTCTGGATTAATCCCTGACTAGTTAGTTAATGTATCCCCTTCCCATCTGAGCAAACGGTCAATGCTAATGAAGAGGCATTGATGCATTTTGGAAGTAAGCATGAAATGGGTTTCTGCTGTGCCAAACTTAATTCCATCATACAGTTGGGTTATTACATTTGATTAGAATCATGGCAAACTGAGCTGCACTAAATATCTCCCTAATAATGCATTTTAGAATTAAAACTGAACACCAAAGCAAAATGTACTATGGTAGACATCCAATATGCAATCAACAGCAACTTGGCACTTCTCCATCCCTGTTTGTTCCAAGTATAATCACAGTTCGCTCCTATTTTTTTTTTTCTAAATATTTTAACTGCTTCTATTTGTAACAAAGCTAAGCTGGCTATAATTTTTCATGATTTAGTTTTTGTTATAATAAATTAGGAAAACAGTGCACTCGCTTCAAACCTACTGTAGGGAGTTTTTTGTCAGAATCGTAAAAACGAAAAAACAAATAGTTTGTAAAGAAAAGATTGTGAAGAAGTAAGTGAGCATGAGTGGGCAGGCATGCCATTTGAGAAATAAAAGCACGCTTTCAGAGACCAAAACAGGTAATCCAAGTTGGTTGGATGTAAGAAATAAAATTGTTAGTAAGCAAGTCGATTTGTGAACTGCCAAGCGATGCGGTTGTTCTTGTATGAGTTGATTATAAAAGGCAATACAATTGCTAGTTGTCCATCAAATGTTTTGAAAATCAAAACAGACTTTATATCTACTGACCTCAACAATCAAATGCAGACATGTTAATTGAATTTGACACACTTGATTAATGTTCGCTCTGGAAATGCTGTATCTCATCCAAACATCTGGATACTCAACACTGTGCAATGATGAGGTTAATGGCTACTGTTAATCCCCAAAGAGGAGCGCTACTTTCAGATTTCCAGCCCTGTGCTGTAAATTTAGGCAAGGCCAAGAGAACAGGTGGTTTTAATGATGTCAGAGAACACACTTCACAGGTTAACTATGGGATATTAAGATTTGATTTTCTGATGGATAAATGGGGCCACTTCATTAAGAAAAAATAAAGCCACATTATACAAAAGAGATGAACCATACAACGTGGGGAATATATCAGAACGAGTAGTTAGGTGGTGTTGTTTAGTTGGTCGTCAAACAGGTTGAAGCAAAGATGTAATGGTCTGAAAGGGTGTGCTAGTGGGTGTCCGACTAACCAGAACATCGGCACCTGCAATTTCCCATTGCTCTGTGTGCACTCGGAGGAAACTCATGGATGGGGAAGATAAGAGCTGCAGAGGACTGCTACGTCACTGGGTAGTGAGCAAGCTTTATCAGCCAATGCACAAGTATTTTGCAGAATGTTTTTGCTGTATGTGAAAGGTGCTGAATTGGTGGATAGTTTCTAACAACCGATTTTCAAGCAGGTGTGCATATTTGACCTGTCTAGACATGCATTCTCACAGTTGATTGTTAATTATCATGATAATTAGTTATACAAGCACAATAATAAGGTGAAGTATCAGGGTTGTTTGCATTTTTGTTCATGATATAATACCTTTCCCTTTGTGTCACAGCTTCTAGCAAATATCTCAGCCTGGCGCATAAGATAACAAAGCTTTGGCTTCCTCAGACCTGTGCTTGTACAGCTGTAGTTTTTATGATGGTATTGAACATGTTGAAACAAATCATGCGCTATTAGAGTCAGCTAAGTTCCAGGACTGTGCAGAAAATTAGAATTTGGCATTTTAAGGCATCAAGCGCAGACAACTTTAAGACGGCAATTGGCTGAACTGAAAGAAATTAAAATGATAGATCAAAGGAAGGTGCCATGAGGCACCTTAAGCACTATAAACACATAGGGTTACGAAAAGCACTTGAATAGCAAAGCTTTCTGACTCCAGCCCTGTGTGCCGGCTTCACCATAGCTCATGTGAAACTGAATCACACAGGTATGGGTTCAGTGTTAATGGACAAGATTAATAGTTTACATTCTCCGGGGTGGAAAGGGACCCTTGATCAGACAGTGCTCAAGCATGTGACCTTTGGAATGCCGACCTGGAAATAACTGTAGCAAAGACCTGACGCCACAGTGAGAATCAGCTGCTGCCCGCGCAGGATAAAAACACCCAGAGTTGATCTACATGCATGTTGAGTGTTACCTATCTTGGTATTACAACATACTTAGGCTGATTTCATTTTTTTTTCACTGATAAGCATAAAAAAATAACACTCCCCCCCCCATTTCCATGCTCTATGACGTCGCTCTGAAGACCGTGATACAGTAATTAGATGGCAGTGTTAGCTCCTGCTAGGAGACTGTGAAAAGAAGCAACGGCATGTAATCAGTCTACGTTCCACAACATTAAAAATAGCTTCTCAATGGTTAATGGTGCGTACAGACAGCACCTGTTTTCAGTGATCGATGCCGCAAGTCAGAGTAATAGGGGCAAAAAAAACACTGAAGCAATGTGGCTTTGTGTGGCACAACTTGTCGGCTAAACTTCTTTTCAGGTACTGTTTTACACCGGCTGTGAGTTTTAAATTTGGACCAAAAGCAAAAATTGTGCTGCTTAACCCCTGTGTGTAGAACAGCTTCATTTCACAATGATGCAAATGATTACTCATCATAACCCATTACCATCATTCAGAATAATCCGAAATACTTGTAGTTTCACAGTGATACCTCTTGCAGGAGGGCTAAGGTTATCCCACAGATCAGGTGACTATAAGAGCAGTCCACTGTTTTGTGTGTGTTTCTCAGTATACTCTATCCCTGAATACGCTGTCCTGCCCTCTCCTGGACCCCAGCCTACCATGCATGGAATTAACTTGGGGCTTCATCTCTGGTGATGTTTCTTGTCTTTTTTCAATCTTACAGCAACTTTAGTAGAATGCAATGGTCCTGCTTAATGCTCTTCTGCAATGTTGCAGACATCTAAATACTGGGGCATTAGTACTGTTTTAGTTTTTCAATTTGATCATGCAAAACAGGATGCAAAGAATGAAGTGGGTTATTCAAATCGAAACACTTCATTCAATATGAGTCGATGTGTGCATGAGTTACTATGCTATTCAAAACAAACAAACAAAAAATACATTATTTATTACAGTATTTCAAAATTGTCTGGAACAGATTTAAAATGTAATCCATTGTATAAGAGAAAGAATACAATACAATCTTAAATAAAAAAAATAAAAAAAGGAATCCCTGTAAAAATTATAATATGCTAATTTGAAGCCTAGCTGGTTTACAAAGCCTGGTACGTTATGGCAATAATGAGAAACAAATAATTAAATTACAAAAAGAAGCCAGTTTTATAATCCATGCACGCCGCTTTAATTTTTGACCTTTTTGACTAATTCTACTGACAAGCAAAACCCAACCTAATTAGATTAAAGCACCGCTCCCATTACAGCATCATTACAACCCTCGGGAGAGTGCATCTGTCAATACTGCAAAATCAAACAACATCTGGATGAAATTAGGGGCTTACTTCACTTCATTGCCAGGTAATAACTTTATCCATTTTTATTCATGGCGACATCACACCCAGTCGCATTGCCGGCAGCCACTGGGGGACAGTTTTTATTAGAGACATGTAGTCATTTGTTTATTTGCTTTTAATCTCATTGTCATTTTTTGTGTTTGTTCCCCAAAATAAATGTGATACACTATTTTAAAACTGGTGGATGAAAAGGAGCACAACGTCTACTTACCAAAACTTACAGGGACGGATATTTTAAAATCAAAGCCACAAAGGATTTTAGAGTCGTTTCTTTAGCTGGGGTATCCTTCTCCCTGTATTCATTTATAAAAAATAAATAAACAAATAAATAAAAAGATTTGGGGATTTTTATGTATACGTCACATGGTAAGAACTAAGAAGTGTTAAGTACCAAAATTGTTTTATAATATATGATTGTCATATAGAAGTTGCATTATTCAACTGAGGATTAAAATATATCACAATGTCCCCTTAAAACAAAGAGGTTTGGCATTCCTGATTCTTTCATCTTTATTAATTCCTCATCTTGGGCATTGCGGTGCAGAGTGGGTAGAGTGTGACAATTGGTGGGTGGAGCTAAATTAAACTGATACTAAGAGCCCCACCCCCTCCAGATCAGGACCAATCAGATAGAGTCTCGTGAATAAGACCCTATCACATGGGCTTGTGAACTACAGACCTCCAGAGCTGAACCATAAACATGCCCTTGACCTTTTAGAAATAACATCAAAATCCAACAAACCAATTCCTGATGATGAAGATAATTACCGCAAATGCCAAGAGCCTCATTATCAGCAAAAGGCTTTGTCTCTCAGTATATAAAGTAATACATTTATCCCACAAACACCTGCTGTTTTATTAAACCATATGAATGTATAAAACATCAAAGGGTTTTTAAAAGTATATTGTACAGGGAGCCACAGAATGAGAAAGCAAGGTATAATGGTGCTCAACATGCAGTTATTAAAAAGCTTTATTAAAGAGTACACCAGTATCCAGTGATGATCTATACTGTTTCAATGCCAGAATTTAGTGGTTGGCTTTTGTGATGTTATTTGCCTTCATGCTGCCTAATCTTCCCATTTCCAGCTTGATCTTTTCTCTGTCTGATAAAGGAGCCATTCAGAAATGTTTTACGGAGTAGTTCAAAGCAAATATTTCCTTCTGTGAGCACCAATGCAGGTAAATATTTAATCACGCAAACTGCGGTCCTGCCCTCTTGAACCGACCTTAATTCAGTCAGACAAACCGCAGACAGGATAGCAGTAGGTTAAGAAAAGACGATGAGCAACAAACGTTGCTGTCCAACAGTTTATCCCAAAGCTGTTTCTGTTTAAAAAGGAATATACGGTACTAGGGTCCTGTCTGGGGTTTTTTATAAGACACTCGGACGTTATCCCTTAACCCTAAATATACTGGTAACTTCATTTTAGTTTATTTGTTTGTCCCTTACCAGAAATCTGTCAGACTATTGCAGTCTGGTTTATCATCTAAGACTTCAAAGACAATACAGACTGATTCTCATTTGTTCTTGCTCTAGTGCTTCAATGTGTATGTCTCTTCGAAAACCAGTAATACAAAAGAAAAAAGCAGATGAATAAATCACTCTGGAGTCCAGGCGCTAGAGAGAGAGGAAGTGGTAGATTAAATCGTCCTGGGGCACTAGTTCAGTGGAGGTAAATACATCAGTGAAGTCCCTTTTACAGGATGCCCTGAGACACTTGTTTTGGCTAAAAATAAAATGTTTTAAAAAAGTCCTTTATCCTTCTCATTGGCATTCTACTGCTGATATAAAATCTCAGTGGGGGTTCCATATCAAAACCAGATATTTGGAGGAGCATTCTGATTTGCATTGTTAGCAGCACCACAAAGCTGGCTGCAAAACATTACCCGAAAAATTGTGCTGTGTGGTGGTGGAAACACACGTTGTTAACAGAAGGCGTTTATGGGTGGTCTTGTTACCAGCAAATTGCTCTTCAGATAGTCTATCACGAAAGGAGAGATTGTAAACTCCTGGAAGAAGAGGACAACTACTTGTTGGGCCTAAAGGTCTTTTAGTTCTTCTTAAAAAGTTTTGTTCTTTGTTGTTTTTGTGTTTTTGTAAACGTGCACTGGAGCACAAAACTCTCTTTCTGTTTCTCTCCCGGGAACAGCACAAGGTAGAACCCAGCAAACAAGTTGTGTAAACTTTCCTTTTTGAATACCTGCAAATGACACAGGATCTCAGATTCCCTCGCGAATCTGGGAGACACTTCCATTGGAAACAGTTACTGGAATTAGCCTACTGACCTTTAGGGTTGAGATAAAAGGGTTGGGATGTTTTTTTTTTATGAATGTAATGCTTTCAAGGAAGCTTTTTAGATGTATCAAGAATTACTTTAGTGTTAAGCAGGTGAATACAGCCATTCCGTTCTGGTTGATCAAATATGGTGTTAGAATGCTGGTTTACTGCTGGGTTTTTGAGCATTTTTTTTATCTTTGAGCCCTGTGTATCAAGAACCCATCTTACAAGTAAACAGATCCCTTGGACTATATAATGGGTGTCTCACCTTATTTTTTTTTTAAGAAAATCAGCTTAGCCTACAGATCTTCCTTTCACTCCTTGCAGTTAGCTAATCATATAGTGCTGTAAGGCATTCAAGTAGGGATGAATCCTACAATATAATCTGCAGCGTAGCCACAAAGTGGTCTGGGAAGCATTCCCAATCCGGCTGTGGGGAATTCCAGGTTTCCACAAATCATCCTTAACTTGGGGCCGCTAGCGATTGAGAACCTGTCCCCGCTGTTTCCCAGTGTCCTAAGTTCTATTTTTTAATTGCAGCAAAGCGATTCTGGCGCTAAACAGGCCCCCGCATCTGAAATGCTGTCCTGTCTTGGTTTGTGTGAAATTAGAAGGAAAGCCTGTCAATCTTAATTATACCACACCATCTTCTTTTCAGCAGTCAGCTAAAAATACAGGAAACAAAATAAGCCTTTTTATTTTTTACATGCCTCCGGGAAATGTTTCAATATTACAAGGAAGATGCCAGTACCGCTTGACCTGGGATTTAAATGAGCACAGCAGCTTCTATCTGTGTTATCCACAGACTCAACCATCTCCAGTCTCTCTCCAAATCTGTCTAATAAAACTAGAGAGCCCCCCTAATGTCAGCAATTAATTTCAGATTTTTAAATGTGCATTTTACACTGTGATCGACAAATACTCCACCAGAACTGTAATCTGTTAGGGGGAAGAAGGTATTGGAGTTCAAGAGCAGTGGTTTTAGGAACATGATGATTATTATATAGCAGATAACTACTTTCCATGATAATATTTGAACATGGTAAATGTGCACATTTATTTAGCAGTTTAACATCATTTTCACATGCTTAAACCCTATGCATTTATTGTGGTTTGCATTGGGTTACTCTATGATGTTCATCTATCTGGTCTTCTAGGAGGATGAACTTTAATACAGTACTCTAGCTCTAACACAGTTAATGAGAAAAAAAAGTACAACTGCTTTCAATGCGTCTGGCAACAGAGAATATTTGCTGTATCAAATGAGTACTGTACAACTGTCAAATTTATCACAAATAATAGTCATGACTAGAGACTTGCTTGGCACTGAAAAATGGTAAATGAGTGTTTCTGCTTCCCATAGTTAGTCTAGAGACAGACCACAAACTAAAACTATCGTGTGTCAATGTCTTTTTGATGAAAGCTTTGAGCTGCTGTCTCCTTCAACTGGAACTCATAACAACTTTGCGATCAAGCTTCACAGGGTTCTTAAGTCGGTCACCAAGAGTTAAGGCTGCATTTTTTTCACGCAAGCGTTTGCCTTATTGACGCATCAGTTACACTGCATTTAGGAACCTGGCAGACAGTTTAGTTTGATGATTGAACATACTGTATAGAGCTGCACGATTTCTTTAAAATATCTTCAATGCTCTGACCAGTACAATAAGGGGACATTTCACATTGCTCTTGTTATTTTTACATGAAATATTCAACAATTTAACATTTAAATATAGAGAAAATAATACATTTTGAATGTGACAGCTCTATGTTTTCTGCTTTAATAAATATTATGTATAATTGTAAAAATGCTGGTACCTATTTTTAGACTGTGAAATGCTGTGAAATAAGCATTTTAATTTTTACTATGAAAAAAAAATACAGCCCTACCAATGGTATATACTCAGGATGGAAGTACAATATGGACTAGCATTTATATTTTTGAAGAAGATAACCAGTTAGCTGCCTCACAAGTTAGTTAAATGGAAAGCCAATGTTGAGAGGAAAGGACACCATGGAAAGCATTGTACAACTGAACTAGTGAGCCGGACCTAAATGTCTCTGCCATGTTCATAATCAGGGCTAATCGCTGAATGCCCAATGCTGCAGCCCCTCAGGTTAGTGTTGCTCTGTCTGATGTCAGGACACAGAAATGTAAACACATTGCCTGGTGTCTTTCTGCAAGGGTCTGTTTAGATGGATCATTTCAGCATCTGCACTCCAGGCTGTTGGCAAAGTCAATCCCACTCTCCACTTCCGGAATCGAAGCATTTCAGCACCAGATGTACTGTAGTGTTGACTGCAGGCACTCTGGATGGAGATCAGCATGGGTTATTTGTGTCAGGCCAACTGTTGCATTTTTCTTACCCTGTTTCAACACTGGAGACAATTACTCGGCTGCAGGATTTTTCTTTTTAACATGATAAATTCTTTCTGTGTCAGATTTTATCTTGCGTGGATACCCACATCTTAAAAACAGTACCTCCTTTTATCTGATCCTTGTTCTTTTCTACCCCAATCTGTTTGAACTGTTGTCACACTTGGCTGGACTTGGAAGATGCTGAAACAGTTAACAGCTTATTTTTCTCTGATCCGAGTTTGGCAGGCCAGCCGGGCGTAGCAATCCTCCTTACCTGGGAACAGCTGGGTACAAATACAAAATATTTGGGACTGCTACCTAAAAAAATACAAGGAGTTGGGCACATGCCAACATACTTCACATGAGGTACATTGCTGCTGAACTGCAAACTTGTTCTGTTCCAAGCACACAGATGCTGCTAGAACCACACTGCACTGCACTGCAACTGCTTTTCATACAGGGCACCATTGAGATCCAAAAACCTGTCATCTTCTAATCCTGCATCTTAGGTGCCCCTGCTGGGTGATGACACACTAAAAGCATCTCAGCCCCCACCCCAGCCTGACACGGCTGGCTGAAGTGGGATCCCAACCTAGCCAGGGGTGATGTCAGCACTCAAGCACACCCAGGAGCCCTGGTCACCTCATGGGGTGTCAAGATGGATTTCCACAGGCTTGGAAGAGCTTGGATATGAAGCGGTTTGGAACGACAACATTGTTAACTAATGGCTATGAAGGTTGGAGCCAAAACAGTGCGTAAAGTTCAGTCTGAATCTGATCCAGGTCTTTCAGGTTATTCATTGGTCTTGATCAGTTTTAATATAGTCCAGATTTTGTATTTTAATCACTATTTGTTATTAATTGCACTAATAAAATGATGCATTCATGTAAAAAAATAAGGGTTTGCTCTATGTATGTACAAGCTCAGAAAACAAATAAAAAATAAACTGGTTAAAATAAAACTGGCTGTTGGGGTGGGCAACCACTTATCTTATGGAGAGAAACTACAAATAAAAATGACCCAATGATTTAGAGAGGGGTGGAAATTGAAAAGGGTATAGGGACACAGCAGGACAGGGTCAGTGCTCCGGCTCAGTCTGCTCCTCCACCCCGCGGAGCAGACTGACTCCTTTTCAGGCCTGTCAGATTTGCTGCCACAAGTCCCTGTTAATCCCCTGTCCTGGCCGTGAGGCACGGAACTGTATCCTGTATTTACCGGTAATGTATATTTCTCTTTCTGTCACTTCAGGCATTATTACAGACAGACTTTAACACCTTCAGTCCTGATGGCAAGCATGTTGCAAAATGTGTTACACTAGCATAGTGAAAGCATGGTAAAGAATAGAGTGATGTGCCACTTTTCACCCACTTTGCGACAGTGCTCTGTACACTTACACGGTAGCAAGTTGTGGACCCTCCTGTACAGATTTTGATTGAGAAACGGGAGTGGTACAGTTCAACTGCACAAGTGTACAACACAGCCTGTTGTAACAAAGGAGCTTCAGCTTTGTCACCATGACCTGAGCCAACAGGACCTAACCATGCACCTGAAATGTTTCCCGTCAGCGCAGCAGAGGCACAGAGCAATCAGCCCATCTGTAGTGAATTTACCTCTGCATTGATGCCATGTGTGTCAACTGGTTCATATCTCCTTTTGAAGCCCAGCAAACACTTATTCACAAATTTGCCTTCGGCAAGAGAATTCCTGTTTAGACATGTCTGGCATTTATGAATCCTCCACTTGAATAAAACGCTTGCTTTGCTTGTTTAAGAAACAGAGTTGTTCCCCTCCTAACCACAAAACTCCATTGTGCAGATATTTTGCTGCAGGAGCAAAAGCCATAAACAAAGCCACAGAATCTGTGGGTGCACACCGTAGAACACTGAGCACCCAACTGGGCTGTGAACTTTCCATAATTAATAGCACAGCTTCTGTCGTCTATGTGAATCATCATAACAAGATCAATGTTAGCCTAGATACGATTGTGGCAAAAACGTATTGATTGTGTTGGGAATTTGTGTGCTAGACAGTGCAGCTTTGCAGACAGTACACACCAGTGATAAAACATTTTGGAAAGACAAAGTGCAAACAAAAGTCTGCACGTCTCCAAGCCTCTCTGAAAACACCCTTATTCCCCAGCTCACAAATCTGCTGTGCTCCAGGACAAATCTGCACAAATCTGCTGTGCTCCTGTATGAAACACGTGGTGTATCCTAGAAATGCGTGTCCTTTTCACAAAGCTGTTACTAATATATATTTGACTTAATTTACGTTATTATTATTCATTCAATTCACAGATACTAATATCCATGTATTATAAAAAATAATAGATGTGCTTCAGTGTGTTACAGGAAAATAATTCCATCAAGGGTTTCTGTGACTTTAGGTCGAGTAGTTTATAAACTGTCACAGAACCCCATATGTATGTTGTGTCTATTGTCAAAAATAGATATTTTAGTTATATTTCAGTGACACAATTTTATTATTTAGTGATAGTTAATATATCCTCTGTATAATTCCTTTTTTGTATTGAAGAGGCAGGCTGCAGAACCAATTGTTTCTGCATCCCGTCCTCTCTCTATGCCCATGCTGTTCTTATTAGGACTGGGTCAATGCTTATAACAGGTCAAATCTATTACCGGAAACATTATCACATCAAATTATAATTATGTTATACACTAAAATCCAGCAATTATTGGGACGGTAATTTAATTCATAATTACAATACATTATTATCAATTGAATTAATCATTTAAATATTTTTGTACATTCAAAAAATCTTTTTTTTCTTTGCATTATTTTCATTTTTGCACACCTCCTTGAAGTCTAATTCCTAATATTCGTTTTCTCGTTCCAAGCTGTAGATTGGGAAGTTTATTGCACTTTTAGTTTAATTAAGCAAAGTAGATTTTGCTGGAAAGCTGGAGCTTGAAGATTTGTCTAATATGTTTCAGGTAAAATAAATTACTTTTAAATCTGTAAGACTTAACTTGTCTTCTACATGACTATCAAAATGACATTCCTGTAGTGTCAAATCAGATTCTAACTAATTTCCCCAGCATCAGAGGGACACTTCTTTCACAGAGCTGCTGTTCTTTGCAAGGATCACAGTACATGGTGACGGGAGCTGTCTATCTAACAGATGTTATCCCCACAGGTAATATTGCTACCTGTGTGGCTTCACTATGAGTCCCATCAAAAGACACCTGGGTTAACACTGTCCAGAAGGCATTTCACTGAAGCTTGAAAGTTATTTTGCCCCAATTGTCAGATCTTGAATCCCTTGATCATCATGTTATTCCAGTCTGAGGGGGCAGAAAAAGCAAACGTTTTGTTTCTCACTGTTGGTATTTTTAACTTGCTTCAGACTCCTACTTTGAAAATAATACCTAAACCAAATCACAGCGATGTACAGTCCATAACACAGCTAGTCAGTTTCAGTGAACATGCCTTTGAATGCATCCTGTTACCTAACCTTTTAATGTGCAATAGGCCATCAAAGGTTCACTGTAGGTAAGTCGATAGGAAGATACATTAAGGAACCTCAACACTGGGAACTTATCATTCCTGTTGGTTTATACCCAGCCTCAGGCGAGGGGACATCAGGCAGTTAAATAATGAACTTCACTAGCATCCATTGGTTGAGGGGGGATAAACTGCACCGGAATAATTTTTCTGGCAATGCAAGGCAGAATAATAAATTCCATCTTTTGGAATTACTGTGCTCCTGGTTTCATTTTAATGTCATGTGGCTGCTTTTATCATGAAAGTATTTCCCTATGATGGGTAAAAAGCAGCGTTTAGTCTCGTATTCTGTCTTTGTTCACTGGTGTCTTCTCTGATACTTTCTGACAGCGATGGTCTCCCAGAGGGATTCGTGGTTGCAATTTGAAGGGGTTTTGAGACCAATGCTGCGCAAAGATGCACATTCCTTTTGGGTTGTTTAATATCCCTTTTTAATGAAAGATTGGCTTAAATTTGTTTTCTAAAAACAACCAAGGACTCTACATTGGTCCCATTAGTGACTAGATATTTGTGGAAATTAAATAATAATAATAATAATAATAATAATAATAATAATAATAATAATAATAATAATAATAATAATAATAATAATAAAAACACAACTGTTCAATGTAATTTGTAATTGATATAAAGTATAGGGTCTCTTGGTACATATATATATATATATATATATATATATATATATATATATATATATATATTATATTATATTATAGCAGGTATTAAATTGTAGACACTGGTCTTCCATAAGTATAAAACACTCTAGAGGAAGATGTGTAGTAATAATAAGAGAAACTAATACAATTCTTTCAACTCAAAGTAGATTGCTCTTAGCAGTAAATTCATAGGTGTAAATGGAATTTAAAGTGCAAATGTGTATTTCCTTAATTACTACAGGTTTACAAATCGCATGTATGCTTTCCACTGTCAGGCTACCTCACCAAGCTACAGTGTAATAATATATATATTTTGATACAGATGCATCCACAGTGATAGAGTTTCATACTTAAAAAGAATAATCACATTTTCTAATTGTACTTGCATACCAACAGTATTAAAATTGATTCTCAGTATCAAAATCCATAACCTACATTAGGTAACAGTTCATGATAATTTTGTATAAAGCCGTGGTTTCTGTAGTGTCCTATGCGTTCATATAAACAACAATCAAATGTGGCCTTTTTAAACCCTTCATGGATCTGCCTCATAATGTATTTGAATTACTAACATATGGAAACTAGGTACTGGTATACATTTGCCCAAAGCAAAGGAAGTTACTTCTGTCTGTGGTAATTGAAAACATTGTACTATTAATAAAAGGTTTGCAGCAAGGAAATATAATTATTTGTATACATTTCTTGCAATAAAGTGACTTTGAAATGCAAAACACTCTTCCACATGCTGGAAATAAAACATTAGTACCTTAACCAAGCCCAAGAGAGCTTCTTTCTTATTTAAAAAATATACAATTACATAAAAAAAACAAGAAGGGTATGAGTGAAGCAGTCTTCACCTGAGATAAATGCATGGTGAAAGATTAAAGGTTGCATTCATAAATGCATCTGTGCACCTGTGCATGCATTAGACCGCAAGACATTTACCAGCAATTTAAAGATTTAGAAAGTCCTCCAATGCATTCTAAACTAGCTTGTGAACATACCTGTACTTACCACATACAGTTACTTTCTCAAACAATGCAAATTATTATTTTATTTTTTTATTCACAAATTGTCATACTGTACATGTGTAGTAGTTTGTCAGCTAAACGTGTTTTACACAGTTTACATAATGCCCATTACAGAAGCACAACCAAAACAAGGTGCCCATTACAGAAGCACAACCAAAAAAAATCAACAGGTGATGAACATCACTTGAGTAATAAGGAAAAACAAGGTTTCTTTATCCTTCACACCTGGGGTGCTGTGAGGTCTCCAGCTAAAAGCCTTTGGAGCAGTTTTGCAGTTCATTCTTCATTCCTTTTTGCTCTTTAATACTATCCTTCCGACACCCTGTCACGTAACACCTCGAGATAAACAAGTTACCTACATGATTCAGCAACCCTCAATGCTTTTCGACATGTTAGAAAAAAAACATACCATTTGTATAGCATTGTAGTGCTCTAGCAAACCATTTGCCGACCACAGCATTTTTAACCATAATCACAATGGAATGGATTCAGTCAGTCAGACTGCAGAATTTACAATGCCTTGGCCAATATGAGTAATGTTAATTGTTAAATCTGTTGTCATTGTGCTCTGTGTACTGAATATATTTGTACTGTATGTCTAGCATTATTGTCCATGCTGGTAACTTATACCCAGAAGGACACCCCTGAGAATGATATGCTTTTCATATACTAAAAAAGGATTTATTATATATATATATATATATATATATATATATATATATATATATATATATATATATATATATTGTTTAATTTTGTGATGTTTCTAAATATTAACTTGTGTTTTCAGGTCAAGTCCTGCTTGAAAAATCCTTAAAATATTGTTCTTGCTTGTTGTTCTGGTTGATGGTATTTTCATCCTTCTCTAATGATGCCCAAAGCAGAGCCATTAAGCTTGATCTTTTTTATCAAATGCTGACAATTTTCTATTCATCAAATGTACATTCCTCTAATACATCAATTAACACTGAGATATTGTATTATTTAAAACATAAATTGCCCTTAATAGATGATTTTGTTTATTTTTTGGTAACACCTGACATGAAGTCTTAAGTGTTTTTAATGACAGGCAACTTTGCTTTACAAGTTGATTGATGGTTTCCTAATGAAAAAATAAAGGTTGGTGCCTGGAACATGTCAGTCGAAAACAGCATCTCAGAGAAACCTGTGTTAATAAAGACAGGAGGAAGTGATTAAGAAATGTAAAGATTGACTCCAGTTAAGACCTAAAATGTATCAATCTGTGTTACTTATCCCAATGTAAAAGTGAAAAAAGCATGGTCTGTAGTTTCATAAATACTATTTCCTGTGCATTTGTAAATAAATGCATGACCACCCAAGGAAAAGTATAGTTTCAGTGTGTGTTGACCCTGAGGTCGCTAAGTACAGAGTTTGAATAGGATTCCACCTTCACAATCCAACCAGATTTATGAGAATAATCAACTTGGTGTGGCCGAAGAGAAACGAACTGTGTCAAAATGGTATATTACCTTATAGAAAGTGTCTTATGGATGCTTTCAATTAGGCGTGTATTTTTTATATGTCTGATCCGATAAATTCTTCTATGTAAAGGACATTTCGTAGAATAAGCCTAGCATTCAAATCAGCTTGCATCACGTGTAAGCTTGCCATGCATGAAAAGAGAATGTTTTTATCTGTTTAATTCACCCGGATTTATCCCGTAAATTACCCTTTCATTCCATCCTACCTGTTGGATTCCATTCTAGTTCTTACTGCTCTTGTTTGTATAACTTGTGACTGAGAAATGCGCTCACAGAGATGGAACAAAAACAAGACCTTATAAAATATAGGCTGTACTCTGTTAAACTGGAAAAGTGGAACACAACAAAATACTTGAGTGAGTGACTTCATTTCCCACTTGGGGCTCACACTTTTGTATAAGCCCCATAGCCTTTAAAAAAAAAGCCTGGCTTGACATGGTTTGATCCATTGCCTCACTGAAAAAACTGCAGACAAAGACTGATTCTTTACATTTAAAGGTTAAGGTTTTGCTCTTGTCACTTAGCTGGCTGTTCTCCATAATATATAGCCTGGCAGGTAGGTTATGAAAAGATAATTGTTTTGCGTGGTTGAAAAATAACAAATTAAAGAAACACACCTTTTTTTAGTTGATCCAGAATGAAGCCATTCCTATTTCAGGTTTATATTGATACAGTATCAGGAAAATTTCTAAGCAAATTATTTATTCTCTAAGACAGGTGTGAGAAATATTGGCCCTTCCACTCCTGGTCTTTGTTTCAACCCTGTTCTAAATGGTTTAATTGAACCAGTTAAACCTCCATCCAGACCCTGAAGTAGTTCTATCTCATTCTACCTGTTAAACCTGGAGTGGAATAGTCCTCCAGGACCGTGATGGGACACCCCTGCTCTAAAATAAAGTGTTTTCTTAGAGATGTAAAATATAGAATTTAAACAATGATTCGAGGTATGTGCAAGAAATCGCGCAAATTGTTGTGTGTTAATTCCTGCATTGTCCTTTTGTTTCTTGGGTCTAATAATCAAACTAAGAGACTGATTCAAATATCACATAATTCACCACAATTTGTCTCTGCTTGAAAAAAGCTAGAGAGGAACACGTCTCATTCATCTTACATGAGCGCTAAATTCACAAAGAAGAAGAAGAACACCCCGCCCCCCTCCCAATATTGCAGTGCACATGTCTTTCAAATTACTGGATATCTTTTCACAGCTCTTTGCTTCCAAGTGTTTTTCACTTCCCTGTGTTGTTAAATGCAGCTGCTTGACAAAAATGCTAATTATAGTTTCACAGCCTCTCTAGTTTCAATCTAAACCAATAATTCCCATTGCCGTAAACAGGGTGTCAAAGTCTGCAGGGACACAAAGCAGTAATCAAGCCTGGCTGTTTTGACTGCTTTGCTCATTTAGGCTGAAAACATTCCTTATTTTTTTAGAGATTGCTATAAGACTGACAAAGAGGTGCTCTTATTAAACTGACTTACAGCGTTAAGAGTGTGCCTTTTGTCCTGCCACACTTTTCAATAAATGCCAGTTCACGTGAAAAAGGGTTGGAATTACTGTGAATTGATGAATATGCCAATATAATTCAACAGGAAATCCTGTTTTGAATCCCACCACTTATTGGAAAGTGTCAGCTTGTGTTCCTGCAGTGTCTAGTGTGCTTTCTGAGGGTTCAGCTCCCAGTCTCTGATGATCGGTGGGATTTCTGACTGCTGCACTAAAGAATGTCACAGCGGAATTTCTGAGTCTAGAATATCACAGCGGAATTTCTGAGTCTAGAATATCACAGCGGAATGTCTGAGTTTAGAATATCACAGCGGAATTTCTGAGTTTAGAATACCCCTAATAAAGGTTTACTGTGCTACTTGCTGGTATATCATGGTAAAAGAACAGCAAAATGTACAAATCACATTGAGGTGTCGTACACTATAGCAAAACAATTCATGGGAAAAGCATAGGGATCACCATTACCATGGTGCCTCTGAATCAAGATTATCCTATAAGAACATAAGAACATAAGAAAGTTTACAAACGAGAGGAGGCCATTCGGCCCATCTTGCTCGTTTGGTTGTTAGTAGCTTATTGATCCCAGAATCTCATCAAGCAGATTCTTGAAGGATTTCAGGGTGTCAGCTTCAACAACATTACTGGGGAGTTGGTTCCAGACTCTCACAATTCTCTGTGTAAAAAAGTGCCTCCTATTTTCTGTTCTGAATGCCCCTTTAGCTAATCTCCATTTGTGACCCCTGGTCCTTGTTTCTTTTTTCAGGTCAAAGAAGTCCCCTGGGTTGACATTGTCTATACCTTTTTAGGATTTTGAATGTTTGAATCAGATCACCGCATAGTCTTCTTTGTTCAAGACTGAATAGATTCAATTCTTTTAGCCTGTCTGCATACGACATGCCTTTTAAACCCGGGATAATTCTGGTTGCTCTTCTTTGCACTCTTTCTAACAAGGTGACCAGAACTGAACACAATATTCTAGATGTGGTCTTACTAATGCATTGTAAAGTTTTAACATTTAACAAACACTTGATTTAAATTCAACACTTTATATCCGAGCATCTTGTTGGCCTTTTTTTTACAGCTTCCCCTCATCTATAAATAGCTTCTATTTTTTGTAATGAATGCATTTTTAAAAATTTTAAGTTACATGGAACTATTTTTTCTTAGCTCAGTTTTAGGCTGAAGGATATTTAATAAAAATGACTTTTTTGCTAATTAAAAAAGTTTTTACTTTTAATTTTTTTTTTATTTATTGAACCCATTTTATAAGAGCAATAAGGCACTCCAGGGTGTGTGATATACTATAATATCAGCACTCCCCTAAGAGGTTGAAGCCACTGTCACACACCCTTATATACAGACGTGCTCAAATTTGTTGGTACCCTTACAGCTCATTGAAATAATGCTTCATTCCTCCTGAAAAGTGATGAAATTAAAAGCTATTTTATCATGTATACTTGCATGCCTTTGGTATGTCATAGAATAAAGCAAAGAAGCTGTGAAAAGAGATGAATTATTGCTT
Organism: Acipenser ruthenus; assembly: GCF_902713425.1. Taxonomy (NCBI): domain Eukaryota; kingdom Metazoa; phylum Chordata; class Actinopteri; order Acipenseriformes; family Acipenseridae; genus Acipenser; species Acipenser ruthenus. The sequence continues at coordinate 4,941,620 of NC_081201.1, read as the reverse complement.
ATTCTACAAAGATATTCTAAAATGGCCTGGACACATTTGTTGGTACCCCTTAGAAAAGATAATAAATAATTGGATTATAGTGATATTTCAAACTAATTAGTTTCTTTAATTAGTATCACACATGTCTCCAATCTTGTAATCAGTCATTCAGCCTATTTAAATGGGGAAAAGTAGTCACTGTGCTGTTTGGTATCATTGTGTGCACCACACTGAACATGGACCAGAGAAAGCAAAGGAGAGAGTTGTCTGAGGAGATCAGAAAGAAAATAATAGACAAGCATGGTAAAGGTAAAGGCTACAAGACCATCTCCAAGCAGCTTGATGTTCCTGTGACAACAGTTGCAAATATTATTAAGAAGTTTAAGGTCCATGGAACTGTAGCCAACCTCCCTGGGCGCGGCTGCTAGAGGAAAATCGACCCCAGATTGAACAGAAGGATAGTGCGAATGGTAGAAAAAGAACCTAGGATAACTGCCAAAGAGATACAAGCTGAACTCCAAGGTGAAGGTACGTCAGTTTCTGATCGCACCATCCGTCGCTTTTTGAGCGAAAGTGGGCTCCATGGAAGAAGACCCAGGAGGACTCCACTTTTGACAGAAAAACATAAAAAAGCCAGACTGGAATTTGCTAAAATGCATATTGACAAGCCACAATCCTTCTGGGAGAATGTCCTTTGGACAGATGAGTCAAAACTGGAGCTTTTTGGCAAGTCACCTCAGCTCTATGTTCACAGATGAAAAAATGAAGCTTTCAAAGAAAAGAACACCATACCTACAGTGAAACATGGAGGAGGCTCGGTTATGTTTTGGGGCTGCTTTGCTGCGCCTGGCACAGGGTGCCTTGAATCTGTGCAGGGCACAATGAAATCTCAAGACTATCAAGGCATTCTGGAGCGAAACGTACTGCCCAGTGTCAGAAAGCTCTGTCTCAGTCGCAGGTCATGAGTCCTCCGAAAGGATAATGACCCAAAACACACAGCTAAAAGCACCCAAGAATGGATAAGAACAACACATTGGACTATTCTGAAGTGGCCTTCTATGAGTCCTGATCTGAATCCTATCGAACATCTATGGAAAGAGCTGAAACTTGCAGTCTGGAGAAGGCACCCATCAAACCTGAGACAGCTGGAGCAGTTTGCTCAGGAAGAGTGGGCCAAACTACCTGTTAACAGGTGCAGAAGTCTCATTGAGAGTTACAGAAAACGTTTGATTGCAGTGATTGCCTCTAAAGGTTGTGCAACAAAATATTAGGTTAGCGGTCCCATCATTTTTGTCCATGCCATTTTCATTTGTTTTATTATTTACAATATTATGTTGAATAAAAAATCTAAAGCAAAGTCTGATTTCTATTAAATATGGAATAAACAATGGTGGATGCCAATTACTTTTGTCAGTTTCAAGTTATTTCAGAGAAAATTGTGCATTCTTCGTTTTTTGTGGAGGGGTACCAACAAATTTGAGCACGTCTGTATATATATATATATATATATATATATATATATATATATATATATATATTAGATCCAGTTAGACTGGAACAAACCAGAACATAGCCATAACTGTAACTTTGCAGTTGTTTTTTGAATCTGATATGTTTGAAAATTAGGTCTATTGTGGGATCTATAAAACAGTTGAAATTAAAAATAATAAACTAATTAGTGAGCTAATCTCTATTGCCCTTAAAAATGAATTCCTTTAAACAGCCCTTAAATCCCACATTTTTTGTTTGACTCTGTCATGCATCACTCGTCATGTAACATTTCAAAATGAAAGCATCCAAGTAAGTCCAACTTTAAACAGCACTGACACTCCCATAATAAAACACGTTTATTTTTACAGTCCTTACCAGATTATATGTTCTGGGCTCTGTTTACTGAAAAGCATGTGGAACATGGTGGTTGAGGCTGTATCGTGATTCCTTTTCAGCTGCCTGCCTTGCATTGTACTCCAATGCGCACGCGACATGTACCTTCACCCAGCTGCGTCTTGTGTGCTTGTGTATCACAATACAGACTAAAGAGCACCGAAATGAATGGTGCCCGCTTGCTAATCTAGACCAGAGACGCTACGTCGTTAAACTAGTTCATTTTGCCTGTTGAAAGGAGTGATAACCTAGTTCTAAAATCCAGTTGATGCTGCTTCACATGTAATTCAAACAGGGGTTTACTGTTGGACAAACTGGTACTTTCCTCAGTTGTTTAAACATGACAGCTAGCATTGCTTTAGCATTATGCATGACAATAAGAGTGCATAGTGCACTTGTATTTTACTGCTGCATGGGGTCTGTAATCAAGATCTCTGCAACTGGCCAATATTAGACCAAACTCACTAGTAAATGGGTGATTTATATCTTGTCAAAGTCTGCTTTCCAGTCCTTCACATTTTTAGATGTTTGTTTAAGGTGGAGTGCAAATGTACCAAATAATTGCAAAAGCATTATTACATTTCTTTAACAGACTTTGGAAATAGTCACTGGTTTGCCATAAAGTAATACTATTGCAGTATTCAAACACTCTCTTGCTGTAATACTAATAACATGTGCTTCAAATAGGCAAGTTAAGTGGCTTGTATATGTGTTAGCTGTGTTAGTAGAAGAAAGTAGTGTTAACAGTGATTCCTTTTCTTTACCTTGTTGGTTGATGCACAAATGGAGGGCTATTGGGCTCTCTAAATTAATTTAACACAAGAAGGAATTTCCAAAAACAGTTATGTTCTCCCTAACAAAAAAAACAAGTTTACATTTCCAAATGATAGTTTAGGCAAATTGACATGTGTTTTACCAAACATGACAAGCCAAATCCATACACACTGCCTTCACTCTGACAGGTTATGTATGTAGTACTTTCATAAAACGATCAGATTTCATAATTGGAACCATTTGGGAATGCTTTTAGATGTCACCTTTAGTGTACCATTTTATATATATATACACACACATACATATATATAGGGGAACTGTCTTCAATAAGACAAGAAATCCCATTAAATATGGATTGCCCATCTTCCATGATGCAAGATATTTCAAACTACACATTCACTCACAAAGCGGGTCAATAATATGCTAAATGCCATTAGAAACTTTTTAAGTTGCAATGGATCCTTGTAATAACTGTCTGAAATTCACTGACATCCTGCCAGGTTATGGATGATGGGGATCAATAATCTAATGCATCTAATGCACTCTTGTTAAGGAAGTCATTAATGTATGCAAAGCACTTTCCACTTGCTGTTACCTGCCCATTTCCAAGATATATCTATATGGAATACACAATGATTCGGAGAGGACTGTGCAACAAACATCTAGCACATTCTTCATGTATTTCACTCTTTTTACCCTATAAACACTGTCTAAATAATATGCGATAAACACATATTGAAATCAGTGTAAGTGCCATTCTCTGTTACAATAAATTGCTACAGGGTGCTTTGAATGGTTTATAAAAGAAACTCATAAAAAAATTACTGTTGATCATTTACTGTTAATTCAAAAAGCAATCCACCTTTGGGACTGACAGACATAAGAAAACTTGAAAGCAGGTGGAGTTGTCTACTGTTTACATTGTTTTCTGTGGTTTTTGTGACAAACCCCAGTTGTTGTCAGTTGAACTGATGATTGAATGAACTAGAGGAGAAACTGAATATAATAAATCGAAGACCACAGCCTGTTTGTCGGGCTCTTCCTCAAGGAAGAGAGGGTTATATTATGCTGTCGAACCTAAAATGCTCTTTAGTTACATAAAATATCGAATTGCATTTAATGCACTATTTTTTATTAGTACCAGTAACTTTAAATGTTTCATGCTTATTTGTTCAGATTGTTTCCTTTGTTTTATAGCACTGGGCCAAGGTCACCCATGGTCAAACCCTGCTTATAATTATATATTTAAATTAGGGAGTATGGGAGGGCATTCTTTAAACCTGAGGTATAATGTCATCCCAATACAAAATGATGTCATCAGACTTGCGTTCAGACACATGCTGTTTGGATAAACAAAACCTACCTATCTGATAGTCACAAATGCCCAAACAATTGATTTAATCGATTTTATTGTATTTATTTATTTTTTCATTTTTAAGAAAAAAAAACTTCCCTCTGTTTTCCAATTAACCTCATTTGTATATGGTAATTAGCGAAAATTAGCTTAATTAATGTGTTTTCCCTGATAGCATAGGAGCTTAACCTTCAAGTTTTGCCTTCCACAACAAATCAAATCCTCGTTTTGCATATATGTTAATTAGCTGCAATTAATGTTATTTCCACATGCAAATCGGGGTATTACACCCTTATTAGCTATGAGGGTGCTCACTAGCTGCTTGATTGTCTACCTGGAATGTTTGAGCACTGTCCACTGCAAAAACAGACATAATAACAGTGTATTGCATGGTTTTGGAACTATATTAATTTCTTCAAACAATTATGGCCACTATTTATTTATTTATTTATTTTTTTTTTTTGGATATTACCTAACATATACAGTGAACGTTCAATTTGCTTCTAGTGCAGAAGATTATCAGATTATCAGATTGTTCCTGTATGCTAATCAAAAAACACGCAAACAGCTTTTAGTGTATCTTGGAGTTGAAACGGAGTTCAGAATAAAAAAGCATTTGCATGCTTTGCCCGGAGGTCTTGAAGTAAGCTGATGTTATATCAGAAATTCAATACATTAATCTCTGTACGTTACTTTCAAAGTCTGCCAGAATGTGTTGGAAAGCAGTACTTAAAAAAATAATAATATATATGCTTCTTCAGAACACGCCATTTTGCAAAATACTACAGGTTCAATCTCATAACGGCACAGCATTCCCTGTCATCAGCCACTCAGATCGGCGAGGGGTTAGATGAACAATAGATGTTCATGTGTCCATATTTTTTGGCCGCAGCAGTGTCTATTTTGCATGCAATAACACTCCACTGAAATACACGCTTCATCATGTTTGCATTGCAGTGACGGTCTGTATTTGATCATACAAACGATCATTTCTTTTGTTCCCGATGTGTACAGAAGAGGCTCAAAAGCCCCCTCACCTAACCTGACTGAAACTTAATGCAGGAGGACACTTTGCAACAGCGTCCTCCCAAGCCTCCTCAGGTATCATGCATCTTTGTACTCTGGTTAAATAGGGTAGAGGGCTGTTTCATCTCGAATGGCAGCCAGTTTTGCATTTGCTTTAGCAGCTAAAAAGAGACTTAATGGAACTACAAAAAGGCAATCTGTGCTTGCTCGCTCTCTCGCTCTCTCTCTGAGAGAGTCTCTCTCTCTCTCTCTCTCTCTCTCTCTCTCTCTCTCTCTCTCTCTCTCTCTCTCTCTCTCTCTCTTAGCTGGGGTGGCTTTCTACAGTTTACAATTCCTCTAGTCGTTCTGCGGTTATGTGCCAACTTTGTGCCAACCTGCATGCATCAGCTCAAGGTTGCCAACAGAGACAGAGTTGTGATGACAGCTGAGTTTGGCATAATCATCTGTGAATATTTTCATCAACATTGTTTGCTCAGAGCTTAACTTTGATTCCCAAAACACTCGTTAGCTTTGGGATTACTCTAGAAGACCGTGAGTAGAATTGAGGATTTTTAAAACAGATTTTAATTTATGCATTTATTTTAGTAGTTGGGTAAATAAATGCAGATTTTGGGGAGGTGGAGTTATCTGTGTAGAATATTTACAACTACACCAAGGACTAACCATACATATATACAAACTACTGCCACCTGCTGGACACTGTACAATGACCAGCTCCTACATAGGTACTACTGTCCTGTTAAATGACCAGCCCTTATGTAGGTACTACTGTAATATGACCAGCCCCTAAGTAGACAATGCGAAGTTAATGTACATTTATTTAGAACACATAGTTTGTTTTATGTATTCTGATTGGTCTAAATCAATACGTCGTTGAAACTCGGATGGCCTTCCATACCTGGGGCCACATACAATTGCATGGGCTGCGTGTGCCTAAAATGCTTTACAATTTTGCTGTTAATAGTGGCATAAAGTGAAAATGTATTATTATTATTATTATTATTATTATTATTATTATTATAATAATAATAATAATAATAATAATAATAATAATAATAATAATAATAATAATAATAATAATAATAATAACAATATTACTACTACTACTACTACTACTAATAATAATAATAATAATAATAATAATAATAATAATAATAATAATAATAATAATAATAATAATAATGAGCACCGGTGACACAATTGAGAATCTGTATATTATGTTTTTAAAATACTTGTGCTTAAGCAAATGTACAGCACCTTGCTCTGAGAGACAAAACCAAAAGGGGGTGTGTGGTTTTTCAGAGCGGGGCGTGGAACACAATCATAGAAGGCAAGAAGTGTGGCACGGAAAACAAGTGATTCTGGAGGAGCGGATGAGAGACCGTGCTTATTGTTCACATCATTTGCAAATAGTAATGAAAATGAAAAAGACGCGTCTGTGAATTGAGGTTTTTAAAACACAGGAGTAGAAGGACTTAAGCAAAACAAAACTGCTAAAATGGAAATAAAAATGTCTAAAAAGAAGAACGCACACTTGTATAGTATATGAAGAAGCCGTGCATACAGTGCGTGATATTTCTATATATTTGGAGAAAATCGCGACACGCTTACCCTCTGTCGGCATTTGCACGACCGACGCAGTTTGAAAAGATCTTGTACATTTTACAAAACAAATTGTCCATATTTGAGAAAGACAAGGCATGTTTCCTAAGTTTTTCAGCTGGCATTTTGATCAGGATAGCGACTCATGGGATGTAGTATTTGGAGAAATAGGGTCAACCTTGGACTGTTGAAGGCACAATCCAAAGTGTCGGTATTTTTTACCATGATCATTATTTTCACTTATTTATTTTACTGTCTGACAGGATACTGCGAGACTCTGCCACGACCAATGTATGATCACCATCCCGCTACCAGCACTAGTAAAAACCACAATGGACAGAATGGCTTTGACGTGCAAAACAACATTTTGGATGGAGCAGGTTTTGCCAAAAACACGCCGAATTCACCAGTTAAGACTAACAGAACTTTGCAACGTTCTGGGGCGAAAGCGCTGCCTGGTTCAGACAAACTGCATTCTGTCCTGCAACAGATGGGAGACGTGCAAAGGCATATTTCTGATGGGGACAAGGAGCAGTTCCAAGATGCCAGCAGCAGCATATCAGTTTTCAATAGCTTTGGGAGTAGAAAGTTCCCGCAGGCGATCATCATCGGTGTGAAGAAAGGGGGTACCCGCGCGCTGCTGGAGTTTCTTAGGATTCACCCCGACGTCAGAGCTGTAGGTGCCGAGCCCCATTTCTTCGACAGGTTTTATGACAAGGGGCTGGAGTGGTACAGGTAAGGACAAAAAAAAAATTAAAAAACGCAGGATCTAACACCAACTCTTGACGTTGGAACTTAATCGGGGTCTGTAAGTTATCATGCAGAAACACATTTAAAAATACGCTCTCCATAATAGCTATATAATTAAATATACCACTATGCTGTCTAGCTTTATTATTATTATTATTATTATTATTATTATTATTATTATTATTATTATTATTATTATTATTATTATTATTAGTTATTTTGATGTTATGCTCGTAAAATATAGGCTATGCAATAATGTCGTCTTTTTACAGGGAGAAGTGGCGGCTCTCTGGTTGGCACTTACTGTACACAGGTGGTTGAGGCAAAACACACAAGAGTGTATTAAAAAATACAATTTCTGGCTGCAAATGTTAGAATGTGTGGAACATTATTAGATTGTAACACTAGTTAGAGTAACCATGCTTCAGTCATTAACCGGTTAAATGGATATTATGGTATTTGGTCTGTAACGTATTCATGAAATATTGATCATCGCATGGTTGTCATAAAATGCAACGTATCGTATTTTTTTTAAAGTATTGTAATCGTATTACTTGTTGGAGGCGTAAGACTGTTATTTAAATGCATTGAGCAAGTGCATGTTAAATACAGCGGCAGATGCGATTAATACTAGTAGGCTATAGTTAAAATATATGTAGTTGATAATGTTTAACATTTGCTTAAGTTAACTGTGCTGTAAGACATTGCGATGCTTGCTTAAGATTAATAGATAACCTATTTAATTACAGCTGTTATAGCATTAGAGCTCCATTCGTGTTACTGGGTGCTTTAAAACAAACATGCTGGGTATGTGTAAGTGCCTATTTTTTCAAGAGCAAATAATTAATGTAATCTATTATTTAACTAGTTTAATGAATACATCTGTTAGCAAAATCAGTGCATATTCATTAAAAGAGCAGACCTTAGATACAGTAGAATGCAGTTCAAAGTTTGTGTACGTCCCAGACACTAATAAACTCCTATTCCCAATATACCCCAAACCAAAAACTCGCTTATAAAACCATCAATCACTTATTCAAAACTGTACATATTGCTGTTGCTGTAGGAATATATATGACGGTGGACTGCAAAGCCTTTAAACGTGTCACTGCAAAGTAACTTGTATGTTTAATTTAAATATACAGTACAGCAGTACTATGTTAGATCAACGTTACATTATAATATGCAATGTAAACGTTCACAAAGCATATACCTCTGTGCTACACTAGTTTTATTTATTTATTTTAGAAAAAAAGCTTTGGTATTAAAAAGCTTGAAATAAATTACTCCGGATGTTGTACAAAAATACTAATAATTTAGCACAGTGGTAAATGCTTTGTGAATATGGTCCTAAAACTTCTACACTATACACAGAAAAACAGACAATTACACACAAGGGCTTATTCCAAAATAAGTAATGCCATTCAGAAGTTAATACCAGAAGGCTACAGAAGCATTTCACATGCATTTAAATACATTTTACACTTACTCTTGCTTGAGTAGATTCAAAACAAACAATACCAAGGAGTCCTGAGGCACTTCCAGTTATCTTTCCTCATACAATTATATTCATGTAGGCATGCCCAGACAACCACCACCGGGAAACGTTTAGAGGAAAAATACCTGTGCTATTAATGGATTTAATATCTCATACCCCCTACAAAAGGAGGACAGTCCAAAATCCACCCATATGGAAAGAAAATACATAAAAAAGGTGAAATATATGTATATATGTTTCACTGTTCACATGTGCATACATGTGTATATATGCCCAGCTCCAGACTGGCACAAATGGAAAATTCTGAAGTATGGATAGATCGTTCAGTAATTGAAATCATTGAATAACTGATGGGAAAAGACCTGCAAACCTGAATGACACAACCATTTAGACTATATTAATATATAGGCTATATTAATCATAGGAGGCTGTGTGGTCCAGTGGTTAAAGAAAAGGGCGAGGTCCTCAGTTCAAATCTCACCTCAGCCACTGACTCATTGTGTGACCTTGAGCAAGTCACTTAACCTCCTTGTGCTCCGTCTTTCAGGTGAGATGTTATTGTAAGTGACTCTGAAGCTGATGCATAATTCACACACCCTAGTCTTTGTAAGTTGCCTTGGATAAAGGTGTCTGCTAAATAAACAACTAGAAATAATAATAATGATGGGTATGCATGCTGCAAGTATAATGCAGATGTAGTGTATACAGTATTATGAATAACATCTTTTTGCCCTCAAGCACTATTGCAAGGATGGAGACAAACCATTCCAAGAGGTAATTTTAAGCAGTGCATATCTTTACTCGATTGACTGGTTTATTTTCTTTTTGGTCTAAACACTGTAATTAATGCCCGGAAAGATACACTGTACTTGTTTAGTGATTTTTGAATAAGTATAACTGCTGTATTAGTTGCCTTGGCTTATGTGACTGTAATGCAACATTTATTTCAAATTCAGTTTGAAAATGTTCTGATATAAACTTTATTTTAAATCATTTATAAACATTTGGGACATAAGCTGGCATTGTGTAAGGCTAAGTTTTCTATAACAGAGGGTTAGATTAGCTTCATGCTACTATCTTACTTCCATTAAAAATTTCATAAAACCACTGCATAAAACTGTTGCAGAATAGACCATCTTCATATGTGAATATACAGTTTCAAAGCTTTTAATTGCCCTAGCTGTATTTAGAATTTAGAGAAAAAAAAATCTATTGTGAAACAAGTATCTGCAAGTTCTGTAGTTCTGATTCAGCTTGCTGTTGAACTTTTCTTCTTTAGAATAAAAGCGCAATGCTGTGGTAAAACTGTTAAAACAAAAAGTCTTGGTAGTGCTAACATTTGCAAAGCATATTTATTTCTGAAGTGAATCTGCATCTGATTTCAAAATGACCACATTGCAGGTGGGGTAGGAACTTATTCGAGTTAATTTTAAAAAAACATTCCTTCTAATTACTCTGAGTTTATTAATAAAGAAAAACAGGTAAACGTAATTAGAATAAATCATACCACAGATCTGGATACTATAGCACTTTTCTATTAATTCAAGTATATTATTTGTGAACATGTATTCATGTTTTAGTGTAGTACATTCAACAGCAAGCTGTTTTGTTTTGTACGATATAAGCAAAATGTATTTTGATTAATGATTAATGATTTTGAAGGGCAAATATTGCCCTTAAGACCATTGTTTGTTTGCTGTAAACCACTGATATATTTTCCTTCAAAATGCCGGCACACTTTTCTATGCACACTTGACCTCATTTTTACTATTTATTTGAACCTGTTGATAAACCCCTACAACAAGCATGCAGTAGTAACAGGGTTAGCATTATACATTCCCTTTAAAAGAAACATTCAAATTATCTTTAAAATACAGTCAGTGCCGAGAGTATAAAGCAGTTGCATTATTCCTTCCAATTGTACTCAAGGAGGGTACTTCAACTTTATTTTTGTCCAATTAGTGTAGCAACAAGCCTGTTTATTAACACAGGTATTGAGCAAATGTCAATAGCCTTTCAAACCCCAGCAGTCCCTCTGTAAATGACTGAAAGCTCACAGCAGTTCACACTATCTCAGAGAAGGGAACGCGCAGGGCCAGAGAGGAGTCATTGATCAGCCACTCAGCAAGCTGCTCTCCTGCTTGTCAGCACAGCTCATTACAAACACTTGTCAATAAATACTAGGTGTTAGGGTCCCGGCCATTGGCAGGCTATTCAGTCCCATGCCAATAAAATCCTGTTTATTGACGTTGTGTATCTAGGGATAGTGGCAGTGGGATGTCTCTGGGGCTCTGTGACTGATGTGGGCCAATGTGGATACTTTGGACTGTAGCCTATCCGTTTCATCCTGTTCCCTGTGTCATTTTGTGTTGTTCATAAATAATAGTAGGTTTTGTGTTTACAGTGTGACAGAAAAAAAAAATGTTTAGATGACCAATCCTCCTGAATGGAGTGACACTTTGTAAACTTATTGCATTACAGAGTCAAGTTGCTAGTACTTACTTATTCCTACTTTACTTCATTCATCAGTTTGTCAGGATAGCATGTGCAAGACAAGAAATAAGGTTCATTTTAATTTAAGAGCTGCTATAAGCAGTTCTTAAATTAAAGAACTGCAAGTCTTATTTTTCCCCCTTACAGCACAAAACAGAGCAAACGTTATGCTGTGACACACCGGTTTTAATGTTGCAGATTCCCAGAGGAAAATCCTCTAACATCAAATTAGTGCTTACCATTAATTACACTGTGGAAAAGTGATGGGTGCCAAAATGTTAACAAGCATCTCATCAGGCATGAGCAAAGCGAATGCAGATGCAACATTAGCCGATTCATTCTCTGCATCGGTTTATCATTTAACTTAAAGTAGGCTGACAAATTGGGATCTCCTTTGTTTCCTTTTTTCCCACTGAGTTTATAACCCTATCGCTGCATTAGGCTGCATATGAGGTGACAGCGTGGAGTTCCTATGAAGCTAATTGCCCAATGTGGCATCAGCGCAATGAGCTCAACAAATTCTGTCGCAATTAGCTAATTTAAATGTTCCACGGTGGGGATGTTTTGCATTTTGCAGATTGTGCAAAAGAGGCTGCTTTTGTAGCACAGCTGTGTGTTTCGATTAATTACAACAGCAGGAATGTTGACTTAAGATACCGCTAATGATTCACAGCTATCTGATTAGGATATAGTGCATCACCTTTTCCACTATTATTTCATGGGGGAGGGGATTGTCATTAATTAGGTGTTAATCAGGCTATAATTAACACAGCAGCTACAGTTGTTATGAATAACATTTGCAATCCATATCAGAAAACCACACTGTTACTTGTTTAATATTATGTGTGTGTGTGTTTGTGTGTGTGTGTGTGTGTGTTCAGTTTTCATTTCTTAAACCCTTTTTTTCTCCTTTCAAAACATAGTATTTATTGAAGACAGGAGTGTGTGCTTTGACAATCTGGCCCTTATTTATTGAAGACAGGAGTGTGTGCTTTGACAGTCTGGCCCTTATTTATTGAAGACAGGAGTGTGTGCTTTGACAATCTGGCCCTTATTTATTGAAGACGGGAGTGTGTGCTTTGACAATCTGGCCCTTATTTATTGAAGACAGGAGTGTGTGCTTTGGCAATCTGGCCCTTATTTATTGAAGTCGGGAGTGTGTGCTTTGACAATCTGGCCCTTATTTATTGAAGACAGGAGTGTGTGCTTTGACAATCTGGCCCTTATTTATTGAAGACAGGAGTGTATGTTTTGACAACCTGGCCCTTATTTATTGAAGACAGGAGTGTGTGCTTTGACAATCTGGCCCTTATTTATTGAAGACAGGAGTGTGTGCTTTGACAATCTGGCCCTTATTTATTGAAGACAGGAGTGTGTGCTTTGACAATCTGGCCCTTATTTATTGAAGACAGGAGTGTATGTTTTGACAATCTGGCCCTTATTTATTGAAGACAGGAGTGTGTGCTTTGACAATCTGGCCCTTATTTATTGAAGACAGGAGTGTGTGCTTTGACAATCTGGCCCTTATTTATTGAAGACGGGAGTGTGTGCTTTGACAATCTGGCCCTTATTTATTGAAGACAGGAGTGTGTGCTTTGGCAATCTGGCCCTTATTTATTGAAGACGGGAGTGTGTGCTTTGACAATCTGGCCCTTATTTATTGAAGACAGGAGTGTGTGCTTTGGCAATCTGGCCCTTATTTTCTTATGATTGAGGATGATAATTTAAAAAAAGGCCTCGTTCTGGGAGTGATGACAAGTCATAAATGTCTGGACCTTCATGGTTAATTATGTTCTGGTTATGACCCAACTGAGCTGCAACTTAATCTCCAGTGAGTTCATTCCTTTATGAAACTCTTCAGCCAGATGGAAACTTGACAGAAGTTGGCCAAGTGACTTGACTGATGTCTCGTGTTGTAACCCAGAAAGATGCCCTGGCCCTGGGCTCTAACCACCAAGGTGCACCACCTTCTGCTGCAACAAGTCCTGGTAGTGTCTCCTTTGTGGTAAGTTACAGTGCAGTGCTTATGAATCACTCTCTTAGACACTGACTCAAAAAGCCCAGACAACATATTGTTTTTTAATAGTCTCTTCCTAATTTGCAAAAGCCCGGAATGTGTTTGGCACCGTCCCCTCACTCACAGCTCCAGAGCTGGGTGAGATTGGACTGCAGTCAAGTCATCTTGCATGATTAGCATTGTGCTCTACCTCTCTCGCTGTGGTGACTGATGTGCATGCTTTCAGCTGTGTGTGTGTCCCTTCTGCCGGCCCGCCTGCTCGCCCGCTCGCTGCTAATGCCAAACACACAGTCCACTCGGGCAGTGTCTACAAACGTACCACGAAATGTTCCTGTCAGGACAACTGAGGAAGTCAGCACCTCCAGTCACTTTTTTTTAAAGTAACAAAAACGCTTATTCACTGCCAAACATTAGATGTGTTATGACTGGAGTATAGGATATTGACCTTAAGGTTAGGGTTTCGGTGTAGGGAGAGGATTATTCATTGTTTTATTAACAATAATCAGAGTGCAGTGTCCTGACAGGAGAATTTCTTGTTACCTTTGTAAGGACAGCTCTGCTTGGAACTTCATCACAGAGCACAGATATAAAACAAAATATACAGTAGAAGACATGTGAAGTATTGTCTAAATCAACTGTGCCAGTGGGTAACAGTGCCTGTGTAAATTCCTGAACCTTCCTTTTCATATCTTGCAAATACCCCACCTTTTCAGAATGCAACATCTGCAACATCGAACAGCTTATTGTTTTATACATCACTGTTACTTTGACTTTCATTACTACAATGATTATAGTACACCAACATTGGATTTTCCTTATTAATAATAGGGTTTTTACAATATGCACATAAGGGATCAATGGTACTGTAAAAGAGAACACCTCAAAGGGGAAGTGGTTACAGTTACAATACTGTATATGTCATTTTTAGCACTTCTTTATGCCCAGCACTGGTGTAGGTGATTCAGATTAATTTGAAATTCCATTGCTTACAGCAGCTGCCAACTGTACAGCTGATGCCATCCACAAATCATTTGGAACAACCTTATAAATGAAAAGGCCCTAACATTTGGAATTGTTTTTAACGACAGTTAGTAGAGCTCGTGAGAGAGGTGTCTGCAGCACTCATTTAGCCTTACGTGTGTGTTGATAGATGCTTAGGCATTTCAAAGGGCAGTGATTAGATCAGAGCGCATTGAAAACATCTGTAATGAAACCTCCAGCAATGGCCTTGTCATCCAGGTGTTCTATTGAAGTCATGCTGGCACATTCATTATGACATGACCACATTTTCCCAAGTTTAGAGGAGTGCCGTTCATCTGCCAGTGCTGCAAATTTGAGCTGACGAGGATCTTCAAAAAGCTTGGGCTTGAAAGAAACTTCTTATCTCCAGTTTCTGTCAATGCCAAAGGTGTGCCATTATTGTGATTGCTGATGAATATGATACCATGAGCTTACCTGAACTACGTATAAGTTGGCGATATGGTACGCCAAAACAGAGAGATTAATTGTTACATTGTTTCACTCTTTATATAGCTTTTTTTGGAGCATCCCAGTGCCAGTTTAAATAAAAAATAAAATATATATTTGTTACCTGAGCGAGGCACTCGATGTGCAGTTACACTGACCGGGATTACTGTTCAGGTTCTGCTTTGAAAGGCAACTCCACTCAATCCGTCTGATTTAAGCCTCCACCCCAGAACCTGGCCTCGTGTTCCTTAATATGCTGACACGTGCTCTCGATTTTGTCAGCTGCCATCTTGGGAAGCTCACAAGCCAGGCTCCTTCCATGAACGCTAAAGGCTGCAACGCTCAAGGCTGTGTGACTGCACCTGAGGGATCTCCTCCCATAGTCCTTTAAGCACCGTCAGATAAAACTAACCTGTTTTTTTTTTCTTCAAAATGTATTTGCAAGAGAGCAGTAGTAAAATCTTTCCTTTTATGTTGGGTACATGTGGTAATGAATATTGACTCAAAGTGGCATTACTGTTCTGCATGTTGGTTATTTATAAGTTTGAATGCTGATCAAGGAAAGAGAGATGATGTAGAATGGGATTGTAAGCACAAAGTTACTCTTTACCTGCCAAGTAAGGATCCTGCTACAAGGGTAAACAAAAAATACACAATACTGTGGGAAAGTAGGAGGGGATTCTCTCTCAACATTTCAGGACCCCTAACTTAACAGAACCATTGCTGTAAATAACAGTAATTATAACCTCCCACAAAAAGAGGGTTTGAATTTCAAGCACCAGAATTCTTTTTTTGTTATTCAGGCTGTCCTAACTGTTGGAATGTGCTGGATTTTAAAGAGCTAAAAGAAAATTTACCCCTCTATTTGAGAATAGAGAGTTGGAAAACTCCAGATGTTGTCTGTAAGCTTTATAGATAAACAGGATAATAATGTTTATATTTTATACGTTTGTTTTAGGATCAATGTTTCTCAGCCTCTTTCAAAAAGTTGGCTTACCACTTAATTTAAAAACAAATTAATAATAATAGTTTGTATCTGCTAAAAGTCTTGTTAGGGTGAGGTAGCACAGCAGGCATATTCATGTACCAATCTAGTGCATGTCACCAATTTGGTGTTCCATAGTGGGTCCGGATTAAGATTTGCTCTCACAGCTACAAGGAAAAGTTTTCTTTGCATCAAACCCTGTTGTAAACCTATTAATCAACAAGTACGTTTGTGTTCCAGGTTTGTAAATGTCAGAGATATAACCTTAGTGAGATGCTACTGTAGTGCTCAAAAACCCACAATAGCCAACTGGCAGCGGCAAGTGGAGTGGTACAAAATTGCTGCCAGATTGATGGTGAACCCTGCACAGGGAGATAGAGAGGGGTGACTGTGTCATAGCTTTGCATGCCACAAAGTCATTCTGGAAAGGGCAGAGCTGTGTTTAATAGTGTATCATCAGAGCTATTACAATAGCAGACCTGTAATCATGCAGCGCTGAGGTCATGTTAAATGCTTTCCAAACTCCGGTAGGATAAAAGCTATCAGGCTCACAGCAGCACAAGGTTTCCTCGGCTTCTAATTTGGAAGAGAGGAGTCAGGGGCTAACAAAGGGTTCCTATGCGTGATATCTCTGCCCAGAAGCTGGGCTGCTGATCCGACTGTGCTGCTGCTGCTGGTAATTACAGTGCAGTTACTTCAGAGTGTATGTAATTACTGGGGTCTGGGAAAGCTGCAAAAACCTACAGAAATTTAAACACAGCTTACATGCTGGAACACAAATGAGAAAGAGTCATCTGCATGCACTCTGCATTTCAGTGTTATTATTATTATTATTATTTGTTTATTTAGCAGACGCATTTATCCAAGGCGACTTACAGAGACTAGGGTGTGTGAACTATGCATCAGCTGCAGAGTCACTTACAACTACGTCTTACCCGAAAGACGGAGCACAAGGAGGTTAAGTGACTTGCTCAGGGTCACACAATGAGTCAGTGGGATTTGAACCGGGGACCTCCTGGTTACAAGCCCTTTTCTTTAACCACTGGACCACACAGCCTCCTATACTACTGGACCAACAGTCTCAGTGTTGCTGTTGTTCTTTCAACGATGAGCTGCTCCCTTGGGAGTGGATTCAGTTGCTTAAATTAGTAATTATTGTTCTTGTGGTTTTTGGCAGAGCTCTAGAGGAATGAGAAAGGCCACTGACCATTTTAAATGCAGCAGGCAAACTGTTCACAATGGGATATATTGGTGGAGATGTGACCTGATGAACATACCACAAAAGTACCAACATACTTACAGTGATGCCAGACAGCGTCCCCATTTCATCATAGCTATCAGCTGGGCTTGGATGGACAGCTCACTCAAAATCACAGAAACACAGGCCCATATAATTTTGCCTTGTGGTCACAGACCTATAATTTCCACCTTACTTACAAAGGAAAATACCAACCCACCCATTGACATGCATTCATTACCATTTATGGTCCCCCTGGTGGGAATGCATATTCGCATCGACAGAGATTTAGTAGAGGTATACATACAGTCAGTAGAGGTGTACATACATGTGTGTCACACATATATTGAGAGACCTGCTTATCCAGCTGTGAGGAAACTTGGTTAGGAGGACATTGTTCAGCACAATTTTTAGTATCAGGATCCAGGCATGTGTGGGCCAAAACAGAGATGGTTTCAACCCACTCACCACACTACGCATGTGTGTTAACTTTACATAGCTCATGGTGATCTACGTTTTAATATATGCAATGTATTTTGCTTTTGAAATGTATTTGAAATGAATTAGATACATTTGCTATCCCAATGTCTCTTTAGACATTGCCATGTCCCTTTAAAATGTACTTTATCTACCGTACTGTCGGTTCGGTTTTAAGCACTGATAAAAATGCCAGTGAACACAGCTCATACGCAGACTGTGATGAAGTGCAAACCTGTGTGGCAGTGCAGTAGCTGCATTATAACTGCTTCTCGTGTATGAGTGTGTTTTGTGTTTAATGATTTCATTATTTGATTTCATTAACTTTTTGTTTTACACAAATTGCTGATTTTGTTGAAGGGCGTATGCCCCTCGCTTCTGGCACTCCTTTGTATTTTAAGCAGGGGGAGCGTTTTGGGTGCTCATTAAAGATGAAAAGCTTATTAAAGCTCAGGCATCCTCTCAGAGACGGGCAGAGTGGAGGACGTTAATGGCTGTCAGGGCTGTGGAGAGGAAAGAGCTCTTCAGGAGAAGCCATTGCACAAAGCCGAGATTCAAGTGTCCTCTCCTCCACAAGCGCCTTTAGGCCAAAACAAAGACGGTTTCAACCCACTCACCACACTACTCGTGTACAAGACATGGCTGGTGAATTTTAACAGTGCCGTTACATTAGCCTAAGGGTAGAACACTGTGGTGATGAAGAACTGCTTTTTAAAGACTTAATTGTCAGGCTTTGGAGCGAATCCAGGACAGGTGCGGTCCCTCAGGTCAGGATCTCTGGGGCACGTTGGTGGAGAACTCTCTTCCATCCTGACCTGTACTGTACGTGCTATCACTTCCACACCATGAACCCTCAATTCAAAAGCAGGAAGACTACCTTCACGACCACACTGCTAGATTCTTCAGTTTTGTCTCTGCCAGTAGGTGCTGCTGTTGAGTAAAAGTGTTTCTGAGGGAGTCCCTCCGAAATACACACAATGGGGAAGAGATAATTTGCCATAGCTTTAACTCAAAATACAATTCAGCACTGTTTGATTAAAAAGCTCCCTCTTCTTCTTTGCCATGGTTTGAATTGGTTCATAGATGCTGATTGTGCACAGCTGGATTGCAGCTCAAGCAAAAGCCAGATATTTATGCAGGAATACTTTTTCAGAGAGCGCCCATCCCTGGGATGTAACTGAAAACAGAGAAAGAAAACCACAAACATCATCAAAATCCCCAGTTGTAATTTTATCTGACCTTTTTTTTTTTTAACCAGCCTTCGACTATAAACAGGGGAACACATGGAAACGTTTTAGCACTGATAATTTTAGCAGAGAAAACTACCAGTCTCTCTCTCTCCCTCTCTCCTTTTTTACCTCTTTTCTCACTGTCTCTGTATCCTTACTGCCTGCAACTCACCGTCTCTGGGACTGAAAAGTTAATTCCGGCTGGCACAAGAGATGTTTATTTGGAAATGCCTGTGGCCACCCCAGTTTCCTCTGAGGTATTGCTCAGTACAAATTTGAAAATTGGCTAAACAGCTTTAAGACATGCTGGCATCAATTGGGGGTTCTTTGCCTGGCTCAGGGTTATGTAACCGGAGACAGATGTGGTTCTGCCTCGGGCTTGAAACAGCGGACCATCTTCTGTGCATTTTTTGGGGGGGGGGGGGGGGGGGCGGAAGGTTAGATTATTTTTGGGATGCCAAATACTTGAGGCGATGTGAAATGTATATGTTATGCATCTGGCATGAGTGTCAGAATGCAAATTGTTTTGTGTCCTGCACAAAACTGGCAATTTGAAACCAATTTTCTGTCCATGTATGCACAAGGGTCAAAGTTTATTCTTTATTCTTTTTTCTACACTATACATTCCAGCATTATATTTTTCAGGATTCTGTTTTATATTATCTGAACATGCCAATGTTATTTCTGAGGTTGGTATGTAGCTATAAACTCTTAGAGCTTTGAAGGTATCAGTTACGAGACTAACTTTAAAGGGGAGTGTCATAGTTATCAAAGTTTCCTTAGTTTCTTCAGCTGGTGAGCAGGGAATTTTGGCTGTGAGATTCTTTTAATTTTCTTTTAATTGGCACTTATTCTCCTAGTGACTTTTCAACTGTTTTTGATTGACTAGACACACCATATGGTGCTGATCTCCTGTGTATTAGTAGCAGATTTTTTATTTATTTTTGGTAATATCTTAAAGTAATTTAGAAAATGTTACAAATCACAAGGATGTTAAAAAGAAGTAGAAATATTTTACTGCCTTTCTCAAGGATACCTTACATATTGTTACATGTCCTGACAGATACAGGTCAGCGATACACAATACACATCTAACCTTTGTAATATGGTCAGCAAGACTGTGTGTGTGTGTGAGAGAGAGAGAGAGAGAGAGAGATAGAGCAATGATAATGCTGCTAAGTGATGTCTAAGTTCCATTTCTCCATGTAAAGTCACTGATTTCAGGGTGTCAAAAGGCCGTACACTTGTTCCAGTTCAGTGTCAGGTCAAAGGGCAGGAGATATTCATTCTCTTGCTCCTCACAGGTGCTGGTTGGCTTTCTCAGAAGAGAAAGAAAGAAAGCCCAAGGGCTAACGCTGCCCCCTTCTCCTCTCCACACACTTTAACACATCCCCGTGTTAGATTCCCTCTCCGTGCCAAAGGCAACACAGCTGACAGGGAGATCCTCGGCTGGAATTCCTTCGGCTGTTCGGGCTCACACCTGCAACCAGGAGATAAAAACACGGCACAACCTAAAATTAATTGATTTTAATTGAGGCGATTTTACGAATGTTTTTCGACAAACGTTTTTTCCTTGCCCGCTTGCCAGAGGGACGACTGGCTGGCTATGTGGGGCATCACATCCCCCATATTTACAATCCCTAGATCACTGGGATATCCCCCTATTATGTTAATCTTTCCCCACTCTCTGTATCTCGCTGTGGCTGGGCTGCTTTTAATGACCTCATATGGAAAAGGTATAAAGCCTCATATCAGATCTGGAGATGGTTGCTTTTAACTAACAAATGCATTGAATTAATAGATATGGATCATGCTAGTTTGGACGGTCTCCCTAATAGCAATACTAGCAACGTCCCTTCCTTGATTTCCACAGGCCCTCCTGATTAAAGGAGATGGGAGCACCAGTTCCTTTCACTGTCAACACCAGAAGGAAGTTCACTATTAAACTCTCATTGTGAGTGCGTTCCAATGGCTTTGTCTTGTATTTATTGTAATGACACTGTTACTGCATAGTGCTGCTGCTTCTGAGACTTCTTGGCTTGGGTCACCACTGCCAGTGAGATCCTGTTCTCAGTGGTTTCATCTGACTAGATAAAGGAATTGATTAATGGATTAAATATCCAAGGCTGGATTTTTCCATCAGGGCTTTCTTGTGTTGGGTGATGGTTGGTGTTCATCTGCAGTTAGACTATTGGATTGTTCAAGGAACTTGCTTGTGCTCCAGTACTGATAGTCCCAACAAACCTCTTGATAGATGGCAATGCATTTTTAGGATTAGTGCAGTAACAGAGGGGTGTGGTAAAGCAGGGACACACTAACCACGCGTGCTGAAGTCACAGGAGACTAGTCACAGGAGAGGTTAAAACTGTGAAAAGAGGGCTGTAACTGGCTGTAATTTTAATAGTAGGCTACATAGAGAGCAGTGCCAATGTCAAATTTAAAAAAAAAAAAAAAACGCTTTACCATTCCCGTCTTCATGATCTGTCAGTCATGAGCTGCGAATTAGTGTATGGCAGCTCAGTATTAAAGTCAGAGAAAGATTCACATGCTGTTTTTTTGTACTTGTTCTATTGATTTAACCTGATAAACACACCTCACAAGATTAGGGGGTCTGGGAATAACATTTGAGTTCTTGCCTTGGACACTGGCTGCCTTCACTGTATATATTAACCATCCCAGTAAAAACTCATTCATAATATTATCTTTAAGGCTCTTATATATAGTTGTATGCTATACTTAATCTTGGCATTGATGTTGGCTCTGTTTGATAAAAAAAAAACAAGGGTATGCATTTGAGCTGAGGTTTGCAGATCTCATGAATCAATTCCAAGTCCCTGTTGATAATTGCATTTAAAATATAGGAGAACAGAGGGTCAGCTCACTAAAACATAGTGATGGCCTATATCAGCATTGCTGCAATTGTAAATGTATTTTATTGAAGAGCCACCTGTAGATCCTATACTTGAAAAGGGCACCCATGGCTCACCCTCGCCCCTTCCGAATCTGGACGGGACCCGCTAGGTTTGAGAGTTAAGCGAGGCTACCACAGAGATCAGCACTTCCTTCTTAGCCTTTATCCCCTGCATTCTGACACTCCAACCTTGAGGGTGAGAGCATGTTATGAGGCAGTTTTGATCCCATTTGGGTGATGCCACTTTCCACTGCCAGGGCCGATTCTGTCGTATTAAGGGCAGTAAAATCATCAGGGCAGGAATAAACATTAGAGTGCGGTGCTAAAATCTCTAGCAGGTAAGACAGGCACCCCGTTTTGTATTTATGGCCAAGTGTCAACGCCAGCTAGCTCATGCTTTCATCTCCTCTTGACAAGAGGCAGATGGTGACTCTGGATCTGGCTTGAGTTACATTACTCTTGAAAGATTCACTATCACCTTAACATTTTAGAGTTCCTGTCATTCTGATTAAAGGAAATAAATAGTCACCCTGGCCGAGAACAATGTAGGACCTGGTTCATACCCAATGAGCCCTTGTGGTCTCGATACAGCTCTGAATGAGCCTAGATCCACATTACAAAACCAGCATCACTGAAATCCATATGAGAACAACAGTAGCTGCAGAGGAGTGCTGTCCAAGGATTCAAATCACATTCCTTAACCCTTATATCTTTTAGTTATTTGTTAGTATTTCATACTCTAGTTTGGCATTTGCAGACATTTAGAAGAAAACACTACAGATAAAAAGTGAGCTGCAGTTCAAACTCACTTCAATGGTCCAGAGGTGTCCAATCCTGGTCTTGGAGGGCCGGTGCCCCTTCTGGTTTTTGCTCCAACTGTACCCTAAATTAATTAATTGGACCAATTAAGCTTCTAATAAGCACTTAATTGGTCCAAATAAGTAATTTAGGGTGCAGTTGGAACAAAACCCAGGAGGGACACCGGCCCTCCAGGACCAGGATTGGACACCCCTAGGATGCATTCGGACCATGTGACTTACAGCAAAAGTACCAGGATGCATCTGTGACATTATTTTGGAAATATTTGCATATCGTGAATTGACAGAAAAGATTCTCAGCATGATAAAAGGGCACCTGTAATAATGTTGATATAGCATAAGGTCAGAATTGCTGATTTTAAAGATTTGGTTAGCTCTTTTTTAAAGATTACTTGCTGTATATGGGAAGAAAATGTAGTGTCATCCTGTGCAAAATGTCCTATTGGGTGAAACAGTAGTTTATTTGTTCTGGGAAACTACTAAAATGTGTGTTTACCCTTTGTTACCACTATGAGTGCCTTTATAAACAGACCATTCATTTTTCATAAAGCGGTGTTTGTGAAGGTGCCACATTTTTTAAATGAGGAACAAACAAACATACAAACAAGCAGATATTATTTGGTATTTTACTGAAATGTGAGATACGGAGAAGCAAGTCAGAAGAGAGGCATACCAGTTGATGAGAGCCACTTCAAAGAAGCACAGCATGAAACCCTAGAAACCACATTTAGAACAAACAATTGTTCAAAAAAGGAAGAAAAAAAGTCAGTGTCCTATATGGAAAACTCTTTCATGGTGAAAAGCACAGAACTTCATCTCTAGAAATTAATTAAAAACGTATATATGTGGGGAAACAAACAAAGTCTTCTTTCTTCTGATTTTCCTACTGCTGAACCTCAGGGAGAAGGGGGGGGGGGGGGTCCACATGGCTTTTTATGTGTGTCATTTATTTATATGAATGATTTCGACATGTCGGTCATTTGAGATGCAAGCGTCATTTTCACAGGGAGCACAGCCAATGTAAACCTTTGCCCACTTGTTTAAAAAAAGCAACTGCTTTCAGAACTGGTCAAGAGAACTTTATAGTTCTGATTTACCTACACTGTATTTCATTCAGAATCGTCGTGGATTACTAACAACGTCTAGTATCATCTACATTCAAGAATCGAATCAGGCACTTGGGGTTATCCCATTCACAAAGTAGCATTTTATTCCTTGGAAAACTATACAGTATTACACATTAGTTTTATTTCCTCCATTCCCTCTCATTGCTGGTTTATTCTAGCACATTTCAGTGGTGCCACTTGGCAAAATAAATTTAAAGTCTGACCAGGAATTAATCAGAGCTTTATCAGAGACGTATTGGTAAAAATCTGAGGTTAAGCCCTGCTATTTCAGGAGCCTGACCTTGCAGATGAAAAAACAAAATATAGTATATGTATTTCAATGAAAGCTTCAATTTGTGCACCATCTGATCAAATGATAGTGAGCTTGCTGCCTCTTTCAAGATGAAAAAAAAAAAAAAAAAATCCTAATGAAAAGTGAAATAATTCATGTCTCCCGGGCACATACACCAAGTGTGTCTGTGTTCCTGCTGGTTTTCTAAGAAAAAATCAAACAGAATAACATTTGCAAACGGAGTTCTGGTCCAGCGCTAAAGGGAGACCCCCCCCCCCCCCCCCTTCAAAAATAAATAAATAAATTAAACATACTATACAAGATGACTGAAGAATTGTGTTTCCTCAGAACATAAAAAGTCAAATATTGGATGAGACAATGTTACTTGTTGCTTCTAGTTTAAAAGCCTCCAGTTTTTCCTATTCAAAGATGAATAGGCAACCGATGCTGATTTGGTCCTTTATGTAAGTAAGTTGTGATGATCCCAGTCCCACTGGTACCTGAATACCTATTGTGCTGCTATAGCCAGTCCATTGTGTATCTATAGCGCCTTACTGGAGTGCTTTTATTTGGATTTCTTTCAGGCTTTAGCAGTAGATCGCTTGGGATGGATTTGTGGTGCAGCAAAAAGCTGTGAAACAGAACAAGGGAGAACTAAATTCTATCGTAAAGCAAAATACTTTTTTGAGGTGATTTTTATTTTTTATTATTTTTAATTACCCTATAAATTGTAGGTTTATGGGCTGTTCAAAAAAGTCCCTATCAAAGCATTGGTATTCAGCAATCATCTTTTGACAGATCATCAATTCCCTGACCTTTAAACCTTGACATGAGAGGACCTCTCTAATCAGATTGCAATTCAAAAAATAAAATAAATCTTTACTGCAGTTGAATCCTTCTCATCTTAGAGCAAGGTCCCTCTCATGTATACTGACGCAGCTGTGTAGCCTAACCAGCGCACTAATGCACTAGTTTATAGACTCAAGATCGTACATGTTCAGACAGTTTCATTTAGTGAAACTGTTCAATGATGATTTCATGGACTCAATTCGCAAACAGGACCTGGCTTTACAGTTAGTCTTCTATTTGATGTTTTTGTAAATTTACAGTACTGTAGGCGATCCCAGTCCTGCAGAGGTGTAAATATTGATAGATTTTTTTTTCTTTTGTTAACCTTGAGTTTTTGTTTTAATCAAAATAAACCGCGGTGCTTGTTTCCGCTCTCCTGTCATCATTACATGTGCCATCTCCGTGCTATCTTTACGCCGGCAGTCAGAACACAATACCGTTGAACAGAGCCCAGTGTGAAAGGGTCCTGAGGCCAGTGCAATGACTTCATGCATCAGGTTCTACATTCCATCCAGCACCAGAGGCATACGGGGCTTGGGAATGCATTGCTATATGGGGAAGCAGAACTAATGGACTTGTTTACTGGAGGTCATCCAATAAAATGGATGTTCTGTCTCGCTGTTTCATGTTGCTTGCTACCTTAGCCCACAGTCTGACACATTGGCTGCCTGAGCTGAAGAAGAATAATTCTTAAGTAAATATCATATAACACAGAGCTCTGGAATAGCTACTATACTGTAGATACAGCTTTTGACAAAGCTTTTTTTAAATGTTTTTTTTTAATAGAATTTTTTAATTCCATGCATAAGCTCATGTTGATTATTTTTTAGGTGTCGGCCCTAAGACTAAGCCTCTAAGGCTGTTAACTCACTGCTGTGTGAGCCATTGTAATTCATGCAAGATTTGATAGGGAAGTATTTTATAACAGTTTGTTTGAGTGATTGAAAACCATAGGCTTATGAAATGAAAAATTGCAAAGGACTAAAAGCCAGGAAAGGAGATCTTGGGTTCACACTGGGTTCTCACTCTGTGACCTCGAAGGGAAGCCCTTGTTCAGCAGTTCCTGTGTAAAAAGATTAATCGATATGCTGAAAATGTCAATAAATAAATTGAACATGGAGTGAGAAGAGAAAACGACACATGGATCTCAAAATGATTAATTTTTTTTTTTCTTCAGGTTTTTCTATAATAAAAAAAATCGACCCTTTGTGCTAGGACTATTGATTGTGCTTCGTTAATTTATCTCTGGGTGCCTAACATTAAAGAATTGATTGACGCTTAAAACCTTTGATGGGAGTCATAACTCATTTCAGCAGGCCTTCGTCTTCTAAGCTTTCCAACAAATGAATACGTATAACTGGGATGCACACCAGTGGCATCTGATTCTAAGTAACAGTTATGTCTTATAATATATTTTTTATAGAACTTTGATTTGATTGAGTAGCACAGCCAGTTACTTATTGTTTGAACAGTTATGTGGCATACAGTTTTTGCATTGTTTAAGGGCTCATTGTTATTATTAAAATCTATATATAAATCTAAATTAACATTATATATATATATATATATATATATATATATATATATATATATATATATATATATAAATATATATATATATATATATATATATAAAACGTTAATTTATGTAAACATAGACCACTCTCTACATTTTAATGTTGCCCATCAACTCTTAAAATCTTTTCCAGCCCATTTCAGTAATACATGGATATCAACATCTACAGGAGTGTGTCTAGATATTGTAATTGAAGCATATATGATATTAAATGCTACAGGTTATGATAGAGAAGGTTAAATATTGTATTAGACCACCAGACATGGAGTCTTGTAACCTGGAAAGTGGTTCTTAAATGATAAATACATTTGAATTGTTGTTGGTATGGCTGCAAGATCCACTACTATATAACTGTAACAATTTACAGTTATTTGCTATGTACAATGACAGTCCATACCAGCTGAATTCTGTATTGTATTGTATCTATGTGAGCTGGACTGTTGCCACTCAACTGCCTGATACAAACCTTCTAGCTATGAACTATTTGCGGTGGGATAGGTAATTCATTCTTCAAATGTCTGGGAAGGATGTCAGCTTACTACAATTAACTTGCAGGTAGGTTGGTCAGGGAAGACAGAGGATGATTGATTCTCATTTTATTAATGTAAGGCGCTCGCTGGAGTGAGGCTTTAGGGAATGGGATTGGAATTATTATTGATAGGTTTTGGCTTGTCATGCCCCAAGGGTGGCCCACTGATGGCCCAATGAGTCTAACAGTGTTTGATTTCTGTCACTGTGATGGGTTGATACAGTCATACACTTCTAGTAAGAGTCTGAATTTGAAGTGACCTGAGTGCACAGATTCAAGGTCTCTGTTATACAAACAAGGAACATGTTCACCACTTTGCTGGCAGACGAGGCCCTACTCTTCCCAGTGCCAACACTGGGTTATTTATTAATTGACTTTTCTGTTCAGCTTTTACTTTATATTAATCCTATCAATGTTTAAAAGATTTGTTGAAACCAGTTATAAATACTTACCCAATTGCCTCATCACACCTACAGGGGTCAAACAGATCTGCATCAGAAATGCTTCACCTGATCCAACTCAGCACAAGTGTATGAGCTTGTTTATCTGTCATTAAATTCTGATTGCAAGCCAGGATTTCCTCGAATTGAGTTTACCTGCTTATACAAAGATACAGAAATAAGTACACATTTATTAGCGCATAATCCTACATTCCTGGATGTAGAGAAAGACCAGGAATTTTTTGGAACTTTGTATATTGTATTTGTGTGAATACCTCCAGGTTGCTCTGAACTGCTTTGTTTGCAGTCTGGAGTGGAGTCCAGTTGAGAGGGTGCACAGAAAAAGAACCTAGAAGGCCGTCATTGATTGGAGCCCAGTGCTGACCTGCCTGGACACCTGTCGTCCTGTCCATGACAGGGAGCCTGACACTGCAACACCAATGCAGGGTCACTAAGACAGCACTTTTAACATCTCCCTTTATGTATTAGTAAGAGCTTCTCTGGAGGGCTCATTCTCATCCTCTAGTGCTCCCAGCGGGTGAAAGTATTTCTTACTGCCCAAGAACCCAGAGCAACTTTCTATTTTCAGTCTCAAAGCCTATCAATTCCTTCACAGGCCAATACGAAAATTGCCCTGCGTAGCATAGCAGTTTGAACCATTCCAGTCTCTATTATAAACCAGTTACCGACAGGTTTATGATCCCCTGTGTGCTGTATGTCTATAAAATCCTTTACCAGAATTTTTTATGAAAGACCCTGCAATACTTCCTGAACTAAACTCCTACTTCATTTTTTTGGCCACTTTTTTACTTTCTGCAAGGCTCACAGTAAAGGCAGATGATTGCATGGAAAAATGAAGTTGCTGATTTGTTGAGCTAATCCTCTAATTCCTCTCAAGGGGTGCTGAGATTAGGAGCCCTGTCTGTTTGTATTATCAGGGAGTCTGCAGAGTCAGAGGGAAGTGGACAGGGCACACTGCTCGTCTGGGGACTATTTGTTTTTGTGTCAGCAGATGCATTAACCAGTCATGATCAGTCAATAGTGACTATCAGAGGTAGCTCTTAACCGATGCCTGCGTCTGATTAGAAAGTTCTTAAATCATATCACTTTCATCTAACCTACCCTGGGGCAAATAATATACCTTTAATTTTTTCAAAGAAATAAAAAAAATACATATCTCCTACACTTCTAAAAACATGATTATACATCACATTCAGGGGCACACCTTCTCTTCTTTACAAAGCTCTAGTGACATGATTTGCAAAGTAACACTTTGACTTCTGTTTTATTTCGGTAAGGCACCACATTGATGCCAGTTTGCACGGAACTCTTGTGTGTGATCCCTTGATATCATGCCAGAATGCAGTGCTCCATTCCATTTATTTGATTCTCCCTTTGCGGTGAAAACGTGGAATTTAAAATGTATTTGCCACATGTTGCTGCATTATTGAAAACCACAGAGTCCGGGAATGGTAGTTGAGCACAGTTAGTGAGGACTGGCAGAGACCACAAGAAATGTCACATTATACAAGCAGTGGAAGCGCTTTGGAAGAGCTGCAGTAATGCTATGCCAGTGTAGTGAATCTATATGAGTATGGGTGACTGCCAAGACTCATCTGGTAACAATTGTAATGCTGCAAATGGTGCATTTTGGTGCATTCCACGAAAAAGAAATGTGTACTATAAGTTTTAAATGGATTTTCTCCACTACCAGTACCTCTCCACTATAGATGCAGCTATTCATTTTCGATAACGGTTAATAACGAATAGTAATCACTGTCCATGACGTGATTTTGAAGTCTATTGATACAGAGTGGATATGTCAGCTGAGAGAGGTAAGCAACAAGTGTCTACTTTCTCCATGGTTCCCTATGGGCAGCTAGAACAAACTCAAGGCTAATAGGCTAAAACCTTTAAATTAATCTCTACTGGGTTTCACATTTAAAGTATAGAAGGGGGCTGTTTTCTGGTTTTGTTGTTGTTGTTGTTAAATATGCATGGGGAGCATTCACTCCAGGCAGCTCATATCCTTGTTACATAGTTTATTAGCATATTCGAGGGTCTTTTAAAAGCCAATTACCTCACAGGCTGGCCTTGTACTTTTTCTTTTTCCCCGATAACGTTAATTTGCATCCCTGCATATGAAAAATAAAACAAAGGAAGCGACAATATGGATCTGGCCAGCATCCAGGTCTCCAGCTATGTTTTTAAGTGTCTCAGGGCAAAATGTTGAATTCTGTGCAAAGAAGAGAGAAAAAAAAGAGGGTGAAAAAAAGGAAAAAGAATAAAGCAATTAGAAAGAGAAGATTTCCTGGTGCCAAAAGAAACGTAATTGATCTCTGGTAAATCATTTAGCCCCTAACTGAATTCCTTTTTTTTTTTTCCTCTCTTTTTAACAGATGCCAAACAGATAAAATTCAGTGGTCACTTCAATGAGGGCATAATTGAATTTAGTTTTTGTGAAAATGTTTTATTGAGGCAGTAAAAAAGAAATGTCGTTCTGACCGCTGGGTTGTGGGGTTATTAGTGGGCTCTTTGATGGGTGCCAGAGTCAATGTCTGGTTTTAATCCAACAAAGATGCCATACATGAACTGCAGCATTGAGCAAAGGGCAGGGGGTCCATCTCCACCCAATCAGAACCCAGGCATAACCCCTTCTCTGCCAGCAATGGATCAGCTGGAGCAGGTGTAGTGAGGCTTTCTCACAGTCAAAGAAAAATTGTAATAATAAAATATATATATTATTAATAATCTACAATAATCCCCGTTGTCCTCTTTTAGAAATTGATCATGGAAAAAAGCCAACGAAAATTGACCTTGTATGTGTTTCAGGTTTGTCCAGTTATCTGCTGTATACAATCCTAGGAGACTGCAGGAGATTGGAAAAAAAATGATCTTCCTGGTGTGATGAACCAGGAGATAATTTCATGGCACTTATCATAGACTGCTTCAGGAGTCTGCTTGCTAGACAAGGCTGATTTTCCCATGTGATAAGTACAGAGGGTAATTAGGGAGTCCGGGTCTATACAGAAGGATCTCTCTCTGTCCCAATGCCTGACCCCTTTCATTCAAGCCCTTATAGGGCTTAGCATTATCCATGGAGAGTTAGTTTAAAGTGTGGATGTTTTTACATGCCATTCTCACACAAATCTAGATGATTGTCATTGTTTGTGGAAAGTTACAGTATCTAAAGCCGTTTCTGGTCGTATCTATTTTTTTTCTCCCTTAAATAAGATATGCTGTGTTGTAGAACATATCCATCAAACCTATTTCATATAATTATATATTTATGTTTGAATATAAATCAAATATATTAAAAAGTATAATGATACAAGTTCACAAGTGCTGAAACCTTATAGAGTAATACGACTCTTTTTAAAAAAAATTATCTGTAAGGAAAAAAAAAAACGTTCCTATTCCCATTTGCTATCAGTCTGTAACGTTTCAGGAATACAAAATTAACCAGTAAACTGACGTTCATAGTTTTATGAATGTGGGCATGGTGTATGCTCCAATGTAAAAGTAATAACTTCTCAGGCTGACCTTACAGAGAAAGACCAATTGAGTAATACAAGATCCCAGCATAATTCCTGCAGCAATATTACTGAAATGCTTTCGTAATCAAAAAAAACTACTGGTCCTTCTTTGGAAAATCTAAAAGATTCCCTTTTCTAAAGTGCTTTGATTCATGTTTTACTGCACACGATTTCATCATTCACAGATGTTTAACCTTCTTAACTGGCTACCACCACTCTGCTGAGCCCAAGGAGACAAAGTTGCTTTCCTTCCCAGACTGTTTCTCAAGAGTTTATAGGGTGGACTAAAAAACGCTATTATAAATCAAACAAATTAACATTTACAATTCTCAAGTTATGGTTTTACCTTACGGGCTGTGAATCAAGTGCTTTCAGAGAGGTGAACAATCAGTGATAAGGAATTAACTGAATTTAACAATGGCTACGGTATATTTACTGTAGCTTCAAATGTTCCAAACATGAGCATGGCAAATAGTCCCAAGTTAGTTCAGCACTTGTTCTAATTGAGACAGACTTTACATTCAGTTTACATTCCGGGCTAGGAACAGGCTTTACTGGTTCTCCCTAATGTTGTTCTTAGTAATATTCAGCCTCACAAAACTGTAACTTTTGCTTTATTTAACTACTGATTATTTATTTCTTTTGTAGTTATTACATACGCTACCCTTAAAGAAAATGTAGAAAAATAAATCCTGAAATTGTAAACAGGACGTTAGCAGCGTGCCTTACATTTTAAAATTAAACAATTCATGCATTCAGTAATTCATGGTATGCCAGCAATAGATTGTGCATGTGAAGCCTCTTTACTAATGCACAGGCCTTAATATTTCATGACTTCATGTGTAAGTCAGATAATGAAGGGAGCACTGCACTCAGATTCATTAGACTGGCACATCCTAAAAACATTAACATGCAGATAAGTGCATTGAAGTCACATGTTAATGTTTTACAGCCTCATTCTTCTTTGTCTGCTCTAGTTTATTTTGTCTGTATCCTACAGTCGTATAAAACTTTGGGCTTTGTGTCCCAATAGATGTGATGTGACTCTTGAACCAGACCTTGGGGTTTTTTTCCCCTTCCTTTGGTAAACTGATAAGCAATTAGGCTGTTTCATTGAAAGTGGACAATTTACTCATCCCTTAGCTTCAGCGTTAATCGGAGCTATTATCTCCTTTGCCCTGGGGCTCACCGTAAAACACAAGAGTCTCCATAGAAGGTGAATAGTATTTGGTTACAGGTTTCCAGTTAAAAGTCACCATATTTTTTCTGTCTGTGAATGCTAAAGTTAGAACATACAGTAAAAACAATTAAGGTCTCATTTCAATTTCTTATTTTGCAATACAGTATATAGACTTCTAAAGGCATGA
The DNA here is from genome assembly GCF_902713425.1 of Acipenser ruthenus. Taxonomy (NCBI): domain Eukaryota; kingdom Metazoa; phylum Chordata; class Actinopteri; order Acipenseriformes; family Acipenseridae; genus Acipenser; species Acipenser ruthenus. Next base: position 4,909,424 of record NC_081201.1, on the reverse strand, counting down.
TTCTGCATCGCCCCAAACTCAGGACTGACCATTTTCAGGTTTGACACGTCTCCCCCAGTAAAACCTGCCACAGGGGCATGCAGATGTCAGCTTTATCTCAGCTTTGACATGGAAGTGACTTTGATCGCTGCACTTTTGGATTGAAGAGCCTTTGGCACAGAACAGCGAGAGTGCTCCTTTCCTTGTCCTCAGTATTCCATTCTCAGGGAGGTCACAATGGTATCCAGTGTCAGTGTTAATGAGATGTTGTGGTTGTCTCATTATCTGTCAGATCTCTCTGTGTTCATTATACTAGTGCTGTATTTATTTTTAATCATACATCTCAAAATTCTGCACTGCTGGTATCCTGGGGGATTTAGTTACTGGACTACTGGATGTATGACATTAATCTAAAATAATTTGAATAGTGTTTTAGCTTTCTTACCCCTTTGTTAAAATGACAAAACTTTTATTTAAGTTTTGGATTTAAACAAAATATAAAGTTAAACAAATGCATGCACAAGCGTTTTATTAAAGCATAGGGAGGCAAGGTTAAAAAAAAAAAATGCTGAAGCATTTTGACTTGGTGGTATGAGTGTGCTTCTTTACCCCAGTAAGGTGGATAAATGTAACATGATACCATTTTAAATTCACTAAATGTAATGTATCAGAATGCTGTCTTTTGGGAATTCTAAAATGACAGGCTATTTGATATTTGTGATAGCTGTATATCAAACATTTCCATTAATAGGAGCATGTAGTTAAAGCATTTACTTAAATCTGTAATTTGACCCTAATTTTTTGAAAGAGGAAAACGCTATGTTAAGGCAACAGACAACTTGTGAGACCTGGAATTGTGTGACATACTATAGCTGTTCGGTTCTAGTTCCTCTACAACAGGTGTTTTTCTTCTTTGAACAAAATTGGAGATAATTACAGAATTAAAAACTCTGAACATCTGGCTCCTTTTGCTTTATTCAATTCACAGTACTAAGGCTTTCGCTTTATTAACCTTCCTGAACTAATCAGGCTCGTTGTTATAAAAAGGCCCATGCATGTGCATACTAATGATAAGAAGAACAACAATGTGAAAAAAAAAAAAAAATTATCTGGCCTATAAAATGATTCTGATTTGAGAATATTTCAGATTCAAAAGAAAATGGAAAACAGAAAGGGCTCTTCAACTACAAAGCTTAAGTACGGGAAACCCTCCCGCTTTCTACAGGCACTGCTCCTCTGCCTTTTCATGTCAGTAAGGTTTAACCGGGAATTTAATTACAGTTGCCAATTCAAGATTTCAATAAAAAAAATTACTTTTAATAAAAGCCCGCTCTTCACAGGCATCTTTAATCGCAATTTTCAGGGAAAAAAGGTTATCAATAATGAATTCCTAATTGAGGGGAAATTGTTTCTGAGTTAATGAAATTGGGCCTGTCGTAATTATGTACAAAAAGAAGCCTGTTGTAAAGAATGAGTGAAACTGATGGTGGATGTCAGGGTGAATACCTGTTAAAACTACCACGTTTATGTTTCCTGCATTCCAAAATCCTCTGTGTTCCTGAGCTGAAGATTGTGGCTGTGGGTGGAGGTAAGCTCGGACCATCACCCTCTTACAGTGGAAAAAAGCTGGCCTCTTACAACATTAGCTATTCAGATCTAATACAGAGCTGCTTAAAATCAGTTAAAGAAATGTCATCCCTTAGGAAATAACGGGAGATTGTCTGGGATTCAGAGTTCCTGTTCAGAATAGTGACACAACAATGACAATGGTATAACGGATACTGACTGGTAATTAATTGCAGAACCATGCAATACCAAATCAGATTCACTGTGCAATGTTTGTTTTGAGTTGCCATGCTGTGGTATGCTAATGGTTTATTTATAGGGATAATACACTGGTATTAAAATGGTTTCTCAGTGGGTTTTTTTCCAACTTCTGTAATTGTCACAGTGATTCAGTCACCCGTGCTTCATGAGCTGTACTGAAACTACTATTGTACACCAATGCTACATACACATCTGCACCATGAAACTAGATCTGCCAGCCTGCAATCAGAACTGGGGCTTACGGAGTCCCAATTGAAATTGATTCGATCCAATACAACTTTAACTAAACTCATACATGACTGAAGACCAAGTTACTCCTTACCCTGACTGTACACAACCAGATATTGTAGGAGTTTAAAGGATTAGACATTAGAAGTTTCTACGGGTTAACATTAAACAAAATCCCTGTGACAGAAACTCACGGAAATTGCAAGCAGGTGAGTAGGATGGTAATAGCTGCTGATGTAAACATGACTGGTTTAAAATGCTAATAGCTGGCCACCCACATGTACTGGCCTGTGCTTAAAACAGTTTGTGATATTGATTTCTGTTGTGATCTTGAAGATCTCTAAAGCTGGATCCGTTGGGCAATGGACCTCCAGTGGCTCCCCCCCTCCACCTACACCCCCAAATCTGTCAAAAAGGTTTTCATAATCAGGACTCCCTCGCTAAACCGGACATGTCTGGAGACATGAGCTGTCGGATTTTAAAACATTTAAAAAAATCATTTTGTAATAAATGCAGTAGTAAAATCAAACAAATACCTGTAGCACACTTTCTTTTTACTTCAGCCTACCAGTAACACAAAATAAATCACACTGCCGTATTTAACACATTACTGTACAGTGTGGAAATAGTAAAAGGTTATTTTTAATTGAAATTAAATTATTGTAGCATATTTTCTTTTTTATTGTAGCCTACTTGGTACACAATTAACAGAAAACAACACACACTTTACAGAAATAATCATTTTTAAATTTGCAGTAGAACATTTGACAGTGTGCTTATTGCAGTTTTTTTTTAGATTTTCTTTTTTGTAGTCTTTTCCTTTGTTTAATTTTTGATGGTTTAAAATCATATAATTATAATTATGATAATAATAGACGTTATGATAATGAGGCTCTACAGTTTTCCGTTTTCCACTGGTCCACATGTATCTAATTTGAATGTTTGCAAGATGTTTTCACAAGGAAACTTGCATATCTGCAGTAATTGCGCCATTGGTATTGTTAGTACTTTCAGCTGTACCATAACGTAAGCCTTTTTCTCAGAAGAAAGGAGTCATTTTATATTATAAGAAAATGCTAAATAAAACCCTCCCGAGCTTGTATAAAGTGGGAGGCCTGCCTTATACCTGGGTGGGACTGGCAAAATAAGTGAGTTGACATGAGCTGTCTTTACCAGAAACCAAGAAATGCCTGTGCAAGAAAACCAGAATCAGTAAACCCACAAACCAAAGTTCCTTCAACCCACTACTTGTCTAGGCCACACTTCCTGCCTGCCAGATGGGAGGAGATGGATGCTGTTGTATCTTTATCCAGCAGCACAGCAAGGCAGTGGTGTGTTTCATTAGTCTTGCAACTGTCTATTAGGCAGTAATCGTGCAAGCTTCTGTAACTGCTTATCAATGTAGAATGAGCAGGGCTGGTTAGCTTCAGGAATGAGCAGCAGTGGCTGAGATTCATCTCTGCAGAGCCGCTACAAAACAATGATGTTATAGGAGCAGACAGTGATAGACTGCGTTTCTAACTGTTTTGCTAAAGACATGGAAGACCCATGTTTTAGAGACTTGTGGTCAGGTGATAGCTGCATGAGAACCATTCATCACAATAGAGTGAGTTGATAAGTTGAGAGCCTAGCAATGGGTAGAGTGATCGCTTCCAGGCTAGGTGGGCAGAGGTTCAGCCATTGCTTGAGGACAACCCAGAATAAACAGTCTATTGCTTCCCATCAGTGTTGTGTGTTACCTGACTGGAGAGGATTTGCAGTTGGGATTATAATGAGCTTGATCTGGTCTTGAGGTTCATATGTTTTAAAGCAATGGCAATATCTTCATCAACAAGGATAGTATCTACATCCTTTGATTCATACTAAAACCAGGGTCTGTAACGTCTCCAATACAATGAAATCCATTATGCAGCTGACTAGAGCAGTGCATAGTCTTCTAGGTGGGGCCAAACCTGCCATGTGATCCAGATTATTATCTGGTGTAGCTCATACACTGTAGTGTAAGACAGCAAATATACTGAAACAGAGCAACAAATAAAAAAATACTTCAGTAAACCCCCAAACAGAAGGTACAGAAGCTTTGCATCATGGTTTGGAATGCTGATAATATGGAAATGAAGTGGTTTCCCATCAGTAGCTAACAGCAGATAGGACTGTGTCTCATATTGGGGAGTTACTGTACGGTATGTGGTAGGAGTTGCTACTGGTGGATTACAGCATATTGTTGAATCATTCTGGTGGCAAAAATATATATATGATGACTGGAATACTGAAACCAAGGATGAACCAATGAACCACTTAACATTTGTTAATTCCTTTATGTTTTCTGTGATGTGCATGTTTCTGCTCTAAAAAAAACCCAGGGCTGAGATCCACACACTTAAACTGCATTAAAAAATAATCCCTGTTGAATTTACAGAATGTAGCTAATAATAAAACAAAGGTTTATTTTTGAAAATCATCATCCTTCATTTAAATATAATCAAAAGGAAACTATCTAAATTATTGTTATACACCCCAAAGTGAAGCATGTTCCCAATCAGCATAAAGAGATCTTGGCAGCGATTCAAGATGTCTGAGATAACCAGTGTTCATGATTTCTGATCTACCCTAGAAATTACTGTTTGTCATGTTGTTGATCAAACGGTATTGCCTTACAGAGGCTGAGAGTTGGGTCTGTAGTAAGTCATAATTTTAACTGTCAAGTCGCATGTATTTTAATCAGTGGATATTGCAATTTAATAGGTCTCGAGACTCCAGTTGAGTCCAAGTAATTCTCTACCCTTTCTCTTTTCTAAGTATAACAATTATTCAGCATTGCATAGCAACAAGCAGCCATCACTACCCATTACAATGAGATATAGGCACCATGCAACTACCGTGCCTCCCTGGAACAGTATACCACTGATCACGTTTCAGCAAGAGTCACGACAAAGAGCAGAGCCTGGCAGAATAGTACAGCTCAACAAATTCTGGTCTGGCTAAATTTCCTTTGCCCTTTACTTTCCCAAAACACATGTGCTTGTCCCGCTGCTCTAAATGGGGACAGAACACCCTTCCAACCCCCAGCTGTGAGGAAAACATATGTGTTTTCTGCAGGCTGCTGATGTGTCAGGAAATCCCATCATTTATCTGCTTGGCTCTGGCCTGCCTGTTGCCCAGTCAGGAGTGGACTCAGGCAGCATCTCTGAATGCTTGTGGGTGCCACAGCCTCCAGCTAATTAGAGGGTCAGTTATGTTCTGGAAAAACAATGTGCTCATTAAATCTTGGCAGGAACAGGGATATTATACCGAATAGGTTTAGAACACTGCATCTTCAAGCCAGGAACTTTTATTTTCAAAGAACATAAAGTGTGTTTGAAAACAAAGTGGAGGTATTTAGAGGCTTTTGATGTCATGGTAATAGCATTTTTGCAGTTTACCAATGCCTTAACATGCGTTCACTGTGCTTTATTACAATTTGCTATGCTTTTACTATGGGGAACTTTTATAAGGGATGCAGTATATGTGCAAGCCCTAAGGTACAGTAGATAACAGAGCCTGTTAAGAAAATGTAATGAAAAAGAGAGAACACAATAATTGTTATAAAAATGGTCTCTTGTGGTATGTTGCTGTCCTACCAAACCAGCCCTGATAATGATATGCAGATCTCAAGGTGTCATTTCTGTTTCTTAGAATTAGCCCCCAATTCAGTTACAGTTGTTTGCTAGAGACAAACCTTTTGGGACATTTTTTGTGTGAAAATGTGTTTCTATATTCATTTGTAATTAATTAACACATTGCCAATGAAACTGTTATTTGAATTCGGATCTTAATGCCTGCTTTTACATTGCAACTCTTACTTATAAAGCATTAAGACATCTCATAAATGTATCGGACAGCAAAGTGTTTTTTTGGTTCCTGTATTTTGAGCCACAATGCCGATCACAGCAGGGTTTACTGGGCTGGGCCAAGATGTGGAATATCTGTGTTTAATGTTCTGGGAATGTCAACGGTTTGCTGCAGATCTTTTTCTGGAGCAAGTATTATTGTTTGCCCCAAAAAAAGACAAACAGATTTTATGAGATTATATGGCATTTAATATAATAATTACTAACCATTCTGGACCACAGGTTTCAACAAACATAACACTGTTTTTTCTGGTCACATGTAATTTCATCATGATTTCAATTTTAACAGAAACCATAATGGAAGGGATGGACTGTCCTACTTTAGAACATAACATTCCGCAGAGGAATTCCATATTCCAGTTACAGTCTAAAGCACTGGTTAAAAATAACATTTAAAGTTTAATATTTAAAAAATAAGTAATCTTTAAATTGCTGTGCTTGATATCTAATACAAAATAAAAAGCCAATGGAAATTTCAGTCTCTATAAAAGCTACACCACAAGATTAACCAGGGACTACATTTATAACATTCAATAGTGAAAATATCCACAAAGGTTAAAGAATAAAACTGATGGAGAAAACATTCAGCAGCTTAACTCATTAAATGTTGGTCTTTTAGAAAGTTGCCTATATCACTGGTTTTCAACCCTGATCCTGGGACCCATTGTGTCTGCTGGTTTTCATTCCAACTGAGCTCCCAATTATTTAAGTAGACCTTTAATTGAAATGATAATTTGCTTAATTAGACCTTTTTATAATTGTTTTCTTAAACAGCTGCAGAGTTCAAGTTATAAAATGTTATAGCGAACTTGAAATCTGCAGCTGTAAGAGCTGAAAACAATTACAGGAGAGCTCATTCAAGAGGACTATTCGGGTGGTACTGGTTTAGTCAGTTGTTGCAGCCTTGTGATTGGAGGACCCTGGAGCTGAAAGGGCTGGTGAGCTGTGGAGGCTCAGATCCCAGCAGGGAGTGTCATTGACTCAGCGACAATCACAGTCAGCACCAGGGTAATCTGACAGATTGCTTTAATAACGGGTAGGAGGTTTTCAGAGATGGAAAGAGGGTAGGGGGTGAGATAAAGTGACGCTGCAGGCATCACACAACAGGGTCTTTTTAAAGGCACTCCTTCCCTGGGCCGCATCAGTCCCTTTATTTAAGCTTGGTGATCGTAGATCGTAGTAAGTGGAGTTTGGTTCTACCAGAGAGCCTACTGATGATTGCATAGGAAATGTATCATGTTCAGTATTATTAAAGCTTTTGTACACCATATAAAGCACATTTGTTTGTTTGCAGGGTTGGGGTGGAGAATCGGATGGGGCTAGTTTGTAGCGATTGTTTTTTTTTTCCACAGCTGCAGAGCGAAATGACCAAGTAACGTTATAACCACCCAAAAAAACTGATAAATCAATATATGCCTCAGTGATTTGTGTACCAAATATGTTTTTTTCCATGTGATTTTGCAGCCGTCATGCTGCTTTCATTCTGAATTATCATCTCTATCAATCATAAGATAAAATTACATGATGACTAGAAAATTGCTGGAAATTCAACTAAATCAGCATACTTTTCATGTACATTTGTGCTATTTGGTTTAGGCACAGTGCCTGAGGAAAAATATTCCAGCCACAAGCAGGCATCTGAATAGAATCTGAGGAAATGATCAGAAAATGACTGAAGTGGTACTTGTGGCTTTTTGGCTTTTTAACACAATTTCATTAACACTTATTCTGGTGTGTTTTTTTTAGGTAAATGCAGCGTATTGATAATTCTATAACCCTTTTCTCAATAATGCAAACACTTTCTTTACTGTTAATTGAATGTAAAAGAATATAACAGAGCAGAAGGAGACTTTTATGTTTGTATGCTTATATGTTGCAGCCAAAGTTGTGTCCAAATACAGCAAAATCATGTACCCTGCAGGAAAAAATAAATGGCTAACAAGCGTACACCTTAAACTAATTACAAACCAAAAGTTCAGCCTCCAGTGTCAACTTGCATTGCTTGTTTCACAGGACCGTGTGACAATGTTGCCTGATTTCCTAGCCTGATTATACTTGCCATAATGGTTAGGTAGGTCAGAGTGTTTAAGATGTGAATGATCTCAGGTTTTATATTGCTCAACAAAGGGAAATGTATTCAAGCATCCTTAAGTCTTGCCTTTCACGTGTACTTCAATACCCCTCTCAGGTTTACTGAGCTCTGCAGCACCACTTCTTTGGAGAAGCTTCTGTATTGTTCACAGTGAAAAACTCTGAAAGGTAGAGCTTAATCCCAGCTGACCTCTTTGAGAGGTGCCGTGCACACCTGTCTGTAATATCAATAGGTGTGATTATATAAAACCACAAAACAGTTCCCCATGATTGAATTATGGAAATGCTGAAATTGTGAATTTGACTGATTGGGAGTAAACACAATCTTATTTTTTTGCACCTTCTTAATCTTCTTCATATAAACAATAGATTTTTTTTTGTATCAATAGTGATGCATACATTATTTCCATCCTGAGCTAGTATGGATAGATGGCACTAATCTGGAGGATGCTGTAACTGCAGTATTGATACCCTAGTTCAATTAGAGCAGCCACATTCACCCACTGGTTGGATTTGAAATCACTTTTTAAAACCACGTATTAAATTGCTATTTTATCCGTTCCACAGAAACCTGATGCCGAGGACGCTGGATGGCCAGATCACCATGGAGAAGACTCCCAGCTACTTTGTGACCAAGGAGGCGCCCAAGCGTATCTTTAACATGTCTCGGGAAACCAAGCTGATCGTGGTGGTGCGCAACCCAGTGACAAGGGCCATCTCAGACTACACCCAGACCCTGTCCAAGAGCCCAGGCCTGCCCAGTTTCCGGGCACTGGCCTTCAAGAACGCCAGCACAGGGCTGATCGACACTTCCTGGAGCGCTGTGCGCATCGGCATCTACGCCAAGCACCTGGAGAATTGGCTGCAGTACTTCCCCCTGTCCCGCTTCCTGTTTGTCAGCGGGGAGAGGCTGGTCTCGCACCCTGCCGACGAGATGGGCCGCGTCCAGGACTTCCTTGGCCTGAAGGGGGTCATCACCGACAAACACTTCTACTTCAACGAGACCAAAGGCTTCCCCTGCCTCAAGAAGCCCGAGGGCAGCAGTCGGCCACGCTGCCTCGGCAAGTCGAAAGGGAGGCCGCACCCACAGATCGACCCAGAGGTGGTGCAGAGACTGCAGGAGTTCTACAGGCCCTTCAATCTCAAGTTTTACCAAATGACCGGACATGACTTTGGGTGGGATTGACTTCTGTTTCCAATGGCACTTTGATGGACCTTCTTTATTGTTTTAAGAATAAATAAATAATCAATCATTCATCCAATCAATGGCTAGCGCCTACTGTTGAGCAAGGAAGCTTTCAATGTTCTGTTTAAACTATCTCTTTATGCAATGTGAACTTTTATGTTACCAGTGGCATCAACAGAAGCTACAGTCTTATATATGACTACCAAGACTTCCAGGGTTTGGGTACATCACAAGGGGTGTGAAGGGGATAAGCAGAGGAACTGATTTCCACACAGTGCAGAAGAATACAGTCAGGCTGCATCCCTACATCTTAAATAGTCCCCTGTCATAACCAGTCAATCATGCACATAACATTTGAAATAAGATCAGATAAATTCACTGTTGGTTTGTTATTGATCTATGGTTCCTGCCCCATTATTATAATTATAATTATTATTGTTATTATTATTAGTAGTATTATTATTATGATTATTATTTTGTAATATTTTATAAAAAGAAAGGGATCTCATATTTCCAACTCTTCACAAGTGCACGTGAATACAGGTTTTGGGGAGCCACAGATGCACTGGGCAGAAAGTAGGATGTTTTTTTTTTTTTGTTTTTTTTTTAATTTCATTACAGTGCTTCTTTAGTATCTCAGATGTCAGCAGCAGGCACTTCAAATCAATTTTAGGGAGCCACTCAAATAAAGAGAAGAGGTTTTGTAGTTGGCTTTTTTGAACTTATTGTACTATGTAATTATACAACTACCCTGGCCAGTATTTAGATATGTTTAGTATTTATTTATTTATTATTTTCATTTTAATATTTATGTTCAATTCATCCCCTAATACAACCCTGGAGTCATCAAACAGCACCACTCCATGGTGCTCTACTCCCTCTTATCCTCCTGGGGCCATAAATCCATTTGTATAGATGTCAGGGTTTTCATTTCTAATTCATACAGTACATGGTAATGTTACTGCAGGTACATAAAATGCACCGTCAACACCTGCAGTTTGTATAGGTTTGTATGGGTCCTAATCTCAAAGCTTTAATTCAATGCAGTTTGATGTTCTTGAAAGCTCTATACCAGGTTTACCAGCTCTAATGAAGTAGTTAACTTGTATAGGTTCTGCATGGAGGTTTAATTAAGAACATGGTCAGGAAGGGTGTGGTTTGCTGATCCCTCATGAATATCAAGCATTTTTGTATTGATAAAAGCAAGCACAGTCTTTATATAATAGGTGAGCTAAAGCTGTGTGACTAGAGCCCTATACATTTCATTGAATTATGTAGAGTAGTATTCATTCTTTGTCTTTTTTTTACAATGTAGTTCCATGTGTAAATAATTCACCCATTATGCAGTATCTGAGTAGTATAACATGTATACTCCATTTGGGATATTTTAGTTTTAGGTAAAGAAACTGCACTTGCATAGGCGATGATATTGAGCTGCCTAGACAGGTGAAAAGCAGCAAACAAACATGGAAACACTGCATTGCCATAAACATTATAAAGTATTGCTATGGCAGATTCATAAACTTTGATTTAATTCAGGCCAAAGTCAGCAGTCCCCATAACCTGTCATTAACTGTAATTGTAAATGGCTGGATTATAATTTATATTGTACATTTTATGTAACTGAGGACTAAGGTACCTAAATTCTACATGGTCGTTGTTCATGTAAAATGACATTTGTAATATTGTTTTCAACAGCATTTCTTTCATCTTATTTACTGCCATTTCACACTAATACTGTTCTTTACTGTATAAAATAATTTATATATTAAAATGAATACTGTTGCCTGCATTGAGCAGTAAGTAACCTTTTTGTGTATATACATATATATATATATATATATATATATATATATATATATATTGCATATGTATTGAAAATATTAGTAAAATTATTATTTTTGATTTGTGCAGTGTCTGAGTCGTAAGCTTGGTCAGCTGTAAAGGGGAAGCGCTCTTTTTTTTCATTGCTAGATGTCAACAGATGAAAACTACATTTGGCCACACACTGCGTGATTGCTTTTTGTCATATAAGAAAAAAACACCATCAGGTCAAGTATCTGGGGGTGTTAGAGAGGGGGCAGAAATCAATAGTGAATGCATGTGTCAACATTCCAAGGCTCGATTTGAAGTTATTAATACAGAGAGAAGACTTTCTCACGTGAATCCGTCGTTTGTGAGGGTGGCTTGAAACCTTCAGTATGTGACCTTTGCCCTCTGTCTTCCCCTGACCTCTGACCTGGACCTGAATTAGGCTGCTGACCACAGCCTGGGTAGACAGTAGACTGACCGATTCTGCTTCATGATCCATTAATACCAGTAACTTAACTAAGAGACTAGGAAGAAAAAAGAATTGCATGGTCAATATCTGTTTTCTATCTTTTTAGCTGTGATTCACGTTGTTGTCTTTTGATTTAGCAAGGGACCGGGATATTACAAAGTTTTAAAAATATTGGTTGGGAATGATAAATCATAATCGTCAAATCAATATGTGACAATTTTTTACAGAATTATACAGAAGACTAGTAAAATTAATTTCACACATCACATCACAGCAAGTAAAACCGGTTATCCTTTTATTTCGTATACAGTCTTTACAAATTGTATAATTCAGTGAGCTTACTGTGATGTCAACTAATGAAATCAGTTTGTAAAAACCACTTAGCACCTCTAATGGAATGTATTGATATTTATTCATTTTATTCCAGCCTGGCCCTGAATTGATCAAAGTAAATCAGGATGTTGAGTGTCAATATCAGAGCTAGGTCACAGAAGCCCGCCCATCCTTGATTACAACAATTCATCCGTAATGATACTTTCAACCTCTCCACCGACTGACAATCCAGACAAGAGCAGACTTGCCCAATCAAGAATGGAGCGGGCCCATTCAGGAAGAGCAGCTGCTTTAGAAAGAAGTGCAGCATTACCCTGTAAATGCAAATTCAAATGCAACTGGAGATTCACTGGAGGCCAGCAAGCCTTGAAACACATATATTTGCCAGTTTTAGTCAAATAACTGCATCCAGACCAATAATGTAAACTTTCATCCTTTTATCCTTGAGAAAAGACTTAATTCAGCTAACTTATTGAGTGTGAGGATCCATTTTTAAGGCAGAATAACCTCTGAAACCTTTTTTTGTTTTTCTCTGCGATCAACAAACAGCCCATTTTTAAAATGGATGTAGAGTGAAAGCTAGTGGCTTCATAATCACTGTGCTTTCTTAAATTAACATTCCCAACAGGTAACAGGGTAGTGCAGTTTCCAAAGAAGAAGCCAGCTCTCCATCTGGGACTGCTTGCCATGGGATGACTGCTTGCCATGGGGGAACTGCGATTAGTTTTGGAAAATTTGGGGAGAAAGGCTGAGGTTTGGATGGGGAGGTGTTTTTCTTCTTTTCTTAAGAAGTGCTACATTCGATCAAGTTTTTCTCAGCTAAAGAGAGGCTTTAGAGTTTCCCAGTAAGTGCCTTTGTGAAACAGAAATAGAAGCCTGGAAACAGTGATAGTGATCCTATTTATCAGTTGAGTGGCCACATTCAAGGACAGCTATATTGATATGCAAAGAGGAAGGCCCCAGGTCTAAAGATGGTCTGTGTCAGCCTATTGTCAGTGAGCCATACTTTCTTCAAGCTTGGGTCTTTTTCAAGCAGCACAATGCCATATAGACTGTGCCCATTTACAGCCTCTGAATCAGACCCAAGCGCTCTAAAAAGCCAGCTTTGCAGACTCATTAAGGAGGCTCAATGTCATCAATGGGTGCTGGCAACTTCAGCGGCAGGGCTGACTGCATAGATTAGGCAGCTTGAAGTGTTACACAAACCCCCTGCTAAAACTAATTGCTGACCCTTGCAGTACGGGGTCAAGTATTGGTATTCATGGCAAAGGGGGAAGAGTCACTTCAGTGACTGTCCAACTGCAGTGCGCACTTCATTAGACCCGGAGGGGGGCTTAATGGGACATCACTGCCACACAAGGGAGGGCAAAGTAACCAAGGCTCAATTGTGATATATACTGTTGTGAAAGTATCATTAAGTATCATTATTTCAGATGAATTCATTTGAAGCTAAATAGGTTTTGGGTTGTAGAACAATGAAACAAACAAAAACAAAACAAAAAAAACCTTGTAAACAAACAAATACATACTCCATAGATCAGGAGGGTAAAGAGATGGGTTATTTTTTATTTTTATATATATTGTCTTTATTGATGTTTTTTGTACTTAAGCAAATCCCCATAAAAGAGTATCAGTAATCAAAAATATCTAAAACATTTAGAAGAAAAATATAGGCTCTGCACCGTAGCAACTCAGCTGCCACTTCCTGATGAAACTACATATTGTTAAAACTAATTGGCCAGGTAATTACAATAACTGTACTTCTCCAGACTACCAAACTATTTTTACTTTGTGAAACTCAATCTGGATTTACACCAAAGCAACCAGAAGTGAAAGACTTGTTAATTAGCTCACTGTGCCACCTGGCCCCCCTAGCTCTCCCAGTCCCCACAAAGCATTGCCAGTGGCCCCTCATACTGACCTGGAGGACCACCATGCCAGCACACAGTTTCTATTCTGCTAATTATGACAAACGATACCTAATTGTGTGCAGGCTTTATGAAGAGGCTTGTCATCGACAGGTATCAAGTTCAGAGAGCGAAACCCATTTCAGTCATGACCTTAGCTGGATTCCAACTGTGTCATCTGCCCTACAACAGAGTTCATTTTAAAATAGTATTCAAAAAGGGAGAGTGTGTCTTTAAGAGGCTATTCTTGTCTGTGTTCCAGTCCTGTTCAGAGCCCTGTGGGATCCCCCTGGCAGGGGTGAGAGGTTCTATTGACCTGTGTCTGCTCTCCGCACACAGTATGTCAGGGTCATCTGGTGGCCATGTGAACCTGCCACTCATGTGGACAGGCAGAGTATACCCACTGGTGTCCCTTGTCATGTGACCCTGTCAGACGCACAGCCAGGGAAAGGAGTGGGGGGCTGTGATGGAGATTAATGGCTGCAAAAAATGCTGGAATAATGACCTATAACATTTCAGCCTATGTGCCAACAGCTTCGTCTAGGTCTCAATAGTGTAACAAATAAGAAGAGACAAGCGACAGTATTTTAGCTTTTAAGTTTTGTCTCTTTAATTTGGGTTAAAGGGAATTAAGATCAAGAATTACATTTTATTGGTACCGGTATATGAAAACTAGTGGCTATTGGCTATAGTGAATGTCATTTCAATGGGAAATGCTAAAATAATTACCTAAAATGGTCCATATGCTAGCAGGTAATCTTTGAACTGTGTAGCGATGAATACAGTGCACACATGTCTTGTAAAACCGAACAAAATGTGACACCCAGGGAAGAGTATTTATGAGACACACAGTATTCCTGCCACTATGCCTCAATGTGAAATGAGAAAGAACTTCCTTTGATCGTGTCATGGAATATGGAATAAGGCTTGGTTACCATTAGATCTACAGTAGCCAATTACCAGTCAGTTGATGTTGTTGTCTCAAACATACAATAATCAACAACAAAAAAAAAGTTCTGATATCCATCCGTTGACCATCCCCAGAGGCAGAGATTTTAAAAAAGCTACAAATTGTAACACTAAGGAAACTGAGTTTAGGTTAACAAATGGTTTGACAAATCTGTCATGCTTACCAAAACCTTATATGTTACGGTTGAATGTTTGAAATGATAGATAAAGGTCCACATTTAGATAGCACTGGTCATTGCCTTTCCAGCTGCAGCTATGTATCTGTGTGGTTTACCCTGGCCCTAGCCAATTAGGATTATTTGCTCCCTGGGGTATTTGTTTCACACCTCTTCTCAACACTCCAACTAACCCGAGTTCAAACTTCAGTTCTGCCTGAAAGAACTTCAGTTCTGCCTGAAAGACAGGGTGATTGCTGAGCATCACCCAAATTTAATCCAGCTTCATGCTGTAGACCTGTTTAACGCTTGAACCTATTCTGAGATTGGGTGAACAGTCATTGCTGCTTTTCAGGGTCCATGAAAGGGTTTTTGACTTTGATTAATATATGGCACAAACATGAAATCCATAAGGAGTCATGGGCTTTTCCAAACATGGTTAAGCTTGGTAACGCATGGTAAAGTCACAATAGCGCTTGGAACAGCACAGTTTAAAGGAGGTTTAAAATGTTTCTTACCTCGGCATTAGCAATGACATATTATCACTGCTTTTTTGTTATTTATACAGGGTAGAAAACAGAATTTGGTTAACAAAACCTTTGTTAACAATCCTTTAAGGATTATAAAAATCATGCTGTAGCAAAACAAACAAAAATGTGCAAACTTACCACTGTAAAAGATTCAAAAAGGAAATTTTACACACCAATCAAGGTATAATATTACAAAAACTCAAAGCAACATGTAGGGAACTTTAATTATTTAATCACTGCCCTGCATTGAGATTTTGCATCAACCTTTAATTACAGCATTTCAATATTGCCTGAGACCGCAGCACTGCCAGGATGGAGATATTCTCGAGATCTGTATGTTACTCAGCTCTTAATAAATCCTGCACGTTGTGTTCTTTCTTTCTATAAAGTGATTAACTAGACATGCAATGCCTAATTACTTTGTAAAGGGCCAGCACTATAATGCATTCTGATATTTTATAGCAACACAGCATGTAGTTATTCTCATATATTTGCAGGCATGCTTTATTGTCTGCTCCATTGTAACAAAAAAGCAGGTGTACCAGTGATGCATGTTCACCTCTTTTTACAAGTTACAATTACTTTAACCTGAAATCATACATCGATTTGGCATAAAGTATCCGTGACCCCAGTCCTGTCGTGGTTAAACCATTCTTTTGTCTTTTTCATCTTACAAATGCTTTTTTAAATTCCATTTGTTTAATACAACATTTAAAACTGTCACATTTAATGTAAACCTGGAAGAATCACATATATTTCATTGTAAAATGGTACTTCGCACCACTACCTTTGATATATAAACCAGCAATGGTTCTTTGGGATATTTATTTGTTCTTTAATTTCCGCATCACCAGGATAAGCCCCTTGACAATTTTGATCTCATTTCCAAGTGATGGCAATCACAATCACACAGGCCCTTTAGACAAGCTCAGTATATCCAAGTGTCCTGTTATTAGAGCCAAATGAACATTAACTGTGAGTATTATTGAATTCCCCTCGCCACTGAAGGGAGATGGGCAGGGAATTTACATAGTCGAATGGGAATAGCAGGAACCGGGGATAACAATGTCAGATGAATGGTTTTTTTTTTACTACGCTTGATCGCTCTGCTTCACTCCAGACCAGAGTGTACTCTGCAGTCCATCTACATGATGTTCCATTCATTATGCAATCATCTGCAGAGCTCTTGTGTGTGACCCACGCCTGCCACCTGTATGTACCCGTTCTACTTCTGCCATTATCCTGGAATTAAATTATTCTGCACTGAGGAAAGAAAAGGTAATCTGGGCCTGTAATGTTATCAGCAGATGTTCTGCTTGGTTTCTTGGGATTGGATTTCTCTTTGTCTTGTTTTTTTTAATACTATTTTTTGAAGATATATATATATGTTTTGATATATTTTGGAATCCCTCTATTACAGCCACCAAAGGGACTGAAAAAAATGGTGTTAATAGAGATCTGAGCCTAAAAGTGTGAGATCTTAAGACTGGTTGCAAGGAAGGAGCGTACTATAATATACTATCAGATATTTCAAAATAGATTTGATTAAATACATATGACGTGTTTCAAAATGCACTGGCACGTGCACAGCATAGGGTGCAATATCACAATACTTTTTCACAGATGTGCTTTAAACAGAGACAAGCCAGTGGAGACCTTCCTTGTATCAGGTCATTTGCTTCACTGATTGTCTATGTGAGAAAGACCTTCTCTCAGGCTTCCTGCTTATCAATGGGAGTGCAAGCTGTCATTATTTTCCCAGGCCTTAAGGTAGCAGGTCAAACATTACTCCATTCGTCACACCTTTTTACAGAACAATATACTATCCAGTGTAGACGTCATAACTTCCACTCAGCCAGCTCTGTTTAGAGGAGAAACTGTGATGTGAGTGGAATGTCCAATTTCCAAAGCAGGTTAACCCATTAGCAACCACTATCCAATTTTGAGGGCAGATGATTTACTACATAATTTCAGGAAAGAGGATCATTGCTGAAAAGCCAAATCACTGCAAAATTATTAGGAGGATTTTGCCATCGGGGGAGGGGGGGGTTGGGGGGGGGGCACTGTTTGCCTATTGGGTCCTAGGGACAGCCATGAAATAATAGGTTATATCCTACTCTAGTTAAAATACATGTGTAGTTAGTGGCTCCCAAGTGGTGTATCCGGTAAAGGCACTCCGCATGGAGTGCAGGATGCGCCCTATAGCCTGGACGTCACCAGTTTGAGTCCAGGCTATTCCACTGCCGACCGTGGATGGGAGCTCCCAGGGGACGGCGCAAAATTGGCCAAGCGCCGCCCGGGGGAGGAGGGATTAGGTCGGCCAGGGTGTTCTCGGCTCACCGCGCACCAGCGACCCCTGTAGTCTGGCCGGATGCCTGCGGGCTTGCCTCGAAGCAGCCCAGAGCTGCGTTGTCCTCCGACGCTGTAGCTCTGAGGTGGCTGCATGGTGGGTCTGCAGAGTGAAAAGAAGCGGTCAGCTGGCAGCATACGCTTCGGAGGACAGTGTATGTTTGTCTTTGCTGCTCCCAAGTCAGTGTGGCGATGGTAGCGGTGAGATGAGCCTAAAAATAATTGGCTATTCTAAATTGGGAGAAAATGATAAAAAAACAACTGTCGACTACTAAATTAAAAAAAAAAAAAAACATGTGTAATTGCATTACATTAAAAAATGTATAGGCCCTTACACTAATCTGGAGTATGGTGATCATCAACAGAGAAAGTCGATGGTGAATTTTCCCTAATCCACTGATGTGTACTCCATGTCTTCTTTTAACTTCCACAATGCTGTCGGTGACAGCAAACCTTTAAAAACGTAGTCTGCATAACATATGCCACTTTTGCTGGTTTTTATATTAGCGTGTCTCGCCCCTTTGTCAATGTGCAGATTTAATATATAGTCTTTAATGTTCCTGCCGCCAAGTCTATGCCAGCCTGCAGATTTAATAAAACGGCCTAATGTATACCAGTTTGTGGATTGTTTTTGCCATTTCCACTGACGTTTATTCAGTCTTGTCTCTGTCACTTCATACATTTAGTTTTTTTTTCTTTCCAAAACCCAGAGATTGTGGCGTTGGTGGGTTGGGAGTTATTCTGCTGAGCAATGACGCCAATTTACTAAGTCGTGCGTAGTAAAGAGCCTAGATTCCTGTGGTACATAGCGGGCATTGGAACCACCAGTAATAACCTGGAGCCCCAGAGCTGTCACTCAAAGCACTGAACTGGGGCTGGAGAAAATGCAGCTGCCTTCTGAAACATGTTTCTCCAGCACAACAGACATGACACTCTGTGCTTTAGTAACTGGTACATATTAGCAACCCTTTTAGCCGTAATTTATACAGTTTATATTATACTCATTTCCAGAACATAGAAGCTGTTTCTAATCTCCTACAGTGGAACAAAATTACAGATTGGCATCCAAACTGCATAGCTTCATATGTATATATTAAATTCATTTATGTTATTGTATTAGCATTTATGTGAATGTACATTGCAGTACTTATAAAATGGTGCACCTATAATGTTCTTCATCTATGTAAGTATTTGTGCCACAATGTTTAGGGCCTGTTCCGGAAATGTTAATTTGATTTTGCCTGTGAGATGGGGGTGAGGCTGAATGAAAGAGTTCCAAGGGGGTTGGGGGTTGACAATCTTTACAAGTCCAGGGGTGCCTGTTGAATTTCATGGTTTTCACCTAACAGCACTTCCTGAATTTTAATTGGACTCTTGGAGCACATTGGGTGTTTTTGGATTCTGCTCTTGCGTCTGCTTTTGTATGGCAATGAGTCACTTGACGAAGAGTCACAGACAACTTGCTTTGACAGGAAACTAAATCAAATTAATTTATGTTAATAATAATACACTGTGTGGCCTTGTAAATGAACTATATACAAGAAATGCCAACCCCATAGAAATAACCTTCTTACAAACAGTAAGCAAAATATACGTTATGGTGACTGTACTTTAAGAGAATAATGGGTCTAACAAATCAGGATCATTGAACTGAATTAGAAGCAATAAGATATAATCTGAAAAAACATTCATCCCCCATTATAAACTAAAACTTTGACCTGAACTAAACCGATGAAAGTCTTGCATATATTAAAGCCAGTAGGTGCTGATGTCACAAGAATAAATTACATTCATTCCAGATTCATGGTCTATTTTACAATCAATGAACACCCTTTACTAATGCTGTTTTAATCTTGTTGCCACCTTCTCTCTATGGATTGGCATTGTGACATTGCGAGTAAAACTGTAATTTGTACACGACAAAGTAAAGGCAGAGCAGAGAAAAAAATCAATAAGAAACTATGAGAACATGTAATAAAATATTGATGGGGGACACTTAAATGGCTCCCCTGACACAGCTCTGAAATGACACTCACAATAACGAATGTATTACAACGAGTTCCTAAATGAATTGGACCCGCTTGTCCGTATTTATTAATATTTCGTATTTTATAAAGTCCAGCCATACTGGCCAATCAATTATGTAGGAGCCTGGAAAGACCCTTATTGCAGAGTAGTAATGCATGTTGAAAGCTTAGAGATTCCTGATGCTGGTCACTTGATGTGGGAATGCTAGCACAAATATGGCATCCCTTTAAAATGTGGTTGGATTCTTTGAATTAGCCTTCTGTATCTCACTTCTATACAATGCTTCAGTCCCAGCCCTTCCCAAAGGGTGTTCTTTGGCTTTAGGCTAGGATTATCATTAAGAGATATGAGGATTTACCCACAATTGAAAATGACCATCTAGATGATAAATACAGGATATCAATTGTCGTAGTCACAGCTTAACACTTCAGCGCTGACACTCAAGATCAGAAATATGAGTGAGCCTTTTTCAGCTGGGATCTGATCTTAGCCTGGGGGTGTTGCAAGCTTCTAGATATTATTTGGAAAGGTTATTCATAGAGACTGAGGAAAAAGAGGTACTGTACATGTGGAGCGACGGAATGGCTCGGGGAGGGTTGCACTTTCTGTCTCTTAGGATGTGAAATAAATATATTCTTTAGCTCAGATCTACAGCTTGTATTTTGGGAGGAAACCGAAAACGCACTATTGTAGCATGTATGAGCTTGTGATTGTCATAGCTTTTTTTTTAAAGAACAGGCTTCACTTTCCAGGAGTAAGATCTAGTTAGAACGTAATTGGGTTAAAAACTTTAATCAATGCCATATTTATAAATGTACTGTAATTGCACTGTTAAATTAGATTGGGCTAAGATAATGGAACGCTCTTTAACTGTACATTGCATATAATGAGACTGCTTCTTTTAAGTCTGGTAATATCCGACAGAGGTGGTTTAAATCAATCAAAGAGGAATGTTTCTGAAAGCAATCATTAGTAAGGCTGAAGTTAAACAATTTAAGTCAAACCACCTTCATATTCATACCATATCCACCTCATTGAATCCAGCCAGGAATCTGTCATGGGATTTACATTGTGAGGGATGACCTGGATTAACAACAGGAGGCAGTTATCCGATGTTCTTACTTGTGTCATTTTTTTCTTCCAGGTACAACACAGGTTATCATTCAAAGGACTTGAACAGTGGATTAGCATTGTGAGCAGGTAGGGCACAAAGTTGATTTATAAAATACTTGTCTGGGACTGATGTTTATTTGATGGAAAGGGAAGTTGAGAACACAGCTGTAGGACAGGTTTGTCTTGTCTATGCTCTCCAGGAAAGCTGGACCCTGAGGGCTCCCCAGTGCCACCCATTAAACATGGATGTGGCTGCTTCTAATTGCATTTGGTAGTAACGGCTGGCAGTTCTGCATTACCCACCCATAACATAAAATTATGATAAATGTGCAAAGTACAGTCTTTCTATTCTGGGAGTTTTTGGTCTCAGTCTGTGTGTTTCCAGGAAGCTCTATGTTCTTTTCATGCTCGACAGACACAATTCAACCATCTCATGAGTTAATTAAATGTCTTACCCAGATTTTGTTCTAGATTTTTGTAGGGTTGACCCCCACTCATGAAATAGCACTCTCTGTTAATGTAATGTCACTTTTGTTTGGTTCATACTGTGTTCTGTAGTTCTAGAAAATCTTCTTGGGAGACCTGAATACAGGTTGATATTAATGGCCATTTGAAGGGATGAAGAGATATTTAGATTTAGTTAAGTAATTGAGAGCTCAGTTGGAATGAAAACCAGCAGACACAGTGGGTCTTCAGGACTGGGGTTGGGAACCACTGGTCTAGACTACTGTAGCAATCTGCAACTTTGTTCATCAGCATCAAATGAAAATTGCACATTTTAGGGAGTAACAACCTTTCGTCTATCTCCCACTATTGAAATGTTCAAAGCTTTTAACGAGTGCAAGTTTACATTTTGTATTAGAGAAGGTGGGGTTAATTGTGCTGGTTTAACATGGTGCAGCAATACATTATAACTTTATTTTGTATAGTTTGTTGAAGGCAGGAGCTGAAAACTGAAAACAAAATGAAGAAAGAATGAAAGAAAGAAAAACAAACCAGGATTTTCTTTTTTTTTGTATGTCAGTGTCAGTGTGTGTCTCTGTGTGTGA
Source organism: Acipenser ruthenus (assembly GCF_902713425.1). Classification (NCBI taxonomy): domain Eukaryota; kingdom Metazoa; phylum Chordata; class Actinopteri; order Acipenseriformes; family Acipenseridae; genus Acipenser; species Acipenser ruthenus. The sequence goes on along the minus strand of NC_081201.1, from coordinate 4,887,509 downwards.
TGCAGTATATTAAATTCCTGTGCTGAAAACAACCATCCATTCGTTTTGCTTTCCTTGAATGGTCCCTTGATCAAAGTGGCTGGGTGGCGGCTGGCACAGTCTGTGAATAACCCTCTCGTCTCAGACATTGTGGGGCCCCTGCATGGCGGACAGGCCTAACCCGAACAACAGAGTTCCCAGCTTGAGGCTCCTCAGTCTGTCAGCTCTGATGATATGGTCGGCTCCAGACCCCTCCACTTCCATTGCCTCCTTTTATCCCCTGGAAATCGGAAATAAAGACGAAAATGAAAGTTTAATACTGTACCCTTATATAAGTCTATTGAACAGGGAGGGGGAAGCAAAGGATAAGTGGGTACTCCCCTGTCTTAATGGGGCCTAAAGAACAAATCAAACGGCTGGGAGTTTTTGATGTTGCCAACCACGGCTGAAAGTTTTTTCTTCATGAAGAAGTCCTGAGGAATTAAAAAAAAAACATTTATTCACTGGCAGTAAATTAAAGCACTGAGTTCTTTGTGCCTGACACATCAGCTTTTTCTTCTTTTAAAGTATGTAGTAAAAAGTTTAGCTTAACTGGATACATTTAATCAAAATGTCAGTGATTGTGTATGCACTGAAAACGATTCCTGGTAAAGTTTTGCTGTGTGTTTACAATTATTTGAACACACACTTTTTATTTGGCTTGCAAATATAAAAATGTGCTGCTGTTTCTTTATTTTAACTAGGGCAGCAGTGTGGAGTAGTGGTTAGGGCTCTGGACTCTTGACCGGAGGGTTGTGGGTTCAATCCCCAGTGGGGGACACTGCTGTTGTACCCTTGAGCAAGGTACTTTACCTAGATTGCTCCAGTAAAAACCCAACTGTATAAATGGGTAATTGTATGTAAAAATAATATGATATCTGTATAATGTATAATGTGATATCTTGTAACAATTGTAAGTCGCCCTGGATAAGGGCGTCTGCTAGGAAATAAATAATAATAATAACTTGAGTAATTGAGTGTCTTTTGATGAAAAAAAAAAAGTTTAGTTTCTTTTTGGTTTTTAATTTATATATATATATATATATATATATATATATATATATATATATATATATATATATATTTAAATGCCGCTGTATTTAATTAGATTTTGTATAATAATAAGTCTTTTTTTTATTTTTTTATTTGAGTTTAAAATCATTTCAATGTCTCACTTCATTACGCGGCAGAGGGACACAACCCTTGCACATGTGATTTTAATTCTCAAAAAATGAGATCCGCATGGTTGTTACTGTGCATGCCATGATTGATTATAAAGTAGATCACAGTCTTATGATTCAAAATGTGGTGAAAAGTTGCATGAAGATGTAATGGTGTCATCTGACATTGTGACATCCTGGTGATGAGGCAGTCAGGTAGACATGACAGTGAAGTTCAAGGTGGTGCTGTCCTAAACTACGTCCGGAGAGGTGGCTGGGACGCATTCTCATGAGCATTGTCATGTATATTTGTGTAAGGCACATTCTCAAAACTCTATTATTTCCTTCTACTATCTGATCTTGAGTGATCAAATGTGGTTTTGGTCAAATAAGACACTGGAAAAAATATTACAGATTCTGCTGTAAATGTTTATACTACAATTTATGACCTTTATAATGCCACATACACAATACATGTGATATGAAATGTCCAGATGAATTGTAGCCAGTGCTGGCATCAGTCAATAATTCACAGCCAGTCTAGCACGTCGTATAACAGATTCCATTGGTAATACTCAACACTAAACAAGTTGAATTAGATTCCATTTTATTATTGAATATTACAGCACACGGAATCCTGTAATTGAATGCAGATTGGGCTGCAGCTTCAGATCAAGGTATGAATAAATACATGGTTTATTTAACTACTGGTTCTGTACTTATTTGTTTGAAAAACTTCAAACTCCAGGTGTGATATTAAAAAGAATGTGCACCTTGTATTTTGTATTATATTTATAAAATTTCTCACCTAGATTTTGTTTCCATAAACCTTTAGTGAAAAATAAACATTTGTAACTAAGAAATGACTGCCAGAAGATAAGGCTCAGAAGTTTTTGTGATTTTGCAGAGTTGACATATTGTACAATACAATCAGAATCTGTGAAGGATCTTTCATCACCAAGCACCACAAGGCACTGTATCAACAGCAATAATGATGAAAAATGAAAAACATGGCAACATTACAGGCAGCTTACAGCACTATATACTGACTTCCCAACTGTGTGAAGTTAAAGAAGAGACTTAATAATCACCCAAGACAACTATCTGGTAGTGATATGCATTTATAAATATCAAAGGAGTATTTCTATGTGAAATACATCATAGAAAGCCAGCAGCATGATCTCAGAGAAGACTTTTCATTTCTAACACTGCACTTGACTTTGAGCAATCTGTGTCCTGCCAGGATAAACCACAGCTGGATTTTATTCTATTCTATTCTATTTTCCATTTGAACCCCACTTAAGCTTGCTGAGCTCTGTCAAACACAGATGTCAAATCATGATAGCCTGACAGCCTCTCTGATTATTATACAGGATCCTGTGCAAATGCGCCCATAACGAATCAATCTACATAAACTTTTTTGAATAGTTTCAATAATATCAAATATTAGATAAGAAACCCAGTAATTTGTTCATCATGATAATAATAATGCGTGCTTCTGTGTACCAATTATCTTTAAAGCAGTATCTTCTTTTTAACATTGCTGATAGTTTTCCCAAACATTTGTTATTAAACCTCAAAAGATACCATTCTGCAACCTTTGTATACAGATGATGTGAATGTTTTTACAGTGTGCTTTACAGTTTGACTCTCCCCAAGGCTATGGACTATACTAATCAAAAACATTCTGGAAACAAAGAAGGATATTTAAAAGGATTTGCTTCAGAGAAAAGGCAGGGATTCATAATGTAACGCTGCCTCTGTTCCAGTGTCTTCCTATGGGAGCCTGGGAATGCCATCCTGTTCCGCATGGTACACAGCACACTGCGCTGCTTACACATGCCTAAGCAACTTCCGCTAAGAAAGCATCCATTCAAACCTGGTACGTTATGCTGTTTTCGGTCTTTTACATCTTTTTAAATTTAATTGATCATATTTTCCTGTCTTTTACATCATTGTTAATGTAATTTATCATATTTTTCCACCATTAAAAAACCAGTATGCAAATATTTCTCATATGCAATGCATTGGGTCTTGTACGTTTTTTTTACTCATGCAACTTTGCGGTAGACTTCTCATTTTGTCTTGCTCGTCATGAATTTGTATAATTAATGGTAAATGTACCTCTGTTTGACAATAGGAAAACATCCATCAGATCGCAATTGATTGCACCTGTACCAAAATCTGACATCGTACATCTTTCAACGTGACAACGTATCGCTTTCTGACATTACACAGGTCAAGTTTTGGTACATGTACCACATTCTGACGATGTACCACTTTCTAACCAGTATGTAACACATTTACTGTAACTACGCCTTATAAAAAATAAATGTAGTTTACTAGATGCACACGTACTGTACCAGAAGGGTTATATAAAAAATATTACTGATTTAGTATAAACATGCAATTGTTTTGTTGATTTAAAAAGAGTTTGGAATTATTCATTTCAAATGTTTTTTTAAATGTTTTGTGACCAGAATACAATGCAGCATTGTTCCATTGTGATGTTCCTAAATAAAAATAACAGCAACTAAAGCAACAGGTGACAGTTCTGTACAATGACAGCCATAGCATCCTTCTGAGCAATGAGAAAGGCAGGATTATGCTTTTCATAAAATAAAGTTCCCACAGACTTAGATAACAAATGCAAATCCTACTTGATCCCTTTTATCCAGGTTTCAACCCTTCAGTGTTTTATTACACGCATGATTTTATTAGAATATATATTTTAAACAATACAATACAGTACGAGTCACAGGAGAACACTCTCGTCTTTTCATAGCACACAGTTCAGGTGAAGCCTTTCATAATTATGGGATTATGGGGGGGCAAAGTAAATGAAGTCTCCTGAAACAAGAAAGACAAACCTTTTTTTTTTTTTCTTAGATGCTACTTCACATAAAATCTTTTACATCTTAAACTGCAGGCAAAGAAAAGAACAAAAAACACACAGATAAGAAAGTTGTCCTATCTGATAAAGCTCTCTTGCTTGCAATGAAATGTAATTTTCTGGGGACAAGTTTATTCAGCTTTAATCTCTGTTGTGCCCCCTAGTGTTCTGGACTGTTTTCTGAAGTCCAGTCCACTCAGAATATGGAAATATCTCAGCTTCGGTCCTGTGTAATGATTAGGAAGTGTATTTATCGTACTTTGACGTTGTCTAGTACCTCTCCAAAAGGGTTCTCTTCTATTCTTGCTCTCTTCAGTTTTCTCTGTATTGGAGCACAGCCTTTTAACAGTTGATTGGAAATATATATTTTGCATTACAGGACTACATTATGGTTGCAAATGTTACAGCTGACATTCTGAAACTTGTCCTAAACGGTGCCAAGCCAATAGAGGAATTCAATTATACATGACCACATATCTCACAATATACAGTTTCTGTAGCACTGTATATACAGTGACAATTTTTGTTTTGAACTTCATTGAGATTCCATTTTTATATGTGTTTCATTATTTAACACCTGTCCTGTCTTTAATTCAATGCCCAGAGCCCGTACTGTTTGTGAACTGAAATCAGTCATGGTCTGCAGGTACAAAATCTCCCCAGCTGGCTTTCTGTTCCCACAATAATGGCATCTCAATAATCCTGACCTGACCAAACCCTCCAGTCCTGGGCTCCTCAAAACCAGAGGCTGCCAAAACCATCAAACTTGTTTCCTCTGTGACCTGAAACTAGATTTAAACCCAGGCCTCCCAAGGTGAAAGGTTAGTGCATTCCCCCACTGCACAGGACTCACAGGGACCTGAGAACCAGTCAGTTTTTTTTCTTTTAAGCTTTGACTGAGTTTCTTATAGTTCTGCATGAGCTCCACTCCTTAAGATGTGGAAATAAGCAGTACTGGTATGCTGGAAGAAAATATATCTAAAGGCTTTAATTTAATCCATTCCCCAGTGCTCGTCCTGATGTAATCATGGAAGGAGAACCAGCCAGGCAGAACAAGCTCCAGTTAACTTCTAGCAAAACCAATGTCATACAAACTGTAATGTGATTAAAATCTGCCCGTGGAGTGCAATCAGTCACCATGTTTATATTTTTATAGGCAGCCCCTGTCTCTCGCTCTCTGGCATCTTCCCTGCAAGGAAAGACCTGTCCAGACTTGAGGACTTTTAGCAGATTGTATCTTTTTTTGTATCTTTTATTCCTGTCCTTCAAAAGATACAAATGCTTTTAAACAGAGAAGTATCAGATTTAAAAATAGACCTGAAGAATAAAAGGTGAAGTGTGTATGCAATGTATAATGTAGGTGAGTTTAATTTTTCCCAGCCCTAAGGGAAATAGCTCTCTGATGGAAATGTCAGCATTCTCTGGTGGTCCAAGAAAAAAAAAAATGGTACAAGAAAAAATAGGACTAGTTTGATGTCTCCAATTATAAGTTAATCTGTTTGCTGTAAATATTGTCTGGGGTTTAGTGTTGGGTGCCCAATAAGAGACCAGTAAATATTAGCTCAAATTCCCAACTCTTAGCTGGTGACCAGATCAGGGTTATAATCTCCACCAACAACAAATGTGGCATTACGCGGCACATGGTAGCAGTTAAGAGTAAAATTAACTACATTTAATGTGCCAGACATTTTTTTTTTAATATTTCCTTGAATTTCCATAAATCCCAAATGAAACTCTGACCACAAATATATATATATTTTGGTCATCTCGTGATGTGGCTCTTCATCTCCATTTCAACAATTTGTTTGAGGATTAAAGTTGTCAGTCAAATGCTATGCTGTAGAGCTTGGGCTGGAGCGGTCTCAAGGTTAGGTATGTATTCAATGGCCAGCTTTCTGCATGTGTGGTCAGTAGTTAGAGGCTTCCTCTCATTGGGAATGCCATTAGTGTTTGCATGCTGTATCGTGCTTGCTTTGGGTGTGTACCCCTGTGCTGGCTGACTGTGGTCGGTTTTTAGCCAGTGATCCCTTTTAAAAGTTTACTAGGGGAATACCATGCTAAAAGCATACCATAGTGTTCAATCTACTTGATCTGAAAACAGATCTTGTTGGTTCTCCAGTTTCTTTGAATATGCACTTTTTAAATGTGAGTAGTTTTTTCTATAAAGCTTTAGGTGGAGGATGAAGGTCACTTGGCTGATTTATAATCTTTGTTACGGTACTGTCTTCCTGTTTCCAGGGGAGCTGTTTTTGCATGCTTTTTAAGAGAACGTTGTGAACCTTGTTCTGTGTCATTGTTGTTGGGCAACATGAATAAAAAGAATATTCCCTTACACCCGGCGATGACAGGCGGAGTTATCAGATTGAAACCTTTTGTGCCACGGAAGGGCTGAAATTTAAAAAACATTTTCAATGGATATATTTCTTGGCATCACTGTCAAGCATCACATTTGGCCATAACGTTTGAATATTTGAGTCTTGGCAGTTCTTAAAACAGCTATCAAATGTGAGCTTCTATTGTGCAAATGAAAAGGAAAAAAAAAGAAAAGAAACTTAGACAAATGTTTTCATCCTCGCTGAAATAAATCAGCGAAATGAAACAGGCTTTCATTTTTCCAAGCAACAGAAACATATGCTTTTGAGATGTGATATGTGAGATCCCTGCTTTTCATATTTATTGGGTCTTAACAATAATTGAACAAGTGTGTGTGTGTGCCTTTTTATATTGTTCTTCAAAGAGATATTGTAATGAGAAAATGTAAAATGGTGGATCATGTGGACTTGAATTTTTTTCCCTCATTTTTCAAGCAATGGAGAGTATCTGGTTCCACTATTCTAGTAATATTAACCATTGATTACTATCATTTTTTTTTTTTTAACAGGGTTAGCTTGTTGAAGAAAATACCCTTATAAAAGTTTACCACTTTTTTTTTTTTTTGCCCGGTATTTTAGCAGTTTTACCATGCTTGTACCATTATTATTTATGCATTTTCCATAGTTTACCCTGGTTTGCCATGTTTATTAATATGCTTTACTATACCTCGCTATTCTTTACAATCCTTACCTATTCTTTACTAGGGGAAACATTTATAATAGCGGTAGTATACCCCTTTGCAGACTGCAATACCAATTCATTCCCAATAGATTTATAAAAATGTAATCAGGGAAAGGGAGTTGAAAAAAAGGAGACGTTTAAGAGCTGACGAAAAGGAGGAAGTAATGCTATTAACCAATAGATCTGTAACTGTCTGCACAAGCGGTTGCACTGCTGCTTTTTATATAGCAGTGGGAGTGCTGGGTCTGCCGATGCCTCTGGTTAGAAAGCTTCTTCTGTACTTGTTCACGATGTACTGACATCTACAAAAGCTGCTTTCCCAAGCTCAGGATCACACCCTCGTGACCCAGATTTGGAGCTTTTAAATATCAGATCAAATGAAGGCATTAGCTAGAAAAACGCTGTCAGTTTCTGGGTCAATTGATTAAATAATGGATTCAATAAAGAAGATTCAATGAACTTTAAACTAAGTCTTGGGTACACGATACAGACCATATATGGGCATATTTGATGAAAAGAACATTTGAGAGGGTCAAACTGTTAAATTACTGACCAGATTATAATCATTCCATCTTTACAGATATATAACTGTTTCTATAAAAAAAAAAAAAAAAAAAAAAAAGAATTTTGCAATATTCCTGCAGCTGTCTTCATCCTAATTGTTTCTAAATGTTTTGAATTCTGCAGATAACATCTGTGGCAAGCCTAATGAACACATTGTATGTTATTTCTCAAAAAACTTTTTTTGTTTTTGTTAACAAAAATTCCTAAGAATAGACACAAAGAAAGTATTTGATTACCTTTGGCGATTAACCAGCAAACTTTTTTTCTTTTTTTTTTTTTTTTTGCTTGGTCAGAGATTTCCCCGAGCCTGGGTATTATATCTTTCTATTGACATGCTAAAAGGAGAGCAGTTTAAAATCAGAAGAATGAGACTCTTTGTCTAGCATTTGCTGTATTGTGTTTCATTGAATAATGGTTTCATTCAGGCTTTCGATTAATAATATTTGGAGATAAAGGTATTCTCCCCCATTCTGGTCTTGGCGCTGCAATTGAATTAGAAAGATTTATAAATGTTGTATAAAGAGTTGTTGATGCTATAAATAAACTGTATCCAGCAGCAACATTCTACTAGTGCAGCTCTGGGAGAAAAAAAAACTGGATTGCAGTCTGGGAACGGGCTCCATTTCCTTGTAAAGAAAAGAAAGGACCCCTGATGACATGATGCATTGAGTTTTATACACCCTGATATTGGAACTGCTTTTCATCAACATTGCATTAAAATGATTCCCTTTGAACACACTCAGATCTGAGAATGCTTAGAGTGCCCTGTCCTGAGATTTAAAACATGCTGTTTTTCTTTTTTTAAAGCAGTTGGCCAGCACCCTTAAGATGTGTTTTCACTCGGCAGCGCTGTCATGCTCAAGTGGTCCAGATACGGATATGGGACCATAGCACTGCAATGGATTACCATTGTGCGTTGGTTCATACCATTGGTATGTCAAAATAAGAACATTTTAGCACTGTGGTACCATTCTATTATTTGTAGCTACCTTTGTTGCTCCTTGCATCATCCTTGAATATCACTTGAGCCCTGTGTGCTCAGTCTTTATCGAACAAGTCAATTTACATGGTAAACTTGTATAAGGGTGTTCTCCTTATGAAAGATATTGTTTACATCCACAATACCTGAATTGCACATTTGTGACCTGGGTTACTCTACTGACATGTGCCTAACGCAACACTGTAGAAGACCCTAAAACTGGCAGTCTGAATTCAAACTCATCTGTCAACACTATGAAACAATCATTCAATCAATCAATCTTTATTTTATATAGCGCCTTTCATAGTGGACCACCATCACAAAGCGCTTTACAAGATGCAGTAACAACAAGAAAATCCATAATACTTTAAATACAGAGAAATGCATAATACATGATATACAGTAAAAACAATGCATAATATAATACAGTGAAAAATGAATAATAGATGAAAAAGTTAAAAGAAATTGCATAATACATTAAATACAGTGAAAATGCATAATACATGATATAGTAGCATAATACATGAAATAGTAGCAACAACACAGCAGCTAATAGCAGCTATCAGGCTTAAAGAGCATGGAAAGCAAAAGAGAACAAGTGGGTCTTGAGAGTTGATTTAAAGCGAGCGATGGTGGGAGCATCACACACCAAAGCTGGGAGAGAGTTCCAAAGAGTCGGAGCCATGAAGCTAAACGAGCATTCTCCAAGTGTGGTGCACTTTTGCTTGGGCATAACAAGCAGGCCAGAGTCGGAGGACCTCAGCTTGCGGACAGGGACATAGCGGGTCAGCAGGTTGAGGAGGTACTCGGGAACTGTGTGATGAAGGGCATTGTAGGTGAGCAGGAGAGTTTTGAAAATAATCCTGAACTTTATAGGTAGCCAGTGCAGCTGGGCATGATGGGGGGTGATGTGTTTACATTTTTTACATCTGGTAAGGATCCTGGCAGCGGCATTCTGGACTAGCTGCAGTCGGTTTATGGTGCGTGCCGGGAGACCACCATAGAGAGAGTTGCAGTAGTTGAGTTGAGAGGAGACAAATGCATGACAAAGTATCTCCGTATCTGGGAGGGACGGACTTTGGAGATGTTTGGAGATGATAGAAGGAAGATTTGACCACGGAGGAGATGTGGGCATCAAAGGAGAGGTTGCTGTCAAGAAGTACACCAAGGCTTCGTACTGTGGGGGAAGGCAGCAGCAGACAGTTTCCGAGGTTAAGGGCAGCTATATTGAGATTCTTAGGTTGAGTTTTAGATCCTACTAGAAGGAGTTCAGATTTGCCAGTGTTGAGTTGACAGTGAGACTCTTCTCCTGATAGCATGGGCAAAGGCACGGCTTCTTTCCGGCATTCCAGTTTATAAATAAATAGTTTTTGTTCAGTTCCCAAACTCTTCAAGAATGACACTAAGCAGGTCTATGAAGAGAGTCATTGAATCAGCACACCATCAGAAACATGCCAGTGATTTCTAAATCCCCATTGATTTAATGCAGGAGTCAGGTATAAGGTGACGTTTACTGTTTAACTGTATAAGGCTGCATGCACAGGCTTATGAGTTTTCAACTTAGGGTTAAGAAAAACCTACAGACCAGAATTACTATAACTAAAACTGTTAATTAAACAATGCAGGTAGGAGTCCTACTAATCATACAGTGAAAACAGACACAGTATCCACTGCACGCTTGTTTTATTTTTGTAAAGACTTTGTTTGACCACTCTGTTTAAGCTACAGCTACATTAAAGTGCTTACTAATAGCTAATATAAATTGCCATGTCAGAATGCAATGGAGAGTGCATTATGAACATTGCATTTGCTGTAGCTTTGAGAAGCTGAAAAGGTATTTGTTCTAACAAAAACAAGGGACTTCTTGTTTAAAGCTAAATTTAGTTCACAGTTTAAAAGTCAATGTTACAAAACTGGAATGGTAACAAAAAATGTCGGCACACTTAACAAATCTTAAGTCTACCCTGTTAACATTATTTAAAAAGAGCCCTATCCAGATAAAAAGGCGTTTCTTTTGTCTCCCATATATATATATATATATATATATATATATATATATATATATATATATATATATATGAATGAAAGGATAGCTGCCAACCTGGGCACCCCAAAATGCTGGTGATTGCAATTATTTTAACATTAACCCTGTAACACATTGTACTGCTCTAAATACCTACGCCTAAATAACGGCATCAGTGTTCCCCTGGGTATATCTAAGCTGTAGATGATTCACAGTAGGATAACACTGAGTAAACAGATTCTGAGCTAACAGGTGGCTGCTGTTAGCATGAATGTCCAAAAACAAGCAAAATACAGTAATATGGTTTTATCTTGAGAAAAATAGAAAGAATATATATCTGTGTGTATAGTGTGTGTGTGTGTGTGTGTGCGTGTGTGTATAGTGTGTGTGTGTGTGTGTGTGTAGTGTGTGTGTGTCTGTGTGTGTGTGTAGTGTGTGTGTGTGTGTGTGTGTGTGTGTGTGTGTGTAGTGTGTGTGTCTGTGTGTGTGTGTGTGTAGTGTGTGTGTGTGTGTGTGTGTGTGTGTGTGTGTGCGTGTGTGTGTGTGTGTGTGTAGTGTGTGTGTGTGTGTGTGTGTGTAGTGTGTGTGTGTGTGTGTATAGTGTGTGCGTGTGTGTGTGTGTGTGTGTGTGGTGTGTGTGTGTCTGAGTGAAAGGCTGCAGATAATAACAGCAACTTCAAAGAAGAAGCCTAAGAAAGAATGTCAGTTTCTTAATAATTGAATATGACACTGGTGTTACAGGAAAAAAAAAAAAAAAACACATAAAGATTGGATATATAACAGTCACCTTGTTCATCTGCCTTTTAAAAAGTGCATAATGACTTGCTGCCCCGAAGGTGTGGGAAGGGGAGAATAAACTGGTATTCAGGTTACAGATATAATTTGGGAAAGAGTGACAGAAGACGATTCGATCTTGGAATCAAGAACCAAGAAAGAAGCAGGTAATTGTACCTGTAACAGATGTATAACATCCCAGTAAGAATGTGGCCATGCTGAGCACCGTTTAATAGAGCAGGCTCCTTGAATGGCAGCTGAGTGACAGATGAAAGTTTCAGCGGAAAAGTATTTCCTTTCATGTGGCAATTAGGGTACAAAGGTGGGAAGCTGGAATGGGTGTCCTTTTCAGACAAACTGAAAGGAGTTTCAAGGCAAAACCAGGTATATAAACCAAAACAAGTCCCTCAGACTCAACCAACGTCAACTTAAACCTGAAAACTATGAGGTCCACTGCTAGAAGCCCTTAAAAAACAAAAGTCAAGATTTCCTGTTTTGATATATTTAGTTTTTAAACGTTCTTATTCTACGTTAATTATTGAAATCATATGTCAAATTACTTTAAAAATATGCATTCAATTCAGAGGATATTTCTGTGCCCCAGACAGGCAAAATTCACAATTTCCTGTGCTCTCAATTCAACACTTTTATTACAGGTTTGATTTGTATTACATTTTTATTGAACCACCTAAAACATATAACAAAGTTGGTAGAATGAATAATAGGACTTCCCCACAAAGCTCTGCGAATGCACCTCTGCCCTGAAGCAGTGACTTGACAAGCATGCCAAATCAGGCAAAACTGTGTGCTCGATTTTATCACATGAAGGGACCCCTAAACTCTTCAGTAATGACCTAATAAGCTAGAATCCAGGTCTCCAAAGGGAAAGGACAGTACATTAACCCACCGGACCACAGTCCTGAAAGGGACATTTGATATGTTAAAGAAAAAAGCTGAAAATTAGCTTGCTGTCAATTAAATGGAACTGCAGCGACAGGCCCTGTTATTGAAGATGTGAAAAAGTAACAAAAGTTACTGTCAGTGTGATTCAGACAAGTCTTAATTAAAAGATATCGACCATGTTTTAATCCACCCACTGCAGGTGGAACCTATTAAACTATTCATGATTCCTGTACCTTTTTTTGTCCCCGACCCCTGCTCATGAGAACAGCTACTCTGGAGTTTAACTCTGTCTTGTATGATCACACCTGTAAATAATTAATGCTACATTTAGGCATTTACCACCTAATTATCTTGAAATAAACCAAAGAACGGGATTACCTTACTTCAAACGAAAAAGCTTAACAGATGGCATGAGTTCTTGTGCTAATATTCTACCACCCCATCCTCTAATGCCAGTTAAATACAATCCTGATAACAGACAGACAAGAGGCATTCTACTTTTATTTAAATACCAATGGGATATAATGGGCCAACTCCATGTAAAGGCAGGCACATAAGTTAATATTGTAATGTATGGGTTAGGGTCCTTGTTAATATTAACAAAGTACATGTTGATTTACCATACATATTTTGCTAATAATCCCCAGATGACATTAACTATATGTTAAATGGTGTGAATGACAATAAGCATAATTAAAAAAATGAATTGAAACTCATTTTCACGTATCGAATATGAGTTTGAGTCTCCAGAAGCTTTTGCCTCATCAACACACGTCATGCAATAATGGAGTAAGTATCTGTTTTACAGTAGAACATTGATATGGCCCTCTGATCTAACATGGATTAATATTAAACAATAAAGTGTAGTAATTCTATTTGATACTAGGTTTACCAATACAATTGGCTATATCATATTTCAAGCGCAGTGCTGCATATCACTACAATTGGTTGTATCATATGATAGAGAACACACCTAGACGATCTCATTAATAAATGATGATCAAAGTCAGGTTAGCCCAGTGAACAATATAATATGTGAGCCTAGAGCAATGGTTTCTTTATTATTTATGGCTGTAACATGACACTATAAACATGCAATGAGCTGTGCAGAGTGGTAATGGAAGGTATGGAAAAAACAATGTGATCAATGCAGACCTGTGACTGGGGTGTTGCTCTTTAATGTGAAAAAAATACAATAAAATCACCATGCTTCCTTGTAAAAAATGAAATAAGTGGACAAAGCATTGGATAATGAGTATATGGCTTATTGTTTTTCTCTTTTCAAAAAACATGATTGGCATTTCTGGTGGGGTGGGGACTTTTTGTTTATAGAATTTTCTTGCAGATTATTTTTGTGGTCATTTTTCTAAATGCCTCCTCTGTACTGAATGGCAGATCTGCTCTGTATGAATGCATTATAGTAACAACACACACATTATACTGCTATAAAATGTCCTACATTGCAATCACTGCCTACAGGATTATCTGCCTAAAAATACACTATTCCCGTAGATGGGCATCTATCAGCGACCTTTCAGTGTTCACTAAAAGTTACATTTTTACAATGTTCAGCACAAAATATTGACCCTGAGAGTGAGTTTATGGTCATAATATGTCATCAATGCTATACAATTATAACCGTGTTTATTGACATAATAAATATGAGAGTCCAGGTGGTAGCCATTTCCCCTGGTTTGAATGAGGTAATGAAAGCCTGGCACACTATGTTTATCAAGCAACACTGGCTACTTATACCACTGCCAAAAGGTCATAGAAACTACAGAACAAGGACAGGATTCTTCATGGATGCTGCTGATCAATATCCATTTCAGTTTTCAGTGAGTAATAAGAACAAATGTAAAGTAACATTATTTGTTATATGTTCAAAGGCTGATGTTTCCCACTATCATGTTATACATTTTGGTTACAATCTCTAAAAGGGGTCTGAGCTGCATGCATACGGAATACAGCAAGCTCTCTCCCTCCTGAAGCCACTATGAGTCACACCTAAACAGGCGTGCCACAGCTAATTCTTGCAGCAACAGGAGGTTAAAGATCCCCGGCAAGCTCTGATCAAGTTCAGAGAAGCCAAACAAAAAATGCAGACCTATACAGTTGAGTTGAAACAGTATAAAGACCATGCACACTTATGGTAATAACCTCCTTAGATTAGACAGTTTTAAAGTGTGCTACACTTTTAAGAAACTGTACGGTAACACCTACTGATCATGTTTTAATAGATAAATAAATATACAGATTCATACCTACATACTGTATACATATCCATTCCCTGTTCCAGATGTCTGCCATTGGCATCTGTGCAAAGGTATTAGCAATAAATCTCCACTCTGCAATTACTGTTGATAGCAATGGAAACTGTCCTTATTCTGGGATGTGGACTGAGCCTTACTTTCTTCTCATCACCTGATTGACAGCTAAAAACTAAGACAGCTGTTTCTTGACAAAATAATATATCCTACATGTGACCTGAGAGCAAAAAAAAATAAACATTAACCACTGACACACAAAAAAAAGGTTTGTTTATCTCTTGTTCCTTTAATACATCACAGGATCATTTGTATTTAATTATGGATTCTTTAATTATACTTGTCAAATTTTACAGTCATGACCTGTGTCCGGTCATCCTTAACTCTTAAAACAAGTGGAAAGAGCTCAATTATTCATTTATGTTGCCATTCATCAGGGCTGTATTGACAATTCTCTACTGTGTCAAAGCTACAAATGTGCTTTCACTCCGCAGCCACACAGACTGAAGCAATAATGTATGACTGCAACAATTATTCAGCATTGTTAACCTTACAATAACCTCAAATGCACTGAATTAACACACCAGTTTCCCACAAGGAAAGGGGGTCTCACTAAACATTGTAAGTGGCAGCCAGGTTTCGAAATTAAGCTTGTTTTCAGTGGGTGGACATTAGGGCAGGTTAAGGATAATAAATAATAACGTTACTATGAATTTTCTGAAAATGTCTTTCCTGGAAAATATGATTTATTTTAACAAACAAATCAACAATTAAATTAACAAATGAATGCATGAACCAAAAAAAAAAAAGGTTACTTTTCTGCTCGCTTCATATAACCTGTCCTGGGAAGAAAAACCGCAGATCACCCATTTGAAGTTAATAGAAACAGCGTCTTTTAATGTTTTGTTCTTCAGAACCGAAGGCAGTGTGGCCCTGTGTTATTAAAGTCGCTGTCCCGTGGGGCTGCTGTGCTAAAGGTCATTCCTAGAGCCTGAGGCACGAGTTTATACTGCTGTAAAAATTCAAATACAGGTGCATGGTATCGAATCTACAAGGCAATTTGCTCCTACATTGCCACTAACATATGTATAAAATTAGGTAATGGTGGAAGTTATGACAAGAACCAGAGCAAAAAAAAAAAAAAAGAACCTGACGTCACCTGCCCCTCTGCAGCTATCCCTAAGGTAAGTGCGCGATGAAGTTAGTACAGTGGAGCAATGGGAAAGGGATCTGACTGCAGTACAGTATATGAGAAATGCATTTCCTGCTATAGAATTAAATCATATTATTGTAATTATGCGCCAATTTGAGAACAAACAGGGGGTTTTAATATAGCCCAGGGGGTGCATTACAATAACTACCAGAAATTTAGTTTAACCTGAGAGAAAACACCTTTTAACAGTGTGACCTTTTAGAATGCGTGCCTAGGTGTAAAGCAATTTCAAATGATATGTTGTCATTCAAATGGTATATTTATTCACATGACGTCCAAAATATAAAATGCAGACGAAGCTCTAAATGTGCGTAACATTGTGGTGAAAACAGCACGTGTATCAGACGCGCGTAGCCTGCACGTTGTCTCTGAGGTGGGCAGTTTCACCTTAAATGTTAATAGAGGTTTACCAATCATGCTATTAAAACGCATCATTGTGCGCAACAGGTTACCTTGGGCTTTTTTTTTTCACCAGCTGTGTATAGAATTATGTACAGAATTATGTAATAAATAAATTAATTAAAAGTACAGCAATATTTTTCAAATAGCATAGATGTTTTGCTTGAATTTATTTATTTATTTATGTATTTATTTTGCATACGGAAAAACTGTATTGAGTGCACCAGGGCTAATAGTCTACTACTCCAAGTCCGCCCGTGCGGTGGGCGTCTCGTGACCAGCGTTCCACCTCGGCCCTCGTGCATCACCATCTCAACCCAGAGCGTCTCCCAGAGACTTAAATATTTCCTCGTATCCTTTTTGTTTAGACTCAGGTAAAATTGAAATATTCTACAGTATATTATTATTATTATTATTATTATTATTATTATTATTATTATTATTGGCTTACTTACAAATATACTGCATTGTATGTTGCTCGAGTCTAGAAACAGTTGGTAAAGTACTTAAAATACCGGTACTATGGTACTAGCGCTTGACACTGTTATTTGTTTTTAAGTAAAAGACAGGAGCAGGTTTTTTTTTTTTTTTTTTTCTCGGCTACAGTACAAGTTCTCTGTGTAGACCAGCGGCTGTAATTTGCTATATTCCTGTGTGGTTTAATTTTTTTATTATTATTAATTCCTAGAGTATTCATTTGTTTTATTTGTATTAATGTATTATTTTCAAAATTTACAGGTTGTACAAAATGGCATTCAATGTACCTGCCAAGTCTTTTGTTGCCATTTCAGATTTGCATCCCAACACAGCTCATCCTGTAAGTTCAATTGTTTATTTATTACTTAGCAGATATCAAATATTTTTTTACATACAATTAACCCTTTATACAGTTGGGTTTTTACTGGAGCAATCTAGGTAAAGTACCTTGCTCAAGGGTACAGCAGCGTCCCCCACCTGGGATTGAACCCACGATCCTCCGGTCAAGAGTCCAGAGCCCTAACCACTACTCCACACTGCTGCCCCGTATTGTACTTATTTGGGGTAATATTTCTCATGGGAGATTATATTTTGGGAAATTTTCAAATAACCATGTAACTTGGTGTCCGGCTGACATATTTCTCAAAACAAATTAATTTCCTATTGAAAATTATATATTTTTAGAAAGGTAACATTTTAATCTACGCTGCACAATAACTTATTAATACATTTAAAAAATGTTTTTGCCTTTTTTTTGTACTTTCATATTTTGAATCTCATAACCGACCCCTGTCCCAGAGTTTGATTTTTAAGTTTCAGAGTGAAATGTTATACATTTAATTATTATAATGTTATATTTTTATACAAAAATCTGAAAGAAGTATTTAAGTTGTTTCAAAAACATATGTTAAATATGAGAAAAGCTATGTCATTTTCTATTTATACACCATTCTATGCATGTCCCAGAGTTTTGCACACAAAATCTCATAACGGACACCCACAGACTTTTTGTGTAGAAATGATAACATATCAATAAAGTCTTTCAAACAAGGTGAAAAGGTTTCTGTAGGGAAGGACTGGAGACAGGTAAATATGCTCTTCATTATTTTTAAAATATTACCGTTTAACTCACTAGTGCCGCCTGGCACAGTTGTGTAGCTCATAACCAACACCGCTAGCAAAACATGGAAATAAAAATATTTATGAAATGTACATGTATTTAATATAAATTTACTTTATCCTCATTGTTATTACATTGAAATCGGAAAACAATGGCTGCCCTGTTTGTTGTAAATGGACAAAGAAGTGAAATTTCTCACAACCGACACCTTACAATTTTTCTCATAACCAACACTTTTCAAAAACAAGAAAAATGTTGGTTATGAGAAGTTAGTGTCGGTTATGATTTTTATATTATTTACTTGTATACTTCAAATCATTTTTGGGGGGTGTCAAACATTAATAACACTAAAATCCCATTATATAGAAATAGTTAGGGTTACAATCAGTTTTATATTCTCTTCCGGATACAGATTTTCTCTCAGAGCTGATAGTTAAGATATTAATAAGATGTCTTTGCATATAGCAAGGCTGAGCTGTGTATTTGTGAGAAGTTTAGAAGATACAAGGAAAGAAGAAAAAATTATATTGAGAGACAAAATAAATACCTAGCAAAGGAAAGGGAAAGTAGTAAAAAGAAATACATGCCAGTAAGTGAAGTGTCAGATACGGTACAGAGAGATAGAAGAAAGAATTGGACAAAGGCTTTTCATAAGAAACAGAAGACAGACCGACAACTAAAAGAACTGACCACTGTCACTCCACAATCAACACCACCACATCCTGTAAATCAGGGTAATAAGAGTGCAGAAAGGCCCTCTGTATCTGGAGCAGGCCAGGTCCAAACGCATGAATCACTGTGCACCTCTACAAAAAGTCTTGGGAAGGGAAGACAGATAAAAGAGAATACTTCCAAAGAAGAAAGACCATAAAGGCCACAGAAAAAGCAAAGTTCCTTGAGCAAAAGATAAACCTGGAAAGACAAACTGAAAAATACAAATTCTGATGTAGACTTGCTTGTGTGTTACGGATCATTGTCTTGCTGCATGACCCAGCTGCGCTTCAGCTTCAGCTCACGGACGGATGGCCTGACATTCTCCTGTAGAATTCTCTGATACAGAGCAGAATTCATGGTTCCTTCAATAATGGCAAGGGATCCAGGTCCTGATGCAGCAAAGCATCCCCAAACCATGACACTACCACCACCATGCTTGACCGTTGGTATGAGGTTCTTACTGTGGAATGCAGTGTTTGGTTTTCGCCAGACATAACAGGGCCCATGTCGGCCAAAAAGTTCCACTTTTGACTCGTCTGTCCATAGAACATTGTTCCAGAACTCTTGAGGATCATCCAGGTGCTTTTTGGCAAACTTGAGACGAGCATTCATGTTCTTCTTAGTGAGCAATGGTTTCCACCGCGCTACTCTGCCATGAATCCCATTTTTGCCCAGTGTCTTTCTGATGGTGGAGTCATGAACACTGATCTTAGCCTAGGCGAGAGAGGCCTGCAGATCCCTGGATGTTGATCTAGGGTTCTTTGTGACTTCCTGGACGATTTTATGCCTTGCTCTTGGAGAGATTTTGGCAGGACGGCCACTCCTGGGAAGATTCACTACTGTCCCAAACTTTCTCCATTTGGACAATATGGCTCTGACTGTGGTTGTGTGGAGCCCCAGAGCCTTAGCAATGGCTTTGTAACCCTTTCCAGACTGATAGGCATCAACAACTTTTTTCCGGAGGTCTTCAGGAATTTCTTTTGTTCGTGGCATGATGTGCCTCTAGAACCTGTGTGCTGACAACTTCACTCTGATGGTAAGGGCCAAAGTTAGTCAGATTTATATTGGGCAGGACTAGCCCAAATCAGGCCTGGTTGTTAACCAAAGTACTCAAACAGCTGACCCTAATAATCCCTTTAATTGGGTTGAGTTAACTAGGGTGGGCAATAACTTTTTCACACCTGTAGATTACATGTTTGATTACCTTGCACACCAAACAAATGAAAGAAGCATCAAACTTTGGGGTCATTTTTTCTCTCAGACTCCCTCTATATACTACTACAACCCACAAAAAATTCTGACCAAATACAATGTGAAAAATGTGCAAAAATGTAGACAATCAGACAGGGCAAATACTTTTTCACGGCACTGTATATAGTTGTTAAATGTATTTAAATGAAGGGCTCAAAGGGTACCATGTCAACTTGAATATGATATGGAAGGACGGCCTGCAGCCTGTAACCCTTTCTTCTGATGTTTTAATGAATTGCACCCAAGGATTTAGCTATAAGATGAAGTGCTGAGAAAGAAACTCAACCAACACGGAGCTTTCATAACCGACACCCCACACTGATAACCAACATTGTAATTAAAATTAGAATTTAAAGAAATATGAAACATAAGTTTAAAAAACAAATGCTATACTTGTTTTCTATTTGCAAAACACTCCACATCTGTCTAAGTACTGTTTGCTTAGGATTTATTTTTTCTTCAGGAAAAAAACTTTTATGAAAATGTTATTTAATAGAGTGTCGGTTATGAGGTAGAAATTTAAATAATTTAAATTAAAAACAATAAGTTTTTAATTATTGGGTGAAATATACATAACAAAAAAATTACAATTCTAGAAATACCACTTTTATAAATCTATCTAACAGCAGTGTTCAGTTTTAACAAGTTTTCTATTGGGTGTCGGTTATGAGATTTTGAGGGGTTCATGACAGAAAATTAAGAAAAAAATACAAAAAATGAAAAATATTAACTGTGCCAATAGTAGGAAACAAAACTTCGAAGATTGCTGATTGAGTATATGTTTAAAAAAACACATAACAGCAATGATTTTATATCAACTTTTTATCAGTCCAAGTTACATAGTTATTTGAAAATTCCCCTTTTACATTGTTTAATTTCCATCTTCTTTTAGGTGTAAATGTATCACACAATGTTTAAGTTGTTTTATTCTTGACTGATGTGCCTGCTAGTGCCAAGGTAGATTAATTCATGCATATTGAGGGTGCTTGTTTTTGAGGGCCTACTGTTTGAGTAAGTTGTGTCTCAAGCTATAAGAAGTGCAGGAGTATTGCCAAAGAGCTTGATTAAAAGATGGTACTGCGTGACACTTGGCAATCTATAGTTTAATAAGTACAACATGTAGCAAAAGTTTATAAATATTTATAATATGATTGATTTACATATAGTACTGTACAGTATACATTTCTTCTTCTGTTTCATACTCCGATTGTTAATAAAAGCCAGTTTGTTAAAGCCAGATGTCCAAAGGGCCAGTTACTTGCTGTCATTACAGGAAGAATTTTGCAAGTTGTGGTAATTGGAAACAAAAACATAACTGGATTCATTCTAATACCTTTTAAGCATGGCTAGTCCTAAAATCTATTGAACTCTGTACCTTTTCAATTACACTTTGAAAGAAGACAACTACTATTAACTACTGAATTAAATAATGTTCCTTGTGAGTTTAAAAACTCTCACCTTACAAATCCTGACTTGTTCCCACAGTAGGAAAAAAAACAACTTTAGTGAAGTACCCCACCATAAATCAAAGTGAATAACTGTTTTAGTTAAGCTACTGTGTAACAGCTATGGACTATTTGGATAATGAAACTATTTGTTTGCTAAAAACTATAATGGAATTATAATGGAACTATTTGTTTGCAATAAAACCTGCTGCAGATCTATTAAATAACTTATGGACTGAATAAGTCGTCATTGTTGGAAAGGAAACTGTGTTTCATTTTCAAAATATAATTGGAAACTTAGTAATTGTGACCTGACAAACTGTTTTAGTTTCTAAATATTACAAAAGCATACTTTAGAAAAGTGTTTTAATTTATCATAAACTTTTCTTACATTTCTTTTTTAGAATATAGTTGGAGTTATAATTGGAAAAACTGATGTCAAAGGATTTCCAGACAGAAAAAGCTGAGTTTGTTTTAAATGTCATTGTATACAAGATGTTCATGCTGAAGCTAGATAAAAGGTTTTGTCGAAAAATAACAACTGTTTTAGAGAAGCACAAATATTATAGCATGGCAACATTTTAATCTAACTTAGTCTTATTATTACTTCTGTAATACCTGCAAAGTATATAATTCCACGATTAGCAGAATGTAGCCTACTGCACCTTGCCATGTTTGTGGAGAACATTGCCCTCTAGTGGAAGTTGTGTACAATTTAGTAATATGGTTGTGATGTTCTTCAGATTAAAACACACAGATTATTTATTATAAGATATTTTAAAACCTGAATGAAAACACAAAATATAAAAATGTACTGTATAGAATGTATTGTAAGTAATGTTTTCACGTTTATACAACTAAAGTCATTAAAAATGTATTTTCTTATTTAGATATTGGGTCAGAAAGATATACTTTTAGTTTTACCATCAAAGACTGTCCAGACCATTTTATCAACGTCTCATCCTGGGGCAGAGAAGACTATATCCGAGCACTGTCAGAGAGCTTCAGAATTGGTGACTGTGGTATGTGCACTATCATTGCATAGCCCATTCCACTTGTACAGGTTTTGAAGTAAACTATACAGTTTTTAAACAAAGCATAAGACTGTTTTGTTGGACAAATACACTGGTTGGGTATTCTGGGTTTATGTAAAATGTGATTGATACTTTGTTGATAAAATAATTATATTTCTTTATATCGCAGTTGTAATTGAAAACCCATTAGTGGTGACCAAAGATACAGAGAAAGAGGAAAGGTACAGCCCTTCAACTCCAAGGTAAACTGAAACTTTCCACTAAAAGCATAATTCAGATTTTTTTTTTTAAAACCACAATGGATTTTCTATATTGCTACTTGTCAGTGCAAACATATTTTCTGTTTTGACGTATGTAACAAAACACATACAATTCAGTTTGCTTTACATTATGTTAAGAATATTGGGGCATTAGTATAAATATACTGCTTATAAAACTAAAGACTACTTAACGGATTAAATCTTATTTTTTTGCATGTGTTTTAAGTTTTTATAGACTTTTGGTGAGTGAGAATCATTCAACGGTGAGAAGGTGCTCAGACATTGAAGCGGATGCTATGTTGCTTTCTTTACTACATCTACCTATCAAGGATCCTCAGGATTATTACTCACTTGGAGATATTGTTGCAAATGGACAAAGTCTTGATGGAAAAGTCATTAATATTCTTGCAGCAGTTAGATCGGTAAGGGAAAAATTGGTCTTTATTACTGACTTAAAATTTAAACTTGGTGTTAACCATAAGAAAAAAAAATCTAAGCTGTTTCACAACTGTGTTCCCATGAAGCAAAGTATAGTTAAAGCATAGTGAAAACACGTAAATCACAGGTGAGCATGATAAATGAAAAAAGCCATGTAAACTGCAAAAAAAATTGTATATACCATCATATGTATATGTATAACACTTTTATTATTTTTATTAAGATTGGAGAGCCAAAATACTTCACAACAGCAGACAGAAGGAAAGGACAGAGGTGTGAGGTGAAATTATTTGATGAAACCGTATCTTCCTTTTTACTGATTTGGTAAGTTAAGTCACTAAAACCAGTAACTTGCAATAATAATTGTTGTTACATAGTAAATCTTTTTTTGGTGGTGAAAATGGGCTATATTGCGCCAAGCAAAACACTGATAGACGGCCGGTTTCACAAACCCCAATCAGCACTAATCTTGGAGTACCTAATGTTAACTTTGGTAAGGTGATCCAAGGCTAGTGTTAATCTCGGTGTGTAAAACCAGCTGTTAAATTATACAATTCTGCAAATACATATATTTTTCTGAACATATTCAAATAGAAATGTAAATATTTTTCTTAGCTGGGACAACGAAGCCATTCAGCTTGTTCAGACATGGATACCGAGAGAAACAGGTACAATAATTTGTGTAAGAAAAATTGTTTCTGTTTTCACTGATTTTCTTGATGTTTTGCTAACACAGCTATTTTTATGTATTGATATGCAGTGCTGTTTCTTGCTGATGTCCGAATAAGCTTTGACAGCTTTCGAAACAGTATGATAGCTACAGTTATTTCGAAAACTATCATTACAACAAACCCTGGTAAGACATTAACATTGTAGTATAATACAGAGCTTATGTTTCTGGTTTAAATATAAATGAATCCTCAAATAAAATAGGTTAGTATCAACTTATAATTAAAAATATACAATTTATCAATGGTGTCATGTTACTAAAGAAAAATGAATCTTGGTTATTAGTGGAATACTCATTCCTAGTAATGCTGACCTGATGGAGGTCAACCTTGCCCCTCTTTACCGCTATCAATTTGAGATAAAGAACAGGATTTACTCAAAGAAGTCATACACATCATGCTGGGTGACAATTTAGAACAATTTATTTATACATTCAGTTTTAAAGGCATTAAACTATTTTAATCATTAAATGACGCTACCCATAATAATTGTTCAACTAATAATCAATTTTACTGATTGAATATCACAACGGTACTATGTTTTTCTTTTCTTTTGTAAGATACCAAAGAAGCCAATCTGCTGTTCAGCTATGTCAGGGAATTTGTAGAATTTGGAGGACTGGATGAACAAGAGGAACAGACAGGAGACCAAGTGAACTGTAAGTATTATTTTCTTTAACTCCTTGTGCTCTTCATTTAATTTTAAACTAATTTGACTTCATACACTATTCATGGGTGTATACAGAATGTAAATGCAGGCATGTATTAACTTTTGTTATTTTTCAGTGGACTCTATTGTGGATGTATATACTGTGCAACAGGTAAAGCTCAGAGCCCAGGAGAATTTAGACAGGTCTGACCCCATCTTTGGAATTACTTTTGCCTTCATTACTGCACTGAACCTTGACTCATCCATTTCCAAGTTAATACGAAACCGGTGGTATGTCTGAAAAATATATTTTTAGTATTGTTTTCCTGAAAGGGACTGTGTGAATACAATTGTAGTTATTCATAATACACTACCTGTACTGTTTTTGATTACAAGGTTATATTAATTACTAAATAAATAAAACATGTTTATTTCAGTGTTTTTAGTTTTTAAAATAAAACAATCAGTGCCATTATATTTTACCTAGTAAGAAGCTACATGTGATAGTTCAAAAGACATTTTTTTCTTTTTATTTATCTTTTAGTGCTTGGTGCAAATTTACAATAAATGAGGAATCAAACACCTGTGTGAATGTGGCATGCTCTGGATCTGGAAAACCTGTGGATGTCATTACGACCTTTGATTTACTGGTGGGCCTTACTGATCATACAGGCACGCTGCAATCCTGCAACCTGTCTGGGAATGTAGCCGAGAAAACGTTAGGTTGCACTGTGAGTTTTCAGTTTACAAAATTAAAACTGGAGAACAACTGATAATTCAGATATGAAATGTACTACAAGGTGCGATACATTAATGCATGCACATTGTGCGCTCATACAGTATTTGTTGAGCAATTGCTTTTGTAGAATTGTTCTTTCCTAAGATATGTTTTGTCTTGTTTTTTAGGTTGATGATTTTGTCTGTCTAGCGGAGAGCCAAAAAACATCCTTGAAATGGAGATTTCTTTTGGAAAGGTGCAAAATTTATCTGAAGGTGTGCATACATTTTTATACCTTCATATTTGGTTAATCAGGTTTTGTTTCTTAGAGAAGGTAAGGGAATTTGCATATATAGATTCCTTGTCAAAGACTAAATAATGAATAATTATATCATTAATAAATAGAGGATATATGATGGTTCTAAATAGGTAACACAAAAAAATGAATATGTGGCAGAAAGAAATGTCAGTTTATAAATAATTTCCTGTACACTTCCCCACAAAATTGATTAAATAGAATCATTTTTGAGACTTGACCATATTAATTAAATTCTTTCAGATACTTCCATCACCAAATTCAAGAACTGGTCTTAGAGTCAACGTGCTGTCCTGTACACTGGCTGACCCTGAAGAAGTAAGCCAAAGCTTATCTGTCTTGGGAATGTGAAGACAACACCAGGATTCAGCTTTATCTTTTATAAGAAATAAAACAACAGTAATGTCAAGAGTTTGGAATCTGTATGCGTAGTTAACAGTAAGTTGATTTAAAAAAAAAAAAGTTTACTGTACTTGTTCTGAATTCATGCTATTTATTAAAGTATTCATCTGTTTAAATTTTGTTTGAATTAAAAATTCTGTTTGAAAGTATATTGATTGATTTTATGTTTCTATATAGTTAATACAACTTTAATCAGTTTTTTGTAAAAATATAATTCACATTGCGTTTCATTTGCTCTAATGTACTTTAAGCTTATAATTGAATTAAAAAAAAACAAAAAAAAAAAAAAACATGACCCTGTAATGCCATCTTGAATACATATGAACATCACCCATCCTGCATATTTTCGGATTTGGGACAATGACTTTACTCAAGTTCTGAGCATGAAGGTGGTCACAAGATCCAGGAGCACCGAACAAATAATAGGTGTCAGTAAGACCAATGTGAAGATTGTGCATTTCAGAAAATGACAGTCTATTTAGTCTTCAAATTTAATTGCTAAGACATTAAAATACTAATATATCTCGAGTAAGGAATGGTGCAGCATTTTAGTCTATAAACAATTTATAACCACTGCATAGGAATTCAGTTTTATTTCTCTAGTTTTTGACAGTGTTTACACTTGAAACATGTATATTGCTTTTTAATCATGGACCTTATGCAAAAAAATAATAATAATAACGGCGACATCACGAGGGTCACTGTGGCCTATCCACTCTGAACTTCATGCTCACAATGCCCTCGATCCCTGCCAGCAGCTCGTCGTGTTCCTGAACGCTTGATACTCCTTTCGGGGTCCCTGTCAAAATCAGGTCCCCCTCTTCCAAAGTTATGATCTCGCTGATGTAGCTGATGAGAAAAGGGATTGAGAAGATCATTTGGGAGGTGTTGCCTTCCTGTCGTAGTTGACCATTCACTTTGAGCCAAATCTTTACATTGCCAGGGTCGGCGATCTTTTCCTTTGGGATAAATTCACTCACAGGACATGAAGTGTTGAATGCTTTTGCGAGTGTCCACGGCAAACCTTTGGTTTTGCATTCGTCTTGGACATCCCTGGCGGTCATGTCGAGGCACAACGCATAACCAGCGACATGGTCCATTGCAGCGTTCTGGGGGATTGCTGTCCCCCCTTTCCCAATAACGACCCCCAGCTCCACCTCATGGTGTAAATTGTGAGAGTAGGAAGGCACCATAATGGAAGACCCTTCCGTCACATAAGCAGAGGATGGCTTCAGAAACAACACCGGCTCTGTTGGGACTGCATTTTTCAGTTCTTTGGCATGGTCGGGATAATTTCTTCCAACACAGATAATTTTGCGTCCCCACTCCCAAAATCGGTTTAGATTTCTTGAAGAAGCCATTGTCACAGTCCGCTTTATTGTAGATCTGTCGGTATTTAGTACTGAAACTTCCAGTTTTACAATTTTAAACGACCTTTGAACAGTAATCAGGTCTTGAGTTCTACGATATGATGGATGTGACAAACTAGTCCAGATGAGCCGTTAGATTTCAACACACTATTGATACCAACATAGTTTATATAGTAGAGACGGAAACGGTGAGCGAAAATAGATATACAATTGTGACTTAAAATAAATAAAGAAAATACAAACAGAAATTAGGGGGAGCAGTTTTGTTATTATAATACAAAACAAAGTTTTGCTTCAGTAACTACGGCCCAAAGTTGCGTACGTCACATCCCCCGATCGGATTGGCTGTGAGGTTGGGTTAAAGTTTAAAAGGTAGTGATGTCATGCTGTATTTTTTAAGCCGAACGCTGTTTTAGTTCCTGTGTACGATAATCACCAGACAGTGCTTGCTATGTTATACAGGTCCTTGACGGGTGTCTGCACCCTTGCATTAGTAGGAGCTGCTGCTTACAAATTTGGTATGCAAATATTGTTTGTTTTAATGCATATCCATTAAGTATATATATATATATATATATATATATATATAGAGAGAGAGAGAGAGAGAGAGAGAGAGAGAGAGAGAGAGAGAGAGAGAGAGAGAGAGAGAGAGAGAGAGAGAGAGAGAGAGATAAAAACAGAATTTGGACAGATGAAAATGGCAATGGAAAAGTGCAGCGTTATTTCATCATATCATAACGTACAGTTAAAATGTGTGGCTATGTATCATATAAAAAGTAAACTATGTAAGTTAGAGAACAGATAATTCACGTTTACCAAACCGGTTTGGACAGCAATCATCAGAAATACGGCACAAAATGTACGACTACAAAAAGGAACCTGTATGAAAAGTATGGTGCTTTCATGAACTGTGTGACTAGGTAATTTTGTGTTTGAAATACTGTACGTATCCAATGCCATTGCCGTTGTTTTTTTTCTTCAATGAGTGACGTGTCCGTGTTAGTTTACTTTTATACTCTGCCTCTTACTTCAGATCGTTCCAGTAACGGGTGCTGAACAGGACAGATGGAGAATCTGATCACACATTTACTCGATATTAAGTCCCCAGCACAGGTTTACATACAGCAATCAGACTAATTTAAGACTAGACAACAAATTGAGAAGATTGGCTTTTTTGTAAAGGGGCTTTTGAAATTGACTTTAAAAAAAGAAAATAAATGAGTATTACTAGCTTTTCAACCAGCATGGCTATTTTAGTACTAATCTGACAAGGATACACCAACATAGTTGTAACTTATTGACCTTTATCTGTTTATTTTTTGTGGGTTTTTTTGTCACATATGCAGCAAAGTGACAGTCTTCTTATTTTTATTTTTTATGGCTAGGGTCCTGTAGGGTCCTTGGTAAGAGTTAAGCTCAAAGTAAAACCCGGAATATCAAACTGCTATGCAGTGGGAGTCTTATTTCCAACTCGTATTAAGGTATATGTGCAATTTTGCTTTCAGGTGCTACACAAGCGAGTGCAGCTTTAATCCATTCCTCTCGAAAGTCTTTACTAGTTTCACAATCAAGCATGAAGGTTGAACTGCTCCCAGCATTGATTGACAACTACATGTATCTTCTTATTGATGAGGAGACCAAGGAAGCAGCAATTGTGGACCCTGTGGAGCCACAAAAGGTTTTTATTTTATTTTTTTCTGTAAGAGGAAGGTTCTCAAGGAGTAGAGAAGACATGTAATAAACAGAAGGCTGGTTTCACAGATCCCATTTATGACTGTTTAATGTTAATTTAGGTAAGGTAGTTCAGGGTTACTGCTAATTGGGGTCTAAGAAACCAGCCATCAATCCTATATTCTGAGATAAATGCAGATAAATGTTTCAACAAAATGTTTTTTCAGTGTGACAATGCTGTATTCTGTGTCAGTGCTTGAAAATGGTTGCTACAGCCCTAGAGCCAGACTGCCAGGTATATGTACTGTATATCTCAAGGTGTGGCTCCCTTCTTTGGTTTTTCTAATCCTAGTATTTTGTTTAGGTTGTGGAAGCAGTCAAAAAGCATGGTGTGAAACTAACGACTGTTCTTACTACACACCATCACTGGTAAGAGTATTCTAATGCATATTTAGAAAATGTAATTTAATGGTTGACATGCTCTGCATCTAAACATCTAGAATCTATCTAGCCTAAAAGTCTAAGCAGGAGCACAGACCTAAAGAGTTACAGAGTTATTCAAATAATTTGGAACAAGCACATTGGTACCATCATTATCAAAGTAGTAATGTGCTTGGCTGGTTTCACAGACCCTGGTTATCAGTAATCCTGGACTATCAAATGTTACTTTAGGTAAGCTAGTCAGAGTCTGTGAAATCAGACAGATTTGTTTCACATAATATTTGTAAAACAAAATAAGTAGACTTAAAATATTTCCTCAGGGACCATGCAGGAGGCAATGAGAAGATGGTGAAGTTGGTTTCTGGGCTGAATGTTTATGGGGGAGACAGCAGAGTGGGGGCCCTTAACCACAAAGTCACACACTACAATACATTCAAGGTAAACATAAGAAATAAATGGACAGTCTTACACTTTTATAGAAAAGCCATGGAAAAGTGTTTAATAAAAAGTTTAGTTTTAAAAGTGTCAATGCATAGTTACTATCACCTCCTTGTTTGGTGCATGCTGAGGTTCTGTACTCATGACTAATGATTATCAGCTGGTTTCACAAACCCTGATTTGCAATAATCTTTTAAAGAAAAACTTATACGGCAGGTTTCACTTAAAAAAAAAAAAAAAAAAAAAAAGCTTTTAAAACCATTGATGTAGCACTAATCTTGGACTACCTTATCTAAAGTCACATTGGGTAGTTCATCGTTAGCTCTAATTGGGGTGCGTGAAATCAGCCACAGGAATGCCTCCCACAAAGCAGTCTGTCCAATGCTAGAGAAATATAAATACATTTGTTTTTAAAAAGGATGGGCAAACAACAATTCCCTGACAGAAATTGTAAAACAAGACACATAACACCATTTTTACAGGCAACAGCAGCATTATTCTTCAATAATAATAATAATAATAATAATAATAATAATAATAATAATAATAATAAAAATAATAATAATAATAATAATAATAATAATAAACCCTGTGTAACTTTTCTATCAATATTTTAGTTAAGGTGATTGACTATTATATACAGCTGACCTTGGTATAACTCTTTATCTGGTATAAGATCTTTACTGTGATAAGTGACCAGCACTCTGCCCACTTCATGGTGCTCATGATAACACTTCTGCAAGAAGAGGTAAGGTCATGAGTTTGTATTAACCTTATTAAAGGAATACAGCATTAGTGCAGCTAAATATTATTTTCTTACCAAATTTAGGTTGGCTCCTTGAATGTTAAGTGCCTGTTTACACCGTGTCACACATCTGGACACATCTGTTATTTTGTTACTAAAGAGAGCAGTTCAGAACCCCCTGCTGTATTTACTGGTAAGTGATTTTTTTGTCAAGGGCTGCATTTCTTGCTATGAAACAGTCCTTGAGGTTTGTTATGCTGTTACATCAATAAATATTCCCACATAAATGTCATGCTCTAATACTAAATGTGTTTAATTGGCAGGTATGGTACATTTTGGACTCTCTTGTAATTTGATGCCAGTTGTCGTTTGCTGAATTGCAACAGTTGTATTGTTCGGTAATCAAAGCGGTCTGCAAGTCCTACTTTTTTAAAACTGAAACTGCTCATTAAGATAATGATCCATGAAAAGTCAATTTTTATGGCTGACATTTAATTTGCTACTATAACCAGCATGCCAGTAACATGTACATAGCTGTAGTTTTCGCTTGGGTCTTCTTTAACGTTTAGGTGTTAACATGAAACACTTTTAGTTCTACAATAAAGTTCACATCCCTAATAATGGTTATTCTTAGCTTGTTGATTGACTGATGTTCATGAAATGATTGCATATACATGTTTGCAGGTGATACTCTTTTCATTGCTGGGTGTGGGAAGTTCTTTGAAGGCACCGCAGATGAAATGTACAAAGCTTTGATTGAGATTCTTGGACGCCTGCCACCTGAAACCGTAACTACCACTTATTTTGCAATTCTCACATTACAAATTATTTTATTACAATATATCTTTAGACATCTAAGTTAGAAATAAATGGAAGATAAAACTAAGAAATTGATGTCAATGTAAATCATGAGATGTAAACTACAGATAGAGAGAACTTCAGATTGTTGTTGGTCTGCCACATTTTGATGTGGGGTGTTTTTTTCAGAGGGTTTATTGTGGACATGAGTACACTATCAACAATCTGGAGTTTGCTCAACATGTGGAACCAAGAAATGATGCCATCAAGAAAAAACTAGCTTGGGCAAAGGTATTGAATAATCAGTTTGGGTTAGATTATTTCCACATTTAGATTTTATGATTGTGGTAATTTCACAAAATCTCTCCATTTCAGGACAAATATGACAACGGTGAACCTACCATCCCTTCCACTATAGCTGAAGAGTTTACCTACAACCCCTTTATGAGAGTCAGGTATGAAACCACTTAAAGACTCAATTCTTTTAAAGGAAACATACTGTAATCATACTGTATTAGTCCATCAACAATCATTTCCTTGGAAAGCAAACATTTTTACAAAAGATATACACCAGTTTACATTTTATAAATCTTACTTTTGAGTGATGATGCTTTTTAATACAAAAAAACACATTGTTTCATTTAAACTTTTTTTGGACAAAAAAAATGCACAGAAATTGAATTATTATTTGTTATTTCATTATCAACACAGTTTTGTCTACTTAGTTTATTTTTTTGTTAATCTCAACACCAGGGAGAAATCAGTGCAGGAACATGCTGGGCAGTCTGATCCTGTCACTACTATGGGTTTCATTCGCAAAGAGAAGGATAACTTCCGAGTGCCCAAGAACTGTCTGTAAAGTGGAATAACAGAACATGCTTTCTTACATGCGCTTTTCTGGCACTACCCTGCACCCACGGTGCACAGCTAGCAGTAACTGGAACACTGAACAGCATGCCTGACTCATCACTTACTGCTTTGTAAATTGAATGTATAAAAAAATAAAAGAGCTCTATATTTTAATGTCTAAAGCACCTTTCCTGTTCATGGGACTAAGAAGTTTTAAAAATGTGCATCTTAACATTGAGTGCAGTACGTACTTTATTTTTATTACAATTAAAAAGAAAAACAGCAGGCAGATATTGTGTGGTCCATTCAAGCAATAGTGAGAACACAAAAAAAAAAAAAAAAAAAGATATGCATGCAAATGTTAAACATCTTTGCCCAGCATATTTTATTTTCTGTATTTTTTTCTGTTTGTTTGGTCTTTGTCTATTGCTTATCAATATTATTTAAACACTGGTTGTCAGGACTTGCAGAAAACAATTATCTTAAGGTACAGATAGCATTTTCTGATGTAACCTTGGCTGGAGCTTTTTAATAATAATTAAAACATGTATAAACTATTGTTGGACTCCTAATATTTAACTTTAGTTAAAGATGTGCATGATGCATGTCATATGAGCAATAAACCTGATTGATGTGGATAATCAACAGCAGCCAGTGTTGTTTTTCTAATGAGCACCAGATTCAACTGCGATAGTACATTATTAAAGCTGTGGAAGCCCATTTCTTGTGCAGAGATGGTGCAAGGTTGATGGAAAAGTGCAGAAGGTGCACCAGGGTGAGAAACAGTTCTGTGTTTATAATTGTAGTGTTAGTTAAACCTTTTTCTAAATGATATACTGTATTGGACATGATGCATGTTTATGGAGTTGAGGGATTTCAAATTTAGAATATATTTTAATTTTAATTTGCATAGTACCACTGTGCCCTCCACACTTCAAGAGGAGTTTAAATACAGTCCCTTTATGAGGTTACTGTAAGTATTTGGGCATCCAGTCTTAAAAGCAGTACTGAAACTGTGCAGAGATTCACAGGGAAGACGGGCCCTATAGAACCAGACTGCAAAGCCCAAAGACCGAGTGCCCACCATGCCATGCTGGCTTTCGAGTTGGCTCTGCTCAGACCCAGATAGCCACGCCAAGAGGGACAAAGAACTATGGGTAATTCAATGCCCCTTTATCATGTGCAAATTCACTTATTTTGCACTAGTGTTGAACTAGTCATGGCAACTCACAATTCTGAAAGGTAAAATCCCACTGGATGGGCTTTGGGTGCTGTAACTTGAAGATACATCACTGTTAGTGGGTTAAGTTAAGGGCTTATTGAATAACCTTATAATGAAAGACTTGCACTCCATTTCTCTGCAGTTTGAGGAAGTCAGTATTTAACGGCAGTACAGTATAAACCACTATCAAGTTTGATTCCAATTCGACTTATGATAGAAAGATATTTGTATGGTAGCTGCTAGGGGGCTGTTTCAAATGAGTTTCTTGTGGGAAGGTGTTCCCATTTGACATGGAAACTGAGTAAAGTCAATTTACAGTACCCTGCCACTACACACTGTTTTTTTTCTGTATGACTGTGGACTACACAGGAGCTACGAATTCTTGGTCTAAGGATGCTAGTTAAAACACACTTTGGTTACAAACAAACAAATTCCTTCAAGTCAACTTTAAATAAAATTACAATTTTTATTGCATTGCATTTTAAAACAAAAACAAATAAACACGGATACCTGTCTCCACCACTGTCTACCATTTCAGTCCAGTCAAGGTTGACTGGAAGCTAACCATCAGCACTGTTGATATGTCATCATACTTGTTTTCTTCCCATGATCTTACTGTGAAACCACAACAGCTTATTTACAGATGACAGATGTTGAGCTCAGCTTTATACTGTTAAAGCTGCCAAGTGAAATCCTGCTGTTCTTTACCACTTGATGGTCAGGCCGCTGCTCATCTTCTCGACAGCATGGTACTGCGTGTGTAACAGTTTGCGGGCTCTCTCGGAGCCCACACTCTCAAGCCACGTGTTGTAGAGTTCTGAGATAGCAGTGTTCTCTTCCGGGACCTCAGCGGGCACCGTTCTGTACAGCTCCTCCACACGCTGCAGCAGATCTTTATTAGACTCACTTTCACTTGCCCGGAGCTGACCGCCCCCGTTTAGACATCCTGTCAAAAGAAAAACAATATTCAGCAACTGAGCTAAGAGACGCGGAGGTACTTGCAATACATTGAAACTACAAGCTAACTTCTACCTAGTGCTGCATTCTAGTGGTGTTAGATTCCATTTGATTTCCTATACACTTAAACTAACACTCAACATGTTTGTACTTTAACATGTTTGAAAGGAATGTTAAATCTATCGTAGACTTGATAGGCATATGTGGAAGGGAAGCGTAGCGGCCAAGGCTGGCTAGCAGCAGGTATAGCGGAGGTAGGAGCCTTCAGGTTTAGCGCTTTTTCTATTCACTTATTTACAAATAGACAACATAATTAAACAATTAAACAAATCAAATCAAACAAACAAACACAAAAACACCCAAAAGCTGAGCTAACTCAGAGCATGGAACAAACCTGCTGCTATATTACTAGCCCCAGAGCAGTCTCCCAGCTCCTCTTTTTGTGGTCAAGCTAGATTGAATAATTAATTACCAATCTAGCTTGACCACATGCAATCAGATCAGACTAATCAGTACAGCCACAGTCTCACATGGCTGGCTTGTCTGCCTGTTGGATAGAACCTAGACACAATGCAGGGATTTCAACAAAAAAATCCCTGTTTTTAATACACACACAATTGACAACAATTACAACAACCACAAAACACTCTATATACAATTGTACATATGCAGGGGCACCTGCCCTGCCACAGTATAGTTTTGAAAACAAGTTCAGAATCTAAAGTTTTAAGCATGAACATAATAATTACTGACCCCACTGCTCTTTGCCCACTGCAGCCTTACCTGAAGGACAGGCCATGACCTCTACGAAGTGGTATTGGGATTTCCCTCGTTTCAGTTTCTGCACCAGGTTCTGGATGTTTCGGAAGCCGTAGGCAGCAGCGAAGCGAAGCACCACGACACCGTCCTTCTCCAGAGTCACCTCTTGGAAATCTCGATTCCTGAAATTCAGTTAAAACAGTACAATTAGGCTTTCTTTTTTCACTATGGTAATAAAAAAAATGTAAGAAATCCCCACAATACTAATGTCTTAAAGTCCTAGTATCCCCTGGAATTAAGTCTTCAAATCTTTTCAATTACACTCTGGCAGAAGTGACAGTAAAGAGAGTAGATTGTGCATATTATATTCTAGTAAGGACAGACAGCTCTACTTACTTGAGAGTCTTGTATGCGATTTTCTTCACCTCTTCTCCAAACAGCTCCCTTGCTGCGTGAATGAAGACATGCTCTAAATAGCCCCCTGAACTGCTGCCAGAGTGCCCGAGAATCTCCTCTCCACACACGCTGCTGAACCTGCAGGGGAAAGACATCAGGACAGAAATGAACAGCCAAAGAAATGTATTTAAAAAAATAAATAAATAATAATAAATCAACCACATTTTGGTAAATTTCTCATATTCACAAGATCCAAACTAAGTGACAAAACACATCTTGTTTGCAAAAGCAGCTTTTTATTTTTGTGTTCTTCCCAAATAAGTAAACTAAACTGGAATGCAGGATTCAGAGTCCATTCTACTGCAGTTTGTGCATTTGCCAAATAAACCAGACCGTTGTTTATTGTTCATTATCACACCACCAAAATGAAATGTGTTTCTAAACTGATTTGTGAGACCAACACAAGCTGGGGACCTTTTCGAAAATGTAGCACACTAGATATTATCTCAGTCTGCAAAAGGGAGAATAATGAGGAGCAACACCAAACTTTTTTTTTTTTTTTTTTTTTTCAACAGCGGATCTTGTTTACAGGAAACAGGGATCATTAATGCACTGTTAAACATAGTGCTGATCACGTACTACTGCTGTCAGCTCTCAGTAAATCACAGCCTATTTCATTCCTAAAGCCAAGATAATACTGTATGCGAGTCCAGTCTGCTGACCCACAAACGACTGAACTCAAAGACCTCTAGCAAAGCCGCACCCTATATTTTGGCAGACAGCTACGTGGTTTGCTTGTTTTCTTCTTTCTGGAATAAAACTGAAACACCCTCATGACACTGCGATTGCCGGCAAACTCAAGTCTATGTGTTGGAATACGTTTTTGGCTAGACATGTTTATCACGTTTTCTTAAATCTGTTTATCATACTCACAGGCTATCTAATGGTGAAGGTTCAACATCTGCCAGCGATAGCCTTTCCTGTTCCAACATCTTCAATACCTCCCCTGAACAAGAAACAAAAACAGATGTAGGAGTAGTAACAAAATTCCCACCAGTCATCAACATTATAAAAAAAAAAGAAAGCAGATCACCATTGTACTCTGAAATACAGTGTGATGCTGCATGAGCATGGTAGATCTACAGAGATATAGAATCTCAATGTTTAACCCTCTATTATAAAGAACACACTCATTAGACAGATTAGACTGAGCTCCTCTTACCAGAAGTGATGACGCAGTCCACCTCCCTGGTTTG
Organism: Acipenser ruthenus; assembly: GCF_902713425.1. Lineage (NCBI taxonomy): Eukaryota > Metazoa > Chordata > Actinopteri > Acipenseriformes > Acipenseridae > Acipenser > Acipenser ruthenus. The sequence continues at coordinate 4,850,808 of NC_081201.1, read as the reverse complement.
GGACTCTGTGATGGTAAAGTCTGGTCTTGATGCTTCCAATTTCTTATCATAGCAAGGCATCACAGTCAAATGGTAGATCTGCTCTGGGCTCACATTCTAGAAAAAAATGTGTTTTGTTTTGTTTTGTTTTTTACAATCAAACATAAAACCCAAGGTTTATAGATCAGTTTTCTGCTATAGTTACTAGAATGGCAGACTAGAGCAGCAGGGGTATATTGTTAAGCATAAAAAAAGAAGTTGCACTTTTCCTGCCAGAAGGTTGCAATTCAATTTGTTTATGCATATAATGTACATTAAGTTACTATTTTTAACACATAAGTTATACCTTGCCTGCATACCTGAAAACAGGGAATGCACATTGAAAAGCTACAGTACCTGCTGGTTTGCGAAGTAGTCCTTGACCAGGGAGCCCATGACCTGCTGAGGGGACTTGGTGGTGCTGATGTATGGAATGATAAAATCACCATGAGTTTTCTCTGCGTAGCAGATCCAACCTGTCACAATACAATCGATTTAAAAACCAAAGCAATATTTATAGATCACACAAATTTATAAGTTTTGTTTATTATTTTTATTACATTTTTTTTTTATTTTTAAATGGATGCTGCATTGAGATTTTGCCATGACTATACCTGGACAGGAGGAGGCTAACAAAGGCAGTGCTTTCTTGTCCTCAGCCTGTCTGTGAAAGCGCTCCACAAACTCTCGCTGGCTCTCAAGGAGGCTGAAGTTCCTGGAGAAGGTGGTGTCAAACACATGGTGCACGCCTTGAAGACATTGCGAAACAAAGATCAGGGCACGGAACGAAAAACAGAACATAACAAGTCACTGCTTTTGAAGGCAATAGCTAATAGTCTAATAACCACTGCATCGCTGTTCGGTTACAGGAGTTTTGGCAAAACAAAAAATGAACACAGCTTACTGGGCAGCCTGATGAAAGACTGATTTTGTTTGTGCTGTGTTTTGACCGCAGTGGTTTTACCGGTAGTTACAGATCTGCAGTAAGCAATCTCTTCCTTGGTTTGTCAAATGTGTAGGTGCTTGTGAGATTGCAGGGTATTTATTCATCCTTACCAAGGTTTTTGAAGAAAGTTGTCAGTCTCCTGGCTGTATCTGTGATGCTCAGATTAAATCTTGCTGCCAGAGATGCTCTTGACTGTGGCGACACTGAAACCACAACAACCTTCTGTTGACTGCCAGCCTAATCGGGAGACAGAGGTGCCATTGTCAAGCACAGGAACAGACAAGTCACAGCTTATAATACTAACACAGGGCTTTCTAGTGCTGTTTAACTAAGGTTTCTCTTATGCTACCCCCCACCCCACCGTATATCATATCAGCCGGTCAATGCTGCTGAAAAGTATCCACTCATTTTAAATTGAAAGTCTGTATAACAATTTAACCATCTCAATTGAAATATAAAAGGTACTTGGCAGATTTTCCTCATCTCTAGATTCTTTGACTAAGGCTATGTGCTGTGCCAATACTGAAATCAATAAACCAGCTTCAGTACCTTATTCAGATTCAGTACTCTGTAGAGTTCCTCGTGGCTCTGCTGTGTAATTAACACACTTTCTGCAGAGGTGATGCAGCCACTGCAGGCTAAGCAGTCGTTCAGGGTAATCTTGGCCTTTTCCAGCTTCTGTAATCCTCCGTCCTGCAAAGACAAAGACAGAAAGAATAAGGTGAAGGACTGAAAGTCTGAAGACTGCGACCACCAAACGGATTGAGTAAAACTGTCTCAACAGAAAGCTGGTCCAAAAAAGAGAGAGATATTAATGTTGTTACCTAGTCGTAATGGAGACTGACAAGAGAGGGGACAAGGTGGGAGTTTACTGCAGTTACAGTTACAAAACAGCTACCCATTGCATGACAATGTAAGCCACTCTATTATAATGTGTTAGCTATAGATTAACCATGCATACTGTATGCTATAGATTTTATATTCAATGTGTTCTGTAGAGATTTTTTAAAATGTCAGACAACTTTAATACTAGACGGTATAGTGTAGAACACTATAGAAATATTAACAACAACAACAACAACAACATGTAGGCGTCTACTTACCTGGTTAACCTGAAAGTAGCTTCCATCATCTTCAATTTTTATTTTGGCCACTGATTTCCCAGACTTCTTCTCAACCTTTACTGGCTTCACACACTCCTTTTAAAAAAAAAAAAAAAAAAAAAAAAAAAAAAAAAAAAAAGTAGAAATAAACACCTTATTTGAACTGCTAGTGCACAGGTTTATATTGCATTGGACATATCCACCTTCTGAACTAGAAATACTCACAACATTGTTGCAGTTGGTGCACCTTTCAAACTTCATCTTAGAATCCAGCACTCTCATGCCACACTTGAAATCTGAGTTATGCTTGACTAATCCTTCTGCTTCACGATCAAATTCTGTGCTCTTTTTTTTGTTGGTGTTTTTAACAATCTAAAAACTTTCCACCAGAGGGTGGGGTGTGGTCTGTATTCCCTGTGGCTAAACATGTACATGTCTACTGGAGTTCCTTAGCTGTTTAGGAGAATCACATGACGACTGCTGATTTGCCCTTCCTGCTAAATAATAATAATAGTTTTAAATCCTTCAGTGAGCTCCTTACTATATCTAAAATTTGTAATGTTATCATAACTCCCAAGGCTTCAGTTCAGCAATCTCTATGCTTTGGCGACATTTTATTAACCCTTATCTCAGACCTTAAACACAATCCTATACTTATGCCTGGATCCCAGAGCTATCTTGCAGTTCATTAAAGTAGAGCTAGGGTTTATGTAACAACATCATTTAGAAAGCACACTTGAATTGTTATTAATCATTTAATGCACAAAATATTTTTTAAAATAGCTGAAAAAAAGTATTTTTGGACACAATTGAATTTTTTTTCCCCCATTACTTTATATGGGGAACATTGACATCGTCATATGAGATCATCATCCATATGTCCCCATAGGAGGTTGCCATGCATGAAAAGATTATGTATACTTTTCAGACAGAAATATTACTATGGTATTACAGTTCTATACTACATTGTATTTGCTTATTGAAGTCTCCTCCAGTAAAGTTTTGTATGTGTGTACTTGTATAGCAGACCAAGAACAGAAACAGGATGGCTTTGTGCTGCACCAAACAAAGCAGAAGCAGCTGTCCTTACAAAGGACACATGAAATGTATTAATTAATATTAATTTCTTTGCAGACACCCTTATCCAGGGCGACTTACAATTGTTACAAGATAGCACATTATTTTTACATACAATTACCCATTTATACAGTTTTTTTTGTTTTTTTTTACTGGAGCAATCTAGGTCAAGAGTCCAGAGCCCTAACCACTACTCCACACTCCCTACACCGAAACCGAACCCCTAACCTTAAAAGGTCAGTATCCTATACTGCAGTCATTACACATCTAAAGTAGTTGATGTCTGGTAGTGAACAAGCGTTTTTGTTACTTTTATTAAAAAAAAAAAGTGACCGGACGTGCTGACTACCTCGGTTGTCTTGACAGAAACATTGCACTGTGCAGAAACAAGCAAGTCCAAACATGAACATTGAACTCCAGAAGTCTCTGCTTTATCTTGCTTCTACACAGGAAGCCACAGCTGTGTTTATTTCCCCTCCTCCCTCAGGTATTCACTACACTAAGCCCATATTTAACCTGTTAACGTCCAGCCATTAGCAGGATAATCACCAAAGGCGATGTTCCTCTGTTCCAAGTCAGTAGGCCTGAAGGGGTTAATACTGCGGTCTTTATTTAGCAATATGTACATGGAGCCTGTGTAGAACTTTCCTTCTGCAGCAGAATACTTAACATACGAATCAATTAATAACCTGGCAGGATACTGGAACCCTTTCCACATAATCGTTTTGATATTTGTGTCTGTTGTGTAAATCTGAATTCATACAGTTGTTAATAAACTGCAACACAATTACTGTATATACAAAGTTCCACAATTACATATATTAGACTATACTGACCATTTTGCGTTCAGTAATTTATACGTGGAAAACAACATTTTAGGATCACTTTGCTTATAAAGACAAAAGTAGATGAAGGCGCCACGAATTTTATAACGTCGACCACCTCTGTGCTAGAGAAGGAACCTGAACACGCTCAGTCACATGACTGCATGACCTTTATTTTTGTTTATATATATATATATATATATATATATATATATATATATATGCTAACGACGTAAATGTTGTTGTATACATACAAGACAGTTAATCCTTTCTGAATTCAAGAAAACGCGAGTCTAGTATTCAAAAACATGAAATCATTTTATCGTTTACAGCATATTTTATTCCACGATGCCCTTCAGGCTGCTGTTGTTGTTTTCATTTCGCTAAATAAATACTAATAACAGAAACACATGTATTCATACCTGAGACGGGGTTATAAAATCATCCAGATCAGTCAACTGCAAAACTCCACTGAAGTGAGAAGCCATCTTCTTGCCACACAGCCGTAAATAACCGTGTTGGATTCAGGTTGTCGAGAGATTGCCACACTGCCGTAAAATATCATTTTGTGACGTAATGTATACGCAAATTACGTTCTGGTAGCCATACACTTCATATCCTATGTTATTATTATTATTTATTTCTTAGCAGACGCCCTTATCCAGGGCGACTTACAATCGCAAGCAAATACATTCAAGTGTTACAATATAAGTCATACAATAAGAACAAGAAATACAATAATTCACAAGTGTGACAAACCACAATTCAATAATACAGCAGATAATAGTGAAAGTTACATCAGGATATGATTAAATAGTGATAGTTACATCAGGATATGATTAAGTACAAAATACTACAGATTAAACACTTGGCAGATTACAATATTCTGAGGTACAGGATTAAATGCAGTAAAATAGGGGGCAGATAAGAGCAAAATAAAGCATATTTAAATGAAGGGTGATAGTGTCCCAGGATACAACAGAGGAGTTCTACAGGTGCTGTTTGAAGAGGTGAGTCTTAAGGAGGCGCCGGAATGTGGTCAGGGACTGGGCAGTCCTGACATCTGTAGGAAGGTCGTTCCACCACTGCGGAGCAAGGGTGGAGAAGGAGCGGGCTCGGGAGGCAGGGGAGCGTAGCGGAGGTAGAACCAGTCTTCTAGTGCAGGCGGAGCGGAGAGGTCGAGTGGGGGTGTAGGGAGAGATGAGGGTCTGGAGGTAGCTGGGTGCAGTCTGATCAAGGCATCTGTAGGCTAGTACAAGAGTCTTGAACTGGATGCGAGCGGTGATCGGGAGCCAGTGGAGCGAGCGGAGTAGTGGAGTAGCGTGGGCGAAGCGAGGTAGAGAGAACACCAGGCGAGCAGCAGAGTTCTGGATGAGCTGGAGCGGACGGGTGGCGGACGCAGGGAGGCCAGCCAGGAGGGAGTTGCAGTAGTCTAGGCGGGAGAGTACCAGGGCCTGGACCAGGAGCTGGGTAGCATAGTTGGTGAGGAAGGGTCGAATTCTTCGGATGTTGCTCAGGAAGAATCTGCAAGTGCGTGCCAGAGTGGAGATGTGCTGGGAATAAGAGAGGCAGGGGTCCAGGGTGACTCCAAGGTTCTTAGCTGAGGAAGAGGGAGAGAGAGTGGTAGATTCCAGAGGAACAGAGATAGAGAGATCAGAGGAGGGGGAGGAGGAGGGGAAGAAAAGGAGGTCAGATTTAGAGAGGTTGAGTTTGAGGTGATGCAAGTGCATCCAGGAGGAAATAGCAGACAGACAGGTAGAGATACGGGAGGAGATGGTGGAGTCAGAGGTGGGGAAGGAGAGGAAAATCTGAGCATCATCAGCATAGAAATGGTATGAGAAACCATAGGATGCGATGAGGGGGCCCAGGGAGCGGGTGTAGAGAGAGAACAGGAGAGGACCCAAGACTGACCCTTGGGGGACTCCAGTTAAGAGAGGGTGAGGTGTGGAGGTTGCTCCACGCCAGGTTACCTGGTAAGTGCGGTTGGAGAGGTAGGAGGAGAACCAGGCCAGAGCAGTGCCAGAGATCCCCAGGTCAGCAAGAGATGATAGTAGAATAGAGTGATCAACAGTGTCAAAGGCAGCAGAGAGGTCGAGGAGAATTAGGACAGAGGAGAGAGAGGCAGCTCGGGCACACTTAAGTGAGTTGGTGACAGACAGGAGGGCGGTTTCAGTGGAGTGAGCAGAGCGGAAGCCAGATTGGAGAGGGTCAAGCAGAGAGTGGTTGGACAGGAAAGCAGAGAGCTGGCGGTGTACAGTCCGCTCGAGGGTTTTGGAGAGGAAGGGTAGGAGGGAGACAGGACGGTAGCTCTGGAGGGAGGTGGGGTCGAGGGTAGGTTTTTTGAGGAGGGGAGTGATAGAGGCTTTTTTGAAGGCAGAGGGGAAGATGCCAGAAAGTAGAGAGGTGTTGAGGAGGGAGGAGATGAAGGGGAGTAGAGCAGGAGCAGCAGCTTGAAAGAGGTGAGTGGGGAAGGGGTCCAAGGCACACGTGGTGGGTTTGTGACCCTGGAGCAGGGAGGAGAGGTCAGAGTCTGAGAGGGGCAAGAAGGTGGAGAGGGAGGGCGAGTTAGTAGGGGATGTAGTGGGTGTAGGGGTATGTGTATATTAGTGGTTCTATATGAATGAATGGTTAATGCTATACAAAAACAACTGTTAGTGTAATGTAAATTCCAGCATACTCTGCTGACAATAATACATCTGGCATTAAAACCCCCCAGCACATAAACTGGGGGGGGGGGGGGGGGGGGTATTTTAACTGATCCATTCTGTTATTCGTTTTTATACAGATTTGTCGTTTTAAAAGTGTTTTTTTTTAATCGAACTTTTGCAATTTACTTATTTTATTTTTTAATTGCGTCCTAACACTGTGTGGTACGCTAAACTCACCAGTTAGTTAGTGGGTCCATGTATGTACAAATCAAATCAGATTTTATTTATTTTTTTAATCACAAACCCCATAACAAATGCACCAGTATTTACAAATAATAAAGGCATAAACGACTGTTACATGTAATAAAAATATTATAATTTTTTATATATATATATATATATATATATATAAAATATATATATATATATATAGAGTAGTTTTAAGTGCAGTTATTTTTCTAGACCCTTGAATATGTCCAATACATACACTTCCTGTGTACTGTGCAGTATGTGCTTCAGTGCATTAATATATAGTACCACCATAAATAAACAGAACAAACTTAAAAACCACGGGGTTTCCAATGCAGAAAATGCAGCAACACACTTCTGTTCGTACAAGTACTTATGCAATCTGAATGCAAGCAGAGTTTTTAAGCAAATAAACAGGAAGACTGAACAAAACAAGGGCTGGAACAGATTTTAAAAACTTGGTAACTCATTCAGTATCTCAAGTAAACCACAGGTACATCTATTGGTACATTTTTAGCGCACTGTATGTATTAATTTGACAGATTTTAGCATGTGTTTTATAATTATAATGTAAAATATAATAAAAGCAACCCACAATTCCAATTAATTGAAAATACATTTGAAATACATTTACATTTTATTTTTGTTAACTGGCAATTCCACAGCATTAAGCCCCTTACTGAATTGTGAAAATCAAGACCTATATGGCAAATTAAAAGTAGCCTTCTGTGACCTTTTCTTTCAAGCTACAGAAGCAATAACCTGAGGATTTAGAAACTTGCATTTTTTGTTTAAACGACAACAAAAAATATATTTGAAGGCATCATAAATCCTACATTTCAGTAACTTACATCTCAGTAAGATGTAACAGTAAACCCAGATATGGTTTAACTCTCTAACCTAGTAAGTTCACAGAGCTTATTTTAGGCACCCCATGATCAGTGTTAACCAGGGTCTGTGAAACCACCCCTAAATTCCTAACTACTCTATTAAATTAACTCAATTCCTAAGTAACTTCTAAACAGCACCCTCTTCACCCAACTGAAGGCCATAATATCAGACCTTCAAAAATGCTTTTGAAACCATATTCCCGGACCTTCTGTAGCAATGTTTTTTAATGTTGTGCAATGCTGAGGACTGCCTTTATGACAAACACATAAAAACATTTTAAAAATGATATTATAGAGGACTAGTTAATTTTAGTAACCCTGAGATTAAAAAAAAAAGCAAATTCTTATCACCACCAATTGTGCGTCACATTTGCAGGAGATTTGTAGAATACAATATTACTGTATTGCCCACTGCAGGCTGTCACAGTACCTTGCTCTGTAAAATAGACAGCTTGTATGAAAACGCACAATAATGAAGTATGACAGCTAAAGATATGATTAGCAGTGCACACTCGCTATGAGACTACTGCATGCTGTAGCAATACACAGTGGTACAATGTTAATGTAAATTGAGGAATTTGCTGGGTAAGGGATTCAGAGCATAAAAGTAAAAAATGATGATATGAACGAGTATGTGTGTATCTATTAGTACATGCATTTCGTCTGTGCAGTATTATTATCATATTGCAATCAAATCTTACCCTCTCTGTGTAAGGCTATGGCTTTTGAAGCTGTTTATTTTGCAAATGGAAGCACCAGATGCTGTAGCAGTATTAAAAGGTAGGCTTCATTGCAGATACAATAACTTTCAGATCAATATAAGCTCAACATACTGGTCTCATGAGACTAACATAACTAGGAATTGAAGATAGTAAAACACGGATTGAGAATAGGAAAGAGAATGTTGTGTATTAATTTTTTTTTTAAATATTTGAGACAGCTGTGGAAATGTAAGCAAAGCTTTCTTCAGTGAACCCCAGACCAACATTATGGTGTGTAGCACGCCCCACACAGCCTTTGCATCCTGGTCTGTATGATGTGTTTATATCAAAAGACAGCCTCCTTGTTTCTTACCGAATGAAAAAAGCAACTCAGATGGTCCAAAATGTTTGAAAAAGGATACAAACCAGAAGTACCTCATAACCATGTACATGCCATTAAATGCACACCTTTTCTCTTAACCTGTACAAATGTCTGGAATAAAAAAAAGTGGTACTGGTCCATTTTAAGCACTGCCTCAATTACGATTTTTTAACCCTCCCATCTTTACGAAGTTTTCGGTCTGCCATTCAGTTGAATGATCTGCTTGTAATCTTTGACCAGCTCCTTAAGCTGGTCCATATAGAAATAGACATTCTCTTCCATCCATTCCTCCACCGTGTCTGGGAAATAGATGTTCCCCATATGAATGTACAAGTCCTGGATTAATTTCTCCCAGTTGTCATGAAGCCTACAAAACAAAAGAAAACAATGCATCTATACAGCTAGAAAACTAAATCCAAGCCAGTGAAAGGAGATTATACAAACAAAATAAAGTTTTATTGTGGTAGTACTTTAATGTTATTTTACTATCAATCCATTTTTATTTTATATAGCGTCTTTCATAGTGGACCACCATCACAAAGCGCTTTACATGGGATTTCTGAAGTTGCCTAAAAGGCGTTTGGCATAATCGGTAATGAAAAAGCACAGAAATAACTTGCGGTGAAAAGCTTACCAAACTGTCAAATCTATGCAGCCGAAACCAAACCGAGTCACGTGTCATGTTATGCGAGACCTACCCTGGTTCAACAAGAAGCCTCAACCTCCCTATTCCTAATATGTAACTGGGAGTCTGGAATGAATTTATTTAAGTGAAAGGTTTCTACTGTAGTCAGCATCATTCAAGTCACCCCCAATGCAAGTAATATACGTGCACATACTTGAACACTCGGTCTCCAAACATCTCAATGTTTCTCGGGTTCGCGAAACTATACTTTCGGTGGTAGCGAGAAAACGTCCCTCTGATGTGCCTTTTCAAACAAAAAGAGGAGACAAAAACAGAAAAAAAAAGAAGTTCAGGTTTTATTTGTCACAATAAAACTTCATCTAAATGAAGATTTGATCGACAGCAGGATCCAATGTTAGCTATAGGATGAACAGTTAGGTATGAAAAAACAAAACAAGATTATTGCAATAGGTGCACTGGTAGACTTGTAATGTTAATTTGTATCAATACTAAAACAGTGAATGGTCTGACACTTACCCATCTTGAAGTAGGTTATCAATATCCATCTTCAGGTTTTCTTTGATGTGGTGAACCATCTGATAGATTTCATAGCCAGCAAAAGCACCTCCTCCTTCACTGTCAAAAAATAAGCATTATAACCACAGAATGAACATTGGAGATGACGTTAAACCTCTACTAATATCTGGTACTGTAGCTACGTCTTCTGTTCACTTGAGCACCTGCTATTTACCAGAAGCTCTTGTCAAGGTTGATACTGTTGCAGCCTAGGATATTCAGCGTCTGCTTTCTTGCTTCATCATTAAAACCACCTAAAAATGAACAGTGAAAACAGAAACAAATGCATACATCAAAACCATGATCATCATTCACAGAGCGGTATGTGGAATACATTATTGTAAAAATTCAAAACCACTGTTCTGAAAATAGAACTTTGAACGCATGTACCCTAGATTCTTTAAACTATGTGTGACAGAAATACAATGAGTTCTGGTGATAAATCTTCCTCCCGACCTGTGAGGGCACTAAAGAACGGGAGGAGAAGTATCTGGAAGGGCTGGCCTGACAGTTCGTTTCCAGGACCGGGAAGTGGGTCAGCCTGGAAGGAAGCGAGACTCTGTTGTAAGACCGTATTGATTTGACAGGTAAACGAGGGGCAGCTGCAACCGTTTACCTAGATATCATGCGGGATTAAATATATAGGGGCCAGGGTAACGCTGTTTTTTTCCTTCGTTTATGTTAAGCCAAGGACCGAGAAGGACGTAATAGAGAGCTACTGTATTACTCTGTAAAGAGTTGCGTTTGTGTGTTTGTGTTTGTTTGTCGCTGTAAAATAACTGTCTGTGTTTTTGGAATCACCAGACAGCTAAAGCACATCCGGAGCTGTCGCCGTGGGCCAGCACAAGCCGGATCACCACATCACGAACCGTCACAAAATAAAGTGTATTCACGCACCACCAGCACGACTGCACGCACCCGAGGCGGGTGAACGTGTTTTTGTTTCTTTGTGAAGACTGTACCCTGTGTTTTTCATCCCCGCGCTCTACACATCGTTGTGTATTGCCGGGGCTTATTATTTACAGTCACCAGACCAGAAAATAAAATAAAAGCATTTTTTCACTGGATTACCGTTGTCTGCCTGTCACTCCTGCACCGCATCACCGCTACACCTGTTCCCCTTACCAGCCACTTTGCCACATATGCCAAGGAATGTCCACACCAAGTTCCATCACAAATAAATGGGCTGAGCCTTGAGTTATAAGTATATGCGGTATATACACTGCCATTCAACACACAGACTTGTTAGACTTTAGTGTATGCCTAGGTGCTAATATATCATTTAAACGTATCATTTGTCTCTGTTGCAGTGATAATATTAAACTATTAGAAAATCCCCCTTAAATGAAAGCTGCACAACTTTACCATGAACCAGACTCTGCAAGCAGACAGCCATCGCAGGGACGGCAACAGGAAAGAGTTCACACAAAGCTGAAAAGTGATCGTATCTGAAAAACACATCAAGAAAAGGTAGGTATAGAGTTAAGTAAATGGCCCCACAACTGCCCATTTCCACCCCTGCCATTGCATTACATCATATCTCATTCATCACTTAATAAGCAGAAAAGCTTTTCAGATTGATACCAGGTCTCTCAGCACTGCACAAACGAAGCTGCTAGATGATAATTCTTGATACTAGCCATGCTAGTTGAGATAAGATCATATATGTTGGTTTAACTTAGCAGAGTTTTGCTCATCTTTGCGAGCTGCCTTGCCTATCCCCAACAAGAAAATGTAAAATAAAATTATCTATCAGGACCGGATTATCCATGATTGGGTAACCTTGATATGCAATGAAAATAAATGTCTCCTCTTACCTCTGCCAGCCAGTCAGTGCAATGCCTTGAAAGCGAATGGAGGGGTGTTTCTCCATTGTACCGATGACTTTCAGCCACGATAATTGGTTGTTCATGTGTTGATTAATCGGAGTCCAGATCTGAGCAGAGCCCGACGCTCCTTTAAAAGAACTGGCGAACCACACCGTTTTGAACCCTGCCTTAGCGTAGTTAGATATGTACGTCTCTGAAATATAATTGGAAACAAAAATAAATAAATACTATGAAAAATCTGTTACATTTTAATCAACTTTTAAAAAGCACTGGTTCAACATGACTGCAGTAGGTACTGGAAGGATATGTAATCCTTCCTGGCTGATTTTAAAGGCTCAATTTCTCTTAAAATGATTCCTCATATATGCACAACAAATATCTTTTACCACAAATAGGACCTATCAATAAAATCTGAGCACGCATAAGAGGCTTTCTCCTTGACAAAACATTAACTACATACTTGTGAATCCAGTGAGTAAACAGGTCTTAAACAGTACTGGCATTAAGCCATGGAATAAAACATTTTAAAAAAGTCTTACCAATCAATTCAATGTTTAACTGGGAGCTATAGTCCCAGATCATGGGGGAGGCAAAGAGGGTAATACCAGACTCTGAAACATAAAAACAGCAGTTAGCCGTCCATATAATAATAATAATAATAATAACCTATTTACAATGATATAGCGCTTCAGGCATACATACAAACATGCAGTAATTTCTTATGATCAATAGCAACGATAAGAGTGAGCTTGACTTCTTTGCTAACCTTCTAGTATCTCTACGCTGATCTGCCTCATCATATCATCCCACATGAGCAGGCTGACCCCGGGGTACTTGCTCACGATGAAGCCCCCAACTTTCTTCATGTGATTAAGGAACATCTTTCCCTTGTCCCCGTTGTTGCTGTTCAGCCAGTTTTTGGACTCCTCTCCTTCCCCGAGATGATATACCTACAAGAGCACAGAGACGTTAAACCACCAAACAAGACAAAACTCTGCTATACAAAAAAAAAAAAACAGACTTAAAGTAACAAAAACTATGCTAACTGTGTGCAATTATTTAAAGCTAACACTGCATACAATGCTCAAAGATATTAGTTATTTTCATCACAGTGTGTTTGTTTTGTTACAGGGATGGAAAGAAGATTCACATTGCATAGTCATTGATCTGACAATGACTTTAATCAGACATACCTGAGCTTGTTACCTCTACACTGGGGCTGATCAAGCTCATATCAAAACCTAGAAGGGTGGAGTCTTATATCCATCCGTGTCATTTGCTTTGGGCTGAAAGCACCTGCTCTCCATCTCTCAAAGTAGAGCACAGACAGTTGAGCTGTACAGTGAACAACCGCTTGGGGGACACTGCATCTTTATATTGCTCTTCTTAAGGTATAGCTAGCCGACAAATTATTACAGACTGTTCTGCATTTGTTACAGACAGGCTGTTGTCATTATTAGATTTTTTTTCAGAATCTGATGTGTTGAGGTATTGAAACCAATAGAGGAGCCTTCCTTGTGCCTTTACCTCGTCTGCTCCAACGTGGATCCAGCTGGCCTTGGGGTGTCTGTCTAGCACCTGCGAGATGAGGTCCTTTACCAGCAATAGGGAGTCCGGCATATGTGGGTTCAGGCTGTTGGGGAACTTGGTCACCTCACGCAGCGCGTGATATTTCTCGTGCTTCAGAACAAACTGTTCACAAAGTAAAAAAATAAATAAATAAAAATGTTAGCCATTTTGAATGTTCATTTTAAAATGAGCGATTATGTTTTTTGGAAACGCTAGATTTATGTAACAATTTAGGCAGACAGAGAAAGATATACTGACATAATCTGAAACACAGATGCACCAATTGTTACTGAATAAACATTCCAAATCATTAACACTGGAAAGTTAAAAAAAAAAAAAAAAAAAAACACAAAGCAACACTGCATTACATCAACTAATGCACAGAATTCACATATAGTACCTCCAAATGTCCAAAGACCTGCACCAACGGGATGACTTCCAGTTTACTTAGTTCTGCAAGATGCTGGATCTTTTCAATGTCTTCCACACTGTGCCAATGAAAGAGCAGAGACTAGATTATTTTAACAGGGTAGTGACCACAGCAGAAATCTTTGACTTGGGAGGTTCAGGTGAAACTCATGCAATCCCACAACTGGCTATTGGGAAGCAATTTTTTCTTTAGCTCAGTATCTACAGGAGCCAAATATACTCTACAACCCTGGTGAATAGGGATTAACTATCAAATCACATTGGCCCCATTCATTACCTGTAAGCATTCTCTGACTTGAGGATTTCAAGGTCTCCTGAATAGGGAAACATGTCTTCATACTCAATTAAAACCCCATTGGCACCCAGTTTGAACAGGAGCGGAAATATCTGTAATGACACAGGAAGCGTAAACGTAACAGTGAAAAAAATATGTATGGAGTCATTCTTTTTGGATTCGTTCCCATTTCTGCAGCTGAATTTGGGGTCCTCTCTACAGCAGGTAACCTCCGAGTGTGTGCAATTTCTTTGGATTAAAACATTTTTTTCAGGATTCGTGGCATGGAAGAAAACATGCATTGTTAGATTATTCCAAATAACTGTACAAGAGGAATTATTAACTTCTGCTAATGTGTAATAATCCAAAAATCGCCTTTGTATAAAAGACAAGTTTTGCCTAATGCCAATTATGCAAAATATGTCAGCTACAGAAGTCTATGCTGAAAAAATACAGAATGCCCACTGACATACCTCTTCTCCAGCTCTGGTCTATTGTGCTCATCTGCAATAGGAACGCTGCAATTCAGATGGATTTCCTATAATTATGAATTTTTGCTTCCTAGCTTATACCATTTTCTGCACATTTATGGCTTTGACAAGCACATCTTGGCCTCACACTGTTTAAGTGTTCCAGTATAGTTACACTGGATACTGCAGCATTAAGCAACTCTCAGGCCTCTTCTAATATAAACAGTACTCATCTTTCCCTAACCATCACCGCCCAAACCCTTACCTGTTCTAAATAAGAGACTTTGGGAGCAGCCCCTTTAAGATCAAGGTGGACGATCCTCATCTGAGTGGAGCTAAAATCCTTCACCGGATGCAGCTTTGGCTTTTCCTGGTCCTGTTGTTGCTGGTCCGGTTTCTCTTCTTGTTTCCATGGTTCCTGGGGCTTCTCAAGTTCCCCTTCTGCATGTTTTGGAGCCTCTTCCTGAACTTTACTTTCTTCCTCTGGTGACATGACATCCCCCTCTCTTTTCCCCCAGAACATATCGGGCTCAGAAACATGTTCCTCAACACTTAAATACAAAAGCAAATAGAACAGCGCAATAACATGCAGCAAGACAGACAAGTAACGATGCACTCCAAGAACAAAGTATTTTATATATCAAAACATCTTTAGCAGTATGTAAATTAGTAGATCAAAGACTAACATCTCATCATTTCTTTTTTATTCCCAAATAAAGCACATTATGCTTTTAATTGCATCCCTCTATATGCTTAGAGGAAGGAGAAGGGGAGAGACAGCTATTTTATCTATCTTCACTAACAGAAAGTCACTTCACACCTGAATTTTACACTGTGACAAAGTATGTAGCAAACATACTTTATTTTTGGAAATGCGTTAAGAGTGATGCAAATGTGCTTTTATAAAACAAGTCTGTCTGGCACTGAGTGCAGATTAAGTTAACAATCAATGTGATTCCATCCTTGTATAAACACCTTTCTGTTGTTATTGGGTGTAATGCAAATACCCTTTATTTTTTGGTGGTGAGTCACTTAAGGATTTAAGATTGTTCTGTGGATTAGTTCAGCCTTAACAAACAAGAGCAGCAATTGTTCACTCACGGTCTATGAAATAAGCTTACCTCGAGTTTGAAAACCATTTCATGGCTGCCATTACAATCAACAGAAACACAATCAGGCGCACCAGAATGGCTTTTCTTGGCCCTTGCATAATCTCTGAGCTTCTAAGATGAAACGCAGACAAGAACATAAAAGACAAACAATATGTAAGAATTCAAACAGTTTTTAATAGTAATGTTAAAAAAAGAAGATGCCAATTATATAAGAAATCACATAGTAAGTGGATCAAAGTTGAAATTTTGGTATCTAACAATCTATAGTAAGTTTTTCTAGATGTGATCAGTTTCAAACGTAAAAATCTGACTTGCTCTTGGATTCAATACAAATGTAATATTATGGGTTTTTTTTCAATCAAGTTACTAATATTTTACATAAATATGCTTTTATTTTATTTATTTTTTATTTTAGCTCCTGAGCTTAATCATAGTCGTTTTACTCCACAAGTGAGTTTCTCTGAAAATAAGTCTTTGTGTGTGGAAACTGTTTCATATAAATTTTCAAGTAAATAACTTAACATCTGTGCAGCACCTTAACAGTTAACAATATACTTCAGCCAAATGGCACATATTTATAGAAGTTTGAACACCAATTCTCAGCAGCATATGCTACCAAACTGCAATAAACCTGTTTAACAGGATGAAAGGTGGGAGCTCACCCACACCCCAACAGGAAACACAGAAAAACAGTCACTGCTAGCGTTCACAGGTGTACGTGTTTATTTTGCACTGGATACTGCACACAAATTGGCAAAGATTAACACAGACTATCAGGTTGTATCATCAATAACTGACATTCAACATACAAGATCATAACTGACCTAATAATCCTCTCTCCCCCCAAAGACACGGCATTAAATAATCTCCAGCCACGCCTACTTAACAGGATTCATTATTTTATAAACATTTGCACCTGGCATGATTTTATACAAAAATAAACATTTACACTTTTACAATAAAACATTCATATATTTTACGTTAAACATGTTTCTTCTCATTTACGCGTATGTGTTTAACCTGCCTGCATGTCGTCTTTGTTTAGAAACGATCGTTAAAACTATTATATGGCTTACTTATTATCATTGTCATTATTATTCTTTAGTCGTTAACTATTACCAGTAAAGACTGAAAAATAGCATTACCCCTTCTACTGGAAGATTACCTAACATATGACAATAAGAAAACACGGCAACTCTTTATATTGTGTTGCATAAATTAATATTAAATAGATATACAATTGCATATTAAATTAATATTTAATAAATATGCAATAGCTGGTTTCTTGCTAAACGTTAACCAGATGTCGATTGAAAATGTAATTGCATATCACGTCCATTTATATTATGTTTTGTTACCCTTGAAAATATGTAATCATTGTCCATTGTTTAGATGTTTTTAATTGAAAATACAGTTACTCAGATTTAAATGTTAATGAAAAGTAACAAGCAATAATTGAATGTAAATTTGATATCAATTGCATATTTATTAATTTAATATGCAATTGCATCTCTATGTAATATTAATTTATGCCACGCAATATAAAGCGTTACCCCAAACCCGTGTTCTACGTGTATAGCTACGGTAACCTCATTAATGGAAGCGCCCTCTAATTACAACAATACACCGTCATATCTAATAAACCCATGGCTCTATCCCCAGTAGAATAACACTCGACCATGACCCTCACACTGAGATCACATTCTGGAGCGAACACGTGACTGCTGTTTGTTCTATTCATATTCAGTATTATACTGCAGTTCTGGTGGGAATCTGTTTTTTCAACATGTGAAGCTCAGCCAGTGCAGACCTGCACGTGCCTCATGGTGCAAAATAAACTTTACAACAATCTAACCGGTGTGGTGTTATTTTGTGGTACATGTTAAAACGTGGTACAACGTGTACTGCGCATGCGCACATGATTGTAGCTCAGAAAACAAGGAACCCACATCTGAAAGTGGTATGATGTACTGAGTTTGGCCCTTAAAGTTATATATATATATATATATATATATATATATATATATATATATATATATATATATATATATATATATATATATTTGACAACTCAGCAAATGTATGTGACCAACTGATGAGCAACACATTTGGTTATCTAAAATTGTAAAGAGATACGATTTTGTGGGTGATCTACAGTTTGTCTTGTTTGTAGTAACTTGTGCAGTAGTCATTCACAGCAATGACAGCGTACCATTTTCTAGCATTAAACGGGTACGCGTACCACATTGTGACAATGTACCACTTTCTAGCCCTACAGCTGGTACCCATGTAATGAGCAATTTTTCACATACATCACAGCTCTACTTGAACACCTAAATTAGCTATTATTAAACATTGCCACTGTTGTAAAACCTGCTTGCTATTACTATATGGGGCTTCATAGAACCTAGTACTGTACAAGGAGTGCAGAAACCTGGCATTTTTATATATATATAAAAATGTATGTATGTATGTATGTGTGTGTATATATATATATATATATATATATATATATATATATATACACACACACACACACACACACACACACACATACATACATACATACATAGACACACACAGCTTTAAAATACACTTCCTGGTTCTACAACAGACAAAGTAATGTTATATCACACCACATGAATAGTATAATTTATAACATTGGCATCGTTTAAAATTTCTTCTCACAGATCGGTTTATAATAACTTGAAGTTGATAAATTACCTACCTTGCCTGAGCACCGGAGACTGTAGCAGTTTTCTGCTTGCTACGGATACAAAGTGGACGGTTGTAATTTTCGATTCTTCTGACACACTAATAATATTAAAAAATAAATAAAATATAGCAAGTACAGCGGGATTGTTAGAGGCGTCGTCCCTGTTTAACGTCTGTGTTTTCTTTTCTGCAGCAACCAAGATTCGTGGCCAGTTGAAATGTGAGTAGCTGGGATACAAAAAGGAAACCGTGTGTCAAGACACCCACACCATGGCCAATAGAAAATGTTTTGCAAGAATGTATTTTGCAGGTGCATGGCGCACTGTAGTAACTGAACTACTGCACCAAGATACCAGTACAGCGTCTTTGTCCAGTTTACGAAAAATACCGTATATTCTGTCATGTCGCGACCTGTCTTGTTTCACTTCTATTAAATTAAACCTAATTCATAAAAGTAAACAAAAAGCGTATTTTTTTTTATTATTTTTTTTTTTTAAAGCAAACACGCCTTACCCACCCCGGAAGTGACCATCAACAACAAATGCTACTTTTCTTCACGGCATTTAAATAAAGCAGGACAGGTGCATGTTGGTTACAGTTTTTATAATAATTGATTATTGGTTATTTAAAAAAAAAAAAAGAAGAAGAAAGAAAAAGCGAAATACTAAAGCACAAACACGACATATTCAATGACAAAAGTACAAATACAGTTGATTAACATTTACAATAGAAATAAAACAATAGTATTTTCAAAGACTTTAGTGTATAGTTTAAAAAAAAACGCACCCACATAAATACACTAATGGACAAATCTCCCTTTGGAATTTCTGAAGCAGCGTCTTAATCTTGGATTCGGAACTTGCGATCTCGAATGTTTGTTGTAGTAGGGAAGATTTCAAAAGGGGGAAATCTCTCAGAGTACACGGTAGGTAGATAAATTAAAACGTTGAATGTATTTTTCTGTAAGGCATATTGATACAGTGTTTCTGATTATGTTAGATAAAATACTGGGCTATGTTACACTCAACTCACGTATTTAAAAATACAAAATTCCAGATTTGTCATCATTAACCTTATGTGAGTTAAGTGTAACGTAACCAAATTGTATTTGTTGTCAGCTGTAAATGATGAACAAGGTATTTCACCCCCATATTTCTGACTACTGATGTCCAAAATATTCCATTGCTGTACTGTACGTTTGGTTTATAACGCTCCAATTGTTATTGACATTTCTCTGTCGATGAAAGGGTGTATGCAATAATCCTGCTAAGATGAATGCAAACCAAGGCACTGTGGGCAGCGATCCAGTTATCCTAGCGACAGCTGGGTATGATCACACCGTTCGCTTCTGGCAGGCCCACAGTGGGGTTTGCACCAGGACTGTCCAACATCAAGATTCTGTATCCTTTTCACACCACTGGATTAATGCATTGTATTGTATAAGGCAGTGTGAATCAGTTGATAGTGAGGGATTGCAGTCTGAAGCCTAAGGAACACGAAGCCAAGTTGCCTCATGTCTCCTTAAACCAGGTTTCACGCCACTGTTCCTGAAAAAGTGGCTTTGTGTTCCCCCATTTTGAGATCTCCCAAAATTGATTTGTCCGTACTTACTGTTAAACTGTGACTATGTAAATGAATATGAAGCAATTTTGAAGAATTTACTTTAAAAGTTTTCTTTATTTAGGAGAATGTATTTCTAAACGCATCTTGGGGAATAGGCTGCTAGCATATACTAACAGGTATACAATTGATAAAAACAAAAATGGATCAAATCATTGCATTATGATATCCAAAACTGTCTCAATTAAATAAGTATTGAATTGTTCAGCAATTCTCCTTAATGAACGCTCCAGCAAGTGAATTCCCTGGAGATCACTCCAGATCGCAGTATGATAGCAGCGGCAGGTAGGTGTGTTCTAGTTTAGACAAATGGATTATGCTGTGAGACACACATAATTGTGAATTAGATTATTTTTTGTAGAGTGTTTCTAAACACAAAGTTATCAGAAGCAACATGAATAATCATGTAAAATGGGGAAAATAAGAAACATGTACTAGTCATTAAAAAAAAACTTAATTTGAATGTATTTGTAAGGTTCAGCAGGATCTAGAAAAAACTTATATGTCTATAAATCCTTTGTAGCTATGAACTGCTTTTCTTCTTGACATTAGCATGGATTTTATTCCACTACCAAGAGGGGACTATTGTTCCTGAAGAACAGGTTACACACAACAAAACCGGCAGTGATTATGGAAATATTTTACAAACCAAATGTATGTTTACGCTGCAGGCTACCAGCACATTCGAATGTATGATCTGAACTCAAATAACCCCAACCCTGTGATCAATTATGATGGTGTCAGCAAGAACATCACTTCGGTGGGGTTTCATGAGGATGGCCGCTGGATGTACACAGGGGGGGAGGACTGCATGGCCAGGATCTGGGACTTAAGGTAGCATGCAAACAAAATACAGACTTCCTTTAATAATAGGTTAAACCACTGAATTTATAACTTGACAATTCTTATTCGTATATACAAGTAAAAACAACGTCCAACCAGTCTCTATAGCATCTACTCAAAATACAGACCATTTTGAATATGTATTTTTTTGATCATCTAAGATTTAAAACTACTGTGTCATTAATTCACTATCTAAATTAGTCATATATACAGTAAATTGCATGTATAATTCACTATCAACATGACATAACCCAAATTTGAGAAATAATGTGGGAAATAATGTGGGTCAGTATGTTGTGCAGATAATCAAAAAATTATTAAAAGAGAAATCCAGGCATTCATGTCCAGGCATTTTAATTTTGTTTTGTAAGGTCACGGAACCTGCAGTGCCAACGGATCTTTCAAGTCAACGCACCTATTAACTGTGTCTGCTTGCATCCAAATCAGGTAGTCAATATTTCTGCTAATGTATTTTCCTTAGCAACAACTTGGCTCAAGAAATAGAAAAAAGCATTTTTGTTCCTCCAAGCTGATTTGTATTTACATTTATTTTACCCACTTCATAAAAAGGTTTGCCCACTTTGTAAAATGGTTTTCAGTAGATGGAAGATGTGATAGCTGTGTGAACACCATGTTGTACAACAAACTAAACTTAGACGTTTGAGATATGATATTCATCACAGTGATTAAATAAATGTTCAAAGAGGAAGAGCAAAAAAACAAAAAACAAAGTTGATTGCTGTTTGTTTAATTATTTAATTGGATTTTTTGTTTTTTTAAGGCAGAACTTATTGTTGGTGACCAGAGTGGAGTTATTCATATCTGGGATCTTAAAACTGATCACAACGAACAGCTGATTCCAGAGCCAGAGGTTTCAATTAACTCAGTTCATATCGATCCTGATGCCAGCTACATGGCAGCTGTCAACAGCTCAGTAAGTTACCAGTGTAATAATGTATGCAGATAAATGTCCAGAAATCACATTTTGCTGCACACATTCTGCTTTCGCTTCAATCACACACTGTAACGCAAAACCAAATTGGTTTGCAGTTTAACAAACATTCAATTTAAACTGTACGTCTATGATGATTAATACACAGTGTTGAATAGGGCATTTGTGTTTCTTTTGTTTGTATAGGGAAATTGTTACGTGTGGAATTTGACTGGAGGCATTGGAGAGGAGGTGACGCAGCTGATTCCCAAGACAAAAATACCAGCCCACAAACGATACGCCCTCAGATGTAAATTTAGCCCAGATTCTACGTAAGTGGACCATTTTTTAAGTTCTCTTCCGAATTACTGATTATTTCTGTAACTTCGAGCCAGTGAATAGATACCTTACAGCACTGGTGTAAGATATCCATTCACTGGAACCCCACACCTTTCTGCCAGTGCAGAGCTTCACATGCCCGTAACAAAATGAAAGCTGTAGTTTAGAAATGTGTCTGGAGGGGGTTATGCCTGTAATGTGATGATTTCTAATGTTACCCAACAGACTCTTAGCTACTTGTTCTGCTGACCAGACCTGCAAGATATGGAGAACCTCCAACTTCTCTCTGATGACAGAGCTGAGCATCAAGAGCAGTAACCCGGGCGAGACGTCTCGTGGATGGATGTGGGACTGCGCCTTCTCTGGGGATTCACAGTACATTGTCACGGGTAAGAAAGCTACTCTAGTATGAGAACTTGGTTTTACTTTTAAATCAAAATGCCATCTGGCTATTTTGTTATTTTTTGTCTTTTGAATGATTTTTACCACTGTCAATGCAAAGGTGAGAGAAAATAACTGGACCCTGATATTATCAGGGTTGTCCGTTTACTTAGTGTTGTCTACTTCTGATTCTAATATATTCAGGAAATTATTTCCCAATTGCGGCAAACTGGGTTAAAGCAAGATAATATGCAAAGGGAAGTTCAAAAAGGGTATAATCAGTATTCTTGGGTGAGACAAAGAAACCACTACAAAAGGTGTGCTGTCTGTCTAATTTAGTTCACACTAAAAGTTGAAATAGCTCAAACTGCTATGCAATGGGAGTCTTAAATTACAACCTGCTTAGTATCTCTTATTTTGTTGTTTCAGCCTCGTCAGATAACCTGGCCAGGCTGTGGTGTGTGGAGACGGGCGAGATCAAGAGAGAGTACAGCGGTCACCAGAAAGCTGTTGTGTGCCTGGCCTTTAATGACAGCGTCCTGGGGTAACGAGATGACTTCTTCACTGCTGGATTTCATCTGAGAAGGCTGACCTGTTTCTTTGTTTGTGTATATATGCACACTTCCTCAGCAGTGAAATATGGACCACTTTATTAGCACATTGACTAGCAAAGGAACAGTTCATTTTATCATGTTTGCTATGATCCCTGATGTGTTTCTGCTGAGTAAATTTAGAATTGTTTTTATTTGTAATTTTACTAAGACTGCAGAGGCATCAGGCCTTAAGGTCTGATGTGTCCTGATAGAAAAACAAGGATTGTCAGACCCTTTTCTGATGACTGGTCCTGATGCATTATATGTCACATGGTGGAAGTTGCTATGTTGACGTACTCCAAACGGGACCTACACACATAAAACGACCTTTAAGACAGCCTGAATCATGGAAGCATGACCACTTGTGCCAGATTTGCCACTCTATTGGCTAAAAGGTCTCCCCTAAAACCCATTCCGCATCCTCTGTTTATAAATGATATATGACCTCAAGAGAAATTTCTCAACTGTAAAATAAAATGTACTGGTAGTGAGGGTATTTATATAATAATAATTATATAATGTAGTTGCTTTGACTGGTGAACAGCAATTATTGCTTAATACAAAAGTGTTTTTATTTTATATGCAGTGTGTGTATATATATATATATATATATATATATATATATATATATATATATATATATAAGTAGTGCAACAATTAATCGATGCATCGATTATTGATCATCTGCCCTTAAATTTGCATCAAATTACAACCCAGTTTGAAGTCTCCTGTTGCCGGTTTGCATTAAAACCATTTTTTTGTACTAAAAAGTGACAAGAACACAGCATATACTTTTTATGTTATATGTAATCATTTCAAAAGAATGCCAACATTAAATCTATCGATTACCTTCTTTTGTTTCAAAGTATGTTGTGTTTGGATTATATGGCAATATATGAAAAGAAGCTGAATTCAAATATATATATATATATATATATATATATATATATATATATATATATATATATATATATATATATATATATCGCCAAGCACAGAATAGTAACTGGGCAGCCATGCCTTATTTACATAAACTGGGTCATATTTATAAGCAGCTTTCGCACAATGTTACCAGTTACATAAGACATTATCTTTGGGACGCACAGGTAAAATTTATGGTTTAACTGAACTTTAAAGTTTTATGGGGGGGAAAAAAAACTATAATTGTCTCCCATTTTTAGGTATTTGTTTTAAATTTAAAAAAACTTCTGTAATTCAGTTTATTGACAGGAGCTACTACAAATGCTATAGTTGTCTCGATAAAAAAAGAATTCAAACATACATATATCACCTTTTGTAAAAAATATACAACCTTGTATTTTCAGTAAGGACTAGATTTACTATGCTTTTGCACAGTTTGTAATTTGCACTGTTTCTTTCTAAGAGGAAGTCGGACTGTCTAAACTTTTGGATGGAAAACATTCCTTTTGCAAATAAATGGTGCTGACTTTGAGTAAAAGCTTACTAAACCCAGCCCTTCGGTTTTTGGTCAGTGTTCAATGCAGCTGAAGTTCACCAAAGTGTTTTTCAGAGTACAGAGACAGGAGTGAAAAAGAGGGCCACTTTGTTCCTTTGGCATAATGGGATGCATGCCACAGTTCACTCAGGAAGGTAATAGAAGCAGACCGAAACACAGATGTTGTTTGGAAAGCATATATCAATGCAGAAGTAAATTAACCTTTGTTTTCCTGGACCTGTGGAAAACAAGGGAAAAGGTAATTTATAGACCAAAACAAAGGCTGGACCACTGCAGCTGAGTCCTTCGTCTGTGGGCTTGTGTGTCAGTGAGTAACTACAGCCTTAAGGACAAAGTTTTCCTTGTTATTTACAGCACCACAGAAGGTGTTTTAATCCGGTCTCACATTTCTTTTTCTACAGTGTTACCAATAAGCAACAAATTAACATACACCATGGGTTTAGAAGCCGCTTTTCCGCATGGTGTGTATTATTTCTTACACAGTTTCAGTTTTTATACGGCCATTCATGTGTTTGTAATTTAATATTCATACTGTATATATGACATCTATTCTTTCTGTGTTTTACCCCCATTACATTTGAAGGGAAGGGAAAACCACACAGAAATTCAAATGAATGTTTATCCAGTATATTTGGAAATTCTGGGGCAGTGAATACTGTATGTGAAGGGTCCTTACACTGCAAAGAGTAGTACACGTTACTATAAATCTGGCCTAACCATATCGAATCTTAAATTAACCAGTGCTGTAGCTGAATTAGGTCCATACTATCTCCATACTTTATGTGTTGGGCTTACAAACGTTCATCTAAAACTTACCTTGAGCTTTCATCACCCAGAAGATGGGTATGCGATCACAGAGGGTCTGGAATGGTTTCCCTAATGTCAGGGGCTCCACTTGATTCCTTCCCAAGACACCTAAGAATTCTGTATGATATCTGGTCTGGTTACCTTGCAGCCAAAACTCATTGACCTAAGAAAAAAGTACACAGTATTCACTACCTGGCAATCATTATGTTTTAAGAATCCATCAAGTGTGGCCTTGATGCTTTCCCCCTGGGTCCTCATTACTCCAGCAAACAGTCCACAATGACTGGTAATACCTCTACCCGAGATCCTATTTCTTCACTAATTATCTCATGGAAACCGAGATTTGCATGTGTTTTTCCATCGTTTCTTTGGATGGAATAAGAAACATGCAGCATGTGGTGCTCTGTGTTATAGAACACAGACTAGCTATCAAACCTGGACAAACCATTGAATTGAAACATAAGAAAAGCCATTTTTCACAATACAAACCTGCAGTAGTGCACGCTGCTAATGTTTTAATATATTACTATTGTAGCGATCTTTGTTAACGCAGGCAGGCGCATCACACAGGGCGAGGCAATCCACACACAGGCACAGGGCGGGTGCAAAGCCGGGACCTCTCGGACTAAAGCATAGCACTGATACCGCTGTACAAAAGAGCCGGCTCCTTTGCAAGGAGTGTATATCGGGTTTATGTCCCTGTGTGTGATTACGTCACCTACCAGCCCTGCTGCTGCCTTCCCCCGTGCACGCTACACTCCCCCCTGCCAGCCTCAAGTCCACTCCGGGCTATAGGGCACATCCTGCACTCCACGCGGAGCGCCTTTACTGGATGCGCCGCTCGGGAGCCCCTATACTGTTTTATTATTAACATACAGCTACAGTCAAAAGTTTTGCATCACCCTATATAATTAATTGCTTCATAAAATTGAATGAAACCTGCTGAATAATGTTCATTAACATACATGTTGAATTACATACAGCTTTGTAGTTTACCATTTTGTAGTTTCTTTGCTTACATGATGTTAAATAAAACATCTCAATTCTGTTCATACAGTTTTTTTTCATATTATTATTTCTCAATCCTAAAATTCTAGATAATGAAAAACTTTTGGCCATAGCTGTAGGCTACATCAGTAAGAGCCAGCACCATCTAGTAATCTTTACCACTGGATCAAGTTTCTCTTTGTTTTTGCTGGCATTACACTGCTCTGAGTTTGCATTTTGTGGAACCACCTAACTTGTGTGCAGCCTAAAGCTTGTGTACTATATGTATAGATAGATAGATAGATAGATATTAATAAAAAAAACATGTTTTTGGTGGAAATGTCAAGGAGCCTGTTGCAGATCCCACTGCTCTGCAGCACTGAGTCTGAATACAACATGATCCAAGAAAAACTGTATAACAAGTATAACACCCATTATACTGTATAACACCCATTCTACTGAAACCAAATCTAGTGGCTTCATTCCATTAACTGTGTTTCTACATCATTACGTGTGTATTACAATAAGGATTAAAACAGACATACCTTTGTCTAATCTTCCTGTAATAATATATTAGATGGTAATGGGATCAGGCCTCTGCAGAGCAAGCCTTGTTCCAAGTTATTTGTTTATTTAGCAGACGCCTTTATCCAAGGCAACTTACAGAGACTAGGGTGTGTGAACTATGCATTAGCTGCAGAGTCACTTACAATTACGTCTCACCTGAAAGACGGAGCACAAGGAGGTTAAGTGACTTGCTCAAGGTCACACAATGAGTCAGTGGCTGAGATGGGATTTGAACTGGGGCCCTCCTGGTTACAAGCCTGTTTCTTTAACCACTGGACCACACAGCCTCCAAGTGTTCTTTTCCACTACCTGTCCATTACACACTGTCTACAGAAATAAAATGTACACCGACAAGTGACACTGGCAAGTTTCTGGTTTCTGATTTTACATTTAATTTGCTTCAGCCGTCAGCATTGTGGGGGAGCCCAAGGGATTAAAATGCGACCATCATGCAATTAGCAGGAGAAGATCACACCGATAACCCTACGCAGTACAGCTTGAAGAAGTCGATTTTGCACATACGCATACTGTACCTTATGTTTGGACATATTCAGAATGGTCTGGACATTTTCTAAATCGTCTCTCTCCATTTTTCGCAGAAAGCAGGTGTCCTGGTTCTCAGGTCTGTAACATAATAAACCCTGGAAAAAAATACTGAGCATTGAATACCATCAATAACCTCCATACACCACTACACTATTCATACATGAACACCCAGATGCAATGGCTTACTTGTGTAGATAAGAGGGTTTAAGTAAAGAAAATCTTCTGGCAGCCTTCAAGGTCTCAGGTTGGAGTTAAGTTCTATTTCTGAAAAAGGATGCTGCTGACTGGTAAACTATATCATGTTATGGGATTTCTGTTTTACTCTAATGTGTTTGTTATGACTACAGTCACTAAAAAAACAGATATAGTAAAGCATGTGACCATGTGTGTAGTCATATAGAACATGTTATTGTTATAGGGCAGCAGTGTGGAGTAGTGGTTAGGGCTCTGGACTCTTGGCCAGAGGGTCATGGGTTCAATCCCAGGTAAGGGACACTGATGTTGTACCCTTGAGCAAGGTACTTTACCTAGATTTCTCCAGTAAAAAACCCAACTGTATAAATGGGTAATTGTATGTCAAAATAATGTGTAAAAAAATAATGTGATAACTTGTAACAATTGTAAGTCGCCCTGGATAAGGGTGTCTGCTAAGAAATAAATAATAATAATACAGTATATTACTATTATTGCTGTTATATTGTAGGCATTTATAGTGTTACCCATTGTCAATCTTTTGTGGGAATTTCTGGTGATGTTGACTTACTCACATTTTGCAAGTCAAACAGCACTGCCGTAGTGTGGTTGGTTTGGGACGTTACGTAATATGTTACCACATCCCTCTGCTTGTCGACTAAGGCAGACTGGTTCACCAAAGAGCCAGACTGGTCTTGAAACGATATTCGAACAATCTGAAAAAAAGACTATATGGGATAGATTGGCTTATTGAACAAAACTGGCAGGGTTAGAATGATCTAGCAACCTTATTTTATTTTATTTTTTTTAATGACAGATATATTAAATTGTATTGAAAAAGGGACAAGTTAACAATTATGAAAAAAGCACTCCATACATTGCTTATTGGCGTTAAAGGAGAGGTAACAAATCAAGTCTTAACCTCATATTAATATAGTAGCATTATTAATGCTCTCTGTTTTGAAGATTGGTTTTTAAACTATGTTTTGGGATAAACAGAGTGTTCAATTACACTGTTAAAGCTCTAACTGGTTCTCTGAGTGGTAGGTCAAAACTGCCTTTTTGCAGCTAGGCCACTGTAGTGAAACTGAGCACAAGAAATGATTTAGCATCAGGAAGCAGCAGCAACTGTTAATTCTAGATCTAGAGCATTCTCTTTGAAATATCTGCATATTCTAAACTCAGCATAACATACAAGCACATACACTGATCTTCAACAGACGAAAAGAGGGACTGTAGTTGCATCTGTCTTAAACTTGGTAAGCAAACTTTAAAGTTGTATCTATGCTAGTTGTCTTTGTTTTTTTATATGTATATTTAATCACATCCGTAACTAACATACAGACAACAACATTTGTCTTGAATTCATTACGTTTCTTTTAGTATTTTTAAGTATATTTCATCATATTTGTCTTACCTTTTGGTTATTTGGTTTAAATCCTAGAATTCCTATAACAGTAATTGTAATAAAAGTTAATATCAAAACGGTGGTCAGAGATCCCCATAGAATCTTATTGGGAGGTTTTGATTCTAGTGCTGGGCTCTTGTCTTCCTTCTGTAAAATAAAAAACAGCAACTGTGTTTTTTCGGGGGTTATATTACCATGACAAATGGCAGAAAGGTATTTTTTTTAAAAATTTTATAAAATATTTTGTCATCTTTTCATCCTGATCAATTCAGCCATCAAATGCAAAAAAATGATTACAACTGAATCGGAAAACAAATTTTAAAAGTATAAAACTGTAAGTGACATCAATCCATCAATTATAAACATTTACCATTTCATCAAAGAATACTGTAAGTAACACAGTAACACATTTCAAGATCAGTCTGCCATTGTATTGCACATGAGCAGAATGACCTTCTTAATAACACACGTGTTGACAATGTATAACCATTTTCTTCATGGAAAAGAAAAGCACAAACGAATACCAACATAAGAGCATAAGAACATAAGAAAGTTTACAAACGAGAGGAGGCCATTCAGCCCATCTTGCTTGTTTGGTTGTTAGTAGCTTATTGTTCCCAGAATCGATTCTTGAAGGATCCCAAGGTGTCAGCTTCAACAACATTACTGGAGAGTTGGTTGCAGGTTCCCACAATTCTCTGTGTAAGAAAGTGCCTGCTGATTTCTGTTCTGAATGCTCCTTTATCCATTTGTGACCATTCGTGAAAATCATAAAATGAGGAGCTTGCTTTCGTTGCAAGTTGATTTAACAGTAAATCTACAGTACCAATAACCAGTAGATGCAGAACAATAAAATGCATACATATTAACTTCTGTATTTTAAAGCGAAATATATGTATTAAGACGTGGTCATTTACAATTTTGAATAAAGACGTAGTTATCCTGTTCCTCCTTACCGTATTGTGTGTATCCCCCCCTGCACATTGCCATAAAGCCCCCGAGCCTCTCCATACCTCTTCACTGTGCCCGCTGCTTCTGTGCGCTACAGCTGACAATGTTCAGATTGTACATGATCAGGGTGGAAGAATGAATGGACAGTCGCGTACCTGGGTGACATTTGCATTAGAGGCAAGCCGGTGTCCCTTGCTACAGCCCAGTAATCCAGAGCCACATGAACACCCCCCCACCCCCCCGAAATACAGTATAACAGACAATAGACAATAGACAAAGGAAAACATACTGTGGAGTTATGCTGTCAGCACCCAGAAAATAACAAGTTTTTTTTGTATAAGGAGAAAATGTGGCTGCCAGTGTCTAAGGTGACTCTGGGGAAACTGTAGTACAAAAAATAAAAGGGCTTAATGTGTAATGTGATACTGTAATTTTATAGTAAAGCATGACAATAATGACATATAAAAGCAATAGCTGATACAAAATTCCTGCAGTGAAAATTACTTTCCATATTATCAGATGAGACTGACATTATTCATGTTCAGAAAACAGCTAATATTTATAGTTGATTAATTATTGGCAATATATGAAATAAGTCAAATAAAAAAAAGTGATTCATGGAAGGTAGTTTAAAACCTGATGCAGATCTGCCATAGCTATACTCAAACAAAAAGCTTCCTTGAAGTGTATTTTGTCATTTCAATTTTCACGGGTATGTTTAAACCTGAGTATGAGGATAGAAAAGAGAGGTGTGCTCTAATTGTAGTTAAATTATTATATTAAGTACATTATAAAAAGCAATTATGTGTGGTGTAATAAAAGGGAGTTGAGCAACTGCAAATAAAAAGACTTAATTGTTTAAATGGCAATCAAAAGAAAAGTGTATGCAGATGGATGTTACATTACAACACTCTACAGTACTTAGTAAACATAAAACACATGGTTAGTGGTACTCTATCAGATATTTTATTGCATAGGTAATTACTGTTCTAAATGGAATACAGTGTGTTTATGGATTGCTACACACTAAAGAAAATCTGAACATCTGGACATAACACATCACTGGAGTTTTACAGCACACTGTCCAATTCAAGTAGACTGCACAGCTGTTCATGCTTTAACATATAACACAGAATTATTTTATACCATCCTTTAGTAGTCATTCTACAAACAGTTTTATATGGTGCACAGTGATCTTTAAATACTAAAATACTTTTTATGTTTAAAATATAGTGACCGTTATTTTCACTTTTCAAGATTTGTTTCATTCTCTTTTCCCCTGGATTTTCTTTGCACACAGTTCCTTACACTGGACATGAACACACATATGTATTATACATGTATAGCACAGAATCAGGGTTACAGTACTAGTCTCATCAAGGCTGTTGTATTGTGCACAATGACTATACCCATATACAATCACATACAATAATGGGTCTGTAGTCATAAAAGATGCAAAAGAATATCACAGGTTGCTAAAATCTTCGTGACACACGGTTGTCAAAAATTGTTTTATGTGTGATAAATAAGCATTTTCCCAACCATACAGCAATTTCAAGCCAGCGTCAGTATTTGACCAATAAAATGAAAACCGCAAACATAAATGAAATGTTACATCTCAATACTTTTAATAAATAAAACAAAACTACTGCTCTGTATTTTATTTCAATGTTGTTGATTTGGCCCCACCTGGGCTAAAATCCTGTCATCCGATTATAAGAGAACACTTGAAAGAAACAACAGTGCACAAAATTGCTCTATATGAATTGTCTGGATTTTCATAGACGTCTGTCTTTTACATTACATGTAATCCTAATAGCTGCCACACACACACTTCAGTTTCTTTCCTGCTGAAGTGCTAGGGTAGATAATATGACCACAGGTGTGTAAAAGACCACCTTTACAAAGCCACACTGATGAACGCATATGTCTTTTCCCAAAGCAGATGGCTGCTTTAGTCTTTGCTGCTGGCAGGAGGGATCATCAACAAGACTGTAAGGCTTTCTTAAACGTATTTTACGACTGTCGGCTGGTTTCACAGAGCCAGATTAGCGTTCATCTTGGCCCACTTTACCTTGGGTAACATTAGGTAGTCCAAGATTCATGCTTGTCTGGGCCTATGAAACCAGCCATGGCTGTTTAAATTAGGGATGACTTCATCATTAAATGGGAAATACTGTATGAAACCTGGTCTGTTGCTGACCCTGGACCTAAGGGTTAGACATGGAGGTGCTCTTATTTTATTGAGGAACAAGAATAAACCTGCTAGACTGCCTTTCTACAAACACACAATTCCATTACATTTAAGTCAGATACAGCATTGATTATACTAAAACTAGATCATTAATACTAGCTTAAGAATCTAAATACCACTGCCCACTACCAATGTATTCACAACACTGATAAAAATACAACTGAAAGTGCAGGTTTATGAAATTGGGGCAACTAAAAAGCTTAAAGTATTAAAGTTGTTTGTTATTGGTACATTCCTACATGACTGCCTCGGTCTAAATATCTATGCCCTAAAGAATTTACCAAGACTATCTTCAATGATTGTGCCTTCTAGGTTTTCTCAGTATTACCAATACAGTACTAATGATGGTTGAGAAATGTATTTACCTCACGTTCGTTTGAAAGAATTTTAAAAATAATATTACTAAAGATATTTTCTATTACTAAATATTTAAATCAGGTGAGTCCTCATTTGTAAACTTTCGCTGTAGGCAGGCCTGAATGGGTGCGGGTACAGTTGTTCTGAAAGCTCACTAAGTGAGAGTACAGCCTTGTCATCCCTGCAGGGCCGGCAAAAGGTCAGCAATGGTCTCCACGTAATAATCCGGGACCATGCCTGTCCGCTCAGGGCATTGGCTCTCTTGGTAGGCTGTAGCCTCGTCCAGATTGGAGACTCCAGTGAGGGTCAGCACGGTCTTCAGGCCACAGTTGAAGCCCAGCAGGATATCAGTGTCCAGCCGGTCACCCACCATCACTGTCCGGGCCGGATCAATCCCGTACTCACTGACCACGCAGTCAAACATAAAGTGGCTTGGCTTGCCAATGATCTGAGCCTTGCGCTGGGCTGCTGTTTCCACAGCTCGGACCAAACACCCCGTGCCTGAAGAGAAAAAAATCACAACAGCGGGATCACAAACACAATATGGTATATATAGAAAGCTCAACAACACGGTATACACAGCATTCCTGACATGAAACCAGTTCAATCAATACTCTGGTCACAGACAGAAAAGGCTGCAGTTCAGACTGGCTGAATGAAAGATGGGAGCACATAAAACTGCATATGCTGTTGCGCACCACATATCACCAAGTGTATGTTAACGGTGGAGGTATGTTTCATTTCCTCTTGATTTATTTACCTCTGTGTTGATCAACAGTTAGTACTGAAATATAAAACACCTCCTGGAAGAATGCTATTTGTAAAGGCTTGTTTCTATTTTAAGTTTTATAAAAAAAAAAAGAGATCTAAATAAATAAATAAACAGCAAACACAAAACTACATTAACAGACCTGGCACTGCCCTTCCTCCTTCCAAGGGCAGCCTGCTATCAGTATTAGTGCCCACAAACAGACAGTCAGGATTGTCGAGGTATTTGAGCGCTTTGGATAACTTCATGTAGCTGAAATGCTCATCAAACCCCACAACCACGGCTTTCACCTCGGGGTCCAAAGGAACATCAGCCCAGTCACTTTGCCCACCAAAGACTGGGTCTGGACCGGCCCCTACTGTCTGAATACCAACTTTCTGTAACTCTTTGCTTAGTGCATTGCCGCCTATAATGTACACTTTCCCGTCTAGTTTAGCGATGTTCTTTAGGTACACCGCCGAACAATATGCCGTGCCAAACACCTCTTCAGTTTTAGCCAGAAACCCCAGTTTTGCCATTTTCTCCGCATACATCTCCCTCGTTTTGGTGCTGTTGTTGGTGACAAAGAACACGCGTTTGCCGTTCT
The DNA here is from genome assembly GCF_902713425.1 of Acipenser ruthenus. Taxonomy (NCBI): domain Eukaryota; kingdom Metazoa; phylum Chordata; class Actinopteri; order Acipenseriformes; family Acipenseridae; genus Acipenser; species Acipenser ruthenus. The sequence continues at coordinate 4,816,763 of NC_081201.1, read as the reverse complement.
TCTTTAGTAAATTGGTCACCTCTGGGGCGCCGGGGATGGCCTGTTCCCCACGCCATATAACCCCATCACAATCAAACAGAAAATTGTCTACCGAATCCAGCAGCTCTTGGATCAGAGGACCGCTAAGCCTAGTGCATTTAGAGACAGCCATCTGATTTTAGTAATGAGTGCAGTGCTCGTTTTTTCAATCCAAGCTACAACCTACGCCTGTACAAGGAAGTCCCTGTCAAAGTCTAAAGGCTAAATGTAAATGGCAAAAAGCGGTGATGAGGATCTCTTGCTAGCTTCAGTGTCGCAACATCATTCCGATACTGTGGATCCCTCACATTCTCTAGTATGTGGATGACCTTCCTGTGTAATTTACAATGTAACCGACTGTACTTCCGCGCTTACTCTTAAAGGCACAGGCTTCAATTTAAGCTGCCAGTTCATATGGCAAATTAACTAGAAAAACATAAACACGAACGCAACTTAAAATATAATTGAGCAGTACGATTGTAATTCACTCTTAGAAAGCCCACACGAAGAATCAATACCAATTATTACCACTACATTTTAACCGGAAGTATTATGGCAATCAGACGTCTTTGTAATATATTTAGTACTGTAAATATGGGTAATTTTGCAAGTCACTGTGTTCTTAGGAAAAACATTTATCAGTGTGACAACAGAAATATATATTACCAGACATTCAGATAACAAGCTCATTATGATAGTCGTAGTAGTGTAGTATTGTTGTTGCAAACTTTAATAAATCAGTAGACTATAAATATATAACCTGCTTCAATATTTGACGTAGTTGTTAAATTGGATTCATTTATCCATAGAAATACTTCATACCAACCCCCCTCTCCCCCCCGACCTTGGCCCACCCACTTTTAGAAAGGCAATGGCGCCGTTGTCTTTGTGTAATATATTTGTATTTATTATTATTATTATTATTATTATTATTATTATTATTATTATTATTATTATTATTATTAGTAGTAGTTTTACAGCACTTCAATTCTTCATTAAAACTACCCAGCTCTTTTTGGGATAGCCAGTGGGCCCTCCTCTTCAGTCAGATATTTTAAGTCTCTTATGTCCCTAGAATCTCCCCCTTCTGAAACAGTACTATATTGAGCTATATTAATGATTGGGCGTCTGTGTAATTTAATAATGTATCAGTACATTATCAGAACATGAGAATGAACACTTTATAATTTTCATTTTACAGAACCTACAAAACCACGGACAGTAAAAAAACAAACAAAAAAAAACAACCAAAAAAAACGCTACATCATACATTTGGCTCCTCCCCTCGCTGTACGTTGTTATGACGACCAAGTCGTAAATCCGCCATGTTTTCCTGGTCGCGGAGTTGCGACAGAGACGGAGAGTCTGGGCGAAATGAATGTAGAAAATAATAATACGGCAGAAACAGAAAGCGATCCGGCGGTACCCGGCAACATCATCACAATCCACACCACACTCGGGGACGAAGGTGAATGCACAAGTCCGTTATATTATTGCAGTTTGGATTCTCAAACGGTGAATGGTGAGAGCAGGCCCAATCCGTGGGCCTCATGTACTTTGTTAGAAAAGGTTGAGGTGTTCTCGTTAGAGGATTTTGCGACGGGTTACAATTCCAATCAATTCAGTAATAATATGTGCCAAGCAATTTAGTCAACAGCAATTAGCTAAATGGGTGCGTTCACGGAGATCATTTTGCGCAGATTCTGTGCAGAATCTGACCAATTTAGCCAGTGCGTTCACGGTGATCATTCTTAGAAGATCATTGGTTAAATTGGTCAGATTCTGCACAGAAACTGCGCAGAATGATCTCCGTGAACGCACCCAATATTCTAAAATAAAGTCTCGCACATTGCCGATAACAGTATTCGAGTGTGTCTTTTTTTTTGTTTTGTAGGTACACGTTTCTCCACTTCTGCTACGATGTTCCTGTGTGCTTACAGTTTAAAATCAAATCAAATTAAATATGAATCGATTCAGTATAAAATGAAATATCATTGTGGTAAGACTTGATGTACACAAGCCCGACCACACTGCCCCCTAGCATGCTTCTGTCCTCGTTTGTCTTGTTGTATTGGTCAGAGATATATGGTTAATTCCCCCAGTGTGCCATGTTAATGTTACTAGGAACAATTAAGATGTTGTTGTTAGTATTATTATTTTTATTTTTTACAGATGTGCCTAGTTACACTGATATGATCGATTTTGACTCTTAGCTTCCCATTTTACCCGAAAAAGATGAACAAGTCACGTGACAGACGGCAGGCATACTGTGGTCTGTGTTTGGCCTGGTGAAGTACAGACATTGATGGCTTCAAATAATGCCAGTGCAACTGAAGAGTTATTTCTGACAAGCATCCCAAGACTGCAGCAGCAAAGAGGATATGCAGTAATCAGTAGATGGCAGCAAAGGCCGTGGCCTGGCTTTGGTCTAGATGATGCCCCCCACGTTTAATGGAATGGAATTGCAGGACAGTGTAGCTTATATCTCATTATTTGCTCATTTTTTTATTTTATTTTTTCCTATTTAAATGCAGATGAAGATGTTCACAAATGTGGCCGCTGCCAGTGCGAGTTCACCTGTCTGGAGGCTTTCATACAACACAAACTGCAAAACAACTGCCAGCGCAGCCATGAAGTCACGCCCTCCAGCTTGGGAAGCAAGCCCAGTCAAGAGGACAGCCAGGTAACATGATGGATTGTGAGACCAACAGGTCTTAGAATCTATCATGAAACCCTTTCCTATTAACTTTATTTTAGATAATAAATTATACATACTATACTGTGCATGTTTTTATGTCTTCATTTAAATGTACTTTCTTTCAATGTGTCACTTAAAAAAAGTTATTTTGCTAAAAATGTCATCCTGTATTACTATTTTTTTCCTTGCAGGTTGTGTTGTCAGAAGAAATTACTGTTGCAGCTATAGTAGTTGATGATACTAATGTGCTCTCAGACAAAGTTGGTGAGTTTGAAAAGTTTGGGACTAATTAGTTCAAAGTATTTAAAGTTTACTTCTAAATTCAGTAATCTGGCTTTTATATTTTTTACCAGGAAAGACTAGTGTATAAACTTCCTATAAACTGAACCTTATTTTTTTTTCAGCAGATGGGAAAGCTAAAGCTGACGTTTCAACTAGCTTGCAGCAGCACCAAAGTGAGGAGTCAAAGAAGGCAGGCAAGGACGAGGAGGGAGAGACCAGCCAGGACAGCACAGAGGAGGGCAGCAAGGCGGAGAACATGAATGCCAAGCTGACAGTTAACAGAGACGGTCGTTATGTGTGCCAGCTCTGCAAAAAGACCTTCAAAACGGTTTGTTATGGTTGATTACTATGAGTGTCATATCAGTCTTGATTGAGTTTAAGTTGCCTTGAGTTTCAGAGAAGTAGAAATGTGTTTCCAGTGCAGTAGTATCTATAATGCTATATTGAAGTGACCACATACATACATGTGTTATTTCAAGTATATGAATAATTAAACGTACATGTTCAATATTTTAGGCAAATATCCTGAGAGCACACCTAAGTACCCACAGTGATAGGAAAAACTTCACGTGTAAGCTTTGTGGGAATGCCTTCAGGACAAAGGGCTCTTTGATACGCCACAATCGACGGCACACAGGTAAGTTATACCTCGTCTAATTTTAATGTAAAATAGTAGGAATGGTACTTAAATTAGTGGTTAGACACTGTCGAGGTTAAATTAGCACACCAGGTGGCCATATGTATTTGCAGAAAATATCTTAAATAAATTCATTAGGGCAAATTGTGTAATTTATACAAATTCATTAAATATTCTTATCCATATTTTGTTAAAGATAGATAGAAGTAATTCTTGTTAAAATGATTGCCCTTTTAATACTTCTTGGTTAATGGATTAGTTGATCTCTTTGCTTGTTTCTGCAGATGAGCGGCCCTATAGATGTAACATGTGTGGATTATGCTTCAGAGAGTCTGGAGCTTTGACCCGACATCTAAAATCTATCACACCTTGTACTGAGAAGATACGCTTCCATCAGTGCAAAGAGATACTTGTTCATAAAGATGGTCTACCGAAAGGTCAGAATACATTAATTTACTTTGTATTAAGTTAACTTGGGATAAATACAGCATCAAATGATGTATTTAACAACAAATAAATAAGTACATAATGTTTTTCTCTCTTCCACCTAGTGTCTAGTGATAAAGAATTAGATATTGTTCCCACTCCTTCCACTGATCCTACAGAAGTACAGCAATCTATAATCAGTGTTGTGACTGACTCTGAGGAGAATGTTCTTCCAGAAGTCCAAGTGCAAATGGAAGTGGACAGCACTGAACAAACCCAACAGGTATCTCATAACATTAACACAGTTTCAGTAAGAAATAATTGTAAATAAATTAAATATTATGACCTGTATACTTAACTTAAGCTATTGCTGTGCCCTGTGCAGACCTCTGAAGTGTCTGAGGAGCCACAGAAGACAGATGGTGACAATCTGATTAGCCAGGCAATAATCAATTCAGGGATAACCATTGAAACTGTGAAGGACGACACTATAGTGAAACATACCGAGGAACCAATGTCTGGAACAGAGGAAACTGAGGTTAGGATGGGCGAGATACAAGTCACGGAAGAGTGTGTTGAAACTGACACTTTGGACACAGTAAGTAGATTATAATTTGTTATGCCATAAAACCACTGCAGCTGCACTGACACCTTGCTCTTTTTTACAAACACACTTTATTTTCAAAGATGGTTCTTTTGTTTTGTTCTCAACACATTCAACATTCAAGTTTTATTTTTTCTTTAAGGAAAATTTCTAAGAGTTGTCTTTTTATAATTCGTTTTTCAGATATTTTATAAGAGATGTTTCTGACCGATACATTTGATTCTCTTTTTGTTTTAGGAATCCTCAAGCCGGCAAAGTGACCCTAAAACCTACAAGTGTCCACACTGTAATCGAGTCTTTAGTGGACCAAGTTACCTTCGTTTGCACATTAAAGGTCACTTGGGTAAGTAGCCGGTTCATTTTTTCTGCCTCCTTTAGACCAGTTGTCCCAAGATTTGATTAAACATTGCATGGACGTTTGTTGCAAGAAGTTATTCCTCATGTCAATGATTGTCACAGTAACCTACCTTTTCATAATGGTTGGGTGAGCTAATCAGGGTTATATATATCTTGGAACCACCTTTCCAGTGATATTTGTGTTACTGATATACCTTGTAGTTAAAAATATAATTTTTTAGATTTACCTGCAGCTCAACCCTTACCACATTAATGCATAAAGGGAAAACTAGTTAATAAACAGCGAGGATATCTGTGTATAGCCACTGTGTAAGTAATGCTGACGTTTGTCTATTTAGGACATAGGCCATTTAAATGCTTGGACTGTGAGAAAGAGTTCATCACATGGTACCTCCTAAAGAAGCACATGGAGTCTCACGTCAGAGAGAGACGCTTTAAGTGTGGGGAGTGTGGGAAGTTGTACAAGACCATCGGACACGTTAGGGAGCACATGAGGGCACACTCTGACGAGCGGCCCTACTCCTGCTCTGAATGTGGCAAGGGCTACAAGACTAAGGTAATGTTCTTATAGACTGGACAGTAGACATGACATTTGTGTGCAAAGTGCGTGCGTCGTCAGGGGGGTAACCTACTGACCTTTTATATATATATGTATATCTAAAGTCTTATGTACATACAGATTTAAGTACAGTTTTGTCTTCAGTTATGCCAATTCTAGTTTCTTTGTTTTTATTAGAACGCGTTGCAGGTACACGTACGGACTCACTTTAACGAGAAGCCCTACATGTGCCAGTTCTGCTCACGGGGTTTCAGGGAAAAGGGCTCTCTGGTGCGGCACATCCGCCACCACACCGGAGAAAAACCATTCAAGTGTAACAAGTGTGGACGGGGCTTTGCAGAGCACGGCACACTGAACCGACACCTCCGAGCCAAAGGTTGGTGGCTCTCGCTGTTCGTTGAAGTTACATGTTTAAATTGAGTTAGTTTTGTTTGTGTTATACCATGATATAAATCTATGCTATATTTTATTTGATATATAACTAGAACTTGCTTTACGTGTTTAGGAGGATGCTTTGCGGGAATGAAGGATTGTAAGCAGGTAGAAGTTTCTGAGGAAGACCATTCTGCAGACAATGTTGCCGCAACCATCATCTCTGAAGACCCTCATACTGTTCTGGTAGAGTTCTCCTCTGTGGTGGCCGACACACAGGAATACATCATTGAAGTAAGTTAAACAAGAACAGCAGATACCAGACACACTCGTGCAAACCCTGGTTCTTGGCATCACCATTCTCTCTAATTTTCTCTCCAGTTTTGAACAAAATCCAAGTAATAGCAGTCTGTTCTTATTTTTTATGGAATTAGAAGGCAGTGAGATTGTGGATTAAAAGCTGAGCTCAGGTACAAAGTGCATAGTCACGTGACATTGTTATGAAATATGTAAGTGATAGATTTTGCAGATACCAAATAAGTAAAATTGCTATGCTTTACTTGTCTAAGGCTCCAGGTGAATCAGGTGAAGACGTTGGGCTCGTACAGGATGGCAGCCATCAGGTGAGTAAATATGTTTTTGTTTGGCTTCCTTCACCATCACATTTCTGCTTTTCCAAAAGCAAAATATTTGTTACAACTCTTAACTCTTATGCTCTATATTGTTCACGTAGGTTGGAAGCCACATAATGAAGGTGGTACAGCAAATAGTGAATCAAGCCAACTCCGGCCACCAGATTATTGTTCAGAATGTCACAATGGATGAAAATGCCGGAATGTCTGCAGACTGCACGGACACCATCACCATAGCAACGCCAGAGAGCCTTACAGAACAGGTCGCCATGACGCTGGCCACTGCCATCAGTGATGGCACCATACTGACAACAGAGGGCAGCCTGGATGTTGGGGATGGGGCTGTCACCATGGTAGCTTCACAGGACATTGAGGTAATGGAGCAAACTGAGGAATATGTCATTGCTTCACCAGAAGTGGAGATTCAGACAGTCATCATTTAAGACTAACCATAGCTTATTGGATGCTTGCGATTCACTATGATATGGATTATTATTCTGTGCATAACATCATATTTTGTTTTGAAATAAAGTGGTTATACAGGGAGGCTTTAAGCCATATAATTGCAACATATCCATGTGTTTACACTGATTTTGTTACTCCATGATGCTAAAAAAAATGAATTAATCTTTAGTTTTGTCTGCACTTGTACCACCTTACACAATTACAGCTGTAATGGTCTAGTCCACAAGGGGGACCCATTCTCAATCTGGGCTTCTGAAGTCACATCCTTCTGATGAGCTGTGCTACAGCAGCTGAGTCAACACTGACACATGGAAGCAACTCATCCAGAGAATAGATGACAAGCCTTCCAAAAAAAAAACCAATTGTGGTAGATTTGGAACAGTAAAATGTATTACTACAAAACAATAAAGAATTTAGGGCTGGTTGGCATATGTGCTTGGTGGACTTGCTTATTCTGCGGTAGTTTAAGTACATGCAAGAGTAACGTGCTAGTGCTAAACAATTTGCAGAGCCTGTGTCCGCCACACCCCCTTTATTTGCCAAGTAGAGTGCACCATCAGAACAAACGGCTTGATTTTACAGTCAAGATCATCACGTTGCTTGCCTTGCTGATACAGCTCTTGGTTAAATATTCAGTTGTTTCAGATTATGGTCTGTTGCAGAGATGGCCATTACACTGCGGCAATCATTCTTTGTTTACTCATTTAATAGGTTCCAATGAATAGACAGGAAATGCAACACATGTTCCAACAGTTTACCCTCAAGAATGATCCTGTCGGGGGTGTTGAAAAATCAGAATAGCAAGGACAAGCAGAGCTGAAAACTATAAATGAAACCTGGAGCAAAACCCAAGAATAAAAAAAGTAAATAAATAAAGTTAAATCAGACTTTCCATTTGGTGGAGTTGACAACTACCAAAGCAGAAAAGGTACAATATTGGAGAATGGTACGGGACAAATAAGTGCCTTTTTAAAGAAAACCTGAAGACCCAAGCACCATTTATTAACTAGCTTACATGGTCCTAGGAGCTCTTGCTTATTCCAGTCAAATCACACCACTAAATATGTGATCGGTCAGAGCAAAACAATCATTGCTATGCTAAAAATAAAGTGGTTTGCTGTGCATGATGTGCATATTGTTACATTTGTTTCAGGGATTATTGCTGTTGTATTGGTATATGCTCACTACAACCATGTAGCTAAATGTCAATTTCTAGTACTGTAAATATGAATGTATTGTAACATGTACAAGTTCAGTTTTTAATTAACCAAAAAAATGAAGTCAGTGTTATCTATAGCCTGTCAACCTCTTTACCTATACCTTGTCAGTGCTTTAATTAAATTATACTTTAATATTTCAATGGCTCATTTCTGTTGCTTAACATATTACATCTTTGACCATTCTATTTCTCAGTGCCATTACCAAAAATAATGACAAAATTGGGTAAATCCAGGTGGCATTTATCTTAAGTTGAGGAAGAGGTCACAAACTGAAAAACAAAATTAAAAAGGTTTATTTGCTTACAAAATATACTGCAAAGGAAACTGTAAAGGATATATTTTCACCAACCTTGATGATAAAGCTGTAAATTCCCTATTTTAATTTTAAATTTACATGCATATATACTTCTCCATACAAATAGTAAAAACAGGTGAGTTTGAACAGTTCAACTCAAAATCAATGAATTCCTAAGTAGACACTTTGGCTAGGCCTTAACTTTAAATTGTCACCTATAATACTCATCTTCCTTTCTTCTCGTTTTTTGTAATGGGTTTCAAGATTTCTTTTAAGTTTCTGAAGGTTCCCCTAGAGTAGAAGTTGTGAAGTGAAGTGTGGCTCTGCTGCTGCAGCGGTGAAGGATTGCAGTGCTGGCAGCCATGACTCTTTCTCTTGTACCACTCGTTAGCTGTCTGGTTGGTGACAGCGAGGTACAGATGGAAAAATGAGTATCCCAGCAGCAAGAGGAAGAGGAACATCAAAAACCCCAGCATGAAGACTATTCGTGGGAAAGTCAGGAACAGGTACTGCACAATAAAGAACAAACTAAAATATCAATGACTTTACTACAGTAATGTGCATGCTTATATATAATATATACACACACAATATATATATATATATATATATATTATATATATACACACACACACACACAATAAAATTACAGTAGATTATAGACCGGTCCGAGGGCCGCACGGCCTTCTGGTTTTCATTACAACAAGTTCTAAATTAACATGATTGATCCAATTTGTTCAATTGGACATGTTTAATATTTTAAGGTCTTTTTCAGTTGATGATTTAAATGCACTTGATTCAAAGGTACACTACCTATGAAACATTGAGCCCTGGAGAGAAGTGTTAAATTTGTGCAATTAATCAAATAATTAGACCAATTAAATAACAGAGAACTTAGGTGGAACGAAAGCCAGAAGACACTGCGGCCCCCCTAGGAAAGGAGTTTGACACCCGTTATAGACCCTTCTCATTTCCACACCCTTACAAATGGGACTGCAGCAAAGTAATCATGGAAATAATCATCTGAGATAAACTTGCCTGTATAACAAAGAAGAGCCCAACAGGCTGCTGGTGCCCTTCCTCATCAACGTAGGCTGCGCTCATCAGATTAGATTGGAGGACTAAGTGGAGGAGGAGCCCGATTGTTAGGACAGCGATATCGGCTGCCATGGCTGACAGAGTCATCAGGTACAGCAGGAAGTATTTGGTGTTGAAGGCTCCGATGCAGTTGTTTACCCAAACGCAGTGATGATCAAATCGGTGGACGCATACGTTGCAAACTCCTGTAAATAAAATAAATAGGTAAGTATTCAGTCTGGTAAATTAATAAAGCAGTGAGCTAGTCCTTATGTAAAACAAGTGTTGCAATTTTTTTTTTTTTTTTTTTTTTAAATAACTCACTATCCCAAACAAGGTGCACACACAATTTCTGCGCTATGCAAAAATAAAAAAAAAAAAAAAAACTTCACTAATATTTAGTAGTAATAGTTGTAAATCTATGGATTTACCTGTGCCAGTAATATATAACTACACACACACACTTTTTGACATTGTAAACCTAAAATGACACAAATAGTTAAGGAGTTTTCAGCACAAATCATTTCAAATCATTCATATAGCATGACATACACAACATGACATTCAATCATTACAGTATTAATAGACTTCTCTAAAAGGTCATTCTTACGGCAGTGCTTTGAGCGGGCTGGCTTTACCAAGACGCAAGTCGGGCACAAAACACCCTGATAAAACATCACTTGGTCATATGGGTACACTCCCAGGAACACCTCATTATTCAGCTTGGTAATAGTGCCTGCAAAATACAAACAAAGTTGAAGACATTACAAGAGGAAAATGGACCTACATGTGTGTTACTTCTCAATGAGAAATGTACAAAGAACACCTTTAAATGTAAGTAATCCCCCCAAAAAAGTCAGTCTATGCCACTTCAAGTGATCTGGTGCCAAAATGTCAAAGACACGTTAGACGGTTAGATATATGCTTGCGTAAAAAAGAAGAGTCAGTCATATGTCGTCCTTACCTGGGTCTTTGGTGCAGCACTGAGAGAAGAAGTACATTTTCACTGTTAACAACACATAGGGCACAATAAGACTTGGTAAACTGAATCCAATTTCTTGGCAGTAACCAAAAATCTCATAGGTAAACTCGCCATACACAGCTGCTTCTAGTAGGAAGTGCAGAGTGAGGAAAAAAGAGTTCCTACACAGGAGAAAAAGTTTAAATATATATATATCAGAATCACTAATCTTGCTAGTTTGAATAACACAATCATAATCAAATGATATAGTATATAAATGTGACCACAGTTTTATTATGAAGTAAAATGCATGCACTATTTAAATTAAACATTGTTACCGTTTATGAAACAGCCTGTGGAGAATTTGATTGGAAACTGTTTGTAGCCTTTCAGGAACCAAATGAGAAATGACCTGTTAATGCAGAAGACTGATTGATTGATTGAGTAGGTATGTTTAGCAAAACAACTGAACGTTATTTAAATAGACTTTAAATATAAAGAGTTAAATGAAAACCGCTATAAAATGTAACATTTCCACTTAAACCTATTTTACAGAGTATTTAACAAACAGCTAACTGCTGTCTGGCCTTAAATACTGCACCACTGATCACTTCATGTGTCAAGTGGTTCACTTATTCATGGTGCGTCAATATTCTTTCCTAATAAAGGGGCCACATCACCTAATTTAACAAATGTAACAAAAACTTCCTTCACGCTCTTTAAGAAAAAAAACAAAAAACTGTAAAAAAACAAAACTAACAAAAAAAACACTAACAAAATGTATTATTTTACAGATTTTAGAAACAAAAAACAAACAGACATTGTTGTATGGCCCATTATGCAGCTCCTGGGGGAAAAAGCACATCTCTATGGCAACAGACCACTTTATCAGATACGGTCGGCTTGAAACTGTTTATATTTATTCAATTTGCAATGGCTGCCAACACAGCAGACTTCATTGTAACAGCACAAAAAAAAAAAAAAAAAAACTTACCTAAATCTAATACAAAAGCAACCTAGTTCTTAGGCAAATCCATGTATGATAACGTTTACAAAAGTTATTGAAAGGTTTTTTTTTTCTTTTCTTCAAAAGTGATCAAAAAAGAATGCTGCATGCATTAAAGACTAATTCATTAGAAGTAGCATGAGATGCTTCAGCAGCCCCTTGTATTGCACTCGCATTTTGGAGAGGTCCACTATCTAAAAGAGAAGCAACAGGTCTTGGGAAATGTTTCCCTCACATATATTAAAACAGTTACCCAGAAAACAGAATCTCCACAAGGACTCTCCTGTTGCCCTGCAAACTGAACATGAAGAATAAGCAAACAGCGCGCTGGAATACAAGGACAGACTGTGGGGGCTGTAAGTATACAGTACTCTTTAGAATTGCATTTACTTTACATGCAAAATCGTTACTGCATCCACCTCTTTGCTGTAATAATGCCATTAAAGTTTTTCACATAACATACACAATGCATCGATTCTGATTTCCTAAACTAGAAAGCATTCTCAAAGAGTTTTGATTCATTTGCTGCTTTACTCACATTGGTTAGATACACGAACAGTTTTTCAAGAGGAAATTGTCCTTTTCCTGAGTATTTGCAGACTAGGGCAAGGCACGTCAAAATAGATAACACGTAAATGAAGAACAAAGTAAGAAATTCCATGATGCTACCTAAAAAAAATAAACGGATAAATTCATATTAGCAATAGAGGTAGGCAGGGTATTTTAAGTCCAAGGAGAAGATATTATATTGCAGCTTTCCACTCAAACGGATTGTCTCCCAGATAGCGAGCCGAGAACATCAATGGTCATGATACCCTGTGCATATAATAATAACACGTAAGTCTGCCTTGAAATTATACCTAGTTAAATTTCGATCATTTAAATGGTTTCACATTCTGTCGAACCGACATTGTTAGATTCCTTTATAGCAGAGGGGTGCGTTTTAAATTAATGGAATTGGTAAATATAATCTAAATACAAACAATTGGATTTGTGTGGTACATATACTATAATGAGCCCCGCTAGATATGAATACTGGGGATTTTGAGGAAGTGCATGCATTTCAGGAATATTCATGGCTAATGAACATTACAGTCTACTACAACAAAATACACGAGTGTAGGCCCGCCTGTTTTGTTTGCAGTTTCGAACATGCCTAAATACCGTTTACGTGCAGACAGTGCATTCACTAATACAATTCAGTACCTATTCCTCACCTCTGTTTACTCTACGATTTAAAAAAAGGTTTACCGGCACAAAAAACAGATGGTACACAACGCAGGTTTGCAGGACAACGTAGACTTACCACCTTTTTATTCAACAAGTAATGAAATTACTTTGTATGTTTAGTTATAAGGTCAACGAAGAGTCAAACTCCACGATAAAATAAAGAAGTTATTTTATTTTTTTTGCAAACAATTACATCATGAAATTGTTATTTCTTTCTGAACACCCCAGGCGGAAGCGTAGTTAGCCAGCCGCAGGTTTACATTCCCAGACACCCCCGCCCATTGGCGCACATGATTGGTTGCAGTGTAGCTCTACCCCTGGTAATGTAATCACCTATCGCTCTGTACATGTTTAACTATGTATTTGCCAAATGCACGAATCGTACAGCAGAACGGTATGATCACACTTTGAATATATGATAAAAAAAATAAGTTAAAAACACAGACGGTACTGTCTATAAAGTTTGTAATGCTTCTATAGTAGTTCACATTTAAAACGTGCATGGTAATATTGAAGTAGTCAGGCAACACTGTAAATCACAGAGAAGAAATGCAATCTTGCTTGACCAGTTTTTACTGTAAGGTTGAATTGCTTCATTGAAACAGAAGAACAGTTGTCTGCTGAAGTTTCCTAAGATGTTTAAAAAAGAAAAAAAAAAACTCCCAATACAGTGCACAGAAAAGGTGGCATTTTAAAATGCACTGAAAAGTTTTCAATATTATAATACTGAAAATATGTATACAGAATAAAGTTTTAACAATATCTGACACAGTACCAGTAGGCAAATTTATATAATGCAATATACATGGTCTCAAACTAAACTGGTAATTAATACAATGACTTTTGTATTGAACACTTTCTGACATTCTGTACAGTTATCACAGGATTTTATTTAGCACAATGGAAACACTCCTTGCGTTCACCCCCATGGCATCTGGTTCAAATCTCACCAAGGTACACTGGATTGAGTTCTGTCAAGTTGGATCAGGGTTTGAAAACACTAGATATCCTTACAGTTGACTACCATGCAGTATAAAACATTTACAAATAGCACTTCAGGTTACTCTGTACTTGTAACTTTAAAGGTCCATCCACATGGCTGCCAGACATATTGTACTACTGTACAATGTTATTTATTTGCATAGAGCATGCAGATGTGCTTGGTTCTCTCTGTATGCTGCTGCAGGTGAAAATATTGCTCAAGCATCACGTGAAACCTTGATGTCAGGTATTCTTTCGAAGGTTGTTGGGGACTGCTTGCATACTCAATGCCCTATTAGGTTACAGAGGCTGGATTAAATTAGCAATTAGGAAGCTTGGACAGGTGGCATCAGGTTGTACCTGCTCCCTGACGCATTGAAGCCGTTCTGATGTTTTTGTGGGGCACGTTAAGCCTTCTTTTAATCTGTGAAGGGTTCTGCTGGCTTCTGGTCATTGTGTACAAGGGTAAGCACGTGCTCTATGTTCTTTTTTCATAGTCCCAGTTTTAATAATGTATTGGCTTGAGCATATATGTATATGTAATATGAGGCCTGCAAGATATACACAGAAAGGCTGAACGGGAACATTACAAAAGCCAATGGAATGTGTGGAAATGCCATTTGAAACACTAGTGTTGTCTACTTGTACCTGCAATCTTATGGATTCGTTTTAAAAGGGAGTCTTCTTTCCTATAAAATCTTCATGCTGTACAGTAATTCTTCTATAAAATAAACATACTATTGCTGTTCTGTCTTTTGTAATGTGTTCATTTATGTGTGTATTTTTCTTTTTTTTTTATGTAGGATATTTTGTAGTACAGTACCTTGTGGTGAGAGACCCCTAGTGGACAATCAGTGTTATGACTGTTTAGCAATTTAATGCCTTCACAAATTAGCTCTCTTAGGCATCTGGCTCTTAGAACCCTTATATACAGTACCTTGTTGACTTTCAATCAACGCAAAAAAGAAATACACCATGTGACCGGTCAGAGTTTGTACCACGCACTCTGGCTTTCTTTCATTAACTCACTCCTCACGACCAATCTGTTTTTACATTGTTGTTGTCTAGCTACAGACTTCAGTCTTTGTTAAGAAACACCTTAACTGTCCTAGAGGAGCTGCTTCTGTTGGCATTTCAGTGATGATGTTGATTAATGGTCGCTTTAACAATGTATTGGTTTGTGTATTTCTTTCTCTATTGTGAGGCTGCTTTTTTTTTGTCAGTGATTTACCTCAGTGTTTTTTTTCTCCTCCAGTTCTTATGGAAACGCTGTAGTTAGCCATGAATCATTACAAAAACAAATTTCTGTAAATCAGTCTTGAATAGTAAGAACACTCCTTCCCTGTTTCTGTACATGTGACAGTGACTACAGTTCCATATTGTGTGTGTTGAAAAGGAGTTTCTGAGTGTTGCCGAGGATGTATTTCTATATTCTTAAGACAAGCCCAGAAGACAAATTCTGCCCCTGAATGCACACTCCCCTAATCTTATTCGCTGTAACACCTACAGCTGGAAGTCGTAGCATTAAAAGTAGGTTTTCAGCTAGAATTAATGAGATGCGTTCCCCTTTACGCAATGTAAACCGGCAGTAATATTGTGGTTGGCGTATAACCATGGTTAAAAATGCACAGAAAAAGCAGCTTGGAAATAACATGGTAATCTTAATTACCACACCAAATTACAATGGTCAGCATATTATATGGGATGGCCTAGACAGAGCAAAACAATATTGCCATATTACAGAACTTTGTGTCCCTCCTTCTAAGTGCCTGTCCCAATTTGCATCTCTCTTTATCCTCCAATATATCTTCTGTTTCCTTCTTTTTAATCCATCTTATCTAGCCCCAGGGCTTTAATTGGGCTTACTGTGCTTCACCCATAGCTGCTGCTTATATAGAAACAGCAATTAACAGCAGAGTGATTGGTGTCCTTCTCAAGTTTGTCACTTTTTTTCTGGGCCAATTCTCTCTTCCTCAGAGAGAAGTGTGTTTTTAGAAAAGGGGCCTCGCAGTATCTTTCTTGTGAAATAATTATTAAAGAGCCCTACAATGTGTCCTAGTTTTCTGATTAGAACTCTGCAACAGGACTGGCTGAATTCGCCAGAGGTGCCGCATGTACTCCGTGATAAAAATTCCCTCTCTTCCAATCCTTTTTTTCACTCGATTAATTTAAAATTTTTTTTTTTTTTTTAATAAACTCGGCCTTTAAGATGTGCAGCAAGGCTGGGGTGAAAGCTTGTGCTTCTTTAAATTGCATGGGCACTTTTTAATAAAATTCTGCCAAAAGCCATCTGATAGAAGGGCAGGAGAGCCCATGTTTTTTCCTAAAGGCCTAAGGTTTGTCTCAAAATGAAGAAGTTTCTAAAGAATCGGAAAGGCAGATATCCTCTGCCACAGAGCTCATCTGGGTCTCGTTCAGCGATCAAAGATTTCTGTAAGTGGATTTTCATTTTGTCTGATTTTAGAATTGTATCTGCTTTGCAAAGTGAACAGAAAGGCCTGATCTGTTTGTTTCGATTTCTTTAGCAGTGCTAGTAATTCCTTGCTTGATATTTATATCCAGTTTTCTCAGCAGATGTAACAGATCAGAGATGATTGTAAACCTGCATGACTTGAGGAATATCTAGTACTGTACATATGCTTTGAATTGCAAATTGTTTATTTCAGAATTAAGATGATTAGCAGTGATTCTGATATCATTGGTTATTTAATAATATGTTGTGTTTTAGGTGTCATTTACAAGTGTGCAATATGCATTTATAATCATTGCACAGTAGTCTATTTGCTAAGGTGGAGTAATTGATCAAATAAATGGTTACAAAGTGTTTAAAGAATGGAATGTTAAAACACTAAAGATCATTAATATGTGTCTCAGATTATTGTGTATTTAGTTTACAGTTGATGGCAATTGTGGTATTTCTGGAAAGTGTTAGAATGAAATTAGTCTAGGAGGCTTGTCTTTTTTTCACATGACAATGTTATCTTTCTGGATTTTGGAAATAAACAAAGTGTTGCTATCAGATGATCTAATCCCTTGGGATTACATGATACACATCACTAACCATGGAAAAGTACCCCTGAAATATTGAAGCTCAGGGTGGGGGTTAGCATTTGTATGAATTCATCTAAAATTATAATCTTAAATCCATAGAAGTAAAAAGGTAATTTGATCTGCGACTAATGGAGCTTCTTGTAGTAATTCTCTTTATCAGTCCACATGGGGTTGCATTGGTACTTTGGAATACAGAACCCTTGAGCAGTGTGGATTAATCAGGAAGCAGACCCCCAATAATCCCTACAGTCAGCATTTGCATTGCATTGGCAATGATAACTGTAGCATTCGTTCATCCCATTTTATTGCTGTCATCATGGCTTGGGCTTGCATTCTGATTCCTCCAGCTGCCCAGTCATGTTACCTTCTATGGCACGCTGTCATAGAGTATAGAGTGTGACCACCAGTATGTGTGTCTGTTACACTGACCATATACAATTAAACACAGACCTGGGTTTCAGAACTACTCTCAATTAAGTACATTATTTAAATGATCAGCAGCCAGGTGCAACAAAATAAACCGTTTCTCCCCTATTGCCACAGGAACTCCTCAAAGTAAACCTGCACACTCATGGCTATTTCAATTCGATACCGAAATAAAGGGAGCTCTGAACCCCAGGACTGTGTGCAGAGCGAGTGTGTGTTTTCAGCCCTGACGTTTCTCTGGTTTAGTTTTTCCATTTTTTCCACTGATTGTGTTTTGTAGTTCTTACAATGCCAGCGTCGAACCAGGGCTGGCCGGAGGAGTTTGGGTTCCGAATCATTGGGTCTGGGCCGTGTTATATCCTCCATGTGGAGGATGGGAGCAGCGCACACATTGCGGGTCTCCAGCCCGGGGACCAGATCCTGGAGATCGAGGGGCAGAACGTCTCCTCCATGAGTGCAGAGACTCTGACCAGCATGGCGCAGAGATGCAGGAACGTGCCACCCAGCATCGGTGTGGTCTCGCGAATCGAGCAGGTAGGCAGTATGATTTCATTTTTCACATTGCCTTTTATATATTAATTATTATTATTATTATTATTATTATTATTATTATTAGTTTACTGCCTTTCTTGTTGTATAATCATATCACTTTTTAATGCCATTGAAAAAGAGGCCTTTTCATGAAACTTTCATTTGCATTTACACATACTTTCATATACTAAAAACAGACAATTTAACAATAAATGTGTAGGTGGACATCTCGCATGGGAGAGACGGCCGTTTCGGGTTCACCATCGTGGGAGACAGCCCCCTTCTGGTGGAGGACTGCCTACCGAACTCTCCGGCGGCTGAGTGCGGGCTCAAGGCAGGCGACTATGTGATGGAGGTGAACGGGATGCCGGTGAAGCAGCATGAGATTGCTGCCACCATGATCAAGGCCTCGCACGGGAGCTCTCTGCGGCTCGGTGTGCTGCGTGTGGGGAGGAGGCAGAAGAGAGCGAGCAGCAGCATTCGAGACTGCGACCAGAGCGGTGACGGCGTCCACCAGGAACGCAAACACAAAGCCCTGGAGTTCAACAACAAGGTAGCAGTGTCTCCTCTATCAAGGTCTTAGTTAAGGTGAATTAGAAGGTGACAGGGACAGCTGAGTAGTCAGCAGGTCCATGCTTTTGCAGAAAAACAAAGGGCTTAGTGAGGTCTTGTAAATATTTGTAGTTCTTGTTGGCATGTCTTAGTTCAAATAAGGGGTTAAAGGTTTTGATACAGACTGGGAGAAGATTAACATCACACTCCCACACCCACACCCAACAGGAGGCTAAAACGGTGCAAATCCTGACAAACAGCCTGAGCTTGACACAGGATTAAGCCCCTATGGTGCAGGGACTATAAAAAGAACACTGTCGGAATTTGAGAACCCACACATTACAGTGTAAAGCTCTCCCCGCTTTAGGGCCATATTTTAATTTTTTAAAATGTCAAGTTAAAATGCATTTGAGAGTTTTAAGAAATTGGGGATAATTTGAATTTAGAAAAGGCTTTCTTCTTTAATGGTGGCTTGATGTATTCAAATGGTGTCTGGCATCTTTAAGCTTATAATTGTAATTCTTTATTATCTATGAAAGTAATGTAACTTCTTGAGCTATGCCTTTTGTTTTGTTAAATTCGTATTCTGTTATTTTTGGAGTAATTAGATATGTTGTAAAATGTTAACTGGGCCTGTAAATGTTAATAGGATTGCAAAATCAGATTCTGTAATACATTGAAGCCCAATTCTCAATGTATGCTATAAAAGTAAAAAATATTTGAAATTGGGTACAGGTGGGCTACTGTGTGCTAAATGCAATATAATGAAACACTTTAAGGGGGAGGGGGGATTTTAACCACAATTGTTTTTTTTATTTTTATTGATTAATCAGTTTGGGTTCTCTCTTGGTAGAGGTTTCCTTCTCCTTACACAACAGCGACTCCTGCTGGTTGAGGCGTGTGAGACGGAGAGGCCTTGTGTAACAGTGACAGTAGTGTTGCTCTTTCCATCTCTGCAGATTGAGGAGGTGCTTGGAGATCAGCCCGAGGTGAAGGAGAAACTGTTCACTGTGCTGAAGCAGTACGCAGCTGAGCGCAAGGTAGACTACCTGGCCTACGCCCTTCCCATGATCCTCACTGAAGACCTCCATCACCAGCTCATTGACAGCATCAGGTAACAGGCTTCTCTGTTATCACTGGCAGATACCTCAACTGGATTCAAAGACTCATTTCAGGTGGTGTCCTGTCCCTACGGAATGCTAGTGACTTGGTTAAGGTTTAGCAGCAGATCTTTGATGCTGCACAAGTTTCTATAATAGAGTGATGTCTTGCGTGACCTTTCTTCTATATTTAGAAGCATTTGCATCACAGTGGTTTCTAAGCAATTATTTTATTCTTCAGTTATTTAGTCACATTTGCAATAACATGGTAACCTGACAGATCTGTTATTTTTAGATGTCCTGGGAATAACAGTAAAAGTACCTGCACTGTATTGCTCTTGTATCTATCAATGGCCAAATACGGTAATGAACTGTTTAAAACAGGAATTGAATGATTAATGAGTAGATCACATTGGTTGCTTCACTCATATAAGCAGCCCCATGTTTTAGAGCATTGGAATCCTACTCTTGCCCTGGTTAACTTTAGAGTTTAACCAATACTTCCCTTTAAGGTGGTATACCTTTGTGTTGGAATACATTGTACGCATTAAGTTCTTTGTTCCCATGTGTACAGCATGCATATTTCTGATCAACAACCCCTGTGCAAATTTAAAATGATCAAGTAGGTGGAACTAGTTGTTTTTTCCTTGTCCATTCCCTGTCGTAAAATCTTAAACCAGGGAGAATGCATTATAGATTTTTTTCAAATATCTTTTAATTTCTTAAATGCAAGAGAAATAGAAATGCTTTGATAAAGAGCCTGTTGTGTGTAACTAATGAGTGCCGGTTACAGTGCCCATTCATCTCTCCAAATAGACCTCCCTTTTGTCTTTTAAGTTGCAGTTTCACTTAGACAAACCAGACGGAAACTGCAGAGTGTATTCTTCCAGTATACTGTTGGTATACACATAGTACAGCGTGTATTGTTTTAGTTTTCAATTGTACTTCTTTAAAGGAGTCATTGTATCCATTCATACCACCACCACTGTTTTTCTTTTTTCTGAAAGGGGAACGTTGTCTGCCAAAGAGAACATCAGGGGGGATTTATTACCTAGGGACCAACATTGTGTTGAACAAAAAACAAAACGCACCTCTGTTGGGTTTGATTGTTTTCTCACCTGCTCTCAAGAATTGGGACATGTTTATAATCGAGTGGAATGTGTTTATCTTCCTCTATAATAGCAACTTTCATACTGACATCTTTAACTACAAGGTTCAAAGCCTACACCTGCTCCTTTACATCCCTTTTGCACAGGATGTTGTTCTTTGTACACATGCCTCTGATAAGAGCTGTTTAGAATATTGTTTAATGTACAGTAATGGAACTGTAGTTGTCTTTCTTCACAGCACTGGTGCTGGGATACAGATTTCTAACTATTAAACACTTCAGGTTAAGGAAATGGGATGTCATCCACGTACTGTACAGAAAATCCAGTCATTTTACTCAACCTAACTACACATCAACAAATCACAAGAGCTTAGCCTTAGCACATATAACAAAAAAAAACTTTGCATTTGCAGGGTGGAGTTTCATTTTTTAAAGTGATAGGATTACAGCGCTTCAGGGTTCATTTAATAAATTGTTTCCATTAAATTATGGGTGCAGTTCACCAAGGTGATTGTTTTAGCATATCGGTTTTTAATGAGGTAGGTAGATAACTGAAGATGCTAAATGATGAGTCAGTATTTGTTTTTATCTACACCAGTGTGAGAAGGTTAGAAGTGGCAAGTACACTGAATCTCGCCCCATTTTTTCTTGAGCAATAACTAAAATACAACGCTTGTGCACACAAACAAACAGGCTCTCCACACAGCAGCCCAGAACAGACCGGCTGCTTTCCTTTTATACCCTGCACCTGGCTCTAATTTACAATAATCACCATGTGCAGGGGATAATCACTAATAAAACAATTAACAAAACAATAAAACAATTAAATTAAACAATTAAATTAAACAATTAAATTCAACCCATGTGTATTTGCACATGGTTTTCATGCAGGGAGGATATTAACCCCCTCCAAGCTATCTTACAATATATATATATATATATATATATATATATATATATATATATATATATATATATATATATATACTGTCTATGTTGTCATGTAATGATGAAGTATGGAAACACATGAGACTGGTATATATTGATCATCTGCAAATTTGCAGAATATAACTGCTTTATAACTTTTAGGCTGTGAGACCGATCCTGACACTGATAACTCTGCTGAGTTTTGAATGACATTCAAGTGATCATCTCAATAGTAACAATTCAAGACTTTTTGGGGAGGGGGGTCATTTATGGGAAATAATTCTACTGTAACAGCAGCAATAAAAAAAAAAAATAGATATGGTACAATACATGTTTTTCAAAGTTGCCATGGTTTGCTTCAGGGTTTTTTTTTGTTAACTCATATTTTGGTTGGTAACATCATTTTAATGCCAGTACAGACATTGAATTCAACCCCATCTGCTCCATTTTATTTTATATCTCCATCACATGCCCTTTCTATCTGTCTATTTTAAGCTGTCTTGTTTTGCTTGTATTGGTTTCTCTTACACTGTGCTGTATAAGAACAGCAGATACTTAAATGCAGCCCTTTAAAATCAGCCCCTGTCCAGTATTTTCTTCTTTTAATAAGAGGGATCGATCCCCAGCTCAGAGGGTATCCCCCAGCCTCCCTCTGATTAGCTTGGCCTCCTGGTCTGCACTGGGCCTGTCCTCTTCGCTATTTTTTTTTATAGGACACTGCAGCCTAACCTCGTTTCCTGATGTTTGTATTAAAGTCATGTCAACCCTATCCCTTCCCAGGAGCCCAGCTCAGAAACAGGTCGATAGCTGACTTCAGAAAACAACTTTAATAATCTGTGTCGGTGCAGGATGAAAAATAGAACCAGAAGGGGGGCGAGGGAGCTCTGAGTAACAACAATTATGATCACAAGTAGCACGTACAGGTTTTAACATTGAAATACATTTGCAAACGCATTGCTTAAACTGTCTGATGATGAAGCTCACATAAATCAGTGACTGTCTGCTGCATTTATTTAACACTTTAATACTTTCATAAATAGAACAATACTGTTTATATTAACAGGTACGTGCATATATAACAATGTCTATCTTCCTGAAATCCAAGCCCTATATTCAAGCATGCATCATAAAATAAATAAATCAATAAATCAATCACTAGACTTCTCTTCGATTTATGTAGGTTTTCACTCGCTGTAATGTTCTCTAGCAGTTTGGTGGTAACTGTCAGAATGCATGTGTTTTACCTTTACCCTACTACATAGTTCCTTACATAAAGCGAATTTTTCTTCTGGCTGGGATGGATGAGAAATTACAGGAGTGAAAGGAGCTGCATTGGGTGAGTATAAGATAACTGGTAAGAGGCTTAGTTTGATAGAGAAGTTAAAATGGACTTCTGTCCCAAATTGCATTGTGTAATTGCTGTAGTTTGTGTTTTAATTGTCCCACTGATTACAGCACTGTATGACTTGCAGAAAATTCTTGAATTTGGGTTACTTGACTATGTGTGCCAGTTTTAGCGATCACCTATTTTGCAGCGTATCTTACAGTATGAATCAATTACATATGAATAGAAGGGAAGTTTATAAGCATTTTTTTGTTCCTATAGGCTTTTGCTGTTTTGGATGTAGTTTTTTGTAAATGAGAAATATAGGACTGGCTTTAACTCTAACTGCAATTTCATCTGACTTATGTAAAGCTAAGGAACTTGCATGGATAAAATGTTTGATCTTCAGGTTTTGGTGGTATTATATATACTGTATAAATACTGCACACACACACACACACACACATATATATTGTTCAATGATTTACACACCAGAGTTTATATCTTGTGTTGCACTTGGGGGACTGTCCAGTTGGTTTCATTATCATTTGCACACATTTATTCCCTATTACCAGTTAAGCTTGTGCTGTAAGATGTACTATGAGCCCCATTATCATGTATCTCCATTTCTGGTTTAGAAGTCAGTTCCTATATTGTAACTGTATAACAAAGCAGCTGAGGTCTGTATCTTGACCATGCTAATGTACAAGAATGGCTTATTGTAGCAGACTATTACAAAATATTCTTCTGCCTAATATATTAGGCTAATCGTGATCTGCTAACCATCTGCCTTTCTAGAGATTTGGTAAACTATATGTTATGCAGTATTACAAAGAAGGTAGATATGGTACATGTCAGTGATATAATTGGGCTACAGTGTTGTTATTATTATTTATTTATTTATTTAGCAGACGCCTTTATCCAAGGCGACTTACAGGTGTCACATGGCAATACAAGGTTACAATGCAAGCTTCATATATAATACAGTATAGTATATACTAAGTGCAAATAATAACACTAAAGTACAATATGAACAAGGATGCCCCTTTTTCTCTTTCTAAATGAGAAATGTTCTTAAATTAAGAGTATTTTTCTTCTATACGAAAGTCTCTTTAAAATCCTTTAATACTGATCCAATGATCTATTGTATTGTGGCAGAACGCTTTGAAGAGCTATAATGTCTTCATCACTAATGCAGGAAGATGTGCACCATTGAGGTCAAGGGTTCTACCATTTGGATCTATGTTATTCTAGGTCAATAGGACTAATATTAATAACCTTTCTCATACCAAAAAATGAGTAATGTGAAACAATGATAGTGCTTAATCTAATTGAACCATGCAATCGCAGTAGGCACACATTTAGTATTGTATAAATATTTAAATGTCATATGTTCTTTTAAGGGAAATTATTATTTCTTGACAAGTATTAAAAGGAATCCTTCTTTTATAAAACACTGCATGGACCCTGCCGATTGGTGTAAGGAAAGTATGTAAATGGCTAGCTGGTTTTGGTAACCATCTGTGGAGAATGTAATCTGACCAGGCAGTCTACAAGACCTTCTTTCAGACTACGTACAGGACTGTAACAACTAATTCATGTGCTGTTACATAATAAACATATAATGGAATATAAAAAGGAGTGCTGTCATAAGCAGAAATGATGTTTATACAGGGATGGCATAGCAGTGGAAGCCATCAATCTGTGAGCTTTTCTAGAGCTGAGGTGGCCAATCACAGCCCCGGAGGGACTGGATGGAGATTCAGTTGGTTCAAACAATTTAAAGCAGGGCTGGGACAAAGACCAGGAGTGGAAGGGCCAACATTCACCACCCCTGCTCTAGCGTCCGTTTATGTTGAAGTTGAGACTGTCTTTGTTTATTTCTCATTGTAAAACATTAGTTCAACACATCCACAAACCTTAATGGAACAACTTGCTGACTCAAATCTCAGAGAAGAGCACAGGAGTGTGAGGAACGGTGCGTGATAATGAGATCTGAGGGGTGTGAAAGGCAGTTCATTAGTGTTTAGTGCTGGTTGATAATAGTGTTGCTTACTGTGTCAAAGGCATTCTCAGAGTGGCGTGTAGCAAATGTCTTGTCCTGCAAGGCAGGAATTTACATGTTGTATAAGAGCACAAAAAAAAAATCCCATTTTTTTTTTTAACTTTGGTGACGAAGCCATGGCCTGGTTTAACAAACTTAGTGAGACGAAGTAAGCTTTGCAATTATTGCACATATTGTCACTGTGTCCATTAGTTTTACATGACGACGTGAACTTCAAACATCACATGCCGTAAAATTTAGATTTGGGACACAAAAAAAAAAGTACACACAGGGTTCATTTCTAAATATAAGACCTTGTACTGTATAATCACTGAATATCTGTCCGTTAGTTTTACCAGCATGTGCTATTCTAGTGCATAATGATTCAGTGCAGGACATAAGTAAAATAAAGTGCTGGACATTATGTAAATAAGGATCAATCTGTTTTTCAGTAGCTTTCCTTGTGTTCAGTCCAGCACATTCTCTCCATCAGTGCCAGTTAGCAGGCCGGCTGTTTCCAGGAGCTGTCTAATTATCTCGGCAGCAGCTCCCACTTGCAGATACATGCCTCTAAAATTCCAGGGGGACCACTGCTCTCCTTTCTTCACAGCATCCTCTACTCTCCTATCCGAGGGGCTGCAGCTAACACTCGCTACACAGAGACTCAACGGCGGGTGACATCCCGAAAAAGGGAAGCAGGGAACTTCAGACTGTATGCTTTGGAAAGATGTTTTGGGCACTGAGGATTTTGTAAAAGAAGAAGAAGGAGGAAGGGAATAAAAGATGAAAGCATGAAAACCGTGAAAGGAGGTCAACTTCACAGAGATGAACTGATTTGATAGAAAAGGGTTAAACAAATAATTAAAAGAAAAAGGCGACCTAATAATATATAACAGCCGGCTGATCTGCTGTGCCAGTTATCATCTGCCATGGTCCACGGCTGTTTTGTGTAAGGCACACCGAAGTTGGCAGCTGTCAACAACTCTTGGTTGTGTTCGTTGGATGTATTTTGACAAGCAGCAGTGGGAGGTTTTGGCTGTTTAACTGCGTAAGGGGTCGACATACCTTGATATACAAAAACAAATGGGGAAGGACAGGAATTTTTCCCGACACTTTCGGTATGCTTTTACTATATGTTTTACTTAATTTATTTTTTACTTGTACTTGGGCCCTGTTTGCAAAACTACTCTCAAAGTTTACAAAAAGTCTGACTCGTGAGTTTTATGAATTAGATTTGAGGCTAGGCACAAGAAAAGGATTTTGAAATTGTTCTGTTCCATCTGTATCTGATTTAGCTGACTAATCTGTGTCCATCTCTGTCCAGCCCTTTTATATCATAATTTGCAACAAGCAGGTTCAATTTGATACTGTAAATAGATTCTAGAATGTGGAGAATGTACAATCCATCATGTTGCAGAATATTGTTCTGTTTAGAATTTGAATTCTGGACATAATATTTATCATGCATTCCTGATACTACCGGTACGATGGTGTGCATTGAATTTGGCATTGTTGTTTATACTTGTATGATATTTTCTCATGATGTACAGCTTATTTAAAGGATGATGTTCTATTATTTATATAGCCTTTGTAAGTGATACTCAAAATAGCCTAATAGTTCAATAGATTTTTTGTTTTTGCAAATCCTTGTAATACAAAATTGGGGAAAGTTATTTGACTTGATGGACCTGTTCTGGGTGCAGAAAGTTCTAAGTTGCCAGTGCTTATACTGACTCGGGGGACTCCCACGGTTCATTTAACTAATAACTTGTTGGCCCTTTGCTTGGTTTGGTGATCTTGTATTGTATGGATTTCTGCCTCTGTTGTCTCTTGTTATTTTGTTTCAGGGAAAATCTACTGTGTTAAATCTTTTAAAATTGAACCCAGTAATTAATTTAATACTTTAGAAGCCCTTGATTAAAGCAACACTATAACTCATGGGGTATGCCTTTTTATATGTTTTATGATAAAACTATGATAATGAACACATGCCAGGTCATCTCTTTAATCTTGGGGTTCAATCCTTGGCTCCTCTGGAACAGCAGAGAGTTCATTGTCCTCTACCTGTTCAAGAAGAGCGCTTGTGTCTGGCTTCAAGCCTGGAAGAGGAAAGGAGAAGAGGTCTTCAATGTGTTGTCAGTTGGCTACAAACTGTTGTTTCTGACCCAAAACCCCTTTCCTCTGAGCATCCCTTTAGAAACAGCAGAGCTTTGTTAGTAGAGACCAAGGAATCCACCCCTATTCACCTCCTTGTGAATGTATTCGATTGATCCTCCGCCACCCGCGCCCCTGTGCTGTGCCTCAGCAGCCTGTCAACTCAAGATGTCTGCTTTTTAATCCCCCAGGCTTATTGGCTTGAAACTGATGTGTGAGGGCTACAGTGAAGCCAAGCAGTTTACAGTATATTGAACCTATAAAAAGGCCCTTCAGTTCTCATATTGCTGATGAGACTAAGACTGAAATTCACCCTTAAATCGATCTCTCCTACCTACACAAAACCTTCAGGACTTTGATAACAAATGTGTATGTTAACTCTTCGATGCCCCTATATCCACCTTGCTTGTTTGGCCTTTCCAAATCTCAGGTGGGACCAATGGCTACATTGCTTTCCATTTTCACATGCCAGTGATATTCCAGCCTTTTGATTTATATTTCAGGGCAACGAGGAATCAGATGCCGATTTTAAGCATTTTACTACAATTTTTTGAAAGACAGAAAAAAAAGGTGGTCTAATGTTTTTTTTTTAAGACCTTTCAATTTCCCATTCATGTTTTAATTGACTTACATGTACTATATGTGAAGGGAGACAACCACTCCATTAAAAATAAGTGAATGCATGCATACAGTAAACGACCAACAAATCCAGTTAACAAAATCTACTAGTGTAGAAAAAATCATGGACATATTTCAAATGCCAGACCAAAAAAAAAACAGAACTGTAACTATTCTCCTGATTCAGAGTCCTTATTTTACAATTGCTCGTTCTGAGAGCTTTTAATGGGCACCCATGTGTTACATTCTAGTACCTGTCATGTAATGATAGTCCTGAGGTGCTTGCTACAGGCACTATGCTCACTGACTGAAAGTGTGGTAATTAGGTCTTACAGCTCATTGAAATGCTGTCTGGTTTAGTTGTTCGTTTGTACTTTAGATTTTCTTTCGTACCAGTAATTTGTCCTTGATTCTTCCCTGCCTGATTTAATTTTAGCATACAGGTGACCTGATTCTAATTTAGAGCACCTCACAAACTAAATGAGTTTTAAACACCATCATTATATAAAGTAAGATTCCCCAGATTCTAAAAACAAGTGTAAAGACTTTTTTTCCTCCCACATCACGATAAAGACATATCTGTCAACAAAGACAAAGAAATAGAAGGATGAAGTTTATCCATTTTAGACAGAGTGATACAAACAAACCATAGGTATTAAGATGTTACAAGGAATTACTTTACGACACAATACAAAGAGAACTGGGGGGGGGGGAGGGGGGGGGGGTGAAGATACATGGTAGTTTATTTGTTGTGTTACATTTGTGGTATTTTGGGTTAACAGAAGTCATCAGTTTACAGTTTCAAAGTTAAGAGAACTTATTAGAAATTAAAAGTTAAGCAAAAGGGTGGTAAGCTGTCTGTGGAATAAATACTGAAGCTAAATAACAGGTTGAGAATGTATTTTAAAATCTACTACGTCTGTTAACCCACTACACCACCACAACATGTCTCTTTACTGTACTATATAATATACGCTGTTTTAAGTTCCGTTCTGAAATGTAGTGAATATGACCTTTTACTCTAATCTAGCCTGTCAGTTCACAACATGCTTTCTTGGTTTTAGACTTCTCATTAAAAGATACAGATGCAGTTTAATAACTTAATCAAACAGAGGAATCCAAGGTGGCATGAAGAAGAAATACATTCTAATGCTGCATAAATCTGCCCTCATTACCTTTGAAAACAAGACCAGCAAGCCTGTTATTAACCAGTTACTGCTCTGTAGCGGTGAAGATGTCTCTTCTAACTCTCTCTTGTAATGTCAGGTCTTATTTAAAAACCATTGACATTATACTAAAGTTGTTTGATGCATATATTAAATAAATAAATAAATAAATAAATTGTTCTCGCACTGAACGAAGAAATTATAAGATGGGTGAGGAGTGAAAGGTAAAACGGGTTGCAAATAGCGGTAGTTAAGATTTTAATGTGAAAATAAATGAACATTTATGATAATAGAAGATACTGGCAGATGTGTTTTTTTTTTTTTTTTTTTAATGGCTCCTGTTTGTTTAAACACTATTAGATCGACCATTTAGATTCACAGCCAGCCCATATTTAAAAGTTAAATAGGTCAAGAAGACACAGCTGAATAGCATTTATTGTGTAGATCCAAAGTCAGTATTACAGAAAAAATGGCCTGCAATGACAGTACAGAAACATTCTGTCCAAGGTTTGGAGTCTGAGTTTCTGTGCTTGATTGCAGTAGTGGCCTCTCAGCTAAATTACATGTTAGACTAAATAATGTTTATGAATAGCTGATCAATGATGTACTGCAGCAGGTTTAGCTGAGCGGCGTTCTGGACTCTCCTGACCAGAACTGCAGCAGAGCATCTGTGGGAAGCTTTAAAAGGTGATGTTAAAACGATCCCCGTCTTCTATGGCAACATTAAAGATCTTGCTAAACTTATTGCTTTTGTATGCAAGAAACTTACAATTGCTATTTCACTGCAGTCATTATTGAAAGGGTTGTCATGGCTACCAACTTTCTTCCAAGTAATATGTAAACCGTTTAAAAAAAAAAAAAATGAGCACAGGGCATGTGGGTGTACTGCAATGCTCCTTCATTTGTTTAAATCTGTAGTGGCCCACATGTTACATTTTAATTGCAGAATTAAAATGGTTCCCAATGGACTTCAACTGCCATGTTTGGAATCAGCAACGTTCATACCATGATTATTGCTACTGTTGTTTTTAATACATACTAGTGTGTCTGATTTTCTTTTCATTTGTAAACACGGCGAAAATGCAAAATCCCAAAAGTAGTAACAATTAAAAAATCACTCTGTAATCTTGTTTCCCACATCTCACTGACCTGTAGGGATTCTCCAATGGGTGGAGAAAGCCTCAGTATTTGAAGCCCAGGAGACAGGTCTTTGAGTTTCATAGAAAGCATAGACAAGAGGCAGGTTTAAACTAATAGTGTGCTTTGATGTTCTTTACAGTAACTACAATAAAAAACCTAATTAGGGAACGGCCACATTCTACATGTGGCATTGGCAAGATTGAGATTTAACCCCCTCCCTGCCAAGCAACAAAACATACCGTACATTATTTCCACGTGCAGGGCTTCCTCCCGGCCTCAACTGACATCATAGATGCATTCCTGAACCTTTCGAATAAATAAAACCTGTATCGGGGGAACCCTCGATGAAGTTACTCCTGTATCAGGGGAACCCTCGATGAAGTTACTCCTGTATCAGGGGAACCCTCGATGAAGTTACTCCTGTATCAGGGGAACCCTCGATGAAGTTACTCCTGTCTCTATAGCTTTTGTTTTCTTGTTTATAAAGTCTATTACTCAACTGTAGCAGAACACAGCACTACTGCTGCCTACAGTTCTTCCTTAACATACAATTGATAGCTGCTGAAGAGAGCTAATTTGCAGAAGATTTAACCAAAGGCAGTGAATCTGGAGGTTATCAAGCTCCCTCCCTCACAGAGTGCCAGACACCTGTGATGGTTCTGTGCACGGGCATTTGGCACCTCAGCTGGGAGAATCGTGCTACAGGGCAGAACACATTGTAAAAGGCATTAGTTGCTGATGGGCTTGCTTGAAGTAATTTCTTGATTCTCACAGCAGCTTCTTCTCTTGGAGTTATAAGACAAACATAAAGGCGTTCCATCACATTTAAGGAATATATATATATATATATATATATATATATATATATATATATATATATATATATATATATATATATATATATATATTGCTGATAAATTAGTTTAATTTTTTTTTTGGAATTCATTGAAAATACGATGATGTAGTTTTGTGCGATTGTTCAGCCAAACTGAATTTTAAGGGAGGATTTTAAGGGAATTTCATCCTCCAGTTCGGTGCATCATTTCATCTAAGCTTTCTTAAAAGATTGAATCTGTTCCATAATACAACTAGATGGTTTTATTTGAAACGTGTGGAAACCTGGAAAAGACCCATAGAGCAACTTGGATATTTAGTGGTGTCCCAGAAGATTGTGTTTGCCCCCTCTTCTTGAGAAGCTGGGGAGGCTGCAGTTGGAGTGATTCTCGATCTGATGCCCCTTCTTGTTGTTTGCCAGGATCTTCATCCCCAAGAAGCACCGGCCGCGGTTCGATGAGGTGGTGTCTCAAAGCCTGATCAACCGGATCTGCCATGGGAAGAGCTTCACCGAGCACAGCCAGAGCCGCCTGCACCGCAGCCGCAGCGAGGACCACCATGAGCGGCTACTGGTGTCCACCCGGGCCAGCTCCGTGCCACGCTCCGGAGAGGAAAACGCTGCTGGCAAGGGCTTGAGAAAGACTGCCTCTCTCGTCGCAGGCAGCTCGGGGGCCTCGGTTAACCGGAGGTAAATGCCAGGAATCCTTTGTATGTATTAGAATTAGGAGCAGTAATGCGCAAACCCATTTAAATGTATATATTTGTCTACCTTTTTTTAAAGGATTTTTGCATAGCACACAGTGCCACCAGATGGTGAAATGATGTAACCATGGTTTTAGTGAATGATTTTTCTTTCAAAGAACACAGTGCCAGGATCCTAGATTATCTGAGATACATACTTTTTTTTCTTTTTTAAACCTCAAATGAGATTTTATATTATTTTCTGCTCAAAGCTTTGGTGTGACTTACATCCATTTGTCCCTGTAATAGCATTGAAGTTGGCAGTCCATTGATTGCTTTAAGTTCTCCCCGGGTAACAGTTATAATGGACTCCAAGGTTGTTAAACTCAAGGACTTGTGTGTTCTAAAAAAAATCATCCAACATGCCATTCACGTCCAGTGTGTTATATCTGACAAATCCACATATCTCCATAAAAGTATCAAATAAGTTTTGCATAGAGGGAAAACAATATATATATATATATATATATATATATATATATATATATATATATATATATATATATATATATATATATATATATATATATATAATATATATATATATTTATATATTTTAAATGTTTCTTTGCTGAACAGTTAAAGTTTTTGATAAAATGTCCCCAATGAATACAATTCAGTTCTTACTTTTCCAAAATAAACTACTTAATGCAAATATCACAGCCCTTGGATGTTGCTATACAAACCAAGTAAGAAGCTGTAAGTAGCAGTGTATTTTATGGAGATGAATACTAAAATAATGACAATGTTGAGATTTTCAAATTCCCTAACGTGGAAAAGAGAATAAATAAACGATATCCTCCAGGGGTAACATGCATATTCAGTTCCGTTCTCTGTTATCATTTTTACTGCCGGACAGTAACGTTAACAGATGCATTTTTAACAGCATCTCTCATTCTGTTGCAGGACGGTGCGTGTATACAAAGGCAACAAGAGTTTTGGATTTACATTAAGGGGACATGCTCCAGTGTGGATTGATTCAGTCATTCCAGGTACGGCACCTGTATATATCAAATTGCTTCCTTTGGGAAAACACACTTCTGCTAACTTGGCTGAACATGCAGTTGAACATCGAATCTCAGAGCCATGATAAAAATAAAAATGCAGTACACTGTGTCTTTTTATTCGCCCTGACATTATAATCATTTATTTTTAATTAATTTAAATTAGTTTGAATTACTTTATTTCAAATGTGTCGTTCATGGCCCTGTCGGCACTTGGTGGCATATGTATGTTCTAGCACCGTTCAGACTTACTGAGTGATTAGCTCAGCCTCTCTTCACTGTTCATTTTTTTTATTTACCGCTTCCTGTTACCTCTAGGTAGCCCAGCAGAGAAAGCTGGTCTCAAACCTGGAGACCGCATATTATTTCTTAATGGACTAGACATGAGGTAAGGGTCAATTACTTATTCTCCTGAATACGTGGTCAACACAATTATAGCAGAATAGAGCACTATACAGTACCTTTTGTATACAAAGAAACTGCATATTTTTATTGTAAATGATTAATCGGCTTTCCCTGACCTAGTTGAAATATGAATTCTTATTAAAATCCTGTACTGGATACATTTTAGGACAAAATGAACTATTGTTACCTGAGACTGTAGTCATTAGACAATGAACAACCAGGCCAGTAGATGCAGTTGAAGTCTTGTTTTATTTGATTTACCAGCACACAAATGCTTTATGAATACTCCCATTGGTTCCATAAGTCTCGTCGGGCTTGAAGACACTTCTAAGTACTGAGTCTCAGCATGCCAAGTGCTTCTGAAAAGCTATATTGTCAAGTGGACAGACAGCCTGTGTTATCAGAAAATATAGTGCTGCGTGCTCCACAGTAATGACAAAATTTGGATGCCTGAAACCAATCTTTTTCTATTATCAACTGAGTAGATTAGAAGGGCAGGTATTTTACTGCTTGCAAGCCTCTAAACTACCTTGCCCTGGCACCAGCGATGGTGCAGACCTCCAGCAATGGGAAACATAGAGCTGGGATTTTCAAAAATCTGTCTGGGTATCTGATTGCTGTTTTTGGCACACATGTCTGCCCCAGAAACTGTTCCCACGAGAAGGTGGTGTCCATGCTGCAGGGAAGTGGTGCCATGCCAACCCTAGTGGTGGAGGACGGACCTGCTAACATTGTCATGGGTGAGATAATATTCCCACTTCTCAAAAGCAAAGCTATTTCCTCCTTAGCTGGTTTGCCTAAATGTAATAATCTCCTCTGCTCTCTCCCACGCTCCTACCCCCCTCCTCCACTCACACCACCCTGGACACAGACCCTGAGCCGGAAGAGTCCCCCGCCGACTCCCACTCCCTTGCTCTCAGATCCCTGCAGTGGGTGGCGGAGATCCTACCCTCCAGCATCAAGGTGCAGGGTCGAACTTTTAGTCAGCAGCTGGAACACCTGCTCACCCACCAGGAGAGCTACACCATCTGCAAGGCTCTGGAGGGCTTCTTCCAGCACAGGTACAGCACAGTCTCTTCCATAACATTCCCATTTTACCATGCTTGCCATGGTGCACAAAGTTTGCACAGTAACTTTGCTGTTCATGTCCTAATGTTATGCTTTGTTGAGTTGCCATGGTTTGTCATAGCTGTTAATATAATTTACCCTGCTGTACTTCTTTGTGATTTGCCTCGCTTGTCTGTGTTTTACCTCCCTTTCACACTTGCTGCTATGCTTTTACCTTGTTGAACCGCAGTAGAAGTTTTTTTTATAAAGGGATCTTTGGGTAAAGTGTTGGCACATAATTGGTGAAGCTTCACGTCCTGGTTTATGCCCTCAGACGTTCTCAGCATTGCTGCACCCACAGGTGTCAGACAGCTAGCCATCGTGGAAGATCATTGTACTGATTTGGAATGGCTGAACCTAATCTCATTAGCAAGCTGTGATCCTTCTTGCTTAAGTCTAGTCATCCAATGAAAAGTATTACATAAAAACAAAAATATTATTGAAAGATACTTATTCTAAACCTTGACCATTCAAATGCGATCGAATTGCGTAGAAGTTTTGGGATGTTTTTTGGTGTTAGTTTAAATAGAAGGCTTGTCGTGGTCAAGCTCTCTAGTGTATCAAATGAAGATCATTGTAAACTTCTAAGTCATTCTGCCCTCACATACTGTATACACTCAATACCCTTTCTACCAAAATGCAGTGAAGTAGTGGTACCCTTGTAAATCCCTCCAGACCAGCTCCCTTGTCAGTGCTCCCTTTGAAATCCTTGCAGGAATGTGGACACGCTGATTGTGGACGTGTTCCCAGTGCTGGACACTCCGTCCAAACAGGTGATCTGGCAGTTCATCTACCAGCTACTGACCTACGAAGAGCAGGCGCACTGCCAGCAGAAGATCGTCCGCTTCCTGGGGTACAAGTCTGCCATAGGTAGGAACGGGGGACAGGGCTTCTTAAAAAGGTTGTGGAAAACTGAAACATGCAAAAAAAAAAAAAAAAAGCGAATCTGTTCTTGATTAGCTAAGGGTTTATGGTTCAGAATACACATTTGTATGTGTAAACGCGAATACTTATAGAAGACGATGGAGTGAAGAGGCTAAGTTAAGTATCAAAGTTTTAAAGACATGATATATGAAGTTAAAAGTAATTTAAGAGTAAAATCAAACCATAAAACGCGAGTAATTACAGAAAGTGGAATATTTTATTTACGTCATTTTGTAAACTTGATGCATGTTTTGAGTTTTTTTTTTTAATGTATTTTTGTTAATTGATTTTTTTTTTTTTTTTCATAGCGACTGGGGAGACTGGGGAACAGGCCCCCGAAACGCAGCCGCGCAGCAGTTCAGTCCGTGTGTCATCCAGCCGCAGGGAGAGGGGTAGCGTCCGAGCACGTGCACCTGAGGAGGGGACAGTAGGTGCGTGAGGGCTCAGGGTTCAGATTTGTGTTAACCTGGTAAATCTAAGCTTATGCTTAAGGTACCCTTATTTAAATACTAACACAGTCTGTTTTATAGCTTCTAAATTGTTCTGTGATGCTATTTGTAGGCGTCATTCATACACATACAAAATGTATTAACCTTTACCGAAGCAGGAGGCAAGGTAATAAGAACCTGCAATGTGTCGCACCCTAACTGCTGAGCTGCTGAAGTATTGCTTTATATGCACTGTATCCTTTACTCCACAGAGCCTATCTCGTACTGACTCCTATTACATTTCCTATTCAGTCTCTGATTTGTCTCTAACGAGGGATACATTGGAGCAAAATTCTTATAATAATCTAAACCAAGAGATGAGAAGGTATCAGATTATTTATTTATTTATTTATTTATTTATTTATTTATTTATTTATTTGGTAGATGCCTTTATCCAGGGTTACAAAGAAAAATACATATTTAAATACAGTACAGTTTACACTAAGTAAATTCAACTACTAAAATACAATATGAAATAAAATGCAACAAGTTAGGATTACAATAATTTAATCCACTATGACATAATGGTAGTGCAATAATGCCAGGATACAGTAATGCGGTGCTTAGGTCAGACGAGTACAGTACATCTATTTTCTTGTCAATACTCTTTCAAGTTAAATTCTGTTTTATTTTTCCTAATATCTTTGGAAATTATATGGGCCAATAGTTTGTATCATTTTGTATTTCAGTAACTACATTTTTTCTGAGGATGTATTTCAGCTGGCAGAAATCCATATACTTTTCTCCACACTCAAAAAATGTATTTGAATAAGCTGTAGTGTTTGAAAGCCAAGCACCTTTCAACACCAGCTATGATAAATAACCCCCTAGCTTTTAGCTTATGTATAACATTACTTCAGTAAAACCTTTTGTGCATTGAAGAAACATGAAAGGACATATTTAATCAAATTGTAATTGGTCTTTTTTTTTTTTTTGCAGACAAGGCTTTTATTTTATATTACGGTAGTGAATAAATTACAGTTAATAAACCCTTTTCAGTCATTTTTAGAAAAGATCAAATAATAATTAATATTTTTCACCAGGAAGACCTAAATTTATTATTTTAAGGTTTTTATCACCTGATGAAAGGATAAAAAAAAATCAAGTCTTTGTGTTGATTCTGTATTTGACAAAAATGGTTCATGATTCTTGATTGTCAAGAATTGTTTATATTTGCACATTATAGAATAGAGCTAGGGCAAGCTAATATTAAAGACAAGGTTACTTTATCATGCATTGAAGTCAGAAGTTATTTTTTTTATTCCAGTTTGGTAGCGCTGCTTGGTTATTGTATTTTTTGTTTCATTTAGTTGGGATTGGTATCTTCATCCAAGACACTGTTCTTTGTTGTCACTGCATCTGTAGAGTTACTGGGACAAGAGGCATTGCTGGATCTCATAATATATGCTGGTCACGAAAGATATCTTACTGGCTTAGGCTCTGTCGATTTTTATATTGTTTTCAATAATAATTTCTTAACACATTAAACCAGGTTTCTAACCATGTTTGAAATCCCAGTTTCAGACCCAATTCATCCTGGTACATAATCTGGAAAGACAAAACTAACCCTAATAATAATAATACTAACAAGCCCTTTGCTGCCGCAGAAGAGAACTCTGTGTAAACAGAGCCTTGCAGACGTGATGAGTGATGGCTGTCACATAACAACAGCACTCCCTGACAGGCAGTGGATTGACGCAGTGCTGACAGCAGCCCTTAATGATATCATAATGAGATCAGACTGTAGCTGAGAAGCAGATTTCAGCCAGCAAGGCCTCAACCTGGGACTCGCTTGGTAACCAGGCAGTCATAAAATCTGACTCTCGGATCTGGAATGGCTCA
Source organism: Acipenser ruthenus (assembly GCF_902713425.1). Lineage (NCBI taxonomy): Eukaryota > Metazoa > Chordata > Actinopteri > Acipenseriformes > Acipenseridae > Acipenser > Acipenser ruthenus. The sequence goes on along the minus strand of NC_081201.1, from coordinate 4,779,457 downwards.
ATTTGGCCTTGTTGCCATGAAGAGTTATTTGGATGGTATTTTTTATACAATGTTAATCTTACCTTCTCTATCAATTCTTTTTAAACCAATGTCTCTTTTGCAAGTCTAATGTTAACATGCAGATAGTGGCAAGCTGACTTTTTCTCTGTTTTTTCAGGGGGCCACACTGACCCCGGGGAAGTGGGGATGAGACTGGCCCCTGGAGAAAGGCAGTCTGGAGACGGGACGTCACTTCCACAGACACCCAACCTCAAAAACGTGGGTACAGTTCACTTACAATAGACAGTATGGCAGCACCACTAATACGTTTATGTTGTCTCCTGAATTTCTGCTCAGTGTTTACAAATTTTTACGTCAATTTGACATTTTTTATCTGTAAACAACGGATCCTGTGAAAAGGAATTGCCAGCCTTGTTGACTTCAGACAGAGAGTAGAGAGGAGTTGTTTCATTTTTTTGTATCTTATTTGTAAATAATAAACTTGATGTTACTATATGTGTAATTTAATGAATTACCTCCCGTCTGTTTTACAGAAACCGTAGTATTGTAGGCTCAATATTTTTAGTGTTTGCCTTTATGAATTTGGTGTGGCTGTATTGATAACCTACTGTGCATCTGCTCTGTATGGCACTAGTTTGTTTGTTTGGTTTTGTATGGAAACATTCCTGATGCATTCAGTTTAAATACTTGGATTAAGATTTGATTTTAGGGATGATGGTTTTGTATTGGTTTGGGGAGTATTGTATTTGCCAATTTCACAGGGAGACCTTAAACAATATGGAACCTAATGTAAACATTGACAGCGCACAGTGTAATGGGATCTCTTAGTAAATAACATGGCATAGAACATGTGTATTTGCAGCTCTAAGGTTTCAATCCTCAGACTTTCTCTGTTGAGCTCCAATGCTGCCAGAATGGGGAGTGAGCTGCATGCCCCAGCCAGGGTAAACAGGCTTCCTGGTACTCTACTGCTTTTTGTATGTGTGCCTCCTCCAGGGTGCAGCTTGATGCCTTTCTGGTGCCTTGTAATCACATGCCTTGTTCTTGTTTGTAGATGTCTGCAGTGTACACAGAGCTGGAAAGCAGCTACACAGGGAAGAAGATGAAGTCCGCTCAGAACCGGGCCTCTCCGGTGCCAGACCAGCTGGCAAACACAGTTACTGGACTGCAGCATTCCCCCATTGCATTGGCTAACTCAGGTAGTGGACTGCAGCATTCCTCCATTGCATTGGCTAACTCAGGTAGTGGACTGCAGCATTCCTCCATTGCATTGGCTAACTCAGGTAGTGGACTGCAGCATTCCTCCATTGTATTGGCTAACTCAGGTAGTGGACTGCAGTTTTCCCTTATTTCTTTAGGCAAATCAGGTGTGGAACTTCAGAACTATAAAAAGGCACTGCTCATTTCTCTGGCTCGTATAAAATGTGTAGCACCTATTAAAAGATGACTGAACTTAGTCACTTCAAACTTATTAAAACAATACAAATATAAAAAAGTGTTTCTGAAAGGGAGCTATAAAGGCACACTGCAGGAATATTGACACTATTTGGTCATTTTTACCTGCTCCGTGGGGGAGAGAGACAGATTTGTCCTGCTTCTCCTGAGACAGGCTTTGCTCTCTGCCTTAAAGAAGGTCAAGGACAAAAAACAGCCACCTGACAGGTTCCCATGTGATCCAGTGCCAAGTAGAACATTCCTTGTAAACTCCATTTAATGATTTAGTCAAGTGACTATTGCCACCAAATAAATGGGAATATCTGTGTGTTGCAGGGAATCGGAAGTCAGGCCTGTCTCCGTCCTGGCAGGAGCCAGCGGCCTCTCCACAGTGTCGCTGCTACCCTCACAACCTCCCATCCCCAAGCAGCGCTGAGTCAAACCCCTACGCCAGCCTGGACAGCCCACTGCCCTCCCCCCAGCCCCTGGAGTACACCACCAGCCCCCTGTCCCGCCGAAAGAAGCTCTTCACCTTTTCACGGCCCCCCCGCAGTCGTGACACAGACAAGTTCCTGGATGCCCTGAGCGAGCAGCTCGGACACCGCGTCACCATCGTCGACGACTTCCTGTCGCCCAAGAACGACTACGAGGAGGTCGGTTTACAGTCCTGTGTGTTAAAACCATAGACCAGAGCTCAGCACTGTGAAAATTACTAGTGAAATCTTCTGTTTACAAGACAGCTGGTACACACATTGGCACAAATACATCCATATGCTTTATCAGCTAAGATATGTTGCTTTAATAGTTATAAAGTTAATGTACAAAGCCCATCCGAATGAAATTATATTTAAGCAAGAATTTGTTTTTAAAGTGTAAATATTTCAAATTCTAAGGAACGACGAGGCCAGCCAATCAAACTCTAAACTTGTTCCATTTGATACACTACAGAAATCAAAACCTGTAGTGTATCATGACATAGCCAACGGCAACGGATCGTTATGATTGGCTGTGATGATCTATAATGTCTGTTAAAAAGAACTACTTTCTTCCTGCTAGTGAACAATTGGTATGTACAGTTTGTATCTGTGTGTGTACACTGAAGCCAAGAATATAACATGTACTATTAGGTTCTAGGAGGTGCTGTCAGCTAGACTGGAGATGACAGGTCACCTAAACATAAGGCATTATCTGTCCTCCAATACCTTTCTGAAAGATCACCCGGTGCAAGAGAGGGAAAACTAAACAATAGTAGAAACCTCTGGGGATCCCAGTGTGAGGGTCTCAGTGTCTTTTCCTGTTGTTAAGCTCCTAGTTGTATATTTGTTAAATAGCGCAGTGCTGTTGGTGCATGTTTAATTCATGAATCTCTTTTTCTGTCCCGGTCTAGTTGGATTTCCAGGATGAGCATGAGGCCAGCTTCCTCTCCCATGACCTGGACAGTGCAAGCGAGTATGTGAGCAGCAGCGAGGATGGCTCCCTGAACTACTCCTCCTCCTCGGACCACATCCCCCCTCCGCCCCAGAGCCCCCCGCCCCTGCCACCCATCCACTTTCATGACTCCAAGCCTGAGACACTGAACCGAGATATGAACAGGAGCCTTCCTCTACCCCCACCCCCACCACCGCCACCGCCACCGCCAAGCAAACCCAGCCTGCCTCAGACACACCACGCCATTCATTCTCTTCACTCTAGTCACCTCAATCCAGCTCACCTAACCAATCAGAATCTTCACCATAGTCACCCCAATCCAGTTCACCACACCAATCAGAATCTTCACCCTAGTCACCCCAATCCAGTTCACCACACCAATCAGAACCTTCACCCTAGTCTCCCCAATCCAGTTCACCACACCAATCAGAATCTTCACCCTAGTCTCCCCAATCCAGTTCACCATACCAATCAGAATCTTCACCCTAGTCTCCCCAATCCAGTTCACCACACCAATCAGAACCTTCACCCTAGTCTCCCCAATCCAGTTCACCACACAAATCAGAACCTTCACCCTAGTCTCCCCAATCCAGTTCACCACACCAATCAGAACCTTCACCCTAGTCTCCCCAATCCAGTTCACCACACCGATCAGAACCTTCTCCTTGGTCATCCCAATCCAGCTCACCTACTAACCAATCAGACTCTTCACTCTGGTCACCCCAATCCAGCTCACCAGACCAATAATCCCAATCCTCCCAGTCACTCAAATTTGACCCACCACTCCAATCAGATCAATACCACACACTACTCCAGTCAGACCACTCATGCCAACCACTCCAATCCAACCCACCGCCCCAACCAGACCACTCACCCCAGTCAGTCCCATCTCTCTAACCAATCCAATCAAGTGCCACCGCCTCCTCCACCCCCTCCTCCCCCCTGCGGACCCCCACCCCTCCCTCGGGCTTTTCATCGTCGCAGCGAGTCCAGCCACATGAGCGTCAAGCGTCTGCGGTGGGAGCAGGTGGAGAAGTCAGAAGGGACCATCTGGGGTCAGGTTGGTATGCCGTCACATGTACCCCAATTTTTTCGTTTAGTTTTCAGACAAAATTTGATATTCTTTTCACTGGATGTTCAATTGGGAGCCATCTTTGACTATATGATGAATAGCAGTAGGTGTAGGATTTAAATGTAACCATTTAAATGTGGCATGGTTCCATGCATCAGGGTAAGGGTTTTTTGGACCATTGGGGTCATTACTAAACATTCTTTAAATGCTGGAGTCTGGGTCAAAATCAATATTTATTTATGTATTTATTTATTTATTTATTTATTTATTTATTTATTTTGTATTAATCAAAGCTTGGAGAAGACTCTGACTATGACAAACTAAGTGACATGGTAAAGTATCTGGACCTGGAGTTGCACTTTGGAACACAAAAGACTGCAAGTAAGTCTAATCTTGCAAACAATGACATACCATTTGCCGCCATAACATGCTTTATGTGCAGAGGTAGGGAGCCACCTACTGCTCAGACAACTGAAACTGCAGCCTGGCTGAACCAAAAACTGCGGAGTATTGACTTTGATTAATGGGGCAGCTAAATATATGTAAGATAAATAGCTTTGTAGCTGGAGGTGTCTGCCTAGCCTACTTCAGTAAATGTTTATTAAATCAGATGATCAGTACGAGGTTCCGTGAATTAGGTTTTCTCACTGTTTTATGTTCAAGGACAGCACACACTCCTTCAGATGCAGTTAAACTCCACTAGACAAGGCTGGTTAGAACCAGCTTCCGTTAACTAGCCACACTGCTGCACACTCAATACCAATGTACCTACCTAATAAAAATGAAATGCCTTCATTTTCACCAAATGCACGCTTGTTATGTGACTCTGTTGCGCTCATTGTTTTCCAGCCGAGCATCAGTCAGTGATGTTGCAGGAGATCTTTGAATTCCAGAATTCAAGGATGCCCGGGGCCCTCCCAACAAACATCATTTCACCTTCATTCATATTTTCAGATTTCTATCAATTTTCCCCCTGGAGCTGGCCAGACCTTTCCTCACACTCTTGTTAAATATTTCAGTTTCTCTTCCAGAGCCAACCTTCTTACCCGAGTTTAAAAAGAAAGACGTGGTCGAAATTCTCTCTCGTAAAAAGGCGTATAACACATGTGAGTATCATTTTTCAATACAGCAGTTAACGGGATTAAACCATCCAAAATTGGACATGGTGGATATTGTAACTGTGTACATCAAATGATCAAGTTTGCCTGTTTTTAAGTGAAGCCTCCTTAGAAGACAGTCTTTATACAACTGCTTTATACCAGTACCTCAATATAATAAAAGCACATATCTGTGAACAGCAAATGATCTGAAGAAAGATATTAGTAGCAGACAGTTTTTTTTCCTGCTCCCCTCAGCTATCCTGATTGCGCACCTGAAGCTGTCCCCAGCTGAGCTGCGTCAGATCCTGATGACGATGGTCAACGACCGCCTGGAGCCGTCACACATCAAGCAGCTGCTGCTGTACGCCCCTGATGAAGAGGAGGTCAAGCAGTACCAGCAGTACACGCAGGGCCCCAGCAAGCTCAGTGAGCCAGACCAGTTTGTTATGCAGGTAGGCAAGTAGGCAAAACATGGCTTTGGCCTGGATTTTTCACTTTCCCATAAAAAGGTGTTGAAAGTGCCCCTTCGTTTAACTTGAATATCCCAGTTTAAGTGGCATGGGATAGGAATTGCAAGGTGGATTTTTGTATCTTACTGTAAACATTCGAAGCAGTACCCAGCCTCCTGAAGATAGCTAGAGAAGGTCTTTAATCCATCGCTTCACACCCCCTCCATTGTAGATGCTGTCGGTGCCAGAGTATAAAACCCGTCTGCGAAGTCTTCACTGTAAGACAACTCTGCAGGAGAAGACAGAGGAGATGAAGGCTGGGTATGAGTGCATCTACAACGCCTCACTGGAGCTGAAGAATAGCAAGAAACTCGCCAAGATACTGGAGGTACAGTTACATAGTTAGGACCCTGTGAAATTCACAGGATTAATTACGTAATCAACCCATTAAATTCTGTCTAATTAGTGCACAATATATTTTCATTAGTCTGTACTCCATATAAAATAAATATATGGATTACAGACTAAAATATATTTTATATCCCATAATTTTAAATATATAAAAAAGGGGCCAATTTCATTATATGAAAAGTATAAGGATCATACTTTTCTACCATATATTAAAATATATGTTTGTTCCATAAGGGAGAGATCGCACGCAGCTATATCCACCTGATGTGCTGCACTCTGATGGGTATAACTTATTTTGAAAGCCGTAACATTAGAATTCATCAAACTTATAATAATATATTTGCAAAATTAATAAATACATACCGAGCATTGGCATATGAGTTGCACAGCACAGATGGCAGAATAAACAAACAGTGTGTTGTTAAAACTTTCCACAAAGTTTTTGAAAATTTGACGAGTTGCTACAACCCTGGTGAATGCAGAATAAAACCATGTTTTATTTAACCAGCTCACAAGTCTCTGAAGGCAGTAAGGATTTTAGACCCACAACATGTTTGTAGTTTGGATAAAGAGCCCCTCCCGTTAGATTGTATTACAGGGTTTGATGCTGACTGTAAATCAGAAATGGTGGGATATCAACTATATGCAAAAGAAAATGGTAGTGGAATTTCTTTGACTGAATTTTGGAGAAATGCAGAGCTATTTCCCAATTAAAGCAAGAAAGGCTACAATATATTTGTCAGTTGTTACCATTTCTGTGGATGCTGAAAAAAGTGTTTCTTCATATGGACACATTTTCACAGAGCACCTTCAATCCATTAAAGAAGACTGGGTTAACAACTGACGATGCTTAAGTTTAATAGCAAAATCTAATGACAAGAATTGTCTTTTCATGCAAACATAAATAATACTTATGGGCTTCTTATGAACAACCTTTTTTATTTACATCATAGTCAAAGAACAAAAAAAAACAAAACAAAATAAACACAGCTTTCATATGTTACAGATGCTCAGATTCCAATAAAGGGTTATAATATCTATAGTGCTCAGGGATCTGTGCCAGAAATGGGAAATCCATTAAAAAAAACAATATAATCTCTTCTGTTTACGAAATATATATTTGTGCCAGGTGAGATCCAGATGTTTTTATGAAATGATTTGTGTAAAAGTGTACTGGTAAATTAGCCATCTACAGAGTTCTGTTTATTGATCTGCTGATATGTACTTTGTAGTAATGGGATGCCCAATTCAATTGTTTGTTTAATGGTTTCTCATTGCTTGGCTTAGTTTGGAGGCTATATCGACATCTTGTGGCTGTAGGACTAAATTACAGGTTAAAAGACAATTTGTGTAAAACACAAGGCCTTAACCATAGTGCTCATGGTCTTCTACAACACAAGGGTACAGTGCTTGGGTCTGGAACCTGGGGTACAGTTAACACATAACATTTTGGAAAACTGTACTTTTCAAGGGAAAGGATATGGTCCTTTTTTGCAGCATTGTGGATCTCTGAGTGGTAAATACAGTAATGTGACACTGGCAAGTTTACTCATTAACTCACTTTCATGTAACTATGTCCCTCCCATGCTTTACACAATGAGATTTTACATCTCTGGTGAACCGTGATGGTCAGTGTTCACAGCTGGATTAGGTATCTCATCTTATTCTTGATGACCCTGCACATTGAAAGACCTGTCCAAGCAGAACCTTGTTTTCCCAAACAGTGATCCGCCTGAACCTTTGAACCTCAAGGGGACCGGACATTTTATCATAGTGATGTTTGGTGGTAGAGATTGCACGTTCACAGGTCATTGTGGAAGGGTAAATCCAAGATGTGGGGGTCATCAGAAATAAACTTCAACGATGCTCAGTAATGGCCTTGTTATATATGTATTTTTGTACTGCTAGTTTTTTATTCTGCCTGCTGTACTCATTTTAAACAACACTCACTGAAGTGTTCTTGTTCTTGTTTTTAAAACGCCATTTCTGTCTTGGGTTAACATGTATTTATGTGCAAAAAAACAAAACCTGTTGGATTACTTTGGAATGGACTGAGGAAGCATGGTAAGAACTGTTTTTGGAATGCTGTTTTATAAATGGATACTGTATTGCAGTGCTTTGTTTTGCAATACTTTTCATTGATTTGCTTTGTATAGAACCGTTTTATTTATAATACCTCTAATTTAATAAATATGTTAATATTTTCACATATCCGATGGACCCTTGTAACAGGTTCTACTGTAATTGAATATTATTCCTTTAAGTAGCCTGTTATATCTTATCTTGTCTGCAGTTTGTGTTGGCCATGGGAAACTATCTCAACAATGGACAGCCAAAAACCAATAAAACCACAGGATTTAAAATCAATTTTCTCACAGAGGTAAGTTTATACTTTTATCTGAGTCCCAGAAAATAAGTCTTTGGTGTCTGGAAGGCGTGTGCAACACTGGGGTGCAAGTGCATTCACCAGTTAAATCAACTACTGGTACACCCGACATTCTAATATACTGTAATTTTGATCTTTTAGCTGAGTACTACAAAAACAGTAGATGGGAAATCAACTTTCCTGCACATTCTTGCCAAATCACTGGGCCAACACTTTCCTGAACTTCTGGATTTTGCCAAGGACCTAACCACAGTGCCCCTTGCTGCCAAAGGTGAGTGAATTAAATATATATATATATATATATATTTGTGGCTGTTTTGATTTTAAGTGTGTTTGGGTTACCATAGAATCCATGTACACTAGGGCAGTTTGGGGCTGTTCAGGCTTTTCAATTCCTACCCCAGTGCATTCTGGTAAGTGTAGTCTTGCTGTGAATACACTTACCAGAATGCATTGGGGATGGGGGTTGAATACATGGAGTCATATGTTAACCCTAGCATTGACTATACAATAATGAGAGAAAGTGTGACATTCAGTTTTGAATTGATCATCTTTAAGAGCTTATTTTTGTGTAAAATGGTTAAAGGTAGCATTTGAGACAAACCTCTCTCCCTAGTGATCTTTGTGTTTTGCTGTGTGTTATAGTTGTACCTGTATTCCCTGCTCTTCTCAGTTAACCACAGAACAATCACAGCTGACCTTATTGACCTTCACACCACCATACAAGACATCCGGACTGCCTGCCAGAAAATGCCTGTGACTGCCGACGACAGGTTTGCCACTGTAATGAGCGTATCCTTTTCATGCTGTGTTAGAAATGAAAACCCGGGAACCAGAGATCCAGCTCCACGCTTAGCCATTTTTAGTTAGGGGGGCCAAAGTATCATTCAAATATCGAATTTTTTAAATTTATTTATTTATTTATTTTTTATAAATGTATCAACATTCTTGGCTTTCCTTTATACTAAACATGCTCTTTGTGTAATTTTGTAATCATTTTATTTGCTGCTAGTTATGAGCAAAAATAATTTTCTAGAAATGCATTATAGCAGTGGCAGCCCTTGGGGGCTCTGAGCTGCTGCTGTGGTCACTTCCTTGACTGGTCCTGAAGGGGTTTCTAGAGAACACTCACCCTGCTGTCCAGTCCCTGGACTCACTGCAGCAGCGAGCGATAGAAGAGTTCAGCAAAGTGGCCTCCTTCTTTGGGGAAGACAGCAAAGCTACCACAACAGAGGCCTTCTTTGGCATTTTTGCTGAGTTCATCAGCAAGTTTGAGGTGAATGGTGGAGACAGCTTTTTATGTCTGGATTACACTGATTTGCATCAGTCTGAAAAGAGGATTTAAATGAAAAGCTGTTTTAAATTAACCTCTGAAAACCTGTTTTATAAACGATTAACTCACAACTGGCAAAGCAGATTTTAACTACTTGACATACCAGTAACATCCAGTGTAGCAATGATCCACTTTCTTACATGGCCTTTCGTTGGCTTTGTTTTATTCAAGATGCAGCAGACAATTGTTTTTACAACTGTGTAAGTATTACAAAAACATTATCAAGAAAATGGGATGGGATTGGAGCTAAAAGATGAATTCCTTCTTTCACTGGAACTTGTTCAGCTGTCTCCTATTTGTTTGCATTTAGTGACAAGGAAGTGGATACATAGACAAATCTCTGCAGTTACAGATACAGGACTAATTTTATTTTTAATTTAATGTGATTTGTGTTTGCTTTGCAGAGAGCTTTCAGGGAGATGAGAGCCACAGAGAACCAGCGCAGTACAAGAATGAGCTCCCCGCTGGCCTGGTGATGTCTTTGAAAGAAGTGTGTTGTTCTGGAAAAAAAAAACATAAAACAAGGATCTAAGCTCCTTCACCGAAAAGCAAAAAAATTAAAGACTGATTGCAAATTGTATAAAGAACAGGAGTGAGGTAGAAGCTCACAGACGGAGGCATTTAATTGCATTCTATCAAGAACAAGTCATTTAATCAACACAGTAAATGTTAATAAATTGACGAGAGACTGTACATGAAGTGTTTACAATACGGTGTGAATCTGTGGTGACACTACACCTAGAATACACACCAAACTCCCTCTCCTCCTCCCCAGACTAATACAAACAGGACTGTTCAATTTAAATGAAAGAAGACATTACAGGATAACGCAGGACAAAATAAGCAGTAAAAAAACAAATCAATAATTAAATGATATGTCACGCAAAATGAAAACAGTGGAAATAAAGAAACACTTTTATCCTAAAGTTTGAAGAAGACAAAAAAGCAACTATAATTTAGGTTTAGTTTAATGAGGCTGCTTACTTGCAGTTTTCTAGTTAAATATGTTTAATTTATTTTGGGGTTACCTATGCAAGACCCTAATGACATGCAGTACACCTCATCTGACAACTGCAAGTGGCCACATCTTACAGGCTAACTTCAGCATTAAACTTGAGACGAATTAGACCTTGAATCAAGCTTTGTAACCACTTGAGGCAACGCCCTGTGTAAACATTTATAGAGTACTTGCTGGTCGCCGTCAATAATTGAAATACTTCAGATTTATTGTAAATCTGATTTTAAAAAAAAAACATGCAGAGGGTAGATGGTTTATTTTGTATTATTATTATTGCTTGCATACGATACCCACATTGTGTAAATCTCTCCTTTATCTGCTCAAATTGGAGATTAGAAATGCTCTGAAAGGGGTGATATTGCAGCTTTACAAACCAGTCTAGTGTTAAAACTCCATGGATAAGCTAGTTGTTTAAAATGTGATTTACTTTATAAGGTTAAATCGGTCCACTAATAATATAATTATTTTTTTTAGTACAGAACAGTATGCTTTTTTTAATTAATTCTTTGAATTCTTAGGCTACTGAAAGCAGACATATACATTGCAGTCCTTAAAACCATTCCTAATTGCTGTTACTCCCAAACATATTTTAAAATCTGTTTGAGCGAGGATACTTTAGTTTATCTTGAGTCAATATAACAAGTCGATCTGTATAATTTGTATGAATAAATAACAGCTTGTTCCAATTGTCATTTGTTAGAAAGCTGTACAGAAAAAAACCCAGCTACATATGTATGACTGTTAACTGTTTACTGTAATTTCTACATAACATTCTTTTTAAATGGATAACTAGACGGCAATGTGAAGGCGCTTTCTGAAGAGATGTTATTTTATTCAGTGTTTTATATTTACTTCTGTGGTTTACATAACAGAAATATTTAGAGAAATACTTTGGTTCTCCAAATCCATATTTCTGACTTCTCTAGTCCTCTAGGAGTTTGAATTAGCTTACATTTTTAGTAAGGAGGTTGCAATGCTGGAAGAATCAATGGGGAGTAAATTAATTTTTTCTTTTTTAAATTAATTTTTGTAATTGCTACCTGCAGGGTAGCAATGAAATTATTTTAATAAGCTACTAAAATATATGACGTTTTAAAAAAATATTTGTATTTACAGCATTTGCATCCAGTTACAAAAACATGAATAAATAAACAGAAAGTTGCTAATGATTGGTAATAAAATTCACACTCCATGTTTAGGAATACAATCTCAAGAAGTTAAGGTTCTCCTGAGTTAGGTAACATTTATACTGTAGGTTCTAGGTTGAGAACTTACCTTGTTTTTGTATTTTTCCTTTCAAATTTACATTGGATCACGAGTCGATTGAAGATGCAAGTCTATAGGATGACTTCCAGACAAGATGGTGAACTCAATTGAGAGTCTTTCTCTTTAATAGATACATTTGTTTACATTCAGCTAATATACAGTACAGGTATAGATATTTCATGATTGGCCTGAATTAAATCTAATTGTATGGGGCTGCCTTAGCTATACTTTATAATGGTCAATGTTTTGATGTTTACCTCATATGAATTTAATATCAATGCAACATGACAACAATAACACGGGTTTATAAGTTACAGATTAGTTTATTTCAAATAATTCTTAATGCCACTGCCATAATTTAATCTAGGCTGATGTGTTGATGTTTACCTCATCTGAATTTAACATCAATGCAACAATAACACGGGTTTATAAATTACCGATTAGTTTATTTCAACTATTCTATCTCTGCTCCTTTCAACACAAATAAAGTTTATAGTTCAGGAAAACAAATAGACAAAATAAAAAAATAGACTTTATTGGGCTAGAGAATATTAAAACAGCTATTGTCACTTTTGCATTATTAATTTTATGATGTATTTATTAATCGGAGGATTGTGTGTGCATGTGTAAAATATTATGTCTATAGATTATTATTCCTATTTATTAATTTTATTTATTTTAGTTTTTCTGTTTATTTTAAGCTGCTCTGAATTGGCTTCTGTTTTAGACCTGAATCATGCTGCAGCTTGTGGCATACAGACGATTCATTGTTTTGTATTGTGTACAGCAATGTTAGCAGCAGATGCAGACAATAAAACTCTTTATGGATCCTAACGTTACATAAGGCCTCAGTGTCATTTTCTGTTCTGGTTGGGTGCGTTCTAAGATTTGTTGATCATTAGCAACATGTTAACCAGACGTTATACAGTGTACACAAATTTTGTACATACACTAACAGTTCACTTGGTGCATTTGTTTTCCCATAAACTCTGAAGATATCTGAAAGAAATGTACACACGTATCATTAATAAAAATAATATTACCATGAAGAAAAAGCAATGCAATTGTTGAAGATACTCATATAAGGTAGGTATGCTTATACGCAGCAACTACTTTTCAGGGATTTCTGTGCCATTCTGTGAAGATTTAGGTGACTTTCTTTAAGAAAAAATTAATTGGAAGTGGATTTATTCTGGCCAACTTTTGTTTGACTTACATTTTAAATGAGGTAAATGGTCACATGAATTGACAGATGCACAGTTAATTAAGTCAACCATTGACCACGCTGGCACCCTGTAGACTCCTCAGTGATATCACAAGGATATCGCCTGGTTAATTTCAAGTCAAATGCCTCCTAAATAAATGAATCTACAGTTTCACTAAAACAACTTTTCTCCCCTCGAATTCCTCTGTTTTTTGTTTAGTCGAACAAATTCTCAGTGCAGTTTTCCACCCACATACGTTTTACGCTCGTTTCGAGAACAAAGCCAATAAAAATTCTTACACTTTAACCAGTTGGTTTAAGTTCAAATGAAATTGCTGTACACGCTTTGGAGTTTGACCCTAGATGATGATGCAGAGTAAACACCTTCTGCCCCGTTGCAGTTTCAAGGAATGATCCAGCAACTTTTTACCTGGCTTTGAACTGCATTGAGGAATCTTCACCTCTTCAATGACACTGGAGATCACAGCACTGGAACATTCGGGATTATGAGGCTGCAAAGATGTATGAAGAGCAGTGAAGGCATAGCAACTTAATTCTCAACAGTAAGTAAGACCAGAGATAATTCCATTCACGTCCTCACAAGTTTCTTGCTTCTTATGCCTTGAGTTGAGTGCATGTGTATTATTTTAGTTGTATAATTTCCGTTTGCTTTTTTTTTATTTGTTAAAATATGAATCCAGGATACACCACTGAGAATGCATCTTGTTTACAGTAATGTTCCTTGTCCTAGACATGGATATACAGTATGGAACTCTTTCTGTCCAATTTCTCTCGGGTAACAGAAAAGATCCCTGCTTGAATGCAGTATACTAAGCCTGGTCTTGATTTATGAATGATTGTGTCTCCTTCTATTCCTTAGCGGACAGAGCAACGGTTTGGTTTCTGCAGCAGCTGAATTGTAATATCCTGTGGTCATGGAGGCCACTACCCAGTCACCTCCCTTCACCACTGCAGGCTCTGCGGGAGCCTTTCCACAGCAGTCACTGGAGGCTGTTGACATTGTAGTGCTAGTCCTGTACTTCATATTTGTTCTTGCAGTTGGCCTTTGGGTAAGATATACAGTAATTTCCTTAGAAACAATGGGTTAGGTTTATCAAGGTCTTTACACCATTTCTGGGGGGCGGGGGCAGAGGTAGGCGGAGGAGGGGGGTGGGGTGGAAAGAAACATCCAACTGTTGGTGTTTTAAACTTGTAACCAGCAACTCAGAAAGTACATTTAAGGCATCAAAGATATTTGTTACCAGTTGTCTGTCCTTAGCAGTTGGATTTTTCCTTTCCCACAAAATTGGGGTATCTATGACACAGCCACATCACAAGCAGAGCAACTCGTTCTTTATTTTTATGATGGCTGCTCAGTCAGTTGCATTGAATATCTGAGAGAGTTATGTAATGAAAGTCCTTATGATTTAAGAATAGTATTTAATATATTTACAAGCAGATGTATTTCTATGATATATTAATATGAGAGTTAGTGGCAGACCCAAGTCACTTCATATGGTGTCCTAGTTAGAAAGGTTTGAGAGCTATCCTCCCTTGTTTTAACATTTTTATAGAATGCTCTTGAATAAACTGGTTTTTAAGTATTTATTCCAGCTATTATTTAAGGAATGTGCAGGGAGCTGACTAGCTGGTGTCATTTGTTTCAGTTAAATATGATGTTTCAGTTAAATATGGTGCATTTTATATCGGATGAAGACTTTATTTATTTATTTATTTATTTATTTATAAATTGAACCGGAAATAATTACGCTCTTAGACTGAAGCTGTTTTATGGTGGTGGTGTTGGATTGCGCGAGAGATAAAAAGCGATTGGAACTGTCTTCTTGAACTATAATACATGCTCAGTATAGTGCATTTGAGTTTGGCTTGGATGAGTGTGGTTATTGTGTGATAAAATGAATCTCTGTTTAGAATGAACTGATTAGAAGGAACGTTTTGGAACCAGATTCTTTGGAAACACGTTACAGATGTCTTTTCTCTTTCTCCAGTCTATGTGGAAAACTAACAGAAGCACTGTTGATGGATACTTCCTGGCGGGAAAGAATATGATTTGGTGGCCTGTAAGTATGTCAGTCTGTGGTCCATTTGCTTTGTCTTTTCATCCTGAGATATCAATAGCACTGTTCATGTGTTTATCCTGGACCTCCACTTCCCTACAGGTTGGAGCTTCACTGTTTGCCAGTAATGTGGGGAGTGGACATTTCATAGGGCTGGCTGGGTCGGGAGCTGCATCTGGTATAGCAGTGACTGCTTACGAGTGGAACGTAAGACATTGTTTTCTTTGTTTTTAATCCCAACAAATCGGGGTTACAACCATGTATTGAGCTGAAGGAAATAGGACAGAAAGAGGTTGTTCCAAACTAGCAGCAGAACTCTTGTTTGAGGCAGGAAGAAGAGTGATCATATGAGGAGCGCAGCGATTGGAAGAGAAGGAGTAAAAATGGCACTAAAGCTAATGAAAGGTAGAACTTAAAAGTACAGACTCCTTTCCTGTTAAATTCAATTTCCAGCTTTGTTTACGTTTTTTTGTTTTTTGTGCAGGGAATGTTCATAGTGCTGCTACTGGCCTGGCTATTCCTGCCGATTTACATTTCATCTGGGGTAAGGCTTTCCACTTCATAGGATTCTCATTCACTCTCTGGCTTTGTGCAGAACAAGTGTGATTGCAATTTAAACACTATAGATAAAGACATTCTGGCATGGCATGGGTCAAAGGACCCCAATTACCTGCCATATTGGAACACTACACCTGTATCAGAATGCTTTAGGTGGTCAGTTAGAATGCTGGAATATCTTGGTAATTAAATTTCTGTTTCTTTTTTTATCCATGTAGTCCTTATTGTATATCAGGCACACAATATTATCTGTTGGGACTATAGTTCTACATTTGATGTAAGATATAACTAAGCCAATAAATACAAATAAAAGGTAATATAATTCTTATTTAACTGGTATTGTATTCTTTTTATTCTAGGTGACAACCATGCCTGAGTATTTGAAACGAAGATTTGGGGGGAAAAGAATACAAATATATATTGCTGTTTTATATTTGTTCATTTATATTTTTACTAAAATATCGGTAAGTAAACTATTTTTTCCAAGCAAATGGTGATAATAATAACCCTATACTGGTGTTTTTGTGAACTAAAACAAAGCATTCTCCATGGCAGAATAATATGTTACACAGACTTGGCAAAGTTATTGTTCTGTTTCAACCTAGGTGGTTATGGGTATATATTTTATATTGTATTATTGGCAAGTAGGTGACCAAAGTGTCTTTCATGCATTACAATATTGGAGGTTATGTAACATTACAACCAGTAGGCGGGGCAAAGCGAACACCAGCCGTCCATTTGGAGCAGAATAAAGTTTACTGGCATGGCAGTACCAGAGTCAGACTGATGTTGAACTACTTCATGCTTTAGCTGGTGTGTAACGATGAAGTTGTGATGAAATCTGTTGTTAGGTTGATATGTATGCAGGAGCAGTGTTCATCCAGCAAGCCTTGCACTGGGATCTTTATGTGGCTGTCGTGCTTCTGCTCGCCATCACAGCCCTTTACACTGTGGCAGGTATGCATGATTGGATGAAAGTGCAATGGAATTAGAACATTTTATTTTTATTCATTTGACTTAATTGTCCTGCATCAAATTTGATCCTCCAGGAGGGCTCGCTGCAGTAATCTACACAGACGCCCTGCAGACAGTTATCATGCTGATTGGTGCTTTGATACTCATGGTATTCAGTAAGTATTGTATCTGTTGTGTGTGGGCTAGTCTTGTTGTTATGCTCATGCACACTTAATTATTTATTTAACCAAGAGATTTACCCATTGGGACTGAGACCTAATTTACGAAGGAGTCCTGAAAAACAATAAAAAAAAGGACTAAGTACATACAACACAAAAAAAAAAACCATGTGTGGTTCAGTCTTACTCAGCAGCATTCAGAGATCAAAGAGCTGTTTAAATAAGATGTATCTATTTGCTGATGTGGAGTGAAAGAGAAGCTTTGGCAGGAGATCCTTAGCTGTTCACAAATACAATCTTTAAAGCTAGAGAAAGAGAGGTTGTCAAATTCCATCTTTATACTACTATGGAAACAATAGATAACGCATAGTAATGAGTTACTGTACATCCTGAAAGTGCTGCTTTTAAAATGGTACTTCAGAAGTGATCAAGTGCTCTTAAAGGCAGGAGTTTATGCTGAAAGCGGAAAAGCTATTTAACACATGCACAGTTTCTGTCTAGCTGTCCAAATGGAGAATTCTGAAATTACAAAAAATTGGAAAATTAGGCTAATTTTGTATTATTAAAATGTAGAATTCTACTTTAAAATGCATATCCATGTGGGTCCTTACTGTAAGTTAAGACACAGAAAATTAAACACCTGCTCATTTTAAACCACAGGCTTTATTCAGGTCGACGGGTGGGAAGGGCTGCAAGATAAATACTTTGACGCCATTCCCACGGTCCGTGACACAAACACCACCTGTGGACTGCCGCGCCAGGACGCTTTCCACCTCTTCCGGGACCCCGTGACCTCCGACCTGCCCTGGCCAGGGGTGCTTGTGGGAATGACTGTTCCATCCATCTGGTATTGGTGCACTGACCAGGTATAGAGAAAGACTGGGTTCAAGCTTGGTAATGTCAATTTTAAAATATGCAATCAAGCCAGTTACAATGTTGCCCTTCACCAATCCACACTGAGACGCCCACCCAGTCTCCCATTTCCAGACCACATAACCAACAACGATACCCATCTTACAATAAAAAGAAGGAGCTTGATCCAAACTATAGTGGGACCTGTTCATTTTCTCGAGGTGCTCTGTCAATTTCCCTGTAGGTCATTGTCCAGAGATCCTTGTCTGCCAGGAACATGCTCCATGCCAAGGGGGGGTCCTTGTTTGCTTCCTACATGAAGGTGCTGCCTTTCTTCATGATGGTCCTGCCTGGCATGATCAGTCGCATTCTCTACCCAGGTACTGATCAGTAGGTTTTGTGATGTTTGAATGAGAAGGGAATAGTGTGAACCTCATCTCTATAACTGTGTACTGTACTCATCAGGATGGCGTAGTTTTTTTCTCACCAGAATGCAAATTGCATGTTGGAATAAGGAAACTTTTGACAAATAGGAGTAATTTGTCAAATGAAATTCAAATGCAGAAACAATTTAAAATGCCTGTACCAACAGCTGTTATTTTTTTTCTTTTTTACAGACGAAGTTGCTTGTGCAGATCCTGATATCTGTACACAGGTCTGTGGTAATGCATTAGGGTGTTCTGATATTGCTTACCCAATGCTGGTTATGAAACTTTTACCTGTAGGTAAGGAATTTTGTATACATTATCACATAAGAGACTCCACTGCTTCTAGTAGGCTACTGCATTACAACATGCTTTGCAACTTATTTAATCGATTTGAGTAGAGGTGATATTCAGACCTGCCACCATTTATATCAATTGAACAGAACGCAGGGTGTGTGTGGATTATTTTCCATTTGCAACTACCATAACACAAATAAAGGGAATCATTTATTTGTGGCACTAAAGTATTGATTATGAAGACAGCGCAGCAACTTAATAAAAAGAAAATTCTGGTTTATTCCATAATGACCTGCTTCTTGTTGCCTGTATTTGAACCCTTTCATGCATGGTGACCTCATATGGGGACGGATAACAAAACCTCTTCTAGTCTTTATATGGGGACATATGGAAGACACAAATGCATGATGACCTCCTATGATGATGCTGTTTTATCCTCACATCAGTTTTCTTCAGCTATTTTCAATATTTCATGCATTTAAGGGTTAGAAAGTAACCCATATTTTGTTTTATCAAACACGCGGGTGTGTTTTCCAGGGTTGCGAGGCCTAATGATGTCCGTGATGATCGCGGCCCTCATGTCTTCTCTGACCTCCATCTTTAACAGCTCCAGCACCATCTTCACCATGGACCTCTGGCGCTACTTCCGTCCTCGCGCCTCCGAGTGGGAGCTCATGATTGTTGGCAGGTAGGGAGCTGATCAAGAAATATATTGATGATGGTATTGTGGGTTCAAACAATGTACACAGAGGAGCCTGTTTATCAACATTCATATTTTCTGTACACTTCTATCTATATCTGGTCCTGGGTGCCAATTCAATATTTGTCATATATATTTATCATTTAAAATTTTTTGCAGGGAAAAAGGGTTTTACAAAAATAGAAATATTTACAATTAACAAAGTTGGATCTGGAGAATTTTGATTCCTTTTAGATGATACTTTATTGCTGTATCAAAGTAAAAAAAAAAAGAGATTTTCTCTTTGTTTAATGCATGAATTTATATTTTCAAAGTTAATTTAAGTGGGAGTCACCACGCCTGTGTTTGTGTTGGCGTGTCACGTCTGTGTGTGTGTGTGTGACAGGGTGTTTGTGCTGGTGCTGGTGGTGATCTCAGTGCTGTGGATCCCGCTGGTCCAGGCTAGTCAGGGAGGACAGCTCTTCATCTACATCCAGTCCATCAGCTCCTACCTGCAGCCACCTATTGCCATTGTCTTCATGGCAGGCTGCTTCTGGAAGAGGGCCAACGAGAAGGTACAATTATACAACTATATTATTCTCCATTCTCCATTCTCAATTGTCATGCATTAGCTGTGTGCCCTGCCATTCTTATTATATATATTATGTATTCTCTGTTTACATCTGCATCCAGAGATATTCAACCATATGTCAAGCAGAGTGCTGAAGATCTTCTGTTCGTAATGGCTCCTGTGTAATTCTCAGGGTGCGTTCTGGGGCCTGGCTCTAGGGATGCTGTCTGGTTGCATTCGGATGGTGTTGGATTTCGTGTACACCGCTCCACAGTGCAACGAAGAAGACACCCGCCCTGCAGTTCTCAAGTATATCCACTACCTCTACTACTCCGTCATCCTCTCTGTCTTCACGCTCATCGTAGTTGTCGTGGTCAGCCTGGCCACAGAGCCCCCTGACAAAGAAAATGTAAGATTTCTTTTGTTGTTGTTTCTTTGAGGCTGCTAAAGCATCCTGCAGACAGAAGGACCATTTATTAGAATATCTTTTAATTTGGATGTTCCAAGGGTTCAAACATTTTGGAGAATTTTATTATTATTTTTTATTTATTTATTTATTTATTTATTTTGCACATCAACTACCGAAGGTGTGGAACGGTTTCCATCATAGTATACAGATGGAATTTGATGATCTCTATTTTTCAGGTTTTAAAGTTGGTATTTGGGAATTGCTTAGAACCTCCTGCCAATGCTTCTCTTTCCACATTAACAAATAGATATGTTCTATTTATTTTACTTGTTCTCTGTATGCTGCTGATTTAAGTTTGAACCACACGTGTGTTTATTTTGTTTGTACTTTGCAATTGCCCTTTTATTGTTTTCCAGCACCCCTTGTAAAAGCAGCCTCTGTCTCAGTGGTTAAATAAATATATAAAATAGATTCTTTCTGTTTGCATTGCTGAGACAAATCTAATACAAAATAGATTTTCACATGGATTGCTAATGTTAAAATAATGCATTTCTAATGTAATTGTGTGTGTGTGTGTATATATATATATATATATTTTCTCTGTTTTTAACAACATTTTTTACACAATTGTAGATCACTCGACTCACTTGGTATACAAGGTTTGACAAGCCAGTGCAGCGTGCCCTAGAAATCAAGACTGTGGATAACGATAGAGACTCATCAAGCCCTGACAGTCAACAGGTGAACAGAGATGGCAGTTACAGAGGTGAAAATGGTCATGACGAGGGACAAGGTGAGCTTCACTTCACTGGAATGGAAAGTGCTAGTGTCAAGTGGCTTACTTAAGTACTGCAACAAAGCATTGACATATTTATTAATTTTCTGTAACAGAGTTATCTACAATGGAGGACAGTCATAAACAGGATTCTAAAGTGAAATCTGCGATACTGTGGATTTGTGGTCTGAAACGCAAGAATGAAAGAGACAGCCAGGAACCCCCCAAACCTGAACTGAACACTTGCTCTCTGGATGAAGACCCTTGCATGAAACACATCGTGAACGCCAATCTGATTATATGCATGTGTATTGCAGTCTTCTTATGGGCATATTTTGCATAGAAAACAATACTGTACAACTGGCACTGATGTATATAAATGTACACTTGTGCTGTGTTTTTTTTTTTTTTTTAAACACACCACCAGTCCTTTGTGCTGGAGTTAGAATTCAAAGGTTTGTTTTATTTATTCATAATATTCACTTTTGTACTTTTTGCTCATTTGTTTTTTGACTCATTACCTAGATTAAGATGCACGATTCATTCTCCAGATTACTTTAATATTAACAGTTTATTTTCTAAACAGTTTTCTTTTTTTTTTTTTAAATGATGATGCCAGTGAAAGAGTCGCTATTATTTGAAAGCAACATAATTATTCCAGGTTGATCAGCATCCTGAATCTAAACAAGACCATGTATTAAAATGAAGACACAACTGTACATTTTTAGGATGACTTGTTCAGTAGTTTCAAACAGGTTTTCAGGTGGCTCACCAGACTAACGCTTTACAGAACGTGATTCCTGTGGAAGTCCATCTTCACTCTTTAGTTAAATCATCACAGAAAAATACTGAATAAGCACTACTTTTAAATTTGTATTTAAATGTTTCTATTTACATGTGAACTAAATGATCTGAAAACTATTTCAGAGATGTCAGTACAACATAATGAATAAAAAATATGCAAACCCAACTCAAATCAAGAAATATGATTTGCCACTCTGGTAGCCAACTAGATAATATATGCTGTAGTGTTGCACTGCTTTGCAGTTTAATGATTTGAAAAATGTTCTACATACTGTATTTTCTAGAGATTGTCTGACCAACCCCAAATCATCTGTACATATAACACCTTTGTAGAGACAGATTTTTGGCACTGCTAAGTCCTTCAGTTTATTTTGTCTTTGCAATATGTTGTACTGAGAATATTCATACATATATAGAAATGTGTTTGCAAATGTTACATTCTGTGTTGCTTTTTTAATCTTACAGAACTAGAAAAACTCAAAAGGTTAACATATGATCCTTAAGTACACCAGAGAAGCCATTGTGACCAATTTTTCAAACATTACGTTCATTTTTGTATTCTTACATCAAGATTTCCATTACATAAGAGTAGATGTTAAAACTTCATGTTGATTTGAACTCAGCTCTCGCCAAGATAAGCACCAACTAAGACGTAGCTTTATGGTAAACTAATATGATCCATCTGTGTCTCCATCCATTTGCGTTTCTTTCTGATGATGTAGATATCCTTCTGCCTGGTGTTGATGTGTAATGCTGGCTCCAGGGATCAGCTTATTTTGCCTCCCCAACGCATCAGCACACACAACGGCTGCGTTGCTGGCTCCGGGGATCAACCACAGTGTGGTCTCCCCAGCGCATCAGCATGACAACTATCTGGATTGAGCTAAGTAGGGTACATCTCTGGGGTCTTCAAGTGGGCACCTTCCATCCTCGGTGTTTCGTCGACTATATATACACTTGTGCAATTAGAAAAAAAATACAAAATCTACACATTTTAGAGCAACAATGATTAATTTTATTTTGAAATATAATATTGTTATTAAGCATTTCTTCAGAGTATTTATTGTTATAAATGGACTGCTGAGTCTAAATAACATAGATGCATAACAGTGTTTCATTTCAAAGCCATTGCAATCGCCTGGTATGCAAATTGATGGGACACAGCACAGGATGGGGAGTGCACTTTATATAACAGAAACAGTGACAAAGCAAGGGCCAGCTGGTTACAGGTAATGTTAGCAAGATCGATGATTGCCATGATGAGAACTTAAATACAAATTTACAACTAATCCTCAGAAGGTGCTCACTGAAGCAAAATTAAACCAGATTCGGCCCTTAGTACCATTTATATTCTGCTTACCTTGAAGCTTTTCCATCCTTAAGTGTGTCCCCTACCACGTCATTGCTAGGTTTTAAATTAGTTACTGTATTTGCCAACAACAATCGGTTTGTAATCCCAGCTTTAAAGCATTCTATAGAAAACAAAATGATGCAGCCTTTTAAAACAGCTCAGTGGATTTTTTTTTCTGTATCAAAATGAAATGCAAAAATGAATTTGTAGATGAC
Organism: Acipenser ruthenus; assembly: GCF_902713425.1. NCBI lineage: Eukaryota > Metazoa > Chordata > Actinopteri > Acipenseriformes > Acipenseridae > Acipenser > Acipenser ruthenus. Next base: position 4,756,209 of record NC_081201.1, on the reverse strand, counting down.
GATGACGATGATGATGATGATGATGATACCTTGATGTAAAAAATCTCCTTTAATCCCAATGGGTTTTTACATAGTGCACAGCACTCCCTAGTGACTGAATGTTGTAATTGAACATTTCTCTAAGGGATAGTCAAATCTGAATTGTATGCACATCTCTAACAATTAGGCACAATTTCTTAAAGTAAACAACAAGAACATTTGGCCAGTGATATTTACATATAACCCATTCTATGTAAAATGAATCAAAGATTATTATGTGGGTTTTAATAAGAAAGGATTATTCAACTGTTCACAGACCGAGTGTGTGAAAAAGAAAGACTTAGCAATGGTTGCAAAACAAGAATAAGAAGATTCAATCTAAACACCGTCAAACAATGAAAGAAGGCACTAGAATTCAACCACAGATCGACTGACAACTGGTACCCAGCAGTCGCCAGCAGAACTTGTAAGATGCACAGTTTTTGGTTTATACTTTTTTTTTCTTATTATTTTATTTCCTGCAGCAAGCGAGAGCGGATGTCTCTTTAAAATCATCTTCCATCTTAAACCACCTTTTTTTTTAAAAGGAAAAAAAAAAAAAAGTTTAATCTCAATGTTCCACAAAAAAAAGAGAGAATTCCAGGACAGTGGCATTCATGTTTGTTCAGTAGCCTGTTTGATAGCAACCAGCATGGGTTGTGCTAATGTATCCCAAAAGCCACAAATATTGAAGCGTCCTATGTGTAAGGCTTTTGCAGCCAAGTGGTTTTCACAGACTATGTAGTCAAACAACATTCCCATGATGTTGCAATTCAAAAGGAAAATCTAAGATATACCATGACCCAGGTGTAGCATTTGGGTGCAGGCGATGTTTGAAAGGGCACGGCCACGACTCACTGGAAAGCATTCTGCAGAAATATTGGCGAAGCTGTTGCTTCTGATAAAAATTGGAAGAGGGGGTTTGCTTTCAGCATGCGAGAATGAAGAGAGGTTTAAGTGATGGTGTGCTGAGTCTGCTTCACAATACAGTGCTCTCTGTGTCATGGTCAGTGTCCTGCAGCTGGTGATTGTTAAGCTCTCGGATGGGCAAAGGAGTCACTTGTTCCACAGGAAGCTCAGGGATGAAGCTGCGAGGCTGCCCTTGCACAGTGTTATTGGAATCTGTTAAGGAAAGCAGGAAAAAAAAAAGTACTTTTAGCCTCCTATAGTAAAATGATTTTTCCCCCCAAATATAACCTGACCTGTTATACGTATTCAGATTGGTACTGTTAACAGATGGTCCTTCTATTCAGGTGTATTAGTGAAGTTGTTGTATCACGAAGAAAAAAAACTTAATCCAAGCATCAATTCATATTGTACAGTGCAAGTAGTTCTTATTATTTACATTGATCCTATTGAGTTGCACATTCTTACTATTTAGACAAGATATTTTAGACTCTCTAGCACTACTAGAAAAAAAACTACACTGCATATAAGCAAAACATTTAGTTACAGTTCTACTACAAACTACACACAAAACTGATAATTAGTAAAAAGCGGGCAATCCAATTTCTAAATTGTAGCTGCTTTATGTTCCTGGCACACAGTTTGAACTCATTTGAATGAATGAACGGCTGGTTATTCTGAGCAAAGTTCACTGCAGTAGTTATGTTAAATATATTTTTTACATTTGTGGGTATAATGAAAATTATGACGACAGATCTCTCCATATAAATATGTTGCCATCAGGATTTAGACAATATCACAGCCCTGCAGGATCTATAGAATATATGAAGTTAGTCTTGCATGCATCTCCCAATGCAAGATCTTCATATGCAGAATATAACACTGCTTTATCCCCAACTGCTTTACACTGTACCCATGACCACAAAATAGCAACTACAAAGTGAAAAGTGTTAAAAGGAAGTACATATGATCTAAATGCTACAAACCAATAGTACATACAGTACAGTAGGTGCATAAACCATGAAAAGTGACTTCTGAAGTTCATATAGTTCCTAATCAAGTGTCCATATCAATGCAATCTTCACAGTGTTTACTTTCATTGGTCCACATGCAGTGTTAGTAACCAAGCAGGCAAGCAGTGTTAGGACTCGGACAGGTTACTGACAAACAGATGCAGCATGCAGTGAGATTAACATTGCAGATCAATTACTGGCCAATCATTTGCCTATGTCTTACCATAACTTTCCAATCTCCGCTCATACACTGTAGAGCAGGTCAAACATCTGCATTATTTAATAGAATATTTACAATTAGAAGAATTTTGTATATTTTAGCATTATTGTTTTCTTTATGGTTTGCATTAAACGACATTTCTAAAATTACGTTTCTAGTATATTCTAGAACTTTAATTGCAGTACGTTTTCTATAGATAAGTTTCTATGCAAATGTAATAATAATAATAATAATAATAATAATAATAATAATAATAATTTGTTTTATTATTTTAAAACAGTCATTTAATGTATTTGATAGACATTAATCTAAATTCATTTGTAATCACTACAACCGAATGCAAATCTGCAGACGTCTACTGTGCCAATCAAACTGCTTTTTGTCTATGTTCATCTGTATTTTATTTAAACTATTTAATATATAAGAATTACCAATATACATTTCATTATGAACTACAGTTTACAGCAAAACGTTTAAACACATCAATTTAATAAAGGTGTGTTTTTAAAGTTAATTGTAAGCGCTAACACAATTGAACATGCTGCTGCTTTTCAGTTCAGTCTGAAAAGGACAAAGATTACAGGGACACAAACGCAAGTGGAGAAGCATGCCAAAGGAGGTGGGGTCAGGGGTAAGAGGGGTTGACAAGAGTAACATATTTTTCTATGGCTTAACATGCTTTGGCTACAGTATTCATGCACCGATACTGAAAACTGAATATTAAAATCCTTGATTTTGACATGCATATCAGAACACAACTACGTAATCCATTTAAGAAATCATCATATCTGCAGTTGCATATGAACTGCGATCACAATAATATTTTAGCAGTCCCTTTGGAAATATTCATATAAATCCATTCATTCATGACACTTTGTTAGGATTACGCGGCCATTGATGATTAACACACTCAGACATATGGGTTATATTACAGCATATGCAGTACTGTACAGATCCCACATTACGTTTTAATCTAACTACAGTATTTTAAGGCTCCTTTGACACTGGTGAGTCAGGCAATGAATGTAAGAACATGGAGGGCAGTGGTTTAGCATCTTTTTATGGAAACTTCACAATGCAATGTCAATAACGAAATGGCGAGCAATATGTCAAAAGCAATGGGAGACGGTGCAAAAAATATATCATGTACAAAGAGCAAGAGCATCTGTAGCTGCAAGTACGGATGTCTGTTTGTTTACAAACCTTACTGATGGAAAGATCCCCAACCTGTGAAGTTATTATAACATACAGCTATTAGTTGACATGTACTAACAAACCACTAGATTAAGATATGGTGCAAAATAAATAGCACAAAATGCCATTAGTATAGTTTAGCACACTATATTAAAATTGGCATTTGAGTTTATTTAGTTACGTGTTCTCTGTTTCCACAGTCTTTGCTATTAGTAAGGTCACTGTAAGAAAGCAGATCAGTAGTCTAAAAACAACAAAATGGAATGACAGCGGCTTGCTATTGTATACATCTACATGGCTACCCAACCCCAGAAAGAGTAGGCTGCAGTGTTCACAAGCTCCTGTGTATAAAGATCTCAAACAGGTCATGCAGACAGTGCATCAAGCATGCCTTTTAATTTGCAGAACGATGACCATATTCCATTGCTGATGCAAGGGACGGAAGTACAGTGCTGAACAAAAACAAGGGCACTGAGCCACTATGCTGCCAGTATGTAAATCACAATGCTCAATGTAAATTAAATGAAATAAATTGTAATTTTTTATCATATAATTGCATGTATAAAGTTAGGTTAAAAAAAGCTGTGTTACTAAGTACTAAATATACATTTCTGGAAACATGCCCCGACTTGTCTAAACATGCCCAGACGAACATCTTATAATGCACATGATATTTTCAATGTCATGACTTTAACAGCTTAGCCTTTGGATTAAAAAAAAAAAAAAGCTAATTATAATATTGCAAGACATCTTAAATAACACAAAGCGACACTCGTGCGAGAGAGATGGCTTACCTGTGATTATTTTGGAAGCCGTGTTGGCGTTGCCGTTGGAGTTTTCATTAACAGGAGGCTGTGGTGGTGGGGGCACGCTCGGCCTGTGTCTGGGTTTTGGTACGGGCCGCGGCCTGGGCAGGGTGTTCGACTGGAGCGGTGAGGTGGGCTGGGGGCTGTCGTGGCCACTGGTGGGTGAAGGTGGGACGGCTGCTGCTGGAGGAGGTGTTCCTCCGTGTGTGACTAAGGGAGGGGTGTCAGGCGGTGTGGGGGTCCTGGGGGGAGAGTGTTCTGTTCCTGACTCACTGGCACCCCCGGTGGCCTGGCTGAAGGCTTTGGGCTGTGTTGGAGGCGTGGGCTGTGTTGGAGGCTGTGGGGGAGGATGGTTTGGGGCCTGGATTGGTGGCTGATTGCTTGAATGTCTGCGTGGTTGGACAGAGGGCTGGGCAGGAGAGTGGGGCTGAACTGAACCCTGATTGCTGGGCTGGCTAGGAGGTGAATGGCCTGTCCCCTGGCTAGCAGATGGTTTGGGAGACTGTGTTAACAGCTGATTGGCTGCTGAAGGAGGTCCTTGGCTGCCAGGTTGTGCAGGGGGATGGTTTCCAGGTTTTGGTGGGGCTGGAGCAGGCTTCTTTGTAGCTTCATGCAAAAGACAATAAAAACATATTTTTAAAAAGACAACTAAACAAGACTGGCTTTTCTCAAAACAAACAGGTCAGATCATGAATACACTAAAAAAGATGTAGTACGTTAGCTGGGTAAATGGCAAGTTACAATTAGTGATATGCAGGCTGCCAAATGTATAATATTTCAATTACATTACTCAATCCAAGGGGCAGCTGGAATGTACTTTTGCTGAGGTGGTTTTGGTAGCTGTTAAAATTAGTAATGTAGGCACCTAGCATAGGAACACCGGCTCACCTCTCCTGATCATGTGTGGGCTGGGCCCTGTGGTGTTCTGCGTGTGCCCTACGCCCAGCTGGTTGGCAGTGGTGCCCGCAGAGTGAGGCTGGTTCTGACCTGCAGCTGCGACGTTGCCAGCATTCCTCAGCGGGGGAGGTGTGGACGCAGGGTCTTTTGGTTTTGAAGAGCTGAAAAGTTTTTAAAGTAGTTTCTAAAGAGCTTGAAATTTGACGTGGGAGAAAGTTTTTTATTATTACTTTCTTTGACCTCTAGTTAAGGTCATTTTGAATTGTATAACAACTTTGCCTTCCGTGCACATATTAATAAAACAGGTTTACACCTGTATTCAGTACACCATCTTTTTATTCTCAACCCTTCAACCATCGTTTCTTTGGAACGGTGGAACATTCCTGAAATTCCTTATAGATGAAGCACAAGTTTCCAAGCCGGCTTACCCTTATCAACACTATTCAATTAGCAACAGAATCGGGCCATGCAGAAACACCTATACGTTTCAGGTAACTTCTACAAATATACATTAATTTAGACAAAGACTATTACAAAAAAATACTGGTTTTAGAATCAAGCCTTTACAGAAATTTCTTGTATTTTATTGTATTTTGTATTAACCTTCCGAACATGTAGGTTAGGCAGGATGGTAAACACAGGACTGAGATTAAAAAAAAAATATATATATATTCAAACTGTAAACAACTTCTCAGTCCAACTTCCGTTTCTGTCTCTCCCTTTTGATACAGTATCTGAACTGAAGAAAAGCTTTTGTTTTATAACTAAATACATATTAGACCTATTACGTGGTTCTCTTTCCTAATGTATTTACTTTTTTTTGCTGTGAGAGGAGCTGTGGCTTTCTCTGGGAGATGAGACGCTTCAGTCCCGCTCCGGCAGCCGAACCTTGGGCAAGCCCTATCCCTCTTCCCCTCTCCCAACCCGCTCTCCTTCTCGCACATTGTTGGTTTGCTTGTCTGTCACTTCGAACTGAACTCCTGACCGCCGTTTAGCCAGGCTATTTATAGTTTAAAAACTGCTAATTAAAATGATCCACGAGTGGGCATGTTACCTTTTTTTTTTTTTTTTTGTAAAAACATAGCGTTGATTACATGGTGTTTTATGCATGGTTATTGCACGGAAAGTTAATTTTTTGCTTCACTATATGTGCACTATAGAGAGGGAGTTATTTTATTTTTTATTTTAGTCAGATGTGTGTCGTTATGTGTCCTGCGGCGCCCCCCACCCCCTCCCCCATTTATAAAGCTCTTCTGTTATAACGCTCATATTGCCCCGAGTCCTGCGTTATAGCGAGGGAGCACCAGATATATGACCACAATTTAGATCTTATTTAACGTCATGTAATCAAAGAAACTACAGAATGCTAATTGCAGAAGTCTACCGGAAGCCATAATAGTAGTACAGTATTTCATGTCATTTCGAAATGTCACATTTTTCAATTTGTGTCAGGTTTTTGTTATGTATATGGAAAACGACAACGCGGTATGTAATTCAATATGTTAACGTAACATTATTCAGCAGGTTTCATTCAACTTTATGAAGCAAAATCAGTTAATTCTATAGGGTGATGCTAAACTTTTGGCCATAACTCTACTGTATACCCTTGTTACAAGGAACACAACTTGCAAAATAAAATTGATTATGGGGATGCTGCATTTACAGTAAGCATATTTTATTAATGTATAGCCAATCCATAGGGGTCCTGATATCATTGTTTTAACATGGCACTATCCAGAGGACACAATTTGTTTACACCTTACCTGGATTCCTCAGTTACTGGTATTAATGATGGCTCTGCTGCACTGTTAGCAGGTTGACCCTGAGCACAGCCTGATTGGCTGACCTCAGGGCCTGCGCCCATTGGCTGAACCTGCAGCTGTTGCTCGGCAACAGGCTGCAGCAGCACCCCCCCAGGCTCAACAGGGGGCAGGGGGGGCTGGAAGGCAGGGGACACGTGCTTTCTATTAAGAGTGCCTCCTCTACGCGGAGTCTGATCCAATAGTTTACCACCCAAGCTACAGAGAGAGGAGACAGTGAACACAGAGGCATGTCATGATGAGAGCCACAGATACAGCAACACTTGCACACACAGGAGAGATGATGCAACAACAACAACAACAACAACAACAACAACAACAACAACAACAACATGATATGACAACCATATAAGGCAAGACTCTGTCAGTAAGCAAGCTTACAGTAATTAATTGCTTCGTCAAAATAGTTGTTATAGTGTAACCTGACATCACAAGTGATAAACACAAACATACAATGACTTTGTTATTATGTCTTATGATGCAGAAATAATAAAAGGAAAGCTCTGAAACATTACCACTAAAAATCAATAACCTTATAAGGTGCTTAACTGTAGCTTTCCTCGGATTCCAATAGATTTTATTTATTTATTTATTTAATTTTTTACTTGGAACATCGGTTGATCACAAAATTTCTCCGAAAAAGGGAAGTCACACCATGATCACCTGCACATCTCGTTTATATTAAAAGAAGATTTTTCATTTTTATAAACATGTCATTGAGGGACCTTTCCTAGCATGTAAACCCACTGTAAGTCATTTAATTGTATATCCACATGGTGTGACACACATGACAGGCTAAACAGTAAGGTGAACCCACCCACATACTTTGAGTAAAGTATGGCAAACAAAGATGCAAAATTAAAAAGGCATGTCTTAATTGTAAACCTGAACTAAAAGTGTTACAACAATTTTATTTGTTTAATTTAATAATTAAAGTTTGCCCCTTAACCACAGACAGGTTTTAATTCAGGTGTCACTTTACACACTAAAATTGCCTGGGCTGGAGGTTTAGCTACCAAAGAAAATCTCACAAAGCTAGGCCGCATTGATCCACCCAACCTCTTGTAAAACTGGTCTCCTCCAGAGCCCGAGTCCCATCTCCCACTCACTTGTCTTTCTTCATCAAATCCCCCTCCAGCACAGCCATGCTGACTGGCCTCTTCCTTTCCAGTGTCCCAGAGTCAAACTCGCTCCCGTGGTGGTTTGTGTGATTGTTGGGAGTCGGGGCAAACATCCCGGATACGTTGAAATCGATCTCTGAGGGACAAGACAACAAAACATATATTCAATTCAGTTCGTTATAGCTTAATTGCATTTCAGTTTCAAAAGGGAAGGGCCTGGAAAACAGCTGCAGAGCAAAATCACAAACTGTTACAAATACAAAGAATGACTGCAGTATGCATTAAAATATCCCAAGATTCAACTACTACACAAACTGTAAAAGCATTTGGTAAAAGAATGAATGCTCAAATTCTCCAGAGAGACCTTATTTGTTGTTAAGCTATTTTAATAAAAGGAGAACTGAAAACACAGAAGTTACAAAACAGCTCCAAAAGTAAAAGTCTACTGAACCAGGTTTAAGAAAAACAACAACTTATTTTTAGTACACTGCAAAATCACCATGTTGTTCAGTTTTCTGCCTGTTGGGGGCAGCAAACTATCACAATACAGAGCTACATCAATGTGCATCAAGCACAGGAAACTAAAACAAGCAAGCAAATTTAAGAAGCATATCATTTTGAGCAGTACAATATCTGAATTTGAATAACGTGAAGAGGTCATAATTGGTATTTGTATGTATGTAATGCTATCTTATCCACACACTGAAGTAGATCATGAATAAAGTTTTCACTTAGTGTTTTTGTAACTAGCCAACTCTCATATCTTGCTGCATTTTCTTCTGGTCCTCCATCCAATTAGAGCTTTACATCAAAGAGGGGGGGGTGGTCTATCTTAATTTTACTTTTTTTAAATCATCTACCCTCATCCCATGTCAGAACTCCCTTTCAAAACTGAAGGCTCTTTATCACTTTTAAATAAATGAAATTTAATTTAAATGCAATAAAAAAAACAAAAAAAATGTGTTCTTTCTTCTAAATTGACGGTAGGGTTCAGCAGAACATCTAAAAAGCATTAAAAACAAAATCTCAGTAGAAGAAACAGTAGAAAGCAGAGAGCATATCTCGATTTACCTTCAGGGAAGAACCAATCAGCATGCTGGATGATTGGCTCAATAATTGTTACTACGTAGACTGAAGTAGCGGCTGCCATCTCAGCAAGCGTTCTGCGTGGGGAGGGAGGGGAGGTGGTTAAAACAGCAGACAAGGCGAACAATACATCATCGACACGTAGGCTGCAGTGTGGGATACACAAGTACCAGACCTGCTTTTAATGGAAGCCTCGAGCCATCAATTTGTGATCTGTTGAAGAGATGACTAATCAACTAAACAGGTTGTAATGTTCTTTTTCTCTTTAATAAAACTGTACTTAAAAACAGTGAGAGGATCAGAATGTTCATGCATCACACTCCTAAAAACAGACTCCAACTAAGGAGCCAAAGCTCTTAGAAGTTCAACTTCAGCTCCTAGTTTGAGATGGCACAATTTAATTCTGTATCGCAGGCTTCACCCTGTGATCTCAACCCCACTCCTGCAGTGAGCAGTACCACTCCTCCTCACTCACCCTTCATTTTTAGCCCACAGCAGGTTAGGTCCCAACACGATTGCAATGTTGCTAGGGGTCATCTTGTTGACGGCACTTTCCTGTGCTAGCTTTGCAAGGAATTTGATTAGATACCTACACAAGGCAAAAATAAGGTAGAACAATCATTTGTAACAGTTCAGCAAATTACAATGCCGGTAACTTTCATTTATTTATTTATTTATTTATGGATCAGTTATTCAATAGGAAATCCGAATAGACGGAATCTACAGCCTACACCTGGGCACTATTATTACTTTAGAATCGCCTTTTATAAGTTTTATACAATGTACTGAAACAGTACAATATGTAAAGACAGCAATTAATACTTACAGCTACAGAATGTGTAGCACTGCATGCAATCTGCTTTAGTGCATTGTAATGAAATGGTGCCCTACCGAAAGTTTGCTTTGTTAGGCTTTGGCAGTTTGTCACAGATTACCCAGAGAGCCTGCAGTTTCTTGTCTGGGTCTGAGACGCTGCAAGAGAAGACAGAAAAGCGATAACAATGTCAATATGGCTGAAAAACAAACAACATTTTACATATATTGACTTCACAGTTTGCCTACCTATGGTTTATCTTTTCATAGTTAAATATGTTTTCATAGTTAACGTTATCTAATCTGGCCCTACCAACCTGCACACAAACACAAATTTAATTAATAATGAAATTTAAGATTTTGGGTAAAGCTGTATTTTAATGGGCATGTGTCTGTTTACAGTACTAACTAAATAACCAGCTTGCAAACATGTTAACAAATGTGTTTGTAAAGTCATTAGTAACAGTAATATATCATTTTCAAGTAAAGTTTCACTTGTCAGTGAAATGCATTTTTTAAAGTTCATTAGTAGTTTATGAAATCGGGTTACTACACGAATCATGAACAAATAAAATCAATATTTGTTGTAATTATACAAAAAAAAAGACTCGATTTTGAAAACCATACTTTGACGCCTGGATCCATTCATCATACAGGTGGAAAGTCATTAAGGGCTCTGGCAACTCTCTCACGTAAGACTTCAGTGCACCTACAATGTGAAAATAATATACATTACTCTTGCAGAAGAGGTGTAGTGGTTCTCGGTCACAGCATTACTTACTGTTCCATGCCATGGCTCCTGTCCAACCTCCATGAAACTTAATTTAAACTGATTTTGCTGACAACATGGGAAAATCCAGCACTCCCAAGATCATAATAATAAAGGCGATGATGGTATTTGATGTGGTTTGTCAACTGTGCGTTACTGAGTACAATGTACATGGCTGAGGATTTTCAAAGCTGTGGAGGGCAAAAGCCAAATTTAACCACCATATGAAAAGCAGGGACATTCTGTGTCGCTCTGAGGGACCAGGTCAGTCTGTATAGAGGTCTGTTTCAGAAACATCACAGAGCTTCAGTCAAGCAGACAAATAGAGGCGTTTAAAAGGAGTCAGAGAATTTAGGTCGCACAGGTTCAGAAGATACTGTATACAGAGCTGAAGAATAAATCTGAAATAATCCACTCTAGGCGTGACATACAGTAGGTATGATCTAATGCAACAGGGTCAGGCTGAAAGTGACCTTTAGCAAGTTTCCAACTAAATTGCTTCCATTCCTAGATATAATATAGAAAGGGTGTAAGATCCTTAGTATTTGGCTATGGAACTAGCTTCATTTCCCTTACAAGTATATGAGCAGCGCTGCCACTGGGGTCTTAAAATATGGCTTTATTTTTTTTAAATGAACCCTGGCTACACTGAGCTCAGTCGAAATATGTTTTGAAAATAAATGACTCTGGGAAAGTGAAATAGTTGAACTGTATACAGCAGCCATTCATCTTCTAAATTGCCTGCCCCAGACCTTTTTAATTCAAGAGAACAGCTCCAATGAAAATCTGCTGCTTGGAAAGTGTCTTATGTGTTTGCATTGCTTTTCTGCCAGTTTTTCCAATTGTGATACAAAGTCTTGGGCTTGAAACCTTTAGAGGACTCCTGCCCCCAGAGACGCATGTGACTTAATCAGAAATTGAGAAACCAAGGAATGGAACTATTAACACTCATGATACAGATATGAACAACAGGGCAGCTGAGTCTAGCAGGGACAAACCCAGGAGTGTTTAACTCCAGTCCATGTAGGGTAGGCTATTGTATTCTCTTCCACTCCAGGTCTTTGTTCTTGCTCAGTTTTTAGTGCATTTTAAAAGTTGCATTGCTTGTCGAGCATATAAACCACAACATATAATCTATAAATCTGTAGACAGCAGGATACAGTACAATTTTCAAAAACATCTTCCACTAGCTTGTTAGGAATCCCATTCCCAAGTTGTATTGACCACCTACCTCTATGCATAACTTAATGAACAATATTCATGATTTCTGAAACAAGCTTTGCATGTAAATGACTTTTTACTTCAGCTTGAGTGGCACACATGTTAGCATTAGAAGAGTCTTTTTAAAGAATATATTTTTATGTGAACTGCCACAAATCTCACAGTTATTAGCTCCTGCTGCAATAATACCAGATTTTTTTTTTTTTTTTTTTTTAAACCACAGGATGCTGTCTTCTGCCAAGTTAAATCACCAAATGTTTTATTAATCCATGCAGCGCTTTAATGGAAAAACCCACATGACTGCCACCTACTCTCCCACAGTTAGAAAAATAGTTTGAGTTGCAATGTCTGACCTTTTGTACCGACGAAGAGCCTTCATATACTGCAGGCTCAGGATTGTGTTCTGCTGCAGGTTTGAAGATATACAGGGCCATTTACATTTTTGGATCATGATTTAAGATTTTTTAATTGAAGGGCCATGCAAATTTTCTGTGAGCTGTACAACAATAGGTGAACTCTGTGTGTCTGAAAACCCATATCGTATAAATCTGCAATGCAGTACAAGTCTTCTAGTCTCTGTCAAACAAGGAAGGTAAACTTTCCTGGCGCTCTATGACATGATTTCTTCATTTCAAATGCAGTCTGTCTGTCATTTGTACAGGGTGACTCAGAATTGACAGAACATCGCAAAACCTGGAGGGGACGTGGAGGATGATATGCAAAGCAACAACGTCTAGGACACAGACACTGTGACACAACGTTTGGCCACCAGAGGGCTGTTCAATAATACAGTCAGCACTCGGATATACGACACTCAGATACACGTCGGTCGCGTTTTACCGTCCTTGTATTAAGAAACAAATCAATTCCCACTACATATATATGAAACAACTTAATGCACTTACCCGTCACACGTGATTTCCGACTCCGTCAGCAGTTTTCTGATACAAAGTCCATCTCTTCAATTTTACAATTTATTTGATTATCCGTCACCTGTGTTTTTTTTTTCTCGCATGCCCAATCAGTCTGTCTGATGCGAAAATGCAGCACAAACGAAGCAAACGAGACAAGCTACAGTAAATGTAAAACAGTTAAACAGTTTTAGATAATGTGATGTATTTTTGTATTTTTTTTAATCTGTGATTTTCAGTTGCTTTTGTGCATTTTCATTTGCAAGTGAACTGTGACATTAGGGCCTCATCGAGCACTACATTCTGAATACTGACTTTGAACAGTGTTTTAATTCTGGAAACTGTTTTTCTTTTTTTTGATAAATTGCATTGCCTTTTACGCAGTTCTGGGCATGGGTAACACTTTGATTTCATTTTGCTGTTGGGTCGTTAATGGGGAATTTTACATACTGCTACAATAAGTACCGGATTTAAAAGTATGTACTGTATTACAGTCCATGTGTCGTCTCTTTTGGCAAGTGATATTTTCAGAATCATATCGTTCTGAATTAAAATACTTCTGTTGAAAATATAGTTCTGTACCAACAAAACCAACTACAGTACATCTAAATGGAAGCCTACTTATTTTAAAACACTTTTCAGCTTTATTCATGAAATTGTATTTTTTTTTTTGTGTTCCCTGAAAAACGGACAAAGGTTGAAAGGGCCAAAATGAAATAATCAGATATGCGTCACACTTGTTCAACCATCACAGAAATCAAAATCTTATAGGGTCGAATACGTGAGTGCTGACTGTATCAACATTTAAGTAGAATTGAAAACAATGCAAACCAACCATGTTTCGCGAATTATGAATCACCTTGTACATGATGACAAGGACATTTCTGCCTTTAAAACGCTAACAGAAACCAATGGACTACAGGCCATACAACAGCTACTTATCATACAGTAATAAACCAATAATACCATTTCACCTATTACAATACATCTGAGACTGTTTACCATAAAAAAATTATATATATATATATATATATATATATATATATATATATATATATATATATATATATATATATATATAAAAAATCTTAATACAATATCCTACTAATCAATAACAGGTTTAGAGCTGTCTGTACCGGCGACAGCGTGAGGGTCTGAGTAAAACTCCTCGAGCTGGGAGGTGGAGCAGTCGAGAGCAGCCTTCAGTTTCTTTAGCTTGGATTGTCCGGCAGCAATCCTAAACAAGCCCTGCATGAGAACAGAGAGAGAGAGAAGGGGGGAGAAGGGGGGGGAGGGAAAGAGCATGTGTCAGGATCTTTTATTAAAAAAAAAAGAAAGTGTGTAATATAATCCTTATTTAATGGCCTGGACAAACCAACAGCTTGGATTGCTGACAACCTATATATATATATATATATATATATAAAAGCACCAGAGACCTCAGTATATTTACACAAAGACTGCACACTCCGTCGCTTACATATATATAATACTCGTCTGATACTGTGGAAAACAGCCATTATGCTTTTTGAAAGCAATGTCACACCAAGATCTGTACTGTATGAATTTAGAAGGGTGAAAGGCTTATCTCCCTGTCAGCAGTGTTAACAAGAGGAAGTGCTCCACAGAAACTGCCCTCTATGGACCACACAATGCAATATGCAGCATGGGCAGCTGAAACAGGAAGCGACTGTAAGCATGCGGCGTGTACTGTATCTACACATATACTGGCTATACACTAATTAAAACACAAGAGCAGCAGTCCGGCTGAAAACTTAATTCCCTGCAACAAACAAAGGTTCCCTCTTCAGTATTTCCTTGTTGGACTTCAATGTCAATCTTTCAGTTCAATACAATTCTAACAAAAGTGACAACAGACAAATAAAACAGGTCACTGAACTTGATTGCACAATAGGAGAGGTAGTTTCTCGAGGGTTAGAGCAATGCATTGGTGTAAAACAAATCACAAAGACGGCTGGTATTTTGTGTTGGTATACATCAGTTATTGTTAAATTAGTTATTGCTGAAGGAGCTTCTAACACATTACCCTGAGCATTCCATCTACCTCCAGACATTTGGTGCATTAAAGGGCAAATTGTGTTGCGTTGTGTGTTGGTCAAAGTGATCTTATATCCGACCATGGTAATGGGTTACCTCCTCCTTCATGCCAGTCTCTAACAGCATCATCACGCAGGCCTCGATGGGCAGAGCTATCTCACGGCTACTGCGTTTGAGGTGTTCTTCTAGTGCAGTCCCGAAGGCTGGCTTCTCCGTCCACGAATCTGGAGGAGTTTGCAGGGTTACACACACAAGCCTACTGTTGCTGTTAGTCCTGAACCCTCCTAATGTGATGCATTCAAACTAGTTTTTCATTGCAAAAAACAGGACTGTTTTAATAAATATATGCAACAAAGAATCTAAGTAACATCCTCTTATAAACAATTAAAGTAATTGAACTCCCAATAGCTGGATTGGGTACCTGCATAAACTCAATAGTCTAGAGGCATACAAGGACAGAACAGACAATGTTACAACTCATTTTGTACAGAAGAGAACCATACCTTAAAATAAATGTGTAATACAGTACAACATGTCAGCAACACCGTATTACTGATCAGACATGTCTTTAGTGACTAGATACCTTTTTCCGGCAGATGGTTGAACTCAATTAATGTAACCCTTTAACGTGCCATTCATTGGAGAAACCTGGCAATACTGACAATAGCACAGACCAGTGCATTATATGATTTACTAGAGAAGACAAACATTAGTGAGCTTTCACTCATGACAGATCATCTGGATCTAGCTAGCAGGAACTGGGCAAAATGTGTTAAGCCACAACCAATCGAATTTGTTTGCATTGTCCAACACCACAATGAGTGCAATAATTTAAACATAGAAAAAATGAAAAGCAGTGACATGATCGCAGTGGATTGATGATAAATGCATCAACAAAACACATTTTGCATTTGTGAAGCCACACTGGCTATACAAAAATGAAACAATTCCTGCAAGCCCTAGGTCTCACACACATCAATGGAAACAGCTCTGGGTTGAATTGGACATTTGTGTATATAATTAAAATGGATGGAAAAGAGGGCATCTTGTCACTCTAGGTCAATGCCAGACAGACAGCTGTTTAAGCAACAGAACGAAAGATTGGACAGATCTGCAGTTTCATTAGAGGAGGATTTAAGTTCAGTATCATTCACAAAAATAACAAAAAGGTGAGGATAAAATGGAAGATAAGAAAGGCTGCAGAGCTGGCACAAGCAAAACGATCCAGTCAGGAAAACAAAGGCATTACTGTACCTTGCTGGGCTTGGATGGTCGGTAGGGCCTTTTTTAACACTGCTAATGCCTTTCTATGGTACTCTGCTTGTTCTTCTAATAACTGAGAACAGAACCCACATTGTAAATACAAAAATACATTTAAAAAAGAGTTTATCTGGCACAATTTGCATTGTGTACAGCAAAACTAACCAAAACTAAAAAAAAAACAATATATAATGCATTTGAAAGCTAATCACAAAGTATTGTAACCAAATAAAAGAAGCCACCATGGTCGCCTCAGCTCATTATAAAGATTAACATTAAAAAGTCAATATATGGAAATGCTAGCACCTCAAAAAAAAAAAAAAAAAGTGCTTTGTAACTTACCATTACATAATAGCGTGCATAGTCCCCTTCTTTAGAAAAGAAATTATACATATCTGCTGCAAGCTGGTCCTATGGAAAAAGAGGAGGTAGTAAGTGTAACTAATTCTTAAGGATTGTTTTTAATTCTCCCCCCTCCCAAAGCCTAACAGGAATACTGTGCAGCTAGAAATGGTTTCCCCACTGTTACAGACCCGCATTGTGGCATGCTACACACTGCAGAACATGTTAATACTGGTTAATGTGACTAGACTAGTCTTAAATAGCAGAACAATGCTAGGTATTGGATAAAAAATGACCCTATGTTGGGGTCTATTTTAAAGATCCAAAGCAGTGGCAGAGCTAAATACTGCTAACTATTTATCTAATCTACAATGAAAATATAGTCAAATGAATACCACAAAGAATCATGTTTATACATTTTAGGACAACAGTATTCTGCCACCGGTAGTCATAAGCCCTAACTATTTTCAATGTTATTCATTTCTTTAATCAAATATTTTAATGAGAAATGAGAATTTAGTTACCAAAGTGCTAGACCAGTACCAGAAACCAACATGCGCCTAGCCAACCTCAAAGGCACTTGAATGTCAGATTTGAACATGAGGAAGTTTTGGTATTTACGGAGCATGAGATCATATTTCCTTAGTTTGTTTTACTGTATACACAGCATATTTATATTATGGGCTATATGCGTTTTGGCTATTTTCAGATTATGTGATAACAATTTTTACAAGCTTAAAAAGGGGTAAATCAAACTTGAGCAGGCAGGAATATAAAGAGCATATGGGAAGTGTTAATGAATTGACTGAATGTCTCAAAATAAAAGCGTTCTGGACCATCATATCAGGATTTCAGTTTATTTATTAAAAAGAAAAGAAAAAAAACAATCAATTTAAATTCTTTGAAAATAAACAATGACTCCTTTAGTGTAGCGTTTATCCATTCCAAGTCAATAATCTTTTATAAGCTGGTCAGATCCCTTCCCTGCATTGCTTGGTAAACAAAAAGGGCTTTGTGAAAAGGCAGCCGGTTTCCTTGAACCCCAGGACAGCTGTGTCTGATCAGCATTGTACAATGAACCAAGCAAATAATTCCTGTGCTTTTAAACATAGACTCTTTAACCTATATAATAAAACAGGCCCATGACTGACTCTTTGCCAAACACTGAAAAAAGGTTATATAACTTTAAACAGCGTATCCACTCTGAACCTGGTACTGGCCTTGTTTAACCAGACCTAAACCTTTTTTTTTCCTCAGTGTGTGTGTGTGCGTGTGCGTGTGCAATACCTTGCAGAGCTCTACTTTGTTGCCCGTCTCATCCATCTCCTCTTTGAGTGTCTCTGCTTTGGCTGTCAGTGCTTGGAAATTGGTTCCTAAAACGATGGATTTGGAAGCCTGGCTCCACCTGCAATGAACAAGGGGAAATCGGTCACTGGAGAAGAGAAACAGGGCTGGAACACATAGGGATATGTCCTAACTGCCTACCACACTGTACACAGCCACAAGAGCCAGGCTAAGCAACGGCAGGTTTAACAACAAGGGTTTGTAATATGTATTTAAACAAAAAACACATAAATTATTATTGCTTATTTATTATTGAATGAAGAGAAGCTTGCAATTCATAGCAGAGGAAATAATAAGATGACTTTAAAAAACACAGATGTTGCTATTCCCATATATAGCGATTACAACAGTCTACTGCACTGCATTTAATGAACAAACACAGGGAAAGACAGAAGAGTGGATTTGTGCCAAAACAGAAAAGCTGATCGCTGTTACCTGGCTCGAGCTGAATCCCAGTCCAGTACCATCTTCGCCAATTGCTTCCTCTGTTTCTGGATGTTTGGAATCTCCACCTTGGTAAAGTGAGAGGTTGCATTTAATATTAAAAAGCAGAAGCACTAGCAAAAAAAACCCTATTGCTTTCACAGTGGCCAAGAGTGGGGTTTGCAATATTTGCCTTCACTACTTCCCTCCCATAAGGTGACCTCAGACTTCCCTTCTCAACCCCACCCCTTCATCTCCCCACCCTGAACAGGATCTTTATAGCGTCAGTTGCTGTAGTTCTACCTGGTTCTACAGTGTCCTCACACAAGCACTGCATTGTGCATTGTAGTGAGGCTCTGCTGAGCTCTCCTGTGTACAGCAGGCAATTCAACAGTACTACTTCAGTAGCTTGTGGTATATATATAATAATTTTTTTTTTTTTAACAAAGTTTTGATTGTAACGGTCATGGTTTAGAAGGACGCAGGGCTGGGCTTGCCTCTGCGAGTTGGTTCAGCGGATCCAGGATGTCCTGCTCTATCTGCACCTCGTGCTGCGACAGCTCCATGGCCAGCTTGCTCTCCACGTCACTGCAGATGTCCATCATTTTACTGGAACACAAACACACACCGCATGCTAGAAGTCTCAAGGCTAACATGCAACTCGCTGTAATACCAAACAAATTCATTATAAATAATGGCCTACATGTACAAGCTTCCTAAGGCACTTTACAAACCACGAAGTAGCCTCTAAGTGCAAGTTGAACACAGTATTGACCTTTCTGCACTCAGACAGGAAGTCTATTCCTCAGATGGTTGCCTATTGCCTTGGTACTGCAACTTATTAATAGTGAGTTTTGCTTCTGCAGTTTCAGGTGTCTATATTAAAACTTACAGGCCCACTACACAGGAAGTACAGGGCTGCTTCAAAAAAGACCAACATTGAGTGATACACCAAAAAATTGCAATGCTTAGCTACCATGAAAAGTGTTTACAACCTGCATTTAGACGGCTGACCCAATTATAAATGATTTAGTACCAACAACTGACTTTGTTCTTTTTCTTAAGTTTCTGTTGACATATGATATATTTCTGAAACTTTGTTATTTGTAGATTTTATTCCAAATTGTTAACTCCTTACCAGATATTTCAACTTAAATAGACACTACTCATCCCCTATTACCTGCATGCTATGGTCATTTATCACTTATCTCTATTCTGCTGATGTGTCAATAAAACAACTGTGCTCATTTCAGCTGAATTTCTGGGCTCTGCACTGCTAGTTAGTTGAACTACTCACCCAATAAGAGACTCTTCACCTAGCAAACAACCCCCTTCCTGCATACATTGTGAAAGTGCTGTTAATGGGAGTTTTTTCTGAAACACAAAAATCAAACCAATTAAACATAAAATGCAGTCTCTCACTCTCTCTCTCTCTCTCTCTCTCACAGTTCTGCATGTAGGTTGAGAGTACTTACATGTCTCTTCTCTGCGTCTGTCCCAATCTGACCTTGCAAACATGTTACCAGCCGTTTCTGAGTATTGTGGGAAACCATTCTCACTACATCCAAGCGTTTCTCTATCTGAAAAATGGAAAGAAACAATAAGGATTGCTTCCTCCTAAAGACTCAACAAGTGAGTCCATCACAAAACACCAAAAACAAAGATTATTCAAGTGTAATGTGTTAAGGGTGATTCATTGGATCGGGAAGAAAACTGAGGAGAAAGCAAAAATAAGAGTGACGGTTATAATATAATGCAAGAATCAAGTAACCGAGTAAATATTTGTGGTGAGCTAGGGCAAAAGCTGTGAGGTTGTATAGGTGCCTTTCCATTGCAAAATCCATTGAACAATGGTGTGCTAAGGACCACCTTTATTATCTATTTTTAAGAACTGCCTTCTGTTCTTGTAAGTTGTATTTTACTCCCTATATTTCAGTACATTCTCTCTTGAAGCCAGTTATTAGTAATTGTTTTTGTTTCTGTTGGCATGTGTGCAAAAATGCAGCGAACAACATTGGAGCATGATTGACCACAGCTTGTATGAAGCTGCTTTGCACAAATGACTCAACAGAGCAGTGTCGTAGGTCCTCTCGGGGAGTGGCTGAGGCTGCCTGATTAAAATGTACAAAACCAGCAATATGCAGCAGAGGCTGTTTGGCTCAGTGGTGTGCCATAAAAGAGGGATTCCCATCTTAAAACAGATGCTTCAAACACTACAAACAATGGATATTTGTAGTTGCTAAACAGTTGATTCCCTAAAGCAGCCACTCTTGGTTAATAATTTACATTTTTTTCTTGATATCTACCCGGAGACACTTGGCGGGAATAAGAAACTGTTATGTAATTGTTCTCTTTTGTTAAAAAAAAAAAACACAAACCCAAATGCATCTTTGAGATTTACAGTATACCAGCTGCCATTACTAGCATCAGGTGACACTGTCAGGTGCTTCCAAGTCAGCAGTAAACAGTGGTTGACGTCTGGGAGGGGGTGGATAAGGGTTCTTTGTAGCTGGGAGGGGGTGATAAGGGTTAGCAGCACTTTGACAGCTCAGAGACCTTTATCTCATAGATTGCAGAACTTGTTCCTGAATGTATGAGTGCGGTTGAGACAGAGACAAACAACCTGAGTTTCCTGATTGAAAAATCAAAGTAACTGAAGACTCTTCCTTTAGTATTTATTTTCATAAGTCATAGGTGACAGCAGTTTGATGGTTCAGCCTGGAATTTGCTGATGCAGTACTCCATGCCCAGGAGCATGCTAAAACTTCTTATCGAGTACCAGTAGGATCTTTGTTCTGCTCCACAGTAAAAGTAACAATTTCTATTGCCCCAAGGTAGTAACAACTGTTCACTGTTTCTGGGAAATTACTGAACAACACTTAATTACTGCGCCTGCCAACACCTAATGTAGATCACTAACCCTTCTTTCACAGTACGTTTTCACTTTGTTGTAGGTGCAGTGCAGTAATCAGAACACCAGTCTCTGCGACAATGGTTTCTAGATCTAAAGCCCCCTACTTGGAACACGCAGAGTAGGAAGTGGTTATTTTGTGACCTTCTCAAGGAGGACCACAGGAATTGTGTCTGGATTCCAAACTTCCACTTTTTTTGTGCAGCAGACCAGAAGAGAAAAAAAACAAAACGTTAAACGCTTACTACAAGAAAAAAAACTGAATGAGATTTACAATATTCTGCTTTCAAACTCAAAAATGACTTATGGAGCAAAGTGCCCAAGTTACAAGCACACACAGTATGCTGGTGGCTATCCAAAGAACTGAGCTCAGAAATTGCATGGGCTGTCTTCTGAGATAAGAGGCTCCCTCAGAATCAACATTTCAAGAGTCACATTTTCCATTTGGGCGTTGCCTCCATGACCTGGCCTGGGAACTCATAGCTGTTGTAATTCTTGAGTGCTCATTGCTGGCAGAAAGACAAGGGAAACAACGAAGTACCTCCTGGCTTCACTTTCCCATTAGTTTGCTTGTGTTTCTATTGTCAAGGTGATCCCACACTCAGCAGTGTCACAGACAATGTGCTGAGATTGCACGAAGCGTGCGCAATATATGAGACACTGGTTTCCTCTTTTCATTGTGAAAGGAGCATCAGCGACAAACAAGGAGACTGGTGATTCATCTACCCCCTAAAAGGATGTGCTTTGTTATATATTTAAGTGAGAAATAGGATAAATAAATAAATACGATTGTCAAACATAAGACATTTAACTGCGTCATGACACGAGATACTGGTGTCACGTTAGTGGGTACCAACATGGCAAAGCCGCGGAGGTTATCCAAGTTAAATCAACCTGAACGCCTCTTCTGGGAGGTATTCAGGTTTATAACTCTCTCTCCAACTTGTCACCAGTGAATGCAAGTTAATTTTTTTCACTAAAACAAGCTGTTTTAAAAAAAATAAAAATAAAAAAAAAGTCATCTGTTTAGTAGGTCAACACTATAGCAATTACAAAAACGCGATTCTGTTTTCATAAAAAATTCTGTACTATCGAATAAATTCAATCAACGAATATGCTGGTCTACAATTCTGATGTTTGTTTGATTTTTGAAAATGTATTCTCCATTATGGTCTACACTAGAGTAAACAAAATCAGACATTTGAATTTGATATATTTCTACTTTATTTTAAAACGTACACTTTACTAGGTCTTACGGATTGTGCCTCCAAGTATCCACAATATAAATTCAGAACATCAAAGTGCAAGCTGTAAGAAAATGACACGTTTTATGTTTTCCCATAAAAATATGCAGATGACAACGTCCTTATCTTTATTATGGTCCACTAAGAGACTGCACTTCCCCTGTTCAGAGAACCATTATTCCGAGGGAAAAATATATATAATAAATGAAAAACAGAAAAGCCCTTGGCCGTCAGCCCGAACAGCTCTTTAATCAACCTCAGGTCACTGGAACCTCTCCTATACTGTGCTAACAAAGCACTTTGTTAAAAGGAAAGAGGTTAATATAGGCAGAACTAATGTACACTGTAGAATAAACCATCAAGAAAGCATTGTCAGAGCATTCCCTACTTGGTTGAATTACATTATTTTGTCAAATAATAAATAAATTAAATACATTTGTATATTTAGCAGACACCTTTATACAAGGTGACTTGCACAGACTAGGGTGTGTTAATTATGCATCATTTACAACAACATCTCACCCGAAAGAGGTTAAAAGACTTGCTCAGGGTCACACAGCGAGTCAGTGAGTGAGCCGGGATTTGAGCAAGCCCTTTTCTTTAACCACTGGACCACACAGCCTCCTAGGACATCCAAAACCCCTGTCCCCTCCCTCATTGCCCTGCCTAGTGAATGTACTGTGGTTTCAGAAAAAAAGAAATCATTTAAAACAAGGAAGTTTTACCAGCAACAGGTCATCACTCAGGACCTCAGTTTTCTCTGCCCTGTAAAAATAAAAGAAAACGAGAGATTAGTGATACAATAAGATTCGCTGCATTTCACACACAATCTGTAATTATAGTTAAAGAACGATTAACCATCCTAAACATTCACTATTCGTTCTACGAGTTGGCTGGAATATGGGAATGGAACAATCATATATTAAAAGTGTATTATCTCGGGACCTTCTAGGCTTCCAAAATAAGACTACTGAGCCAAAACATCAACTGTGTTGCATTTACACAAACTACCAGACTAAATGTGAAGCATGGGTCTGGATAATCATCAGCATTAAACTAACGCCTTCATATATATATATATATATATATATATATATATATATATATATATATAGCTCTGGAAAAAATTAAGAGACCACTGCAAAATTATCAGTTTCTCTGGTTTTACTATTTATAGGTATGTGTTTGGGTAAAATGAACATTTTTGTTTTATTCTATAAACTACTGACAACATTTCTCCCAAATTCCAAATAAAAATATTGTCATTTAGAGCATATATTTGCAGAAAATGACAACTGGTCAAAATAACAAAAAAGATGCAGTGTTGTCAGACCTTGAATAATGCAAAGAAAATAAGTTCATATTCATTTTTAAACACCACAATACTAATGTTTTAACTTAGGAAGAGTTCAGAAATCAATATTTGGTGGAATAACCCTGATTTTCAAGCACAGCTTTCATGCGTCTTGGCATGCTCTCCACCAGTCTTTCACATTGATGTTGGGTGACTTTATGCCACTCCTGGCGCAAAAATTCAAGCAGCTCGGCTTTGTTTGATGGCTTGTGACCATCCATCTTCCTCTTGATCACATTCCAGAGGTTTTCAATGGGGTTCAGGTCTGGAGATTGGGCTGACCATGACAGGGTCTTGATCTGGTGGTCCTCCATCCACACCTTGATTGACCTGGCTGTGTGGCATGGAGCATTGTCCTGCTGGAAAAACCAATCCTCAGAGTTGGGGAACATTGTCAGAGCAGAAGGAAGCAAGTTTTCTTCCAGGACAACCTTGTACTTGGCTTGATTCATGCCAAAGCTGCCCGATTCCAGCCTTGCTGAAGCACCCCCAGATCATCACCAATCCTCCACCACATTTCACAGTGGGTGCGAGACACTGTGGCTTGTAGGCCTCTCCAGGTCTCCATCTAACCATTAGACGACCAGGTGTTGGGCAAAGCTGAAAACTGGACTCATCTGGGGGTGCTTCAGCAAGGCTGGAATCGGGCAGATTTGTCTTTGTGAAGGACGCATGAATCAAGCCAAGTACAAGGTTGTCCTGGAAGAAAACATTATTCGAAGTCTGACAACACTGCATCTTTTTTGTTATTTTGACCAGTTGTCATTTTCTGCAAATAAATGCTCTAAATGACAATATTTGTATTTGGAATTTGGGAGAAAGGTTGTCAGTAGTTTATAAAATAAAACAAAAATGTTCATTTTACCCAAACACATACCTATAAATAGTAAAACCAGAGAAACTGATAATTTTGCAGTGGTCTCTTAATTTTTTCCAGAGCTGTGTGTGTATATATATTATATATATATATATATATATATATATATATATATATATATATATATATATATATATATATATATATTAAATGAGGACTTTTCCTTAATAAGATCCATTTGTGTTTTCGAAGTGTTAAAATCAAATGTGCTAAATATAAAAACAATATAAAAACAGTTATGTTGTAAATCGTGACAAGTCACACTACTGGATAACAGACTTATTGTTTTATGTATTTAAAAAAAGCTTTACAATGCACTGTATCTGTTTGACATTTATTATAAAGACTTGGTAGGGCCAATCTGTTCAGAGAGGGGCTGTTTTGAAATGCTCCTGGTCAGAGTGCAGAAGTATAAATCAGGGTCTGGTAAACATAGGACATAGAACTGTGGACTATAAATAGACGTCTGCAGTCAATGGGAGAATTCCGGGGTCAGACACATCACACAGTGAAACATGCAGACCACAGAACACAGCTGAAAAGTACTTGCAGGACTTCATTTCAGAAGCTGGACATCAATCTGTAAAACTAGCTCATCATATCATTACTTGTTCTGACCAGGCAGTATTTAGGAAACATGTGGTTGATATAGAATTACGCCTCTGTAGGGCCAAACAATCCATTGCCACTGATGAAAGCCACTCAACTAGGGTCCTTTCCATCTTAATTAGTGAACTATAGTATTTAAGCACTGCAATTACAATATAATAGAGTATACCACCCAACCCTACCTTTACCCCATAGGCAAAACCTGCTAGAAGATGGGACTGAAGTAGGTGCAGCTCCTCCATATTAACAACTGCCAGGCATGGTTTACTGGGCATGCACAGTTAGGTGCAGCAAATTAAGGCATAAAAAAGAGACTCTATTCATACAGAGGACTGCAGTGCACCTTCATTGCTGATACCACTAATGGTTTACGAATACTATACTACAAGGTAGTCACAGTTTATTGGAATACCAAGACTTAGAGATTCAATGGTGTTGGTCAACCATGTTGGCCAATGTGTTAGAAAGCTACTGGCTATGGAAGAATACAGCAGTGTGTTTACATAGGTATGTTGTATAAGCCAGATGGAATTCCAGGCAGAAAAAAAACAAAACATGGAGAAATGCTGTGCTGATAAACAGGCCCTGCATAAATGCTGATTCAGACAGCAATCAGGGCTCTGCAATAAAAAAGCAGGGACCTTTATTTCAAGGGCAAAGTCAATCCAGCTGCTTCTTATTAAAGTGGTTCCCATGGCAATTGTATTGAGCGTAGACGTCAACACGCCCCCCTGCATTCAGTGCAATGATGTTGTGTGTGAACTTAGAGTATATGCGCTAGACAGACAGTCACCCTTTGCTCCCTCAACATTTGAAGTCAAGTTGTACCCGTTAAAGCTTTTAATACTGTATCCATAGCACAATGGTCTTTTCAGACAGCTACACTAACTCTGTGGTGAACAGAGGGCGTTATTGAGCCATGGACTTGCTCAATACAAACAGTACAGTGTGAAAGTAGTTCTGTCACAAAGCATTATAGTTGTTTTTTAACTATCCAGTTATACCGTAAAAAACATCATAAAAGTTGCCAATACTGTGTGCAACTAATTTATTTAGTACAGTTCGTACTATATATATATATCTGACACCTGAGAAATACCCAAATGATTTACTAATCCTGACCCTGAGACCAAAACCAGCCTGGGTTTGTCCTCGGTATCTAGTGCTATCGCTTTAATATCTTCTTAAAATATCAGCACCGAACAGTTTGATCTTGGACTCTCTTGCTATATGGAAGCTATACTTATTTCTTCATGTTAAGGGGGTGACTGTATGAGACAGGTTCATTACTAAAGTTACAGGATCATCTAACAACCAGTTTGCGCAATTTTTCGACCTAGATCCAGAAAAAACAACTGGCCTGAGAGCCGCCTAACTCCAGCGCATGACGAGGTGCGACTGTCTGAACTGCAGGTGAATTAAAAGTTAAGCTCAAGTCACGTAACAGCAGTAAATAGTTTAGGGAAAGCCTTTGAACATGGAGAGCCTTCACTGGGAAAGGGGAAGGCGACACTTGGGATAGGATTGTAAGGTACAATCTGTTTCGTTTTAGCAGTGCATTATTAAGAATGACCAGTGCAGTACAGTTTGGCTTAATTGCAACACAGTGCTCACAAAAGTAGGTTAGGGGAAGATGGTGGAAAACGAAAATAAAGCATATGACCATTTACAGTAATAGTGTGTTGTGATTTGTTTGTACTTAAGCTAAAAATAAAACACATTTCAGGAAGCGACTAGTTTTTGGTTTATAAAAATCCTAAAGCTGAACTTTAGCTGAAAAATAAATAAATAAAATAATAGTAATGAAAAAATATTCTTTAACTCCAGTTCCCGTTTTAAATCTACTTTGCTGGAAACTTAGCACGCAGAATATAACCAGACTGAAAAAAAGAAAAAAAGACACGATGATCAGTTTCCCACTCTAGAACGAAGAGGCCTGTGGTGAATGTTGTAAGCAGTTCCAGCGACTTAAAAGTAATTATCCAAATGAAAAACAGGCCAGCTGGCACCTCCAGCCATAAAGTGCAATGTACAGTGAAAGGTTCTGCAATTAAAGCAGCAATCCAGTTTTTTTATGCTACTTTTGATCACAGAAGATTTCAACATCCACTTGCGTCTACTGTAACGAGTGTAGGCCAAGTTTTGCTTCGATTAGATTAGCGGTTTTGGAGGTACCACTCAACCAATCAGCTGCAATTTGAGCTGCTGTAAGCAGTTTCCGACTAGATGATGCTTGTAACTTTGTCGTAAAATCCAAAATGCCTCCAAACCATGTGAACAATCGTGTTCGGCTGTGGACATTGGTTCCCATTGGTGTCTACAACTCTGTGAAATGTCAAGAGTTTTTCTGCAACGGTTTTCATTTTACGCAACTTTTAAGGTTTTGTTGGTGGAAAGAAAAAAAATATATATATATATATATTATTATTATTATTATTATTATTATTATTATTATTATCATCATCATCATCATCATCATCATCAACAACAGGCTTCCCAGACATGGGCTTGGAAGCCTAATAATAATAATAATAATAATAATAATAATAATAATAATAATAATATAAAACAGCTTAGGAACCCAAACACGGTAAATAACCTACAGTAAAGTGCTCCAGGGGATGTTTGGGACAGTGATCCATCTCACTTTGCTGTCAAGACACCCGATTCAGTGCCTCTCACATAAATACTCCTGCGTAAATGCAGAAACTATTTACTCTTGTAGCGTCAGTGCAATCTTTCTCTCACATGCACACAGACACAAATCACACTGGTCCGAAAGAATGTGCTTTATTTAAAATGAGAGAGAGAGAGAGAGAGAGAGAGAGAGAGAGAGAGAGAGAGAGAGAGAGAGAGATTTGTTTTGTGTCACATCATTGTCTAGACAGACGTCTGTCACTTCTTCTGAAAGTTCCAACTGTGCGCTGAAGGTTCTAACATGTTCTGGTACTAAACAAACAAACACACTTGCTAAATATATTTATCATTCAATCACGTAAGCCGCTCGTTGATTGATTTACATTTAAAACATCCTGGAAAAATACCAGTGTACAAATGAAAATCAAACACACCCTCAATGTTAAGGAACAATGTCAAGTTCCATCACAATTTCATGACCGGTTATAAAGATAAGAGAAATTCTGACATATGTATGTACTGTACAAATACACACATCTGCATAGCATCTATTTATCTATGTATCATCTATTTTAGCATTCATTGCAGCCATTTTCTTTGGCAAGGAGTAACTAGTGGTTAAACGTTCACTACAAATCAACCCAACATTGCTCAGGAGGCCACTGGCTGCCCTTTGCAGAATTTTTCATTAAACAGAACGCTGTCCTTATTGAAGAAACACCTAGATAAACTGCAAAATAAGAAATATTCTAATGTATTTGATGAAAATACCCTTAAACAATGAGTTTAAAATCTGCAGCTTGATGCTTGTTGATGGCAGGCAAAAGCCTTTCAAAACAGCAGTTTTCAGTAAGGTGGTAAAGTTGCAAAGGCATAGTACTTTACTAACGGTTTAACCGGAAAATACAGTTTTTAATCAGGGACCTGCGTTAACACAATCAAGGAAGCTGAACAAGGGCCAAGCGCTTTGTTACACTAGCTGCCATACACTATGGCATGTACAGTAACTGCAGTTTCCTTGCGAGTGAATTCCTACTCCCTCCTCGCTGCCAGCTTGTCTCCCAGTACGAAGCACATGGTTTGGCTCCTTTTTCAGGAGGTCTGGAATTCATTCCTGCGCTACAACATGTACTTCCTGTTATCAGCATTCCGCAGAGTTTGTTATGGCAACAGGTTGACTCCAGTCAAACAGGACGCGGCTGGAAGGGAGCTGTGATGTACCTCACAGCACAGTAGTTTCAAGGGGAGGACAGGGTGGGGCACAATCCACAGATCACCTTTTTTTTAAAATCTTTCAGCTGCCTCAGGTTACAGTTCTGCAAATTTGAGAATTTAAAAAAAGTGCACTGCATATTGTGAAGCATACTGTACTGTAATGAGACTGGAATTTTGATTAATATTCAAGATCACAAGCGCAGTACTGTAGCAGCTCCTGTTTCTTGTTTCCCAGGCCCTTGGCTCACCTGCCTTAGCAACAAGAGAGGGTTTGTGAAAGCCAGCTCACTTCCTTTCCGAACAGCCACAAGCAGTATGCAGACCACAACACAGCACAGAGAGTGTGGACAGGTCAGTTCTCAGCAAGGGAAGGATTACAGAATACACTAGTGAGCTGTGATGCAAGTCTTTTTTCACAAAGCTCCGGGATACCGGGGGGATTGACGTATTGCTGGGTCATTATTATTGCTGCTGCTGACACACCACCCCCTCCTTAGGCATGCTGACATCACACAGTGAAAAACAGAACCCTTAGTCACTCTGTCTGGGAGAGAGGTTTGCAGCTGTATTGGAGTGTTATTACAATACTGTATGCACAGAGGTACATGTAGTCAAAAGAGGCAGCTCAAGAAATGCCTGCTCTGCTCCTTCCCTATCGCTGCTCGCCTCCAATTCAAAACACTTGTACTCACCTATCGCTGTCTCGACCTTTCTGCTCCCTCCTACCTCCAGACTATCATTTCTCCTTACACCCCCTCTGGTCTTCCACCACCGGCAGATTAGCTGTACCCCACCACTCCCCTCCACTCCCCTGCTTGCAGAGCCTGCCCCTTCTCCACCCTTGCCCCTTCAGTGGACTGCTCAGTCCCTGACCACCTTCCGGCGCCTCCTCAAGACACACCTGTTCAGACAGCATCTGTAAATCTCACACCTCTCGACTATACTGCACTATATGGCACCCAATTGTACCAGTACTTGCATCAGCTTGTACTTCCACTGAACTTCACCATGCCTTGCTGTATTCTACTACTGCTCTTAATTATAACTACTTCCTGTATCTTGTACTTGATTTTACTCTTATAGGTATTGAAATCGTTCTTATCCATTTATTGTACTTTACTACGTGCTCTTAATGGACTTTACTAGTATAAGCAAATATTTTTACTAGAAGTTTAACTGCTTTTAGTTGAACTTGCTCTTAAATGTAATTATTTACTGTATTCCTTATTTTAAATTGATTTTACTTTATAAGTGCTCTTATCTGTAATGTGATATTTTGTAATGTGATACTTTACAATGTGATATTTTATAACAAATGTAAGTCACCCTGGATAAGGGCGTCTGCTAATTAATAAATACATAAATAAATAAATAAATAATATTACTAATAAAAAGTCCTTCTTAGCTAAATTAACTTGAACCTGATCCATCCCTAATGCAAAAAACCCATGCATTTCTATAATGCTGGCCAGAAAGGTGATGTTTATACCACAGGAACAATCCTTTGTGCTTTTTTTTTTTTTTATGTACCCTAAAAAAAAACAAAAAAAACACAACATTCGAGATGTGGAAGGCTTGTGGAAGATACTTCTTAAACATCCAAAACTTAGTTGGGTTCTTATGATAAGCTGCACAATATATTTCAGCAAGCACAAACGGCCTGACTACTGTACAGTCTTTGTATTCTAACTATGTCATGCTCTCAGACACTGTTACACACAGGCACGGAATCAAATAAATGTAGTAGGCATTTTAGTACACGTAATGCAGAACATTTAAGAGATAGTATTGAACATTAAATTATATATATATATATATATATATATATATATATATATATATATATATATATATATATATATATATATATATATATATATATTAGCTCAAACAGCCAGCTGCCCTTTTTATATATATATATATATATATATATATATATATATATATAAAGTACAGATGTATCATTTTAATTGAATAATACATTCAATTTTTTATTATTATCAATTACCTGCAGTCCTGTTTAGGTTATATTTCTTTATTTCATGGCACTAGTGGCTCAGACACTTAGTATGCATCCCTAATGTCATCTCTAAACACCGCCAGGAATGACATGCGGTGATGACTGGGGTCGCCTGACTCCAAGCTGCCCTCCATTACCAGCTCTGGATCAGTATGACAGAAAGGATCAGGAGAGCACAGACTGTACCAGGGCAGTGTGACTGTGTGGATCCGGACTGGCAGTATCATTCTCTAGATGCTCTCTCAGCTCTTACCCACGTCACATGGGCAGTGTGTCCTTGAAAGGCTGTAATGAAGGCGAGTATTACCCCTCAAGGTTGGAATGTAAAATCCCTTATCTAGATAGCCCACAGATACTCAGTATGGCCTTCAGCCCTGAAAAGGTTTGAAAATGTAAGCATTTTCCTTGTCCAACCCAAAGACCAGAAAAACACCTGGCCCACACAGAGTGAAGTGTCGTATGTAGATTAGGACAAATTCAATGCAGGATATCCCGGTAGATTTATCATGACTCAGGCAGGATTAAAAAAGGATTGTATAACCATGTTTGCATTTTTATAAAGATAAGAGTCTGTGTATTTACATTTTGAGTGAGCGATTAACACAAATGTTTTTCAGCTCCTTTCAAACAAAAGCCCTTGTGGGTCACTGACTACAGTATACCAGTACATTCTTCCCTTATTTGAAAGCCAGTTTAAAATGACTTCTTATTGTTATTATTAAAATAGTTTTCAAAATATGTAACTGTATGCACATACACATGTGCCTAACCTTAACCCTAATCCTAACCCTTCCCATACTCACTCCTGAACCATCACGACAGCCATGCAGCCAATCAAAAAAAACAATAACTTGTATGTCTTCCAAAATAAAAAAAAATGAGCTACACAATAGTAAGGGGACAGCTGTGTTTAATAAAACCTCACAGCCTCAGCCCAACGCAGATGTACATTACACAGACAGAAGAATTCCTTTATGGTTTAAAGTCCCGGAAAACCACAGAGGCTAATCCTATATTCGGTGAGGTCATTTGTCCAGTGAGAAGGTCTCTGGGGCAGTAGCAACAGCATAGCTGAGGTGTGAATGACTGCAGTGAAATTCCACATTGCAGTGAATAATCCTCAACACGCAGTTCTGCCAAAATCACATACTTTACCAACGGCATTTTACATGGTTTTGTTACGAAATACATATAAAATGTTACAAAGTGAAAAGCATATTTCTGAGACATGTAACCAAGGACCTTCATTAAAAGCATTTACATAATGTGCAACACTTCATCGTACATTTTGAAATATAAACCAATACCAGGACACAATATTAAAGTAATTATTTGATCATTTTATTAAAAACCTGTACTGTAATTGTGCACTTGTATCGTCTTCTACATCTTTTTTTATGAATCACCTTTTTTAATTTGAACAAAACCTAGTTTGTTTTGCACTGAAACTATAAACAAAACAGGTATTAATTAATTAAACTACTGATTTTTAAAACAAGGTATTTTAAAGAAACAGCTGTATGTACTGTGTGACCCTCCCTCTTAGCTCCCCCAACTAAAAAAAAACAAAACAAAACAGAATGACTTAATAATGACACACAATGAAGAAAGAGGAAGAATTTGGAAGTTGCAGATAAGGATCTGACTTCCTCTTCAGTATTATGGTATTTCTCTATTGCCAGCCACGTTTGGAACAGCATCCTTCAATGTCCACTCAATGATAACAATCTCATAATATGATCTGAGTCTAGTACAGCTTTCATGGGAGACCATACTTAAATCAACTGTTACAGATGTTTGATTGATGGTCCCTCAATAACCATGACTGGTTACTGAGACATAATGGTAAGGCTCACGTCAAGGAGGGTTGAGCAAAATGTTCTACAACATGTATCTAGTTTTAAAATCCACAGTCCATCGAATGGATTCCAATGCATTTCTTAGTGTCACTGTAACCACCCATGGATGATTCAAGCAGTTCATTCTGTCATAACATGTGTTGTGATTCCCATCTCTCACACACTCTTTTTTTTTCTTACCAATTCAATAAAACAAAAGCTCTCTCTCTCTCTCTCTCTCTCTCTCTCTCTCTCTCTCTCTCTCTCTCTCTCTCTCTCTCTCTCTCTCTCTCTCTCTCTCTCTCTCTCTCTCTCTCTCTCTCTCTCTCTCTCTCTCTCTCTCTCTCTCTCTCTCTCTCTCTCTCTCTCTCTCTCTCTCTCTCTCTCTCTCTCTCTCTCTCTGTGTGTGACAGGCACAGAGACACACACACATAACTTGCCAGCTGGTCTCTGTAAACATGTTAACTTTAGTTGTGTAACTGCAATAACCTTGAAGAAACAAACAGACTGCAAAACGGCACCAGCATTTCCATTCTACAGCTAGTCCGACTATGAGGGAGACAGGTACTGTATTTTACATTTTAAAAGGTTTGGAAGAAACATGTTTAGTGAAAGCCCCCTTCAAACAACCCTTAAATTCTGGATTTTTTTTGTTTGGCCTTTGCTAACCCTTACCTGATTTAAAAAAAGTGTCAGGTCTATTGGTAGTTTGTATTTAAGCCAATTCTAACATGCAGGGGCTTTGTAATGTGCAGTTTAGACTTGTTCTCTCCTGCCATCAATGTTGACAGCAGCTGTTTGATGTTTCTGAAAACACCCATTCAGCTTTTCTTAAGATATTAAAGCTTCACAGGCATGTAGAGGCATACCAGTTTGGCTTACTTCATCACACAGCACAGCTAATAACCCAAACAAGGCTATTTGATTAGTCATGAAATTCACTGCAACAAGTAGTAGGGAGCCGTGGTTTTAAAAAAGTACAAAAATACTTCAGACAAACACACAAAAAAAACGACTGTATATTCTTTGTGCAGGGAATGCACATATTGAAAAGTGATAAAGTGACTAAATTAGGGAACTAAGTCTGTGGGAGTCGAAGCCGAGGAATACAAATAAAAAAAAACAAAGGCAACAGAGCAGTGTGTACAGTATTCCTAAACCTGAGAGCTTGAAAGTAAAACGTGTCTGTATGAGCAGAGTGCAATCTCCGAGCTGGCATTTTACAGTGCTGCACAATTGCTTTGAGCCGACACAGACACAAGCAACAGCTTGCCTTGTCTTCAGCGATGCAATTACAAGATGTAAGGTGCTGCTGAAAATACTACAAGCATGCACGTTGCACCAATATCAAGCAGGGCAGGAAACAACCTTAAATATGAAGTACAGACATTGTGGTCATTCTAAAAACGCTATGTGCATTCCGATCACAGTGGTATGAACATCACTTTAATTGCATTTCAAAGCAACACCGAGTAGAGTCTGACTGGATTTCCCCTTAACGTGCAAACTGAAACCAATATTTTCACAGTGCAGTGCCAATGTCCACCAGGTAAGCAACACATTATCATTATAATATTTTATTTTTCATATTTCAAATTATTATTATTATTTGTCCTTGACAGCGTTCTTCAGTGCTCAATGTGACTTGGTTTTGAGATTCAGTACATTGAAAAGAACAGCATGAACCCAAGATTTCTCAAACCTTGAAGACAGAACGCCTTCGGCACTGCAACAGTCTACTGCACAGAACTGCACCGCGGCATTAGCAAGTCCCACCAGTACCTCCGACCATACTGTGGCAATTCAGAGGAGTTTCTTCTGCCAGGCAGCTGATTTTGCTGAGCAGGAGCTGAAAACAACACTGCTATACCAGCTATGATCCGCTGAGAAAGACTCCGGGCAAGATCAATAGAAGGTAAAGGGATGAGAGTGGATCACATGAATTATTCAGCAGTTCAATAGCAAAATATTACTGGATGCACAGAGTTTGCGGACCTCAGCAACTAAACTTGATTAATGTCAAACTTGTTGTGGGCTAACGCAGTCTTAGCACAATACTGTACTAATATTGGTCACTGAAGCCCCTTCCTTAACATTAACAATTACCGCAGATTGGTTCAGGCTTGCCAATACCAAAGGATTCTTAAACTTGGGTATAGCTTATTTAGTGAGAACAAACACATAAGCATGGGTCATAATGCAAACAGAAGAATCATAATGCAAATACTGTAATGCACTATAATTTATAACAGGATAAGGAGGGGAGGGAGGGGGTAGTGCAGGCATTGGGCTACACACACAGATTTAACACTGTTGCACTATAATACATTATTCACTGAGAAGTAGGAACCCTGCTCATTCACAGCAGCCCACAGACTGGCAGTGGGCAGAGCAATGGCACTGGGGTTGTAAAATCCTGGGTTCAAATTACCGCTCATCTGGTCACCTTACTGTACGCAAGTCAATAGACATCTGCTGTCAAAAAATAAAGTTGTCAAATCTAGTTTGAAAATTATAAGAGGATGTAAACAAATGGGACAGTCAACAGGACCTGTTGAGGGCCTAGATGGGCAAACGATAGAAGAATGAAATAAACAGACGCCGAGAAACGACAGCATCGTACACCTCAACAGAGATGACATGCTTTTGTAGGATGAGACAGTGATAGAAGTGAAACAGTAGACATCTTGCATCATTAAAAGATTGCTGTTGGCGAGGTATGTCTAAATTTAGTGTAGTTAAGCTTGTTTGCTTCTTTGGCGCGGTTGTGTATGAAACAAAAAGAACTTTGTTTCTCAAGGCTGGCACTTCATACT
Source organism: Acipenser ruthenus (assembly GCF_902713425.1). Taxonomy (NCBI): domain Eukaryota; kingdom Metazoa; phylum Chordata; class Actinopteri; order Acipenseriformes; family Acipenseridae; genus Acipenser; species Acipenser ruthenus. Next base: position 4,720,466 of record NC_081201.1, on the reverse strand, counting down.
TTTCCCCCCAAGCTCACTACAGGCAGTAGTACAGCTTCTCAAAAACAACAAATATTTTGTACATAAAGATTGGTTCTGTGTTCTGGTAAACTAAAGCTTTAGACTTTGTATAAGGCTTTGTTATAAATATAATTATAAATGCAGTTTCGTGTAAAGCATCAGGCATCCTATTGGCCTGTACTCAGAAACGCCAAGCAGGAATATAAGCAAGCAAGCTGATAAGCCTTTGTTCAACATCACATAAAACAAATGTAACCCCAGTTCATGATCAGAATTGGTTTATAAAATATCTTCTTAGATGCTGAAGAGTTCCCCCAACCAGATTTTTTTGTGGTTATTAGAATAAATAACATAACTGCCTGCATTGATGCAATATAAATAGTTCCAAAGGTATAGTTAGTGCACTTGTCTGAATTAAGCAAAACAAAAAACATACATTGCACGGTTAATCTAATATACTGGCAAAAAGTGAAAAGTAGCAGTATTTATCATTCTGCTTAAACATGGTAGGAAAATTCAATTCAAACCATTAAAAATGTTATATTTAGAACCTCTTCAAGCAGAAACACTTTAGTCTGTTTGAAAACACCCTTCACTGTATCCTTTCTTCCTGTTGTGGATCAGTCTTGGGTTCCAAAACCTAACCTTTGCCCAACTGCGCTGCTGTCTCAAGTCATAAACAAGAAATGAAACTTCACTGTTCTGCAAAGCCAAATCATCTGCTTTAAGCAAAAATAATAAAATAATAAAAAAGTGTATTTTTCCTGCCAACTTTAGCTAAAGTAATACAAGACAGGAGTCTGTTCGTGTTAAACTTTGTGCACGTTGGAACAGACTGTTACCCAGTTCAAAGGTGGTACCCTATAAATTACAGTGCTGCTTTATTCTTAAAGCATAGGGTGCCAGTAAATGCATTATTCTGCAATGCATTTATTTTGAAGCTCTGGGATAGAAGTTGTAGATCCTGCAAATTCTATTCCATTTTCACACAGCATCCTCTATTTATTTGCACTAAGGCTCCACGTTAATCGCTGGGGAAAATCCCCAATTAACCAAATCCAGTGCTTGATTAATAACTTCAGCAGGCTGAACTCCTGGTTTCCTTTTTGTGCCATGTTTGTAATAGTGGGCCTCCTTTGTGCACACATGATTAAAGAATTGTAAGAAAATTCTGGCTGACGTTCAAACACTAATATATATATATATATATATATAAATTGAAAAGAGAGAGACACACACACAATCATAGCCTCTAGAATATGTTCCGTTAGCTGTTACTGTTGCTTGGAATCTATCCTCTTACCCACCCTGGGATTGGATTGCCTTATAAGGCAAGATTCTCAAGAATCAACAGTAAAGAACACTTAAATACAAGCGAGTTCTGCAAACCACATGGCCACCAAAAGGATCAGAAAGAACAAACCCAGAGTCTTGGAGCCAGCATTGTCTGTGCCTGTACCTGAATGGAGCTGACCCGAAGATTGCTTGTTTTCCAATAATTGAGCTTAGTAAGACTTAGTAAGAATTGATTTAGACTCAAGAAACCTACAACAGAGTGAATGCTTAGAGTAACAGGGGGGCGATAATTGATCTGTTTGTCTACAATTAATTGATCTGTCTGTTTTGATTCCTTTAGGATTAAACCTAGTCAACTGTAAAGTCCCGTTCAGCCACTTTATATAATGTTCACTGTTCATACATTGTACAAGGCAATATCACCTGCTCACAGATACCTATAGTATCAGCGAATATCCTCTACTCTAAGACACTAAACAATCTAGGAAGAACTTGCTCAAGAAACTGTACAGTATAATTTACATCCCGAGAGCTGTGAGGGAACGGGCCTGGAACCACTGCCTTTATGGCGTGCCAGAATTACACATGCCAAGATTGTGGGAACTTATTGCACACAGACATGTGACTTTACAAGACCCAAGACAACTTGTTTCTACAGTGCCGCGCCAGAACAAACACAGTTTGCTGGTCCCTTCTACTGTTTTTTACATTATTTTGTATTCATTTTATAGGATTTCCATTCTAAACCTGAACAACATGTACATTCTGCATCAGCTTTTCAGTTACACTCAACAGCAAACTGACAATTGCTACAAAACTAGCACAAACTAGGGTTTATTGTGTGCCGTTTTGTAACAGCACCCATTAGCTTTTCTCGATCCGCCACTGCAGACAGCCTCACATTCCCAGAAGACTTTGGGATTATATACAGAGCCTAAGGAATTCCTCTCATACCAGTGGAAATTTTAAACAGAACATATGTCCTGCACTCTTGCTTTTCTGCCTTCTAATCACTGATCACGAGACCAAGCTAACATTGAGTTGCAACTGCAGATGATCAAGTGATCTCTGTATCGTCACAGAAGTTCAAGCATAACTAGCGAAGAATGACAGTGACAAAGTCTGAGAATGCAACAGCTCATTTTTTCCATGGGTTCAAATGCCTGCTGGTGCAAAAGCAAATGTAAAACAATACAAGACTTCACCATACAGATGAGATGTACTGTAGCATCAATGAAAGCTCTAATCTTTATCCCAGTCAAGGCCTGCAATCGGTATGCAAATGATGTAGTTATGTGTTGCTACTCCATGTAAATAAGCAACATTTTCCTGAGGACGTGAAACAATGGGTTCTCATTGTCAGCGAATTTGCACTACATGTATTGTGCAGACCACTTCCTTTGACAGCGCGTTCTGATTAAAACACAGCCTTCAGAGACATCCACCCTTTGAACGGCTGCAGGCAAGGCATCGATGCTCCGTGGCACTGGGAGTGATGTTGCAGCCAAGGCAGGAGATAAGAAGGATCTTGATAGCGTCAGGGTAATGGCACAAGCAGCAACCGTCACACTCAATTACTGTAACGAAGCAGTAAATTACAAGAGTAGATGGGGACTCTGCAATTTTCAGCTTCTAATTGAAACTGCATTAGCATTGATCTGGGTGCTGTACCATACTATGGTTGTTTGAACCTAAGCTTAACCCCGTCAGGCTTGACATTAAATATCTGCAGTCCAATCTAGACTGTAGGTAATGGAATCCTGCTGTATAATGCCTTATAGCCCCCCATATAAACAGGATTCATATACTGCAGAAGTTTGTAAGTTCTTCTTCTAGCTGAGATTAAAGAAAATAGCAGTCTTTAATTAACTCCTATTTATTGATTGATTGATTGATTATAAAATGATAGAAAATGAGAAAAGCAAACCGCTTTATTGTGCTTAAAAGGTCATGAATAGTAGTACTTCAGTTGTTTGGTTCTAGTTTGATCAAATCAGCAGATTTTTTCCTCCTCCAAAAGAATGAGTTAATTAAGCTGGAGGAAATGCTTTGAAAAGCCAAATTATCTCCAACTAGCTTTAAGCTATTTCTAAACAGATATGATCTACAGGTAGCAACAGCAGAAGACCGGTTTTAGAGACTCCATTTCTTGTTTCAACGGATTTGCAAATATTTTCTTTTGTCTCTTTTTTTTGACTGTGACCTTTATTCGCTCAGCTCATAGTTTAAAACAAGACCTAAACACACATTTTATAAAGCACTTTTATTCTGTGAAGAACCACCGCACAACAGAACAGAAGGTACAAATGCTATAAAATAGGGAAAAAAAACTACTGAAATAACCTTTAAGAAGCAAACACAAGTAATCTTTTTTTTAAACCCTCCGGCTTCTATCTCCAAGTGGACTGCAGCTACTCTTGGTCTAAAAGTGAACTGTGACTAATTTTGTGCTTTCTGTATTCGCTGATATGATAGTACTATCTGGGCTTGTAAAACTCCACCCATACCGCAGTAGGTCTATTTTCAGCTACATACTTTAATTGCGCTTCACAAATCACAGGAATTAGCAAGCAATTGCTTACAGACGACATTACAATGAGGCCTGCTCTTCCAAATTCAGTACCAAAGCAGGCTAGGGAGAGTCTGTTATGCACATTAGTGTACCGTACAGATTTATTGTTTGAAAAATATAACCATGAAATGATCTCAAGTGTAACCTTATTTTCTCTTACAGCGAGTTGCATTTGAATGTATTTTCAGCAGGGAAAAGGAGATTCTATCAGGACAGAGTTTTTGTCCCGAAATGGAATTTTACCATCTGGGATGTGGATCTCCAGTCTAGTTCAGGACCTGCCTCGTATTTCCTCCAAGGGATATTCTCAGTGGGATACTGTTCTTGGACAGGACAGGAAGCCAGGAGACTCCCTGCTCTCTGCTCTCTCACAATGAGAAGTCTTCATGCATTACAAACCGTGTTTGTTTGGCATCATTGGAGCCGATCACAATTTCAGGATGAAATGCATGAAAGCATGAGAGCGGGCCTTACTGTCATTAATACCCAGCAAACTTTTGACCTGAAGTGTATGGAAAGGGTTTCTAAAATATCAAGTTAAACTGCAATTCAGGTGTGTTTCTCAAAGTATTGTTAGGAGCAAAAAAAAAAAAAACCAAGATTTTCTGTAAACTGGTGACATCTGTGCTCCTTGAACAGAAGTGTTTTGTTTTGTAATAATCGATTCGTTCCAGACATATGAAAAGAAAACAGGCTTTTACTAAAATAATCGCTCATGCAATGTAGACAGGGATGTTTCATCTTAAAGGATTTCATATATATTTTCTTGGCCCCGGTCAGGCACATTTCTGCAAACCAGTGACCCCGAGAAAGGTGAAGGACAAGGATGTGCAGACTTTGGTTCTATCCGAAGAGGAAACTTTTCCAAGAGATGGTAGTTGATAATGTTTGCAGTACAAATTGTCTGTCGTTGCAAGTTGCACAACTTCTAGTTATAAACATCGCAGCAATGCAAAACAAACATCTGAGGCAGAAACACCCTGCAGGATACAGGGCTGATGGTACTGAAAAAGCCTTGGGACACTAAAGACTTTTTAAAGACTTTTCAGTGCTGCAAGCATCAGTTTGAACCCTGTCCCCCACAAAATCTAATTGTATCCAATCTAATTTAGGACACGAAGACATGGATAGTCAGCGGACTGCACACATTTATTTTCAACTGTAATTGCAAACAAAAAGCATTCACATAAAAATGCCTTGCAAGCATTTTTACAGGGAATATGATGTGAATGTTATTACTCATTATATTTAAAACTAAACCTGCACTACTATGAAGTCCCAGTACTTCCATGGTGATTAGCGATAATAAACAAACACTAAATGTCATCCTTTCAGTCTCAACTCTCATTGACAATGGAGAGAGAGCAGTTTCTTTTTTTTTTTTTTTAAAAGAAAAAGACAACAGCATATGGGCACGCTGCATTGCCACAGAAACACTAGATCAACACAACACGCTGCAGAGTATCATGTATGAGACCTCCCCTCTCTGCAATGAAACTAGGGGCTCTAGCCATCCAGAACGCAGTCAGGTACCATCTGAATAATTCATTAGGAGTATCCACACAGTGCAGCCCTGGGACTGCATCGTCCTGCAGTGGAGACAGCTCCCATAAGGACCCAGCACACTGCATAAAGAGGAGAGGTGAGAGCTATTGTATTGGACAGGACAGACCCTGACAGCCAGTTCTATATATAAAAAAAAACAACAACATAGATTATATATATATATATATATATATATATATATATATAACCATATGATCAACTTTACTGAAATTCTTTAACACATGATCTAATAAATTGCGGGTTACTTGCTCAGAAAACTGCAGTGGCTTTGCTAATGCTAGCTCTACATGCTTTTCCTCAGGATACAAAAACAAAAAAAGGCCATGCCTGTTTTAGGCCCTAAGCCAAATGAACTTAGAGAAGTAGTAATGAGAGAATGCCTATTTGGTAATAGGGTAAAAGGGAGTTAGTCATTGGTACTAAACTAAAAACTTCATCAGTAAAAACACTGGGGAGCTAATCACAAATATAACGACGGAGCTAAGTAGACAACAGATATGCAAAATCAAGTCTCTGGTGAATTCAGGGAGCCTTTGTTTCTAAATGCATGTTTGGCTGACTTCACATACTGTAGTACATGCTCCTTTTAGAAAAGCCCATTACCCTATAATGAAAAGAGGATGTGAAGATAGGGGAAAAGAGGATGTGAAGATAGGGGAAATTTCAGCACATGGTTTCAACACCAGGGCTCTACAGCATCAAATGCATGTGGATCTCTTGACACCAGCAAGGCAGACAAGAGTCTGCTTTAAACAGCTCTTAATCACTCTGAAACACACACACACTCAGACACACCCGCACTCAGACACACACGCACTGCAGTTTGGATATAAGGATTAGATCCTGGCTTGGCCCAGGTTAAGAATTGCTGGAAAGTCAAATTATCAGGTGACACAAGAGGCGAGGTATCAAGTTAGACTACACATTTGTTATCTATTGAATATATTTGTTACCCAAGAAGAAACAGACTTGTTCCAACTTACAAAAGAAAATCACAGTTCAGAACTGTTTCATGTAGTGAATATTAAACATTTGGGACACAATATATCCTACACAGAATCATTCACATTCGCTCTTCTTGGTAAAGTGTCTGTAGAGATGTCTAAAGCCATGGAACAACGGGGGAGGGCGTCTGTTAAAAAGGCAACTAATGGTTATCCCATACAATGCAGAAAAAAGTCCAAGGGCAACAATCCAAGGTCAGCTTTGAACTAGTTTAAGTTTTGATCCTTGTCATAAAACATCTACAGAAGGGATTTTTTTTTTTTTTTAAACACATTCAGTTCAGTTAATTCCCACAATCACAGTTAGTTTCGATAACACGCGATCAAACTTTGCAGCACGTTTTTTTTTTTTTGCAGACGTTATTAGTGTATCATTACAGAAAGCTGCGATTTCCATTAGGTTGCGTGCAAAATAAACCTGCAGTGACTTATCTGTTGCTCTGGGCTTTTCTAGGAAAAAAAACTATAATATGTTAAAGCAGTCAAACTGCACTGTGGAGATCCGCTGAAAATCAGAGGAATGTCAGATGCTTTGAAATATTCAACACCACTACTGCCCTTTAACAATAGGATGCCTTAGTAAATATTCATGTTGTTAAAATGAAAAGATACCTTGTGGGCTCATTATATAAATGAGTAATAATCATTTGTTTGTACCACTTTATTATTAAGTTTTAAAACTGGGTGAAAGAAGTCCAAATAGATGGACAGGTTTCTCCATATACAACCAGATTCTATTAGGATACTCTTGGTGAAGAATGCAAGTACAGGGAGAGTATTACACATTCACAAGGAATGTACTTAATTCAATTCTGTAAACACTTAAACAAATCTGACTCTGGTAACCCTTAACCTACTGTAGAACAAATCGTCCTGCTAGACGGATGCACAAGAGTACCCACAAGGTCTCCTGCAGAACTGTCTGGACTGCAAGCCCCTTACATAGCCTTGCAAAGAACGAGCAGGCAAGGTTATTTAATGCATGAGGAACCATGCATTTACATAATGTGTCAAAAAAGGAAGTTAGGGAGCAGTAAGGAGAAAATCGGTAGTCCGCTGTCACCAACCACACATTCAGGACTTGGTTTACTCAGAATTAGGGGTATTAATCTATATTTTCTATTGATCGATTAATCACACCCTGTTTGCTAGTGATATGAAATTGTATTTAAAGACAATTACAAGTAAACCAAAATATTAACATTATGCTATTTGCTGCAAAGGTTTCATAATGTCAGCTAATGTTTAAAATACAGTACATGTATTTACTTATATGTAAATTTGACAGTTTGAATAGATTTGCTTACGTGTAATTGGAAGTTAGCCAAAGTGAGTCATTTAAAATATTAACTTAGTTTTTAAGTGCTGTTTTTGGTATGCCGTAAGTTTTAAAATGTCAGACTAACAAAGGTAACTTATTCAGAGGTATTATATTTAGGTTAGCTGGGGTTCAAATCCATCTTGCATCACAAGTGCAGTGAGGTAGGTGGTCTCAGTTCAGCCTCCACAGTGAAAACCAGTCCACACTAAAAGAGCAGTGAGGGATCACTCACCCTCACACTGCACCACATTTGAATGGAGTCGGTGCTGTAAGAGTGGGACTTTCATCATCAATAAATCTTCAACCTCCACAAAATCTAATAGATCTCATGAATTAATTTGCAGTGTTGTGAACAGAGAACTAAGTGCCATTGCACTGACACATACTTTGCACAGCTAAAGTATCTGACCTGAACTAATGGTATGTAGGAGTCTAGCAGGAGAGCAGCAAGATAAGACAGAAACTATGCAGCAGTGACAAGCCATTCCAACGTGACTAGCTACAGAAATGGCAAAACACTCTGATGAATGAATGAGTGCACCACTCCGGACCAGACTTCTTTGGGACTTTCGCTTGAACTGTAACTTTACTTTCCAGTCCACTGAGTCACTTCACATTGAATGCAAAATATTAAACATCTTTCCACAGCCATTTGAATAAGTAATGTATATCGATTTACATTGTTAATATTTCGTCTTTGGTATCTTATTATTCAAATGTCCTAATTTATTACAGTCAATGTTGTACAGTTATAGCATGCAAACAAGAAAGGGTTCCTTCCCTATGTATTTTCTGTTAACAGTGAATGTTGGTCCCCATGTAGTAGTATCAAAATTGCACCATGTTTTGCAAACACATTTTATTATATCATCCTGAACCACAATGGATAACAGCATCATAGAAACTGGGGTTCATTTTGAACAGCTAAAGCAAAGGGGCTCTGTAGAATAAAACTGACATCAGTGAACCAAGGAGAAAAACAAAGGCAGATTTCACATAACTGATAATTGGCTGGATGGCAGGTCATATTTTTGCCAGGGATGTTGTTGGACTTGGGTCACTCTTTGATTATTATTATTACAGGGATGGAAATAAGACTCCTATTGCATAGCAGTTTCACCCATTCCAGGTTTTACTATGAGCTTGATCAGCCACGGTTTATAGGTACCAAGCTCAGGTGTGTGTTATTAAACTCATAGTAAAACCAGGAATGGATCAAACTGCAGCTATGCAATGGGAGTCTTATTTCCATCCATATTGGGCAGCAGTGTGGAGTAGTGGTTAGGGCTCTGGACTCTTGACCGGAGGGTTGTGGGTTCAATCCCAGGTGGGGGACACTGCTGCTGTATCCTTGAGCAAGGTACTTTACCTAGATTACTCCAGTAAAAACCAAGCTGGAGGCATCTCTTGGTTGGTTCTGGTGAAAGCCTGTTTCTCTCCTAGGCAGTGCTGGAACTTGAATCCATGAACTGCTTGTGCAGAAGAGGAACACGCAGGATTACTGCTGTGCTCAGCTCAGTCTAATCCATCTATTTGGCAAAAGTAAAGAGGAGCAGTGTTTACTTGCTGGTAGAGAGCGATGGACGCATGGCATGCAAGTGTGATGATCTCCACTGTGTCGGTAAACACAGAGAAACTGCGCAGGATGCATTCCAAACAAGTCTGGCAGGCAGTCGTCATCATGCTTCACTCAGGGGAACACCAGCTGCTTAGTTTCCTACTTGAGGCAGGGAAAGTCTGACATCATTGGACAGGATCAAGAGCAGTCTATGTTACTCCTAATTCCTTCATTCCAGGACTTCATTGACTGGCCAATAGAAACTGCACACCATCTGACAATTCATTTGATTAGGCCACAGTGTTCAGATATTAAGTGGAACACAAACTCCAAGAGTGACCCATAGGATTCAGTGGAATCGTATTCCTAGAGGGACAGTGTATGTCCCTAAGCCATTCCTAACCAACTTTACTAACTGAAGGTCCTCATTTCATTAACAGGAAGACACACTGTACTACACCGTGTTTCTCACCTGAAATAGAACTGGAAATTCTCAACAACACATGTGGGCAGATGAGCTTCATGACTGAGGTATCCGACGTATCTAGCAGAATACCTTTACTGGAAATGTTCCAAGAAGCATTCCTACAATGTGACTCGATCTGTTTGTGTATTCCAGTCACAGAACATTGAGTACAACACAAACATTTCTGATTTGTAAAAGTTTCTGGTCGTTGGATTTGAACCTACAATCTCTCAATTCAAATGGTTACGAAGGGCTTGTGACTTCAGTAGCAACACTTCAGGTAACCAGCTCCTGTTCAATGCACAGCCTAATGACAGCAGTGTTCACCACCCTTGTTATACGTGTACTGTTGTACATTGCACTTGAAGCCAGCTTATAAATATTTTGCACCATGGTAACACCCAGTGAGATGGAAGCACTTGCTAATAAATATTTACTGTGTGTGAATACAGTCTCGATTTGTTCTGGTCTAGAATCGACATACATTTGGTGTTCAGTTACCAAAAACACTTCCATTCCCTCGGCCTTATTCAAATGTTGTGGCTCATCATGTCAGCTCTTACCTAGGTTCATGTAAATACAGCAATCAGTAGATGAAATGTTCACTCAGAGGTATTCCATCTAGGATGTCTCAGGCAGAACAGAGTAAATTTGGCTTGATACAGTTGTTTAGAAGCTAAGACATGGGAATATGCCATTCCTTTGGGTGAAACTGACACTACTGTACGGCTGCATTTTGGGAACATATTTAAGAAATCTTAAAGTATACAGCTACTTACACCTTGGCTCACTTTTACGCTCGTATAATCTATGCGTTAAATTAAAAAAAGAGGGGAAACCTAAAACCTGTATTAATTGTATCCAATATATTTATTTCGTTTATAACCATAAAGAAACATCAAGTGTCACTAATATTGCCATCCCTGTCAGTTCCGTGTAATCAACACATTCTTAAAATCACTTCTGTTTCTCCAATACCCAAACATTGCAGAACTAATTAATATAAATGCAAAGTTTCTATGCAATAACACCGTACTGTTTTTGTGGGATGATGCAGTCAAACTAATTATGCACTAACTAGTAGCATAAAACTAATAGTGTGATTTAAATATACAAATATCAAACCCAGTTTATAGTACTTTGCTGAAAACGGATAATCATAGTGTGTTTTCATTTCTTCAGCTTCAATTCTAATTCATATTGTAAATGACGAAGTTTCAAGAAAAGTTATTTTTGCAACCACAAACATAATGCGCATTGCTACAGTACGCTTTCCAATCGAGGAACAACATAATTAAGTTCGTCATGAAGTCTGAAATGACTTTCAGTCGTGATCCATAAAGTTGCTCATTAAGAAACACACAAAGTCCGCTTAAAATGAAATGCAGCGCCTCTACTGTAGTGTGCCCACTCCACTAGTAAACCATAAAACAAGTACTGTACTTGCCTGCCAACATGTTGGTTAGCTAGCTGCTTCATCCGATTGAACTGTTTCTTCATTTTCTTTTCTTTTTTCTTCCTCGGTGCAAAAAAGAGAAATGTTTGATGTGATATCCTTTCTCAGATTAGAGTCCAGAAGGTCTTATGTGGCATTGTATCCTGTATCCGGGGCCAGCAGGTAGTGTCTTTTAGCGGTCCTGTACTACCGATCAGTTTCTCCCTCTGTGTTGTACAAGTACTGCTGCCCTCCCCGCTGGTTGTTCTACTGCACTGAAAAGCCGAGGCATAAACACACCTTAACTGAGCTAGCAGGAAGCATAGCGATCTCTATGGCAGGAAGTGACTTTAGTATCCACTTCCCTATACAAAAAAACTGAGAAACTGTTAAGCGTGAGAGCGGAGAAAAGAGAGCCCCGTTGTACTATTAATCAGTACTTAGTCTTTATGAATATTCAGTAGCTGTTACGAAGTATTGGGATGGTTTTGCTCTGAATTCAAATGTGATTGTCAAAGGAAACACGATTGCATGCTTTCTGAGATTTTGAAATCTCAACTACAGATTGTTTTGTTTCCATTATAATATAACTAGTTACAATTGTAGTTACGTAGCTATACAATACAGCAGAAATCACGTGGCTGTTTAAAAGTATTTCAATGCAAATTGTTATTTTTACTGTGCAAAAGATATTCAATAAATAAAACAAATGGCAGATAGTCAAACTTGTATTTATTTGCTACTTAATTTTATACATGCAGTTGATTTAAGCTTTACTGCGGTGTACTTAGGTTAAGAGGGCCAAAATATGTTTGCAACGGACGAATACAAAGTTAACTTTTGCATTAAATCCCTGAGCAAGTAGATGAAGCACGCCCTCTCGTGTTCATATGGATACATACGCTTAATCTTTTGAGATGTGTTCTGTGTAGGCTGTGTTATTTATACTGTGTTATTGTGCTGCTGAATAGGGGGAACCAAACTACGCGTAAGCATAGTATTTTATGCAATCATTCAGACTTTGTATCACTTAAAAAAAAATAAAAAAAAAGCCGTGGCAGTTTAAAAGTATTTCAATGCAAATTATTATTTTTACTGTGCAAAAAAAAAAACAACAACAAAAAAAACATTACAGATAGCACTTCGACTTGTGAAAAGGTGGTGTTTGTGAGGTGGTCCATTTGACAAGCTTAGCGTTCCACCAATATTGCCCTTGGTGCATGCTGTTTTATGCACTGCTAGTTGTAGACACACGATTTCACATAGCGATGTGTGGTTGTGGTCATTCTAGTTCTGGCTGCAGTAGAAAATGCCAAATTCCCATTGATTAAAGACTTAGATGCAATTCAAGGTTTCTTCCATCCTCAGTCTGTGAATAAGAAGTTGAACAGTCTCTTCTGTATACAGTAGTAGGTACAGTAATATAACGTGGCAATGTAAGAACATTCAGGTAGATTTTTATGAGGGCGTTCTGTGCATTGCACACATACACACGTTTTGAAGTGTCCTCCAAACCCTCAAAGCAGCTCTGAGCAGCTACACATGAATATGTAACGCAGCTGATACTATCCCATCTCGTTTTTTAGCTTTGCTACCAGTAAAGGCTATTAGAAGGACTCATATATCCAGTATTTTGTGAGGCAGCGTGGAGAAAGAAAGGCTCCTGAAATCAGTGCGTTGTGTTTATTCGTGCATTACTCCCATCTAGTGGCAGCCTTTATTACTGTTTGTTATGCTAACTGGGTCAAGTTTTAGCGAGGTACAGCATTCACTTTTTAGACATGTATGGGGATTCTAATTGGATGCATGGGATAACACTATTGTCTAAAGCATGGTCTAACATTCGGACAAATGAAAGCACGGTGTGCATTTTAATGGTCAGGTTTGTAGTTTCTGTTGTTTAAAACCAAACTCCTTTTTGCTCTCAGGTTATTATGCTCGGGTGCATGAAGTGAATCTCCTACTTGATGCCTTTTTAAGGAAAAGAATGCAACTGTCAGGTTGTAAATCTGGGTGCTGGTCTGGACACAACATTCTGGAAATTAAAGGCAACCTTGTAGATAAAATTCTATCTTTATATTTCATAAACATAAACCTGCCATTGCATAGCAGTTTGATCCATTCCTGGTTTTACTGTGAGTTTAATACGACACACCTGAGCTTCTTACCTGGACACATGGCTAATCAAGCTCGTAGTAAAGCCTGGAATGGTTTGTTTATTTGCTGTAGTGTACATGCATTAGATTTTATTTAAGGCTCTTAAATGAGATGTTCTATGTAAAACTTTTCATCAATTGGGTTTGTTTTGTAGGATGCAAACTTTCAGCCCAAAAATACTTTCAAGTTGACTTTTTCATGATTGTTGCAAGGAATTATTATTATTATTTTTTGCATACTCTTTGTTTTGTTAATGACAAGTACCACACTGTGGACAGTGGAGGGCAGGGATGTGTAAAAGCACTTTCTTCCGAGCAATTAGAAGTTAATTTATACAGTTTATTATAATCTGTTGCTAGTTCTAAAGCTGTTTTCCTGTGTTTTATAGTACAGTTATTGTCATGTGACTGAGTAAAAAAGTGACCTTTTAAACCCTTTGAAGGCAAACTACTAAAGTTTGTAAGATAGTTAGTACTTACAGCTGATCATATAACTTACGGTTAGTAAATGTTTCAGTTTTTTAACATTGATAAGAGCACAGGGTTGTTAAAAGAGATAATCATTACATACCTGCATGTTGTTTACCACACTCTTACCTCGACACAGAGTGAGTTCAACTTAATTAGAATCTCATGGTAGTGAATAAAGGGATCCACTATCAGTTTTCACAATGACCTTTGTTTAGATACAGTATTGTTATTGTATTTCAATTACCTAAGTGCCAGGAATGTAAGCAATAAAGCACCTCACTAAATCTGATCACACTTATCACTGTTACCTTACCATGATTTACCAATGTCATTTTCCATACAGCTATACAAGAGGATACATTTCTTTAACACGTTCGGAGAAAATTAAACAGACTGGTTCTGAAGACCAGGACTGGGTACCCAGCTACAGATAATTTGTATCCTTTACTGCCAATTGTATTTTCTTGAAAAAATGTGTTTATAAGAGAGAATAACCAGAAACTACAGAGCAGTTGAGTAGGTAATGGACCAGTTGTGAAGTTGTCATTAGACTTTCAGATTTGTTTTGAACCAATTTTTTGGTTTAATCAATTACTGATTAAAAGCCCACTTTCTTTAAAAATATTAATAAATAATTTACACCCTGCAACACTGCAAGAGATAGAAGGTGCTGTTTTAATTCCAGTTTTCAATGGTGGTTTATTACACATTATTGATTGATATTTTACAATTGAATATATCTGTGGGTTTTTATCGTGGGAGAAACATATCCTGCATGCCAGGATTGTTTAGTAAATTATGCAGATAGTTTAAAAGAATTAGGTAATATCAACAATTTTACATTTTAAAATATAAATGAATATTCTCAGCAAAGGGGAGACTTCTGGCTGTTCAGATGTTAGTATTATTGTCGCACCTACATTTTTGTCAAACTTGCTAAGGTCATTCCTTTGCCCAAGGGTTTTAGATTTCTGGCTTCTCCTTTAGCCGATTACCAGAATTTGATGGAGCTTTGCATGGCTATTTGTTATAAGAAGTCATTGCTGCTTCTTGTAATTACAAGGGATATGTAAGTTTTCTGACAAACCTTTGAATCTCTGTTAGAATCTATATGTATCGCATATTTCTTATTCTGAAAAATAAATCTATTATATTGATGTTATCAAATCCTGGTCATTAGAGAACCGCGCCTGTGTGCTTTAATAAAGGTCGTTGTCATATGCTTTATTCTTCAGATTGCCAACGCTGTTTGTGTTGGACTGCGTGCTGGTCGACATGACTCCGGAGCAGTCTTCAAGGCTGGTTAAGTGGGTGGCAGATACCTTTCACACTGCCATGTTCATAAACTACCAGCAGGTAGAAATGCAACCTCGGAACTGACTTTGCCTTTCAGCTCCTTTCAGAAGTGCAGAATTCAGCCTGCAGGTGGCACTTGCTGATAAAGTACCCACTACCGTAGAAAGTTAAAATTGCTGTTGTATATCCATCACAATTCATTTAATGAGCCCCACATTTCTTCAGATAAGCAATTACATATTGTACATGTGCTACTTTCGGGAAAATCAGCCTTGTTTTATTTTGGAATGTACTCCAAAGCTAAGACAACATTTTGTTT
Organism: Acipenser ruthenus; assembly: GCF_902713425.1. NCBI lineage: Eukaryota > Metazoa > Chordata > Actinopteri > Acipenseriformes > Acipenseridae > Acipenser > Acipenser ruthenus. The sequence continues at coordinate 4,705,006 of NC_081201.1, read as the reverse complement.
CAATACTCAGAAAACATTTCTAAGCTGTTCTGGTTTTAGGTGAACATGGCAGATCGCTTTGGGCAGATCGCTTTGGGCAAAGAAGGCAATGCAACCTGGCAGGAGTAGGTCTGTAGATCACTTGAGTCTCAGGTTAGTGAATGGATCATCATTAAAACGTTAATAAATAAACGAGCCCAGATGTTTTTCCAGTGGGGACATGATGCAGAGTAGTTTTATGATTCAAGGGTGGATTGTGAACTGGCCTGGATCTTAGTTTTGTGCTCTAAATAGTATGCACTGCTATTTCCTTTCTACTGTGGTCATTAGTACCATGAAGAACTGGACAAACTGTGCTATTCCTGGGTACAGAACGTAGGAAAGTTGCACGTGCTGGTTGTGTCTGTCTTGGCAGCTGCTGTGGTTTTCAATGCGGGTTTCTATATTGAATGAAATCATGTTTTTTTTGTTTTTTCAGAAAGGTTTTTATTGGCTGGCTGGGAAAAAGCTGATGCACTTGATATGGTGAACGTATAGAACATCCTTGCGCAACATGACGTGGGAAAGTAATTATTAGAACATACTTCATTAACATGTATTCACTTTCAACGGGTCAAAAAAACGAGTTTATCAGTACCGTGCCTTTTTACTGATAATGGGAAAATTACATTGCCACTCTTTTTGCTTACCCTGCAACTTTTATGTAAAGGGAGATGAGCCTTATGGAATCTGTCTTGTTAATACCAAGATAAGACAGTATTGTAATTCTGGTGAAGAGAGAGGGAAAAAAAAAAAACAATAACAGGTGGCACCTGCTGTTTGGAACCACTGACCCAGGAATTGTGTTTAGCTTTCAATCAGTAACTCTGAGTTATGGTACTATCAGTAAACTTTGAGATAATTTTGAAAACGTACTAACCTTGATCACTGCAGGACTCAGTTGCCAAACTGTAATGACCCTGCTTTATGTAAGAACATATAATAAAAACAAAGCAGCATCTGTTTCCATCTCGTTGAATGACAAATGACTAACGTTCTTGACATTCAAAGCTAGACTAGTTTCAACCCCACATGTTCCGCTTATTAACCTCTGCCAAATTGTAAAATGCTACTACTGTATGTCTAAATGAATTTGATCCTGCATGGCATTGATGGCAGGCTGTTATGCATGGCTGCTATCGTTCATCCTTAAACTCATTTACAAATTACAGGAAAGTAACGAAACTACTTTTTTAAGTGTGAATACTTGCAGACGATTTAAAACTTAATAGCATGCTAATGGATTGTTTTGTATAACTAACTTTAAATAAATCACATTTTATATGGCTTCCTTATTGTTTTAACCAGCTGAGCCTAATTATACTCTATAATTTTTTCTTTTCAACTTTTACTCAGGAATGTTCTCCAGGAGAAAGATAATTTTTCTTCTAAACATCGCAGTGTATCCAGATCATGATCCTGATGCACTGCTATCCTTAAAGACATTGCTTTATGGCCCTTGATGTGTGATTACAAATGTCAAAAGAGGTCAGTATGAGGTTTAAAAATATAAAGGTGAGATACAAACAACATGTGACACAGTAAAGATAACGTGATGTATTTTTTGTGCGTTATGTACATTTTCACTTTGTAACAGGATAGAACGGCTTAGGTATTTGGATGAAAGGGAACTTCTCCAACAGCTGTTGCAGCATTACTGCATCTGCTGGGCTACGAAAGACAAGCTGACATTGAGATGTATGTATATATATATATATATATATATATATATATATATATATATATATATATATATATATATATATATATATACAACACTGCATCAATATTCCCTGTTTTATGGTGCTATTCAATCAAACTTTCAGTAACAGCTTTAGGGTACTGTTTGTCTTTCATATCAAGTCATGGATATTATAGTTTCCCTTCTTTATTTTTCAGGTCTCTAAGAAGTGGCCTTTTAATTATTTTGAAAGAAATGGAAACAGCACTTTTATCACGGAAGAACAGCTGTTACTGCATGTCTGGAAATGCTGACTACTTGTGCCTAACTGACTTTTTTCAGCTGTTGCCTAAGTAATATTTCAGTTACAATAAAACCAGATGAAACCCTGATAAAGGCCTGAGAAATCTTTTTTGTTCTTTATTAGAATGCCTTTTTTCTTTTTGAACATGATTTTATTACTTCTAAGTACTGTTGCTATATTTTGGCAGAATGAGCTAAATTGTTTATATACCTAAAAATATGGAATTGATTTATCTAAATTATACTGTGCAATATAACATGTTCACAACTTAATTGGTCACAGTTTATGTAACAGTGCCAATAGACCCTGAACTAATACTGCTGCAATAATAATTAAAAAAAAGAGTTTTGTTTTTCAGTATTATTGTTGACTTAAAATAACTCAAGGTTAAAAAGTTGTTGGGATACATTGTTGGTGTGCAAGTAGAGGATGAAGGGGGACCTTGAGTCTCCATCCCATTTTATCTTTTGGCTTTTATTTCCCAGACTGCCTTTACATGTGGTAGTTTTGTACTATTGCCAACTGAGAGCTAAATTGAAACCACCAAGTTGATTTTTACTTTTTCAACCCAACTGATTCTTATTTAACCAATGACCCAAGATTTAGTACTGTAACCCGGGCCCCTTTGTTCCTGCCAGTCGTCTTAGGGATCGTATTGGACAACCTTGCCCATTGAACACCTTTGATAACAGGTGTAAATTACAATCAATTACCAGTATGTGGAAGTCACATTCAGATTGTGTTTGTCTTGGCATGCTCCTCTTGTTTTCAATTCATGTAAACTTATGGACTCTCCTTCCTAGAATCCTACTGGAAAATGACATTGTAGTGCATTTTAGAGCGAACCTCTAAATACAGGAGTACGAACCCCTTTGGCATGGATGTTGTTCATAAGTCTGAAATGTCCGTAACTCTGAACATTAGTTTTCAATTGTTTTAATAGATGTGTACACCTGCTATCTACAGCCTTAGTCTAGACAATAATAAAAGGATACAGTACAGCAATGCAATACTCATATTGTTACGATTCTAAAGTCTTTAAAACTGTACTATAAATAGAAAAATGCTGAATTTAAGTTACCATTGAAATAGTAACTGTAGCAGAAAGAAGGAAAAATTTGTTTAAATGTGCCTAGTAAAATTGCTCGTACTTGCTTTGAAATCTGCTTCACCTTTGTCTGGATACATTTGTTGGCACAGTAATTTTGCCTTCATGACCAGCACGCTGCTTATAGGAGTGGTTGCATTGCATGCATGGTTGAGTGAATTGCATACTTCCAGATAAAAGTGGGGTGTTCAGTAGACTGGTAAGTTTGGTGTTTGTATAGGTTCTACTGGCTCATTGGAAAATCACTGGATCTTCACAAAGTCACATCAAAAACATGTATCTCATTTGGAGCTTGACACCATTCGTGAGAGGTGTGCTATGTTAGTATTTGTTTCATTGTTTCACTTTAAAGTAGCTAACAAAATACTTTATAAAATATATATATATTCACACATTTGTTTGTTTCATTTGTATAGGAATATTCTATATGCCTGTATTTCATTTATCAATACTGTTGATTTTTCATGTCCAAGGCCATATTGATTTATGGTAGTCTATTGATAAGATTAGGCAACTCTTAAAGCTGCGAGAACTTTGCATGTGTCGAACTAGTTTGAAATGTCTGATAAAAACAATAATTGCAGTGACTTAGATGCACATAAACCACTGTTTTAATTCCCTGTTTGGTAATGCCTGTTCAATAACCTAAGCTAGAGTATACAGGTCTGCGCCCTGCAAAGTATTTTCCCCCACCAAGTTAATGAGCCGATGTAGTGTTAGAAAGTGGTACCTCATCAGAATATGGTATGTGTACCAAAACTCGACACATATAATGTCAGAAAGTGGTGCACTGTCAGATTTTGATATACGTGCAATCAATTGTGATCCGATGCTTGTGATAAATAGTCGCTAACTATTTTCTTAATGGTGGAAACATATGATAAGTTAGATTAAAAACTATGTAAAAGACTGTAAAATATGATGCACTCAATTAAAAAAATATGTAAAAGACTGAAAACTGCATAACATACCAGATTTGAATGGGCGCTTCTCTGCTTTCTTAACGGAAGTTGTTTAGGCATGAGCGAGCAAGCACAGTGTTCTGCGTACCACTTTTTAGTGTGTACCTGAAAATAACACTACACCGGTTCTGAGGAAAGAGTACACTGCACTTAGTGTTTTATGACTGCTTGGTATTTACTATTCAACCTCCAAATCTATGTTACATGACAAATGAACAGAAAATTAAGGAGTCTTCAACTGATTGTAGATAGGAACTATTTGCACAAGTATAAAGGCCCTTTTTTGCCATTATGTAAAGACAACAGTTGTATTGTTTACGCGTATTGATTTTTGGCTAATGGTTGACCAAGGGGTGTTAATAAAATGAATGTGGTACACTAACACAATAGAAATGTGTGTTTCAGAAAGACGGTGCACGTAGTAATTTGTGCTTTTGCCACCTCCTTATTTCTTCCTTTTCTCAGTAGACAGTTTATAACTATGTAACTGTTTATTTTAACAGTCCAATAAACCTGCTTAATTATGGTACCTGCAGTACAAAGAAGGACATTTTGAATGGAAAATGTTAAACTAGCTACAAAGAAATAGACTGTAAACAGACCTGGAATATTGCTTTGTTAGATTTTGGTAGATTCCTTAAACAGAATTGTTAAATCTTTATGCACTTCCCATTTCAGATTTTATGCAGTACTCTATTGCAGAATTTGTCATATTTAATTAAATATACCTCTGTTTTTCATGCATATAAACGTTGCCCCTTTTTGTGTCATTAGCAAAATACATTTACAGCATACACTACATTTTCGTGCATGAATAAAGGCACAAATTGCATTTGCTATACTGGCACAAAACAAATCGTTTTCATTAGTGACTCATTTAAAGTTGTCTGTCTACAGTTTCTATCTATATTTGTATAGGCATGGCCACTCTACTGGAGACAATAAGGGGTCTTTGCTTATTATAACTATTTTAAATTGTATATATTTCTCAAGATACACTGTTCTAAGAGAACAAGAAAGGGGAGAGGTATTCCTTATCTGTTATTTGAATGTTTCCACTCCCTTGACGAATATTACTCTTTGCACACAGTCCACACTCAGTTTTATCTGTATGTGTGTATGTGTGTGTGTGTTGGTATCTCAGTCCAATGCAGTAGTTTTCTGTAAGCATGTCTGTGAATGAGTCCAAGGCAGATCTCTATGACATGTCCACTTTGTCCATGGCTGAGCCGGAGAAAAAGCCTGATCACCATAAAGCCTCTGTATTTGAGAGGTACATCCAGACTTGTGCAGCTGAGGTGATCGGGTCGGCTCTGTTCATCTTTGTGGGTTGTTCGTCTGTGATTGAGAATGTGGAGGGCACAGGAAGGCTGCAGCCTGCACTGGCACATGGCTTGGCTTTGGCAATTGTTATTGCAGTCTTAGGTGAAATCTGGTAGGTCATTTTGTTGGAAACACGTTATAATTTCAATGATTCAGTTATAATGGATTGTTCAGTTCTAATGGATTGTAATTCTGCTAAAATCCTATTGATTTACTCAATTGATTGTGCATTCCATACTTAATTCTATTAAATCAAGAATGAATATATAATGAACTTATTAGGTAAGGAATTTAGAATTTGTAACCATTTCATATGCAAGCACACTTATATATATATATGTGTGTGTAATAGCAGCAAAGCTTCTTTGAATTAGATGTTAAAATGAATATAAAAGGTAATTTTAATAATATATATATATATATATATATATATATATATATATATATATACATACACTACATAAAAAGTATTTAAAATAACAATTTTTTAAAATTGTGAATGATTGTTCCTTTTTTAATATTTCAAATCAAGTAGAGTACACTGACTCTCGTTCATAGCATAATAGAATCAAATACTGAACTGTGTCAATTTGTGTGTGTGTGTCTCTGTGTGTGTGTGTCTGTGTGTGTGTGTGTTTGTGTGTTTGTGTGTGTGTGTGTGTTTGTGTGTGTGTGTGTGTGTGTGTATGTGTGTGTGTGTGTGTGTGTGTGTGTGTGTGTGTGTGTGTGTGTGTGTGTGTGTGTGTGTGTGTAATAGCAGCAAAGCTTCTTTGAATTTGATGTTAAAATGAATATAAATGGTAATTTTAAAATGAAATCCCTTTAAGAACAGTGGTGTTCAGTGTGTTTTGTTTAAGAACTTGCTGGTGAAATGTAAGTGCCTGTAAAGTTTTGCAATGGATTTAGCAGCTGTTGTTCTGAAGCGCTAAAACACTTAGTGCTTTCAGAATCTGTAATTTCCTACCTTTAAATGCAATAAGATTTCTTAAAATTAATATATTCTTTATTTACCAAGTTTTAAAAAATACCAAGTCCCAACTAATATATATATATATATATATATATATATATATATATATATATATATATATATATATATATATATATATCTTTTAGTTGGGACTTGGTATTTTCTTAATATATATATATATATATATATATATATATATATATATATATATATATATATATATATATATTAGAGCAAGCCTGGACAACACACACACACACACACACACACACACACACACAAATATATATATATATATATATATATATATATATATATATATATATATATATATATATATATATATATATATATATATATATATATGTTGTCCAGGCTTGCTTTAAACAAAATTATTGGTTTGTAGTGTATGAAACATTTTTGTTCTATTATTGTTCTCACTATTATTGTTCAATAAACGTTATTTTATTTTATCTACATCACAGTCTTTTTTCCCGTATCTTTCACAGTACATTCACAAATATATGGCTTACTGCTGATTATCTTAGATTAGTTATCGTACAATTAAATGCTCATGCTATGTACAGAGTACTGGGGTGAGAATTGGCCCGGGATATTGTTCACCAACCCAGAAGAGTATTGGGGTGAGAATTAGGATAATTCTCGGGGCTGAGAATTAGCCTGGGTTGAGAATTAGCCTGCACAAAAAAATCCAATGTGTCCCACTGTCTAATACTGTGCAAACCAAATTGAAGACAAGTCAGGTGACAGATAGATGTTTGCAGCAGAGTAAACGACTTTGCTGTCTAAATTGATTCCGAACAACGGCCTGCATTTTTATAGGTAGTGTTGTAACTTTACTGTGTCAATACTCCTGCATTTGATTGATACAATAAATATGTTGTTTCATGTGGTTGCACTTTGAATACAAATGTAAGGCAGTAATATAAATTTATGTCTGCATCAGTTTTCCAAAAGCAGCAAAAAACCGCCGCGCATTGTAAGCGTGGTCTATATTAGCGCTTCGTTTATTATGAGTTTTGTGTTTCCTCTTTTCTGTCTGAGTTGGGGACATAGAGGTCCCACTTTATTTAGATGCGCCACGTCGATGGCATTAAAGGTGTCCTCTTTTTTTGTTTAGTGGAGGACACTTCAACCCTGCAGTGTCGCTGTCCGTGTACCTGGTCGGAGGGCTGAACGTCGTTATGCTTGCTCCTTATATCGTCTCTCAGCTGTGTGGAGGAATGCTGGGTGCAGCACTGGCCAAGGTACGGTACAGTAAATGGGGGAAGTACACATTCAGCTCTTGCTGGCTATCTTTGGAAAAATTGTTCTTCTGGAAGAAGCTACAGACAGGATTAACATAAGAATTTCAGCCATACCGAAATAGAACTCTGAAGCAGTAATACTAAAATAAACTTCTGAGACAAAGGTTACTACTAGAGAAGTCTTTCTAAATGTCTTCTCATTTATGTATTACTACATATACTAGGTAAAAAGGCAAGTCACAGTTTTAAAAAAAATGAATACATTTCAAGCTATTAACTGCAGTTTGATATCACTTTTTTTTTTTTGTACAATCACATGGCACATGCAGCATTGTAGCAATGCAGGGTTCCCCCAATATAGCCTACATGCTATTATGTTTTAATGTTTTATATACAGAAGTCAATCAAGTCTTTTAAGATCCTTGGACAGCGTGAGCTACAAGCTAGAACAAGTTGAGATGATTATCTTGCACCTGTTAAATCAATATTTGATTTAATTTCACCCTTTCCCCACTTTTATATTTTTGCCAATTTACCTCCCAGAACATAAGCTTCACTAATACACCAGGATTCCTGCTCCCCTGCAAATAGCATACACAATAGTATGTACTGCCATGTGACCTGACCAAACACAGCTTGTTATTTATTCTTATTCTTATCAGGTTTGAGCTTTTGAAATAAATCAATTATTTACACTTTAATGCATACATATTGAACATAGCTGGGAAACAAAGTAGTTTTGGACACACACACACACACACACACACACACACACACACACACACACACACACACACACACACATATATATAGATATATATGTTCTTCCTTATATTTTCCCATTGCTTTATATATGGTAGAAATGGCATCCTCATATGAGGCTGTCATGCATTTGCGTCTTCCATATGTCCCCATATAAAGAATATATCTGTGTTTGATCTGTTCCCATATAAGGTCACCATACATGAAAGGGTTCATTTATTTGGGGTTGTTTAACATTTTTTTATATCAGCATATTTAATAAGCAGTATAATATCCAACGCAGTATTGTGACTTATACATGTCTGACCTGCAGTATGCTGGTAATTACGGCAGTGACCTCCGTGGGATTTTGTATGCTAGTTTTTTTATTGTTAAATAGTTTTAGATATTTAAAGGGAAAAAACACCTTGAACTGCTGCGGGTCATGCAGATTAATTTCTGTGATTGTAGCAATGAACTGGGACTAGACTGTGAGACTTTGAGCAAGGTACCATTTACAGTCATCTCTCTGTAATAAACAGTATAAATCTTCATATTAACATGATACTGGGAGTTGAAAAAAAAATAAAAATAAATAAATAAATAATAATAATAATAATATTTTTGGTTCCTAAAGGAATTGCTGTTATGCATTTGGTACCACCTGGTGGCCAAATATTGTAATTGCACTTTTAAACTTTGAGTAAAATTTAAATGTGTGTTTCAGTTATAGGGATCTGTATTTACCTGCACATTTCTAAATGTCATTTTCCCCTGTCTTTAACCAGGCAATCTCCACAGAGGAAACGTATATGAATGCATCGGGTGGGGCATTCACGGCTGTGCAGAGTAGTGGGCAGATCGGCAGAGCGGTTGTGGCAGAGACTGTGATGACTGTCTTCTTGACTCTGGTAGTCTGCATGGGAGCAGTGAATGAGAAGAGCCGGAGTCACCTGGCTCCCCTCTGTATCGGTCTCACTGTTGCAGCCGACATATTTGCAGGGTGCGTACCTGGATTTATTTTTTATTATTGTTATTTCAGATTTCTGCAACTTAGAGATGGCTCTTAACTTTTGAGATTTGTATTTTTTTAAAGTATATTTTTTAAAAATACATATTTTGCTCTTTTGGTAACATATTCAGACCACACTTAAAGAGTAGTGGGGTTCCGAAAAATATAGTATTAGCTATACGTTCCCACGTGTTGCTACAACTGTTTAAATAACATACATGTCATTCTTTTCATTGTTAACATCCTGACAATTGGTTCCACTTATAACTTCAAAGTCTGTTTCAAAGCTCTTTTCAAAATGTCTGCTCTAGTGCACTGGGGTTTGAGATCTGGCCTTTAAATCACTGCAGGAAGAGCGAAAAAAAAAAACATAACAAGTGCTCTGGCTTTTCTGTTCCATACCGCATCATAGATTGTTATTGCTGTGTTACCAGTTTGACATTGTGGTCAATAATCCTTACACTATCAGTGCACTAGAGCAGACATTTTGAAAAGAGCTTTGAAACAGACTTTAAAGTTATAAGTGTAAAACATTGTCAGGATGTTAACGATGAAAATAAAAATTACAGGTACATTATTTAAACTGTTGTAGCAAGACGTGGGGACAGGTAACGCTATATTTTTTGGAAACCTGCTACATACACTTTAATGTTACTTAAGGTAATATGGAGTCTGTGAAACCAGCCTATTGTGTTTTTTATGGATAGGGGGAAACTAATTGATATACACCATTGATATACAGTGTTATTGTTTCTTGTTTATTTAGAGGAGCAGTGTCTGGTGCCTGTATGAACCCTGCTCGGGCGTTTGGACCAGCAGTGGTGGCAAACTACTGGTCTTACCACTGGATTTACTGGGTCGGTCCACTGGCTGGTGCTCTGATAACTGCCTGTTTTGTAAGGTAAACCCAATAGTCTTTTAACTTTGAATTTTTATAAAATACTGCCCCCTCTGGTTGTATAGTGGTATATTGAGTTTTATTATCACAATCACTTCTGTCTTTTCTCTTTTAGGCTACTGCTGGGTGACAGGAAAATCCGGATTCTTCTAAAATAAAGCGGTGTGAATACTTGAAGAAAACGATTTTGATGCCCAACAAGCTACTCCTTGAAGATTCCAGACTGAATTGATTGTTCCAACTATAATTATTCTACTTTTAATTTCTAAGAAGTTTCCTGGGGTCTCTAGAATGTAGACTACTTTAGGTTTTAGTTGTGGAAGCTGGTGGTCACAATGGAAACAAGTTGGTTACTATTACCTATATCTACTGTACAGTATGTGTGTTTAAAAATATAACTGTGCCAGACGGACAGACAGGCTTGATATACTCCCAATAATGTGTGCTGATTGAAGGTCCTTAGTAAAGTTCATCAGTTCTCTATTTATAGTTCAAATGTAAATGTGACATGCAGTCAGAAAGTGAACAGAAAGACACCCTCCATATAGCCCAAGATTGTGATATACTTTCAACAATGTATTCTAAAGAAGTTCCTTATCAAATGTCATTATAGTGGAACAAGAGTTTTCTAGCTGTATGAAAAAATGACACACAGACAGACACTGTATTCCCAAATATTATGATACTTAATATACCGTGTGCTGAAGAAGGTCTGTAGCAAGTTTATTGCCAATTGGACAAATGGTTCTATAGATATAAGCAAAACTTAGGGCCAAGCCTCCACTATACCAATATATAAATAAGTGAAAGCATGAGATGTTATAGATTTGTATCACTGTATCTTCTTATCAAGAATGCAAACATTGCCACTTTTATGAAATACTTTACTATACATACTTGCCTGTGCTTAAGCATACTTTCACTATGCTGACTACCCTTTCACATGATTTTTATCATACAGTACATTGATATTGCTAATGAGTCATGACTCAACAGTTTTATGAGATTGAATAGAGTTAAAATAATCAAGCGATTAAGAAAAAGGTGTTAGAATAAATAAAATGGGTGTTAATGTGCTGTAAATTATTATTTGTTTATTTAGCAGATGCCTTTATCCAAGGCGACTTACAGAGACTAGGGTGTGTGAACTATGCATCAGCTGCAGAGTCACTTACAACTACGTCTCACCCGAAAGACAGAGCACAAGGAGGTTAAGTGACTTGCTCAGGGTCACACAATGAGTCAGTGGCTGAGGTGGGATTTGAACTGAGGACCTCCTGGTTACAAGCCTGTTTCTTTAACCACTGGACCACACAGCCTCAGATAAATATAATTTATCAACAAATTGATAAAAGAATCCATTACAATTTTGTAACATCTAAATTAGAATTCACTGATATTTGTCTTTTTTGCATTGTGGTTAAGACACTTGCTTGCCGTGTGCATGGTCGCAGTTTTGCGCCCAGCCTCTGCCCTGTTACACATAGCAATACTTGGTATAGTTTATTAATACTTCTCAGTTCAGTTTTGCCATGTTTTAAAAATTCCAGTTAAAAGTGCATTTATCTAAGCTTAATTTTTAAAAATAAATGTGAGTAATTCAACACTGAATCAAAGATTTTTTTGACTGCTAGGGTCTCTTTCAATGTCTTTTTAATAATGACGACTGTTAATGTAACACTTTGAAGCTTATCTCATATTAATAAAAAAATGTTATAACTCCAATGTGGTGCTGTTTTAAATTACAGGTATGATCTCTGCAATTTGAAACTATTTGGTCCCTTACATAAAGTCATAAAAAATATATATTTCAAAGGAAATCAACACCTCTAGATATCACAATGAAATGCTAATTCATAAGGGCTTAATAACTAATAGTGTCTACAAACATAAATAATACACAATTACAAGAAACAAGCCTCATGTCATAATAAAGCCACATTTCTGTTTCCTAATAGGATATTATACATATGGTGTTAAAGTAATCATAGAAAATAGATAATAATGATATAGATTTTCATTATTATCTCTGATGAATAAGCCACAGTCAAACCAGCAACAATAAGAATAAAACATTAAAGGTCAGCTGCTCAAACTAGTCAGAAACCCACCATGGAGCAGAAAACTACTTGTTCTGAAAAAAAAAACAAAAAACAGACTTGACACATAGACAGCAAAAAGTTATAAAGGTGTATGTTGGAGTGTTGTGTATATACAGTTTACAAATTAAAAGCTTAACAGCCTCTGATCTGCACTGATGGAATAAGAGTGATGGTATGATGGAACTGGCCACTGTATGACAAGCTTAAAATATACACCCAAACTTCAATTTCACAATGATTAGGGAAGGGATAGATGCATTTCTTAAGCATTTTGAAGTACTTCAAAATAGAACAGGTTAATGCACTATCTGTATCCAATGTTATTATACATTGATATCAAGTTTTTTAAAGCAAGCTATATTATTCTCACTGGCGTTTGATGCTGTGCTTCCTTTTTTCTTTAGTGGTGGACAATTCAATCCTGTGCTAACTGTCACTATTTACCTGGCTGGAGGAATCAGCCTCATAATGGTAATCGGATACATCATAGTTCAGATGATTGGGAGATTGATACAAGCAGCTTTGGCACAGGTAAGTGAAAATGCATACAGCAGATTAGATGTTGATTATATTGGAAGAATACAGTAGACTTGATAATCAGAACTTACTTCTAGACTGAACCAACATCAACCAAATGTATAAAATATTTACAGCAATCTCTGTATTTTTTTTTCAAATGATTATTACTGAATTGTTCTGAAGACTAGACAAGGCATTTTTTGTGTGGTACAGATTAGGATCAGAACTAATCACCAACCTAAACAAGGTTCGATTGTATAGTAGGCGTAGAAAGAAAGCTGGGAAAGAATTTGGCAGTATTTTAGTATAATGCATAGCATCTGTTACAATCATTACATGCAGATCAGGAAAAGCCTAGAGCACAACTGGCTCAATTAACCACTGAATTATGCAGATCTGTTGAAAATAATAATAATAATAATAATAGGACTCTATCGTTTTGAAAAGCATTTAAGCGTTTATTGTGTGATCGCTCCTAAAGAATAGCAAAAACAAAATAAAACGTATGTCGCATTTTAGTCTCCAAGTCGTATCTAGTATTCTTCTCAGTTGCAGTGCCTTTTCTGCTTTACTGCTTCTATATACACCTGTATGTTCACACTTTTCTCTGTTTCTGAATGACATCCAGGGCAAACTTTACAACAGGGGCAGCCTTCACTGTGGGTAAATCCAGCGACCAGATTGCAGGGGATTCGTCATTATGGCAGTCTGCATGGGGGCTGTGAATGGTAAGAGTATTATTGTATTTCTTGTTCTTATTGTATGACTTATATTGTAACACTTGAATGTATTTGTATTTGCTTGCGATTGTAAGTCGCCCTGGATAAGGGCGTCTGCTAAGAAATAAATAATAAGAGGTGCCATTCTGTATTGGCTGAGCTGTCATAGTCAATGTACTAGCAGGATACATTTACAGATATGAGCTTAGCTGTTTGATGAAGGTATTTATTAGTATTCAGAATCATAGGTTTGCAATTACTGCTGACTGTCATTGGCCATCTTGGCAGAAGGCTATGGACTCAAATATTATCATTAAAAAAACCCACTAGTTCTTTAAAGTTTGTGTAATTGGTAGAGTTTTAGCCTGTTTTCCTATGCCCTCTTCATATAGGAGCATCGTATCTAACTAGCTGCTTCTGTTGATACATATAGCCAAACTATAGCCAATTATTTCCGTATCTGATACCAAGAGACTAATGCATGCCTTTGTTTTTATCTAGAATTGATTATCGTAATGCACATTCTTCTGGTGTCCCAAAAAGTGTGGTATCCCGCTTGCAGCTTGTTCAGAATACCGCCGCTAGAATTCTGACTAAAACCAGGAAAAGTGAACATATTACCCCTGTTTTGGCCTCTTTACACTGGCACCCTGTGCAGTATAGAATTGATTTTACGATTTTGCTGTTAACGTACAAGGCCCTGAATGGATTAGCACCGACTTATTTGTAGGAGTTACTGACCCCATATCTTCCAAACCGCACTCTGAGATCACAGGATGCAGGGCTGCTGGTTATTCCTTGCTGCAGACCATTAGGGGGAAAATGATGAAATCCTAGTAATCTGAAAACTTGAATCAAAAAGACTTTACATTGCATGTGTTGTATATGCTGTTTACACCGTATTACGAAGCAATTAAATGATTTCATACAAACAAATATTTTTGATGATTGCTTTCAGTTCAAATAATCACTGTTTCCCCCTTTTCACAGTATACATTGGCATTTATTAAAACAAGGTTTTATGCATAATGCAAGGTTTTAATGCGTAATGCAGGGACTGTTTATTTATAGGTCACACCGTGTGTATTTTTATTTCTGTTTGCAAAGGAGAAGCAATTGATAACTACTTACTTAAAAGATAAAGACTATGTACTTAAAAGATAAAGAAGTGTTTGTTTTAGGGTTAGGTTGCATGCACTTTGTAAAACATGGACATGGTCAATGAAATCGGTATATTAAACTCATATGGGCTATGAAATATTACATTTTATCCAGGTATTTTAATGAGTTGTTCTAAGCTCAATGCTTCTCTAATAGTGATATCTTATAAATAGGCTTGCTACTTTTCGATATTAATCGGTAATGCTCATTAAACATCGAATTCCCCCCAAAATTTAGAGTTTGACTGAAATAAATTTATATAGGATAAACGTCGGTAAAACCACTCTCTGTTTTTTATTTTGGTACAAATCATCTATAGTTTATTTCGTTTTTATACTTACTGTCTGTCCCATCTCCGTTCCACTCTGAATGGCTGGGGGTCACTGTCAATCATCTCAGTGATCTGTTAGTATAGTTTCACTGTCACTGTCATTTCACCCAGTTCTGACAGATCTCGTTAACTGAAGCAGCACCGGAATGCTCTCATTCGTTTAAATGACTGTCAATCATCAAGACTTGTACCGACTATGCACTTTCATTTGCCAGCTCAAGCGCCTGTCATTCAAGCCGCCTACTTTTGAAATTAGCGGGTTAAAGTGTAGGTAGGCTTTTGCTAGGTATGTGGTGACAGTTACTAGTTTGATTTGAAAATGGGGCGCAAGAGGAAAACACTTAATGAGTATTGTGTAGAATCCCCTGACAGACGTCTCTGCGGCAGGATGAAGCGGCCCGTCTGCCTTACCTTCCAGTGACTCCAGCTGTGCTGAAGAACAAGTGCAAGTTAGTTCTGTTCAACTGTGTTAATATTTTGTTCTGTGCATATTACTTTTACTCGTAAATTTTATGCTATAAAAGTCAGTGTAATACACTTTTATATGTTGCTTTTTCTATGGTTTATTTGAGACCATTTTTAAATTTCTGTTGAATTTTTATCTTTAAGGTATAGCTCCGCTGTGACCAAACGTTATTTCAATTAGAATGTTGGTAACCATGGTTTTGTTGCATGTTGAACATTGATAAAGGGTCTTTGCTAAATGAGTTTCTCAATGGCAAAAAAAGTCTGTGTTATTTATTTATTTATTTTTTTAAAGCATTAAGATTGATTTCACTCATTCTCGGCCTGAATTGAAAAACAAAGATAGAAAAATAATGTTAAATTCTTTCTAAAATAAACGTCGATATTAATCGTCGATTTGGCAAAAAAATAAAAATCGAATAGTAGCAAGCCTACTTATAAAACATGAAAAACTAGGATTTATAGCTTATTAAAAAAGAGCTGATATGATATTAGCTCAACACTGACAGCCAGATCACCCTGTTTTTGGCAGCTGCAGTAGTTGAGCAATGCCAATGCAAATAAGCCACGACTGTCAACTAAACTAGTTATTTACCACTGTGACACAGAGATAGGCATTTGTTGACTAAGTGATTTGTTTTGTTGAATTGCAGTTTCATAGGTCATTGCTAGGTTTTCATCTTCGTAAGGAAGGACGTGTTGAACATAAGAAAGTTTACAAATTCGGCCCATCTTGCTCGTTTGGTTGTTAGTAGTTTATTGATCCTAGAATCTCATCAAGCAGCTTCTTTAAGGATCCCAGGGTGTCCACAAAAAAATCTCTGACATCATATAAAATCTGCTTTTTTCTGTGTTATCATAGAAAATGAAATTGGTAATGTGATACGAAAAGGCGGCTTAAGTTTGACTTGTATTCATACATATGTAAAGGCCGGCCCTGGTCTCGGATTGCAGGCCTGGGCTGCTTTTTTTTTTTTTTGTAGCGTTCACGTATGAGAAAAGGCAGCCCTGAAGCAGCCCAGGGCTGCCTTAAATTGCAAGTGGGAACGGGGTCTAAGTCACATAAGTTTCTGCCCATTTAATTGTTTTTCTTTCTTTTTTTAAGATTGCTTTTGGATGGTGAGAAGATGAGCCTTTTCATGAAGTGGAAAAACACACATCTGGTTCTTTTGAGCACAACACAAAGTTGAGAAAGATTTGTAAGAAATTTGATTCTGAAGACCACTTTGTCAGTTTAATCCTAGTATTTTTATGTGTAGTGAGACTGAAATGTACAGCCAAATTAAAACACACTTTCTGAAAAAAAAAAAAATTGTTGTGCTTGACACACATCGCTTTCTCGCTCTGTAAACAGCTATATTAAACTGGTGAGAGTTACTCAAGTCATCAGGAACTAGAATTAAAATACACCTGATGGTGCGACACAAATTGCTTTTCATTTCCACCTTAAAATGTATTTCTCAGATATATCATCTTTTGTTTATGACATAGTGGGAGACTAAATGATATTTTTAGCAAGATTTTATGTGGTAATTTTCAATAAATCATGTCATTTGGATTGAGTAACAAATGAATCACTGTTTTAAGCAGCTTTGTCTCTTTTTGTATATGAAGTAATAATGCTTTTTTTTATACTGCTGCAATGCCTTTTATAATTAATTTCAACAAAGCATATTATGTACTGTAACTGCTAGATTTTAATGCTGTTAACTACATAACTTTTGAGCATTGTTGAGTGCTGTCCCCAACAACAATCTCTCTTCTAAAGGTGTTCTGTGGTAGTCATGGAAACAAGCAATTTTTATAAAAAAAAAGACAGCCCTAAATAAAGAAGAATATGATTAATGTGTTTATTAAGTACATGCCGGAACAATATCACTGAGATAACAGAGATGCGTTTATATAACACAGCTAATTTGTAGTTCAACATTTACAACAACAGATCAATAGCTAAATAGTTAATATTTGATCAAAAAAAGTAATAAAGGCTTGATTACCTGAAGCCTGATTCAAAGTGTAACCCCTAACTTTTTATAGATTACAAAGTCTAGAGTCTACTATTGTGAGCTCACAGTGAGCCTGTCACCACGTAATAGTCTCTTACAGGTTGCGATATCTCATTACCTCAACTCACCCAAATCACATTACCTCACCTCACCCAAAACAGTGAGGTGGACATAGCTAGCCTTTCACTGTTCTAAATTGTTTCATTTAGCCAATCAAACCTCCAGATAGCCCTTCCATTCCTCATTTGATAGATACAATGTAATATATATATATATGCAAATGGTAATGGGTTGAATTAATAGAACATGATTGAAACCCCTGATTTCCCCTTTACCAGCAGACTGCAAAGAGCCATCTACAGTACATGCCACGTGTGCTACATACATGCTCAGTTCAGCATCCCTTTGCTGCGTCCAAAGTGAATAATGCACCACATCAGAGTGATTTCCTTCTATCTGCCACAAGAGGGCACTGCATTTCTTTTTTGCACATAGAAACTGAAACCCATGGTGTTCCATAATTATCTGTAATAAAAAAAAAACTGAGTAGTGTATTATTTATTATTTACTGTAGATGTGTTCAGTGATAGCAATGATTATTGAAAGAGGTTGAAGGTCTATTTGCAGTGAACGCTTGCATACTAATCCACCAGCTCTTACTGCTGAGCTATTTAACTGTTATTCGCAATCATACTGAAAGCACTATAGCACATGAAATTAATATACACCATTTCTCAGCAGAGCGTGCATAGATCTGAGCAAATAAAAGTAAAAATCTTTACATGTGCATTTTTTGGGGTCTTTCAAGCCAGATGATCTGTCCAAAACTGTTCTATAATGTTTCAGTATTCACAAACCCCTTTACCTTGCTAGCCTTTACACTGCCTGAGAGCTATGGGTTAAGGTCATAGCAGGAGATCATCAATTCAGTATAATGTTCCAGAGTAAGTACAGAAGTAGGCAGGAGACCTACTGCCCTTCCAGCCCCCACAGTAGTTGGAGTAGCCTCCCCCATGTACTCATTGAGATCCATGATCGATTCTGTGAACTGCTCAAAACAGTGAAAATGACGCACACATGCACGGACACACACACACACACACACACACACAATCGGATTACTATTATATGTGATGTTGATTGTTGAGTACTTTTATTGCACTTTGTCTTCTTCTATAGCTACGGCTATTTTCACTCTTATCTAAACAGTGCAAATTAAACTTTTTCAAGAAGGTTCTACGGCCACAATGTCCACTGCTAATCCTGAGTTAAACTTTCTAGATCTTCAGGGATAAACCATAAATGTTAACCTATTAAGTGTGGTTTGGGGGGCGGGAGCTAGGCTCCACCCTATCCTTCCGTCTCCTATCATCAATCAAATCTACTTCTTAGTTAAACCATTAGTCACACCCTACGCAGTGTCTTGTGTTTTTTCATTTTCCTCCTCCTCCTCTATAATTCAACCACCTTTGCATCGGTCTTCTCTGGGGGGTTAGTGATCTCACTTTCTCCAACCCCTGGTTAAGCTCCATTTCCTTTACCTCAGCAGAATCGTTTCCACGAGTCAGAGGGGACCTTCGGCCAAACCCAACCTTTTAGCATTTCATGATCTATCACTACCCTTGCGATCTGAGGTGGAAAGCTTATTCTTGCTAAACCTCGCTGTAGAAGCTCTCCCTTCGTAACACAAGGCGCTCTTCTCATCTCAGGTTCTCTGGGGGTGTGTCTCTGTCCCAGCTCTGGAAGTCTATAATTCACCTCATCGAGGGCAGCTCTTTGAGTTCTTCCTTTCTTTCAGGTGCTCAAGCCTCTATTTTTGTACGGGGCCCCCTTTTCTATATGTTTTCAATCTTTACTAACTCTATGTCCCTGAGGGTGCTGTGCGCCCAGCCTTGGAGGTTGCCTCACCACGACGTGGTCTCACCTAACTGTGGCAGGTGACTTTACCACGATACAGACCTCGTCCTGCCAAGGGCTTGGTCGTAACTGTGAGCGGCTCTCTGAGAAGTCGGGTGACATCACTACAGGTAGTCTGGCTCCCTCCCGTGAACTGGACAGCTGGATTGAATCAAGTCATGTGGTTTACAGGGCCATTAGACTTTTTCTCTACTAAAGATAATGATGTTACAAAATACAGGTCAATCTAATGTAGTTAGTTTAGTTACAGCATCATTCAGCATAGTCAGAGCAGTGCAAGCCACCCCATGCCATAGCATCCAATACATTACTCACTAGTTTATTATTAGTGTGACATTATGTCTCTGAGTCTGAAGAGACTATCAGGATCTCCACACCAGTGAACTGACAATAATGCATTTTAACAAGGCTGCAGTGACATTGGTGTCTTCAAGCTAAGCATTAAGGAGCATCAGTAAAAATGATTAAAGGCTTCATCTACGCTAGACGCCCTGGGCATTGACACACCTCAAGCTGGTAGGTTAAAGAGTTGATGACTATTGCTAGATGATTGGCCACAGTAGCTAAATGATTAATACTGTAAATGAACCCAAGGTTCAAAAAATAATTTATAGGGCTTTACGTTATGATGGATGGACCTGTTTACAAGAAATACATTATTTTTTATGACCACATTTACACAAAACCCAGATGAAAAGGTATCGCTTGATTATTCTTATTATAATAAGCGAGAGTGTTGTATAGAAAAAGTCCAGGGGAACAATAGACTGCTGGATTAATGACCTGCCAGCTCTTTCATTGGACCTTGGGGCTGCTGTTGCTTTGACTTCCTAAAGGATCACCCGGAAGGACCAGGAGGAGAAACATGAGAGAGGAGCGTACTTGATTTTATTTTCTCTTCAGGCTTTGAATTCTGGTGAATTGGTTTTGCCAGGTCTTACCACTAGGATATTCGAATCGCTTTCAGGGATGGGTGTGGGACTGCATAGCGACAGATTGTTTTTTCTACCAGTGCAACAGACAGCAATTACAGCACACAGTAGAAAAAAAACATGTATACCAGTAAGTAACTCTTGTGGATCTGTTATATTCATCATCCAGTGTTGTGTATCTTACTGCACAACTTACATAATGCATGGGGATTCACAAGCACTTTCAATATTATCTTAATGAGTGAAACAATCTTGTGTCCAATCTTGCTTTTGGGTACACATTTATCATAAGAGAAAGATAGAAAAACTGTAGAACACAAAACATTTTAAACTCAAATTAAGAAATATTGTTTGCCCAAGAGCTAAGATGTTTTATATTTAAAAAAAAAAAAAAATATATATATATATATATATATATATATATATATATATATATATATATATATATATATATATATATATATATTTTAAATAGAACACATCAAGTGCTCACAACAAGACATACTGGAGACATGGTACCACTTAAAAAAAGACAATTCAAAATGGGATTTAAAAAACAAAAGAATTCTGTTACCGCACAGCACACAGTGCCACCAGAAGGTGCAGGGTTGTAACTGCGGTTTCACTGCTGTAACTTTTTCTGCATCCCCTGCCATGCAGTGTTGGGTGAGCTTAATTTTTCTGAGGAGTCGATGGAAGGAAGTGTTTGGGAACCTATAATTTGGGTTCCACCCCTGACACTAATGTCTGGTAAACAGGGTTGAGCGCTTTGAGGATGTGGAACGCTGTATTTCACTGGTACATCGCACAGACTTGGTGATCTCATTGAAAATATAATGATGCTGAGCTGAGGTGACGGTAGTATTCTGTGTGGAAGGTCTTTCCAGAAACAGAAAATTAGCTAATTTTAAAAGCCTTGTAGCTCCAAACTATTTCTTATTAAGAATGCTAAATGTTGGCTAAAAAAAAAAAAAAAAAAAAAAAAAAGAACCAAATTAACTGAACTATGCAACGATTTCCATAAAAAAACTTTTAAATGTTAAACTTTAAATTCTGTCAAAAGATATTATGCATTTAGATGTTAGTATTGGCAAGGGATGGCATGCGGGCAGCAGATTTAATTGCAATGGCTTGAGATGGAATTATAATAAAGCTTTTTTTTATTAGCGTAAAAATCTAATTTCAGAACAGGACAATGAATAGCTGTGCAGGTTTTCTAGACTATTCCAGTTTATTCTGGAACAGAACCGGGTGTTCGAAGATTTAGGAGAAAAGACTATATGGCAACACTGATATTACAGTAGTTATTGAAAGGCAGATTCATAATGCTTTGTTATGTCGTTTCCAGCAAAAGGAAATGCTTAAAGTAAAATTATTTTACAATGTTCAACAAATATACAGTAATGGCATTTTTTTGGTTTGTTATTAAAATACATCTACTGGAGGTACAGACAAATGTCCACTCGAATATTGTGATATTGTTTCCACTGCAATTTTTAGGAGGCTGATGATTTGTATAGTGGGGGAGAGAGGATGTTTTACTGTAATCCCTTTCAGTATATCGACTTTCTGGTTTGTGACTTATGAACATGAGAGTTGTAATTGTATTCTATTTTGCTGGCAGATTTCATTGGAAACCAAAAAAAAAAACACATCAGGCTCCCCTGGGGTCTTTTAAACAGCCTTATATCTGTGGTAAGTTAAGCTATTCATATAATTGAAAATCAAATTCCACACAGTCCTTGACTGTTTCTGACATTTTGGATAAGATAAGGAGCCCCTGATTCAATAAGCCTCTGAGACCATTTCTGTGTCAGAATCCTCTGCAGCTGACTTCATCAAAATGTCACCAGGCTATGAAACAGAGGCTGCCATGCAAAGAACCCTAGCAGGATCTTAGAAAAGGTCAGCTTATAGATGCATTCACTCTCCCAATGCCAGCAATGGGAATTGAGGTAGCTGCACTCATACCCTGCTCTGTTAAGTGTTGGAACGTGTACCATACATGACTCCAAACAGAAAGCAAGCATGAGACAATGCTTTTCAGTAAATTAGCCGAGGCATACAATTTGCCTGTTCCTACAATAATCATGTTAGTGCCATAATTGTGTTGCTTTACAGTGATCTACTGCAGATTGAAATGTGGATAAAACATAACCGACCTTTTTATTTTAAGTGTTTGTGCACATTGACAGCAACAAAAGAACAACAGCAACAGTGAATTATGTCCAGACTTTATTGCATTCAATAAAGTTCCTTTTTACAACCAGTTTGTATTCCAAATGCACAAAAACATTGTTCTGTGAACTCAATTGAAGTCTGTTCTTTGTATAGATCATCTGTAAAGTTATTGAAGGTTGTTGTGTGTCAAGGTAGACAGAGAAAGAAGTGACAAAAATGTTATCCTTGAAGGATTGTGGGGGGGGGGGGGGGGGGGGGGGGGTGTCCCTGTACATGTTTCACAAAATAGCTGCAGAATTATCTAGCATAAAACAGAAGTGAAATTTAAACATTCATCTAAGCATTTTGCTTATGTAACAAATAGAATAGTGATTATATACAGAGATATGCAGATGAAATATGAATAGAGATAGATGTAAAAAGCACATGTCAAAGCACATGCAGGATATCGGTACTGTATTTGCAGTTTCTGGTGAGAATGTTCTTTTTCTTTAAAGAGAGAGGGTGCAGATGAGTAATAGCCAGGGGTCTCTTGCATAGCAAAACACAAAAACACAAAAATGCAATAAAACTGAAAACAAACAACCTGAGATTCGAACTAGCTTGCCAAAGTACTTGCCAAATACCGTGGCTTGTGGTCTGGAAGAATTCCTGACTTATTGCTGGCATTTATTTTTTATGTTTGATTTATTTTATCTTGCATTTCAGGCCCTGTGGAATTTTTTACTTTGCTCTCCTTGTTGAATGTGCACCCTTAACTTCCAGGATCTGCTCATGATAAAAGCCTTGCGCAGGTTACCAGAGCTACAGAACCAGTTGTTGCCAATCATATTGGGAGATTTCAGCCATATAACATGCAGTACCTTTGAACCAATTGTGTTAACAATTAACTCCAGTCTACCTGCATGCACTGGTAATTGTTTTGCAGCCAATGTAAAAAGGTTATCACCATCTTTTACTGAATGATCTGTGTGTTATAAAGTTTGAACTCTTAGTCTTCTTGATATTACACAGTGTGCGTGAGATCAAGAAAGCTGTAGGGTGGGTAGAAAGAAAGAGCTGGAGTGCAGTTTAGATTTACATAAGATAATGAAACCAAAGATCTTATCTAATTCACAGACCAGCCCATCTCCTTAGAATGTTGGTGTTGATCTGTATAGAATGTCTCTGGGTGAGGGTTCACGGGGGTCAACTCCATACAAAGAGTTGTGCATCAAACTGTAATAAATATGTTCTGATAGAAAAGCTTTCAGTTTACTAACTGTTAGTAACATACTGTATTTTCAAATGTTTTTCATTTGTTTGTGGGATCAGCCAGCTAAAAATGTTCAGCAAACACTCACCAACCCCAGTTAATGATTGTCATTTCCAATTCTAATAAATTATTATTATTTGTTTATTTAGCAGACGCCTTTATCCAAGGCACTTTACAGCGACTAGGGTGTGTGAACTATGCATCAGCTGCAGAGTCACTTACAATTACATCTCACCCAAAAGACAGAGCACAAGGAGGTTAAGTGACTTGCTCAGGGTCACACAATGAGTCAGTGGCTGAGGGGGGCTTTGAACCAGGGACCTCCTGGTTATAAGCCCTGTTCTTTAACCTCTGGACCACACAGCCTCCTTATTGCAACATGCAATTACCTCACTGAAATGGGGTGCAGTTTGTTCTGAGGCACAAAAATACAGATGCTGTAGTAGCGTGTTTGGAAACGAGATCAGGTTGTATATTTTTTATTAGACATGTTCTATTAGCTTAGAATGTTTTACCTAACTATCAAAGCAAAACGAACAACACTTGCTGACTGGTCTAGTTGTTAATACATAAAAACAGTTCCCCTTAAATTAAGGTGTGACTATTAAGAGAGTGTTCCTAATAGTGTGCTACATAAATGAGGCTGGTATCATTACATCACCATTCTTTCAGCAGTCACTATAAAAAAAAGTAACATAATGCACACTACCCCAAAAGAGTTATGAACACTATCGTTTTTACAATGTGCATTTCCACAGTGGAATTGTGTAATAAAGACAAAACCCCTAGAGAGTGTTTTCCATATATTGAAATGTGAAGTGCAGTACATTGACAGGATTTATCACCCAACACGTGAAGGACGATTGAGTACGGTTCTGCGGTATGAAAATGTGGGAGGAAAGTAACAATCTCTTTCAAGCACCGGAGCAGCAAAGCACAATTAAAAAGATAAAACAGAATAGTGCGCTCTAATATGTTTAATAATGTGAAGGTCAGACAAACAGAATACCATCATATTTTATTATTAGCATTATAAATCACAGGGTTTCTTACATTGAACCTGTAATTTATTCGAAATCCCCAGGAACGCAATATTTTCTGCATCATTAGTATGCACTTGGCTCTGTTTCAAAACACAAGTCCCTAGTAGGCCTGTGGTAGGTGTCAATGGGAATAATGAACAGATTGTAGGTGGAATTAGATATTGCTGCCTGCAAAGCTGAGGGTGTTCTTTGGAGTTGCTTACAGAAGCTCATAGCCCATGGGCAAAGCAGCCCACGCTGTACAGTCATACCATTTTCTTCTCCCTTCACTGCTACTTGTGAATAAACTACCAATTTCCCTGGCAATTTAGCTCCAGAAAAACCGATCGTTACCTCTCGGCATGGAGTGTTCCATTGCTTACTGCTGCGCTGAGACTGCACAGCTATCATTTTACAGATTTTGTTTTACTTTTTAAGACCACACTAAATCCCCCACTTGTCTAATTATTATTATTATTATTATTATTATTATTTATTTCTTAGCAGACGCCCTTATCCAGGGCGACTTACAATCGAAAGCAAATACATTTCTAATGCTGAGCCGCCACTTTTGTAACATTGACAGCATCATTGCTGCTCTTGCGACATCACTTATCTGATTCAATCTCAAAAGTTGCAGGGCTGCAAACTTTTGCAGGAGGATTTAAAAAGAGACAAACTGCTGTTTCTGTTTTACTGCAACAATAAACTAGCAGGGGCCAAGGTACAGACTCAATATACAGATAACTAGGTGATTAAAATATTAACTAGAAAATCTGATTTACTAATAAATGAAAAATGATATAGAGTGCAAATCAATTCATTATTCTATATAGGCTTGATTTTTATTTCACGAACACCAATGTTTCTTAGGCCGTTCACTTCAAATGAATGCCCAGGATAGTTTTTTATCTATTTTTTCATACACTTAATTACAAAATGAAAAAGGCATGCAGTGGCTAGCATCTTTTGCAATTGCACTGTATTTACACATGGTTGTGTATTTTACAATGTAATTACTATGTGACCACACATGCAATTACAGTGTAACTAGTGTAGTTCAAGTTCAAAATAAAAGAAAAGGCAACGTGCATTACCTTGCACCTGTCAATGCCTGTAACTTCTGATAATAATAAGTGAAATGCCCAAGTTATTTTTTTGGGTCATGCAAGTATTTTATACAGCACACTATGGATGACTTGCTGCATCAGCGGAGTGAGGAAATTGCATGATGTGATTTGGTTACAGCAATCAGAAGCAACACAAGATTTATGTTGCTAGTGCTAAGAGGTGCTGCAAGACAATGGATTAAAAAAAACACCTTGTTTTTCCTCCTGCACCCATGCTCTTCTTTCAAAGAGTATCTGTGACAGAGAGTGAATTAATCCCAGTCAACAATCTCCCTCCTGATCTGTGAGGGCGCGGTAAAACAGGAACAGTGCGCCCTGGGCTAGATGGTTTGACAGTTCATTCCAGGGTCAGTCGGAAGTCTGCCATCCAAAAAGGGGGGGGGGGGGGGGGGGGGGTGTCAGTCATGGATTGGAGGAGACGTGATTGCGCTCGCTACCAAAGGGGGCGTGACTGAAGGTATATCAGGGAATGTGGCCGAGCAATCTGTTCCTTTGTTATGGTTACGAAAGGACCTGGAAAGGAGTACAGCGAGAACAGAAGCGTGAGTGTTTTGTGTTGTTTTGTAGTGTCTAATAACTGTTACTTTTGTCATTTGTAGATGGCTAACTAATCTGGGAGCTGTCGCTAAAAGCCAGCACCCACCTCGGACCACTCTACACCATTGTTGTCACCATTAACTGTATTGAATCGCCACTTGCACAAGCAGCACCCACTATTGGACTTGTGAGCATGTGTGTATTAAGTG
Organism: Acipenser ruthenus; assembly: GCF_902713425.1. NCBI lineage: Eukaryota > Metazoa > Chordata > Actinopteri > Acipenseriformes > Acipenseridae > Acipenser > Acipenser ruthenus. The sequence goes on along the minus strand of NC_081201.1, from coordinate 4,678,235 downwards.
TGTGTGAACAGCATTATTATTTCGGGACTGTGCCCTGTGTTTTTACCTGCACAATACACATTGTTGTGTAGAGCCAGGTACTATAATTTAAGGTTGCCAAACCAGCAACCCCACTGATTAAAGAGCGGTTTTGACCGTGAATTGTATTTGTGTCTATCATTCCTGAGCACTGCATCACCACTTTGACACAGTACCATATACAATTAATGTCCAAAAAGTAGACAGAACCTTGATTTTAACTTGAAGGACAGCGCCTCCTACTGCATGTTGCACTGGATTGGCTCTGATTTAGAGAGAATGATGCCCCTTATTGAGTCATGAAAACCACATTCTAGTTGCTGTAAGCTTTATGGAAAAGCTTCTTTACACAGTTATATTTGATGACAAGAATAAAAAATACAATCTTAAATGACCATAGTTCTGCGTCTATATATTTGAAGTTCTGCATCTAATTGCCATCTACCTCACTGTCTTGATTCATGGTATAAACACTGAGAAAGTAACAAACTAGCATCTCTTTATAGCTGGTATGGATGATAATAATTGGCACATTAGAGGCTGGCATGAGACACTAAAGATAATTCTCCTCTGCCGTGAAGCACAACCGCTGCAGAAATGAAACAGAATTAATTTGTACAATATCTTTTGGGAAGATTTCTCAGATGCTTGGTCACTGCTATTAAAATTGCAATGCATAAACCAGACAGTCACCATGTTGTCACTGTGTAACACCTCAGAGCTTGCCAAAGTGCTACTAAGATCTGCAAGTAATTAAAAGTAATAATTATTGTGTTTGTTGTTATACATGGTAACAAACACATGTTGGGAGTGAGAGAATTCAATGTGCTTACTGAGTGTTAAGTGATGTGAGGATTTCATTAAAGCGCTGCCATTTCTTACAAAGTCAATGGTTATTTATTTATTTATTTATTTATTTATTTATTCATTGTACTTGAATTATTTTGCTCCTTGGCTAATTTCTCCCCTTGAATTCCTTAGAGAGAATTTGAAAGGTATAGTTTAGGGACCATTGCTTTTTGCTGTTTGTGCTGTCTTTGATAGCGACCTTGTAGGATTTGTTCAACAGCAAATGGGCATTCAGTGCCACCTACACTCCAGTACATGTCATTAGCATCTTAACATTGTGACCAACAAGGGAGGGATCACTATCCATTTTAAAAGATTATCGAAGGGTGTGAACAATGTGAGGAACAAGGTCAGGAAGATAGATCTGGACAGGAAAACCAGACATGCACTTCTGACAAGAGCAGCAGCAACACAATGAAAGATGACACATTTTATTACTGCAGTAATACCTCTAACAAAAAGAAAACTTAACATTAAGAGATTTTGTTTGTCTTCCTTTATACAGTTTCAAGTTACCTCTAATGTTCACTTTTTAAACCAAACTTAAAAGCAAATGGAGGTTTGGAACATTTTAGCTTCCTTTATTATCTACAGATGAAACCATTTATTATTATTATTATTATTATTATTAATTTCTTAGCAGACGCCCTTATCCAGGGCAACTTACAATTGTTACAAGATATCACATTATACAGATATCACATTATTTTTACATACAATTACCCATTTATACAGTTGGGTTTTTTTTTTTTTTTTTACTGGAGCAATCTAGGTAAAGTACCTTGCTCAAGGGTACAACAGCAGTGTCCCCCACTGGGGATTGAACCCACAACCTTCTGGTCAAGAGTCTAGAGCCTTAACCACTACTCCAAACTGCTGCCCCATTTCTGTTCTTATAACGATTTCAATACTTTGTAGCACTCAGGGAGTTTATAGATCAAATATTTTATGATTGAAATCGCTCCCTTTTATCCATAATCTGTGATACAAATTAATTTTGTTCACAAATCATGTCATCAACTCATAATAGAGGAAATAATTATTTGTTCACCAAAAGCTTCCTACGAAAGCCTCTATCTTCCAGACTGACTGGAATCAGCAAACAAGTACCAAGTGGATAAGAACCTGCTTGAAGTGAGACTACAGTCAATAAGAGCTGTTTCTTAGTTCTCACTTTCCTGTTTTGTAAATGCATTTATTCATTTTTTTGAAGTGCATTTTATAAAAACAGATACGCAACAAACAACACTTTCATTCTGCATTTTGTAGTTATATAAATCCCTATGCAGCAATCATCTGCAAACCAGGGCAAGCTGAAGGGTTACTGCCTTTTAAAATTACTTTCACAGGTAGGAAAAAGTAAGCACTCATTATTAAATATATATATCAGTAAGTACATTGTTTTATATTCATGGCAGTGACTCTTGTATTGGAATTTCTGAGCACAGTACAGGTTTTTCGATGACTGCCTAGAAGGTGAACAAAAATGTATGATTGAAGCATAACATTGTACAGCAATAGAACACTGCAGTGTTTAGATTGCTAGACAAAGGGTCATGCTTTAATGATCCAATCAGCATTCAGATCTGTCGCAGTTCAGATTAACTGAATAGATGCCAAAGTGAGTTCTGGTTTTCTTTAAACAGGGTTTGACCACACCACAGGACATGTTCTATTGTATGTTTATTTCACCTATTCCTTAGAAATCAGGCTAACAAACCAGACTTCCTTATGTAACACAAATGCAAAAACCAAAAAAAAAAAAAAAAAAATCTCAAGACTTATATAATCGTAACAAAAAAAATAAAATACTTTAAAATACACCCACTGCCTCCTTTGGATTTCAGTTGTTTTGTACTTCATCAGTTTCACCTGCTGGCCCCTATAGAAGGAGTGTTAAACTTCTCAGAATCTTCAGCACTGCACAAATACATGCTCTCCGGAATCTGAATGAAATATTGCCAAAATCCAGATGCTGGTGGGGTTTTTTCTTTTAAAACAAATGAATTTTAGACAGTGTTTGTGAAAGGTGCTGAATTGACATGATTGCAAGCTGAAGTTTTTATCCACAGAGGAGGTTCAGCAATGTGATACAGACAGCTCCACCTGCCATTGTGTCTCAACTCTAACAGCCCTGGAGGGACTAATATATATAAGGTGTGGGAGACTACCTGCAAAGCAGCCCAGGGTTAACTGTGTGTTTTTTGTGATGTGGACATCAGTTTACCAGAAACTAGGTCTCAAGACTAATATAACTATTTTCTGAAATTACACCCTGGTATACAATTGTAACCCAGCCATCCTTTTCATGTATTTTGTTAACAAAGGTTAAATACAGACCTAATAAGTGCATGCATAAATTAATAAGCATTACTTTTCTATCTTAGCATGGGGAACTATTGGTGAGCCATAGCCTATTACACCCTTTAGTTGCACACATCAGATGACAGTTCAGGGATGGAAATAAGACTCCTATTGCATAGCAGTTTGACCCATTCCAGGTTTTAGTAAGAGCTTGATTATCCACAGTGTATAAGTAACAAATTCAGGAGTGTCTTAATAAACTCATACCGAAAACCAGGATTGGATCAAACTGCTATGCAATGAGAGCTATACTACAAAATTGCTTTAAACTGGCCTTAATTTTCAATAACCTGCGTCTTAATCCATATTTTATGTCTGTGAAATTTTACTGGCAATTGAAAAAATGCTCATTCCTTATGGGTTTCAGTGCAAAAGAAAACATAGTGAACATTTAATCAGAACTCAGAAATATAACACTGGTTTCCTGTCAGTTACCCAGCTGGTTTAATGAAATCCAGTATAGTTGGATATTCATTACCAAAAGGTCTTCAATGCAGTACTGTGCTATAGCTCTGCAATATATTTCTGACGTGTGCTTTTGAGGGGTTTTTTTCCAGCTGAATGCATTACAGCATTAATAATATGCTCTTCCATTTTGTATCCTTCATAGCTCACACTGTTCATGAATTTTTACGATGAATGCTGCCCATATTGGACTAGTAATCTCTAGGGTTTAGAACTGGTGGATTCAGGTCATTTATTTGTATCTGGATATATAATAAAGAACAATGCAGTGAAGGATACTTTTATTGTAAACAGCTCTGACTAGTGGAACTGATCAGATTTACCTTTACAGCAAACAGAATGACAGCAGATATAAACAATATAAATAGTAAGCATTGCAGCCCTGTGCTTTTACAAGTAGATCAAAGTGTTATGAAGGAGAGACCCTGCCGCTGGGCAGCTTGACAGATGCGTGGACAATGGCACTGGTTGCAGCCAGCTGTTTGCGGCTGCCTGCACTGTTTGCCACTTGGTTGAGCAAAGAGATTGTGGTTCTGCAGCACTGCCCAGCTGCAGATTTGTCAAGATGTGTCAAGTCATATTCATGACTGGAAATTCTTGGCATTTTCTTAAGTTTTTAGCAACTGTTGCCTTTATTTATTAATTCTGTCACTAAGATTATACGCAGACCTTCCAAAACATTGAATAATCCAGCAATATTGTAATTACCTGGGAACTGGAACACACTTACTCATTTCTCATCTAGCTTAGACAAACACTTGACTTTTACATTACAGTTTCTTGAAATAGAAGGACCAGCAGAAAACCAGTAATTTCCAGCAGTGTTTTCTGCTTTGCAGAACTGGCATTATGGGTATTGTGCAGCGATTCTGAACTGACTATTCCTGTTTTACAGTTGGTGACAGCAGCCAGCTGAATACAATAATTCAAATTGAAGGTGACAGTACCTTAAACTGTATGCAAAGTACCCATTGCATGGAGTGCTGCTTTTAATTGTAGTAATGCGCAGTTTTACAAGATTCAGTTTTACAAGTATCTCACGCCGTGTATTAATTCTTGTCGCATCTGAAGTACAGTAAGGCATATAGACTGTAGTAGGCGGGGTTAAGGATATCACATGGTAGACAGAGGTGGATAGCGGTAAGAGCCGAGCTAAGAGCTCAAGAGCTCAGTGTACCAGCAGCAAGCAGCAAGTGTGCAAGGTGCGGCAGAGGAATCGGAACAGCTTCACTGTAGCGCTGCATAGCCACGCACAGGGCTGACAGACAGTGGTGTCTTCATCAACACAAAAAACACAACTTATTCTTTAACACTTCCTTGTTCAAAATGGCTGATCCCGTTAGCAGTGACGGCGAGGAGACCACCGCCCGCGGTTTCGCCAGGACTGGGGCTCTGAGGCAGAAAAATGTCCATGAAGTTAAAGATCACAAGTTTATTGCACGGTTCTTCAAGCAACCGACCTTCTGCAGCCATTGCACAGACTTCATCTGGTGAGCCGTCTATAAACTACTCCGCTGTCGGTGGAGACAAACTCACTCCACCTGTGCAGCAGCTGCATTCCCTTTCAGAACTTAAAACCACTTGTGGATATATATATATATATATATATATATATATATATATATATATATATATATATAGGTTTTGTGTGTATTGGATTAATTGTTAATTTTCCATAGTTTTGATTTGTATTTTAAGCAGGTTACAAAAAAATCATAATAAATTGTTGTGATATTGCGAGATAGAAAATGCCACTAGTTCACTTTGCATTCAGTGCCATAACAGTGCAATTGTTTACTGAAGTTCTAAATAGACTCAAAGATAAATACTCGCATTCAGACGCGCATTTTGCAACATGCATTTCCTAGATGCATCAGAACAGTATTGACATTTGCAGCGGTGCTGGCTTTGTTATTTATGCTATTGTCAGAATGCTGTCAGATTTATAGACAGGCGCCCAGTTAATAATTGGATGCTAAAGCACGGTTTTCTGGTCCATGTTCTAATAATTTTTTCTCGTTTTACCTGCAGGGGATTCGGGAAGCAAGGTTTCCAGTGTCAAGGTGGGTGTGCGCTTCACTTTGAAAATGTTACCAGTTGTACAGGATTCGGTTTCTTAACCATGCAGTGATACAATACATTATGATAGGATTATATATAGTATTCTTTAGGGTCTGACAATGAAGCGCCTACCCTTACGGAAAAATTATATAGGTCAAAATATATTGCTATACAATATATTGTCATTTTTGTCATGAGGTTTCTAATTCAACCGAACACAAACAGTGAGTATAGTTCAATTGATGTCATTAAATCGTAATTAAGAGGAAATGGTTATTTGTGTTCGGCATGAATTAAACATTAGGAGCTAAAAGGAATTAAAAGGAGCTGCCTTATTATTTTTATCAATTAAAACAAAATAATAGTCTAATTCAAGTTACAGGTGAAAAAACAAAAGTCATTTTTCTTCACAATCAATGCATTTCCAAGAGTTTAATTAAGAAACAGAGGCGGCTCAATATCTTTTAAAGGGACATCACACGTAACCAAAAATAAAAACCGGAAACGTTGAGCACTACCGCACGTTCTAATAATTTGCTAATATTAATATTGTACATGAACTCTGCTTTAATATCTGTCATAAGTTCTTTGGTAATAATTTATTACTGCACATCTGGAACCCATTTTTTTTGCATACAATATTTACCATCAATACAGTATCAAAAGATTAATGCCATTAATCTGCAGTGATTTTTAATCTACAGTGACTCAAGTTTTGATCAAATAATTACAAAGATTTGCATATTGCAATGTGCATTCCTGGATGTTTTGTCCTCATGTGGTCCACATTTGGGTCATTTTATTTTCACTGTGTGAAATTGATAGAAATCATTTTTAAAAAGTGATATTGTAGTATTGGATTATTGGATTGGATTTCTATATCATTCATGATGACCTTTTTAATGCGCAATGGCCTCATTCTGCCAAGATTTTGAATGGGCTCTTAGTTTCCAAAACCTTTTTTTTCTAGCCCAACATAATTTTAGAGTCACTAATGTTAGTATGATGGGTGCCACATTTTGACATTATGTTGGATGAAATTAATCCTATACATTTAAAACTGCCACAAAAAAAAAACCTCAGGGAACCAGCATTGACTGGAAAATGTCATACAATTGTCTAAAGACACAGATACAGGCATGAGGTGGAATTTTTCCTAAACAATGTTAAGTTATTGATTTGATGTCACAAGGAATCGATCAATTGGAATTGTTTTCAGATTTCACATAAAAAATATAAATAAAAATCAAGTGTGCAGCATGTGAGTGCAGAACTTAACCGGGTTCAATCAGATCAAAACCCCAACCAGCTCCAAACTGGCTGGCATTCAGGTTGTTTGAATCCAGTTTCATTGTTGGGATAACACAATGATGTGACACATACAGTATTATAGCCCTAAGAAAGAGCAGTACATTGCTGTTGTTCAGCGCAGATACATTATTCCATAGCCCTAACACCATACAGTAGCTTAAATGTGTTGACCAGGGCAGCAATTGATTTAGGGTGAATATTGAAATACACTGCATTACTGTAAAAATGAAATAAATCTGTTCTTTGCAATACAGTGCTTGTACTGTTTGGCAGCATTGTATGTTTTACAGCATGCTGGCGTTTTGTCAAGAAAACTTGACTAATTGATTATCCTGCTGTGTTTGACTCATAGAAGAATGCCAGAAGTTGCTCCTGTGCCAGTTTATTTTTAGGTGGTAAGGTTTGTTGATTGAATGAATGCTAAGTAAAGCATTGTTTTTCTTCATGCATCTATCTAAAAATATGAACCTGTTCTGTACAGTAGTGTTTTGTTGCATTTCATTTTTAAATATGGCAGTGATTCATCCTGTAAGAATGATATAATGCTCCATTTTAAATCCAGGGGTTATGTGAGGCTGATATTCTTCATCCAATGTCAGTGCAGAACATGTTAAAAGACATGTATTGTATCCACACATTATTATTATTATTATTATTATTATTATTATTATTATTATTATTATTATTATTAAAATAGTGAGTTCTCAGTTATTCTCAACAGGCTATTCTGTATTGCACTATTTTAGCAACAGTTCTTAATTTTGAAATAAATACCAAAATAAATGCATCTAACACACTGACGCTGTTAGACTAATTGATAGCACAGGAAACGCTCTGTAGGCTCCATTAACTGACTGCATGCAGCCTGCATTGCCCCTTGAGCAGCTCAGACTAGTACTAGCATGCAAGAAATGAATCCCACACACATTCTTCTACAGTTGCCAATTCTGTATTCTAAAACTACACCTGGCACCTCTACACGTTTGCAGCATTGCAAACAGCTTAAAAAGACGTCCAGATGTCCCCCCCCCCAAAAAAAATAAATAAATAAATAAATGGATTCTTTAAAACTTGTTACACATCAAAGTATCAGTAGAAACCCACCTCTTTCCTGTTTTCTCAGCTGAAGCAAAACTGTTAGAGGCCATTTTCACAGATAAAATGACTGTTTATGGATTTGCTGTTGGTACAACACAGTAACTGAAGAGAACACATTTTCTCAGGCATAAAAAAAATAAATAATAATAATACATTTGCTATGTATGAGCATTCTTAAACGTCATTAAAGCCGCATCTTTTTGCTGTCAGTATAGTAAATATTTGAATTCACGTATTTGACAGATACAAGTGATTATTTTCAATGCATAGACTGATCAATCATCTATTATCAATTACTTTTCATCCATCTCCATAGCTTGATCCCTTGAGGTTATCAGTTGCTGATTGCACAAAACAGAAACCTTTTTGGCTAACCTTCGAATGCGCGTATGGCATTAAGTTCAATATTACTGTATGTCACAGATAGGAGGCTGTCGAAAGGGGGAGAGAATATTCCGATTCTGAGTGAACTTTTAGCAATGTTTGCACTGGCATCCTGTTGGCAATTGCAGGAATTTAGTTCTCGTGGTAAGAGCACAATCTATGTAAAGAACGTAATACTGGCTCTGAAACAGAGAACAGTGGTTATAACAGAGGTGGTTACTGTATTTAGCAATGTTTGTATAACGTTGCATGTTAAACCATAGGCTATGGTGTAACTACGTGTTGAGATATTTTCGGTTGTCAAAGGTCAATCTTACTATATGGGTAGGTTCTCTCAACCGTGTCTGGTCAGCTGTTAACCGTAATGGGAGAAGTGGTTATAATAGTGCTGAGCAATGCACGATCATGCGGTGCTGTTTATCTCAGCTCACTCATTTGGCCTATTTGATTTTTCAAAAAGAATGAATTAACCCTTTTCTGCAGCACATTTGTACATTATGGTCATTCAGCAGCTCCTGTTCTATAGCTGCATGAGGGTCCTCTGAAGATTCTATTATGAGATAATTAGAAATCTATTGTACTGTGAATTGTTTTTGATGTAAGTGTATTACACTTGGTAACTAAATACAAAACATAACCCACCATGACTTAAAATGTAATCCATATTTCATAACAAATAAGTACAGTAGAGACATGGGGCGAGGTGGGGGGGTTCATACATGACTATAGATAAGGCTTTGTTAACAATATCAAACAATCTCTCACTATTTTCACAGATAAAACTGCTTTAAAATTAAGATTAAAAAAAAGGAATTTCAGCTTCTAACATGGCGAAAAGCTGTCAATGAAAAACAAAGTACTTCCTGTCATTAACAGCTTTGACCATGTTGTGGTGTAATGCTTTATATTCAGCAGTCAACCGTACTTTACAGTACAGGATGTTATCACACAGAACATCCTACAGTTGGCGACGCTGTATTGGGACGCCTCAGGAGAGGAAAGATATCCCGAATAAGCGGCTGTCTCAATCAAAACGAGAGGCAGTTGAGACGACATGAGTCACACTTTTTTTTATTCTTAATGAAAAGAAAAATAATGAAATCACATTTCATTATGATTATATGTTAATTACATAATTTCAAATACGAGTCAATGTTTTGTTTATTCATAAATAAAATTAATCGCACCTGCGCTGTTGACGCGCCAGCTTTTTTTGCAACAGTTTGAAGAGTTCAACATGGTTTACGCAATTTATGCAAGTCACAGCGTAATCACGTACTCACTGCACTGTGCTACTCAACCTGTCTTGCTCTGAAAAGCGATCTCCGCTCATCCCATTTAAGCAATCCCGATTATCAGTATCCCGATTAGAAGCACAGTTTTATTATCAGTATCTCGATTAGAAGCACTGTATTAAGTAAAGTGTGCATGTCTCGTAGCCTGTCTGTGCGCAGGGCAAGACCTACAGCAGTCTGCTGTTAGCTGGCTGTAGATCAGTCCGTCGTTGTCATCTTGGAGGTGCTCTCACTATCATAACTACGTATATAAATTCATCACATATTCGTCAAGTTGTTGTGAGATGTGACACTTTGCTGCCTTCCCACCAGTTTATAATCTTCTATGTGTTTGAAGTGCTGGAGCTGTGAACCTGAGGCGGTTTCTCTTATGTCATGTGGTTGGGTCCCGGAGGTAGCTCCTGCATTTGTATTCACAAATACTCTCCTCTCCATGTCGCCTCCTGTCCTCTATTGACACCCATCTAGGGACATGGAGCCAGCTGCACAGGTCCTCTTGACACCAAACACAGCCAACAAAAAACACCTTAAAGGGTGACTATATACATGCAGTGCTGGCTTTGACATTCAAGACTGCAGTATATAGATAGGTGGAGTGGTAACTGTTAAAACTCTTTCTTATTCATATTTACCTTTTAAACATGAAAAAACATGAAAAGTGTGGGTGGGTTCTGTCTGAAAATATCCTTCCTGTGAAATTGCATGGACACATTCCATAGAACTAGGATTCTTGAAGCCATCAAGCTTGAACAAAGATAGTGTTAACCTTGCATATACAGTAAAGTATACATACTGTACCTGTACATATATTCATAATTAAAAAGTAAACCTTTGTGATTAGTTCCACGACTCACCAAGTTCCAGTAATATGCAAGTAAAGAAAATCTTTTTGAAGGCAAGCGCCCCTCTGTAGATTGAAAAGCGTCTGCCTGCGTTCTGTAATCAAAACCCCAAGGAAGCACGAAATGTAGGACTGGTCTCAAATATTCAGCAGGGCTTAATAACCCTTCATTCTTAATGTGTTTTTCAGTAGGAGATCCCCAAGAATCCCTGTTCACACTCACAGAAACAAGCGCACACACACAATCACACAAACATGTGCCTGTAGTCAATTAGGGGGAAAAAACTGCCGAACCAAGACAGAATAAACCCAAGACATAATAAACTCAGAAGGGTTAACACAGGTCTTGTGGAAATGAGGCTTCCAGAAGTCTGCTGCTTACTGAAATGTGGAGTCGGTGTAGCTTGCAGAAGGAACCAAAGGCGCTTGAGTCCTCCCCTTAAGAGGAATTTGAAAAACAAATTCAAATTGCTCACCTGGGTATACTTTACAAAATATTTCCATCGCTGCAGGAAGTCTGGACATTTGTTTTAGAGGCTAGTTTCAGATCTAACTGTTAGACAGCTGTTGACTAGCAAAAATATCTATCCGCTTCACCATAAAGTATCTGAGACAAAACTGTTGTTTTTTGAGCTTTTGCCTTGTCTAGGCTTAATGATTAAAAGATGCATGTTGCTCTACGGGATTTATAGCAGACACACAGAACAAGGATTTCGTAAGTCTAAAGTGTATTTTGTTGACAGCCTTTCAGGTTGTCTGCAAACTGCGCCTTATTTAAACTCAAGATTTTTTTGACGTTGCACTGACGCAAAATATAAGAAACCAGTAATGGAACTAACTTGAGAAGCAGGAATAAACATGGTATTTGAAAATCAGTTCTTGATATCAACATAGTATAAGCCACACTTCTCGGGCTTGACGTCAAGGCTGCTCTGTCCTCGCCACCCTTTTCTGATAAATCGCTATCTTAAATTAGATCAGTTGATACATGCAGAAAACCTTTTCTTTCTTTATTTTTTTTGAGGGGTGCGCACTCCAATTTAAAAAATAATGCTCTTTCTGTTATTGCTGCTGAAATGTAGTGTTTGGGGTATTTCAGCCTGGGACAAGAAATATACAGATACCTTGTATAAAACGAAGGTTATATTATTTTCAAATAATTTGAGGTTTGAGAGCTAGAAGCAGCATTTTGCATGCAGGTTGTTCATTAAAAGCATGGCAGTGAAAACTAAAAGAACCAACATTTCTGGGGAAGTGGGAGAGGAATGTAAGGGTCTGAGGCTGTCAAATAGCAAGTGTGACATAAAGACAGATGGTCAGACAGACATTGTCCATATATACCTACGATTGATAGGCCTAATGTCTTGTGTTAAATAATGCCCTGGGCAAATTTCCTCAGAATTGGACAATGGATTTTCAAGATTAGAATTTAAAAAATGAAGTTGGACTTGCATACAAATAGTTACACAGACAGACAGAAAGCCTCTATTTACCTCCAATTCTGGTGCTATCAATATCCTATGCTTAAGAATGTCCGTACCAAATTTCATCCCATATAGATAAGCGGTTCTTTAGATGATATAAATGTGACCTACAGACAAGAGATTATGATACTATACCCCTCATACCCTATATTGTGATAAATGACACAGCACCAAGAGAAGTTTTTGGTTTGAAGAGCAAGATGGAAACCACCTGGCAGAAGCTCCTATTACAATGCCAGGCAAAAGTGCAAACGAAGTATGAGTAATTTATATTCTGGATTAGTTTCTCTATTCTGAACACGGCTCAATCTGAAAATAACACCAGTTGTCCAGGTGTTACTATAAACTGGTGCTGTGTTTCAGGTGTGCACGATGGGCCCATGTCAGCTGCGTCAGCACAGGTGGAAGTGCCAAGGACCTCAAAAACATTGATATTCTGAAATGTGATACTTTACAATGTGATATTTTGTACTGGATATTTTGTAACAATTGTAAGTCACCCTGGATAAGGGCGTGTGCTAAGAAATGAATAATAATAATGTAGCTTTGAAGTCTGATTGGAGAGTTTTTGGGCTTTTGCCTGATTCTGCTCTTGGCTTAGGCTGACCATGGCAATCGAACAAAGATGTGAAACTGTAAGACTCTGTGGTCTGTGAAGACTAACAATAACAGAAGTGTTTACTACGGTACTTAAAATATCCACTGTATCGTATTGCTCTCTCTGATCATAGATTGCTGACCCAAAATGATTATGGACTTGACTTATTGACTTTAAATGTTTTACCTTTTTAAAGAAAACTACATGAGTACATTTCATGGTCAACAGAAGTCCAGTTTTCTCTGCTACCAAGTGTAATCTTGTGTTGCTAAGTCTTGGCAGCAGGGGCACTAATTAGTGTGTGGCTTTTTGATTTCATGCCCTGCTGATACTGAGATAGTAACAGTGCATGCACTGAGAGGTACTCTGGAGTTCTACCTTGGTTTGATATTCATGTTGTCCAGTGTATACTGTAACCAGTCAAGTGGCAGTGTAGAATTCTAAGATGGTACTGGAGTGCTGGATTTGGTGCTAGGTTCCTAAATGATCCTAGTACCCAAATATTGGTAGTTGTTGTACTGCCTTTATCATTATAATAATAATAACAGCAGGATCACATCCTAAAGTGTGTTTTATTACAGTTACAAAATTCTTTAAAAAATATATTTTCTAACTTTAAAAAAATAAATAAGTCAAAGCCGTTTCCTCCTTTTTCACCCTCATTTTTTTGATTAGTTTGTTTTAAGGATTAGATACTTTTAAATATAATTTTTAGGGCTGTCAATTAATCGCAGTTAACTTCTGAGATTAACGCGTACATTTTTTTGGGCGATACATTTTTTTAACGCACGTTAATCGCACTCCTGTCTTGTCTCTCTTAGCATACCATAATTCATTTTCTGCGGCACCATTTTAGTGCATTATAGGATTGAACGAGTGTATTCTTCGTTTGAACCACGGAACCACATTATGTAGCAAAGCACTCAAACTGAAGGACTTGTGAATGGGATGTTTATTTTTTTTAAACTTTCTGATGGTTCATTGGATAGAAAGAGAGTTACTTGTATCTACTGTCAAAGTGCGTTCCAGTTTCACAAAAGTGCATCTAGTCTGCTGTGCCACCTGTGTGCTGCTAAACATTCTTTCACTTCTCAAAATACACTAGTAGTTCTTCTGTTTCCTCTTTCCCACTCTGTTTTAGTTATTAGACTGTTCCACTGATTTCTGGAAATACTGTACATTTAATTGTTTTTGTTTGTTGTACTGTAGTTTATTCACTTTGTGCACCTCAGGGCCAGTGTGGGTAGATCTACAGTAGTGTGTTTTGATATGTTTAGAATCATAGCCTGATTTACATACAGAAAAAAAAGTTACACCCACACGAACACCTGCGATATTTACTTCTACATTCTGATTTGAACGTGCTGTAGAGTATGGGCTGACTAACAGTGCGGTGGAAACCATGCCAAAACCATACATTTGTGAAGGCTTCTTTTTTTTTTAACTGACTGTTGGGGTGGGGGATCTGTTCTCCAAAATGGTCATTGTTTTGGAGACTGTTTTGTTATTTGTGGGTGCAGAAGCACCTTCCATCAGAGTGCCTGTTAGGTGCCTTCTATAAGAAAGAAAAGCAACAACAAAAAAACAGTTGACTAGCATGTCCATCTTCATTGTAATTGCTTTTTGTGGGTGGAGGCCATTGGCGACCAACTGAGGCTTGTATAATTGGAAACGGAAAGGCCAAGTGATGCAGCATGGTACAGATTGCTCATGAATAATTAGTATGCCGGGGGTGGTATAGTTAAAACTCTAGGGAATAGTGTAGTGGACCAGCAAGTAGTCATCCACTTATCCCAGGTTAGTGGAAGTGGAACCAGGCATTATTCTGTCAAGGGAGGGGAGAGGAGGGGAGGGGTTGGGCTTTGAGTGATTGTGCAGCAAGTTTAAGCTATGCTTTAGTCCCGGTCCTCTTCAACATGGTACTGCTCTCTCCGTCATTTCCAACATCCCTCTAATTGCCTCTCCTCTCTGCTTGCTCCTCTTTCAAGGCTGTGCGTCTTGCAAAAACTTGGGAGTTTGTGTGTGTGTGTGTGAGGTCAAGAGCCTCTCGCTCTAGAAGCATTAGTGTGTGTGACAATGGAGTTGCGCCCAGCAGGAGAATTGAATACATTGACATCAATAAAAATGACTCTAACCAATTCTGTGTTTTTCCCTTCCGTGTCTTCATTATTTGTTTCATATTTCTAGCTCACATTATCAAAACTTGGCTACAAGTGCCGATTTTCAGTTTGGAATGTGGTTGATTCCACTGCTGAGTAATTTCCATTTCTTATGAGACAACGTTCTGTATCTGTAACATAAAAAACCCAACTGGAAGTGTTCATATACTTCCTTGAAAATAAATACATCTCTACATGCATATTGTAAATAATATATTTCACATTTTAAAGAGATGGCTTGTGTATTTATTTATTCATGTATGTACATAGCCTTTGTGTTCAAGGCGTGCATTCCTAAAAATAGATATTATTTAACATTTAAAGACTTTCATGGCAAGAAATCTGTTATGTGTTTTTTTTTTTTGTGAGAAATCTTTCTGTACATTCTCTTTCTACAGCAGACTTTCCCAGCTCATGCTTTTGTTTGCAGTGTTTTTTCCCAGGAGTTAGGGACCTTGTGAGGTTTCAAATCTTTAACAAATAATTGAACGTTTTACACTTCGTGGAGTACTGTAAAGTGACAAAGGAAGCTGGGAGCCTGCTTGTGCAATGAAAAAGTAAAAGAATGTATTTCACGAAAACGTAAACATGTTGATAAACTTGTTTATAAAGTTTATAAACATAAACTTTTATAAACTTTTATAAACGTAAACATGTTTATAAAAACATAAGCTGGGGTGTCAAGTTTATAAACAAGTTTATAACTTGTTTATAAACTTGTTTTATAAACTTGACACCCCAGCTTATGTTTTTAACAGCAAGGAAAGTCTACAGATGGCACTGAATCACTCCCGGAGTGTGTTTAGGTTAAATTGGTCCAGGCTGGATAATTACCACTGCGGCAGGCCTTATTCTAAAGGGTATTTCTGCACCATAGTTTGAGAACGTTAATAGCTGTTCTTTATTCATCTCCTGTATTGTTGTTCTGGGTGTCTCCGGGTGTTGGGAAATGGTATGAAGGTGTTAACCTATTACTCGTGGAACATATTTTAATTGTGCATCTTGAGGAAGCAGAGTTATTTGTATTGGAACGACATGACAGGAGTTATCAGTTGTTCTCCCTGTGTCTTAATGGCGGCTGCTGCTGTTGCTGGATCCTCCTTTTATTTATTTATTTATTTATTTATTTATTTTTTTGTTGAAAGAAAGACTTGCAGGGGGACTTTGTCAAATTTTCCTCCTGCCCCCTAAACCTCACATCTCAGCTGTCTCGGTCCTGGCAATCCCTATGCTCAGTCTCTCTCTCTCTCGCTCTCTCTCGCTCTCTTCCCCCCCTTTTCTGCCCTCCCTAAAAATAGCTAATTTGTTAATGTTTATTTGTTGATTTTAGGGTTACAAAGTCAAAATTGACCCTTGACTGTTATCTATCAACAGTATCATTCTCTCTCTCTCTCTCTCTCTCTCTCTCTCTCTCTCTCTCTCTCTCTCTCTCTTTTTCTCTCTCTATCTCTGTTTCACTTTCTTACTGCATCAGCTCTCGTCTGCTTCTGATGCCTCCATTTCATGTTTGTTTGCTGTGGTTTCCGGTCTGTGGATATTTTTTTTTTTTTTTTCAGCCATAATGCGATCAGCACTCTACTGTAAAACATTGCTTTATTTCTAGCTTTAATAATGAAGAGTTTTTTGTCAAAACTTTTTTGCAAAGAATTGTAGTATTTCTACAGATTTTAAAACAGCCCCTCTCCCAAGGTCTGGTTTTAGAAACAGCCGAGAAGTTAGAATCCATTTACCCTGCAACACAAGCATTTGGGCACATGGGTGAAGAGCAATTTGAGCCATTCTAGGAAATGTTAAGAGACTGGTCAAGCCTAACTGTAATTTAAAAATATATATTGGTCAAGAGGTTATACTAGAATCTGGAATTTCCAACCAGCCCTAGAAATATTTTCTTTGTGGTTTATGAAAGAATAAATGAGTATGAATAAATTGAAGTGTTCCAGTTTTTTCTTTGGGCTTCAGAAAGATGAGTGATCCACAGATACATTCACTGCAGTCATCCTTGGGCTCATTGCATTATTCTTGAGAGTTGCATGCCGGTGGTTTTATAATCAAGCACGTGACCTCTCTGGTGTAAAAGACCAACTGTTCAGATTTATGGGTCTGTGTGACAGGAATGGCTGAGGGTCTGACGTCACGGCAGAAGCAGGGACAACAAAACAAAAAGGTATTGTGTAGTGGCGCGGGCGCCGTTTTATTTAATGAATCCAAAAAAATAAATAAAATATTCAAACAGAAAACACTCGCTCACAGAGCAAAATAAATAATTAAACAAAAAGAAATCACCAACACAAAAACACAGGTCAGGCTGGGCAGATCGCCGTCACTGTTCCTGTTTACTGTTAGTTTCGTTTTAATCCTCTTGCTCTCCGTCTCTCTACTCCAAACACCCACCCTGAACTGGAGAGCTGCAGGCTTTTTATATTCAGGTGACCATCTCCCGATTAGCAACTAAATTAATCACTTAATTAATTCGGGAGATGGCCACCTTCTGCACGAGTATTTTTCATTACACCTGGCAGAGGACGAGCACCGATCTCGCCTCTGCCAGGACACGTTTTAAAAATAAACAAAACAATAACATACGGCGCTCGCCGTCATGTATACAATAATAAATCATAATAATGATACAAAATAACACAGGGGCAGAGGGGGACCCCGATCTAAAAGTAAACAAGCAATGTACAGGGCACCTCACCCTGTTACATATCCCCCCCCTTGTGCAATGCACACATGGCCCCAACGGCCACCTCCCCCCTCAGTCTCAAAGTCCCGGAAGAGGGGGAAAGCACAGTGTCCATGGGGGTGGCCATGGTGGGAGGTCCGGCACCCCCCAATTTTCCGTGGCCGGCAGCTCCCTCTTCAGGGGCTCCCGCCATACACTATCCTGCCGCGAAAGTGCGGCTGGGGGAGCTGGTCTCCTGACCTCCCCCCCCTTCTTTGTGGCCGGCAGCTCCCCTCCGTGGGGCTCTGGCCACAGTGTTTCCTGCCGCGAAAGTGCGGCTGGGGGAGCTGGTCTCCTGACCTCCCCCCCCTTCTTCATGGCCGGCAGTTCCCCTCCGTGGGGCTCCGACCACATGATCTCCGACCGCGAAAGTGCGGCTGGGGGAGCTGGTCTCCTGACCTCTCCCCTTTTCTTCATGGCCGTCCGTTCCCCTCCGTGGGGCTCCGGCCATAGTGTAGTGACCCCAGGCGAAGCAGGACCCCTGGCGACCCCAGGCGACGGCAGCGCCCCCTCGGGAGGCGACGGCAGCAGCAGCGGACCCTCGGGAGGTGACGGCAGCAGCAGCGGACCCTCGGGAGGCGACGGCAGCAGCAGCGGACCCTCGGGAGGCGACGGCAGCAGCAGCGGACTTGGGAGGGGAGCCCCTGGCCATAGAGGCGGCAGCGGGAGCTCCACTTCTCCCTCGCACCCTGCACCCTGTGTGGAGCAAACGGCAGCCCCAGGCGATGCGGAACAGGCCACCCCAGGCGATGTGGAGCGGCTGGCAACCTCAGGCGATGCGGAGCAGCTGGCAACCCCAGGCGATGCGGAGCAGGCAGCCCCAGGCGATGCGGAGCGGCTGGCAACCCCAGGCGATGCGGAGCAGGCAGCCCCAGGCGATGCGGAGCGGCTGGCAACCCCAGGCGATGCGGAGCGGCTGGCAACCCCAGGCGATGCGGAGCGGCTGGCAACCCCAGGCGATGCGGAGCGGCTGGCAACCCCAGGCGATGCGGAGCGGCTGGCAACCCCAGGCGATGCGGAGCGGCTGGCAACCCCAGGCGATGCCAGACAGACATCCTTGGGCGAAGCGAGGCTGGCATCCCCAGGCGATGCACGACAGGGCGGCAGCGGACCCTCAGGAGGCGACGGCGGCAGCGGACCCTCAGGAGGCGATTGCAGGAGGGGAGCCAGGACCAGCGTTGGGGCTAGGTTTGGCCCTCTTCTCAGCCGCTGCGACCCAGCGATTTTCCCCCTTGCTCGTTTTAGCAGCCTGTGCAAGGGCAGCTGCGGACCGCCAACCTTCTGTTTCGGTCCATCCTGTCGTGAAGGGAGAGGCAGCTCCTGCTCCTCTCCCTCGGGTGGTGGTGGTGAAGAAAGAGGCAGCTCCTGCTGCTCTCCCTCGGGTGGTGGTGGAAGCAGCTCCTGCTCCTCCCCTTCTGGCTGCGAAAGAGGCAGCTCCTGCTCCTCCCCTTCTGGCTGCGAAGGAGGCAGCTCCTGCTCCTCCCCTTCTGGCTGCGAAGGAGGCAGCTCCTGCTCCTCCCCTTCTGGCTGCGAAGGAGGCAGCTCCTGCTCCTCCCCTTCTGGCTGCGAAGGAGGCAGCTCCTGCTCCTCCCCTTCTGGCTGCGAAGGAGGCAGCTCCTGCTCCTCCCCTTCTGGCTGCGAAGGAGGCAGCTCCTGCTCCTCCCCTTCTGGCTGCGAAGGAGGCAGCTTTGAAACCAGCAGGCATGCTCCTTCTGCTGGTGGCGGAACCAGCAGGCATGCTCCCTCTGCTGGTGGCTTCGATGGAGGTGGAACCAGCAGGCATGCTCCCTCTGCTGGTGGCGGCGATGGATGCGGAACCAGCAGGCACTCACCCTCTGCTGGCGGAGGTGGGAGCGACACACAGTCCTCCCAGTGTGGTGGAGGCGGAACCAGCAGGAACTCTCCCTCTGCTGGCGGAGGTGGAAGCGACATGCAGTCCTCCCACGGAGGTGGAGGCGGAACCAGCAGGAACTCTCCCTCTGCTGGCGGAGGTGGAAGCGACATGCAGTCCTCCCACGGAGGTGGAGGTGGAACCAGCAGGAACTCTCCCTCTGCTGGCAGGTACCTGGGCTGTGGACGCACCGACTCCCCCCTCTTGGGTGCAGGATGTTCGGGCTCCTCCCTTTCAGGCGCAGGACGTTCGGGCTCCTCCCTTTCAGGCGCAGGACGTTCGGGCTCCTCACTCTTGGGTGCTGGAGATGACCGGGTCTGGTCCACTGCCCAGAACCACTCTGCAGCGTCCCCCACCAGACCCTGGTTCCACGCCTCTTCAAACTGGGGGTCCCCGTAAGGGCAGTCTTCCCTGACGTGCCCAAACTCGCCACAGGCGCCGCACATAGGAGCCCCCTCCTTCCTCCACTGCTCCTGTTCAGCTGCCCAGTCCGGGGGTCCAAACTTAGTTGGCACCCTGGACCACCACCTCTTGTTCAGCTGCTGTGGTTGCTGTTGTGGCCGCTGTTGTTGGGGCGGTGGGAGCAGCAGTCTACCTCCCCCTGCTGGTTGTGGAGACTGAGGCGACCCCTGCTCCTGATGGACAGGGCAGCGGGCCACGTAGTGCTCACCTCCGCAGATGGGGCATAGTTGGGGTCGCTGTCCAAGGGGGTACCAGGGGCAGTTGGTCCTGGAATGCCCAGGCTCAGCGCAGCAGTAACACCCGGGCTGCTGTTGCTGCAGCTGCTGCTGTCTGCAGCTCATCCTTCTCCCTATCCTCCGTTTTCCTCCCATCCTTCTTCCTCCTTACTCTCCTTTCTCCCTCCAACCACAATCAAAAAACCGAAAAAAAAATGAAAAAGATGTAGTACCCTCTTCTGCCTGCGTCCTGGAGGCGCTGCGATCCCACGCAGGACACCACGTGTGACAGGAATGGCTGAGGGTCTGACGTCACGGCAGAAGCAGGGACAACAAAACAAAAAGGTATTGTGTAGTGGCGCGGGCGCCGTTTTATTTAATGAATCCAAAAAAATAAATAAAATATTCAAACAGAAAACACTCGCTCACAGAGCAAAATAAATAATTAAACAAAAAGAAATCACCAACACAAAAACACAGGTCAGGCTGGGCAGATCGCCGTCACTGTTCCTGTTTACTGTTTACTGTTAGTTTCGTTTTAATCCTCTCGCTCTCCGTCTCTCTACTCCAAACACCCACCCTGAACTGGAGAGCTGCAGGCTTTTTATATTCAGGTGACCATCTCCCGATTAGCAACTAAATTAATCACTTAATTAATTCGGGAGATGGCCACCTTCTGCACGAGTATTTTTCATTACACCTGGCAGAGGACGAGCACCGATCTCGCCTCTGCCAGGACACGTTTTAAAAATAAACAAAACAATAACATACGGCGCTCGCCGTCATGTATACAATAATAAATCATAATAATGATACAAAATAACACAGGGGCAGAGGGGGACCCCGATCTAAAAGTAAACAAGCAATGTACAGGGCACCTCACCCTGTTACAGTCTGGAATACCCGATCTGTAAAACGTTACTTTAAGAGTTTTTATTATGTTGACTAGAATTTATTTTCAATGGCAATTTCACGTGCTGTACTTCAATTTTAAGACAATAAGGCAAAGTACTGGATCTATTTAGTTATTTATTTTTTGCTGCAGGTATAAGATACTACTTGCTGTTCTGTTTGTGTTTTTGCCTTCATAGATTGTACCTATTTCAGAAGTGGATTCCTCTTTTGGTCATTTCTGGATTGTGTTATCAGATGTTAAATTTACTGAGACTCCACCACTTCAAGTATAAATAGATCTTCCTGTTCTCCATTGGGTTACCAGCACATCTGTTGTGGATAATCTGTCATTTTCTGTTTTTTTTTTTTCATATTTGTGTTTTGAGAAGTAGCTGCTGTTGGGTATCATATTAAGCATTATGATACAAAAAAATATGTTTTTCATTAATAATGAATTTAATTAACTTTTCTTATTTTCATATGATCTGTCGTGGTCAAACTGGATAATAATCAGATGTTGCAGGATGTGCCAAATGTTGTCTTAACTCGGAGGCAGACTTTGAGTGTATCTTGTATTTCATAGAGTATATTTTCATGAATAGAGTATCGTTTCATGCATTTGGGCATCTCAAAGAAAGTCAATAATCAAACTCTTTTTTTTTTTTAATTTGTTGTTGGGCATTGCCGCCTGATAGCATTGTTTTAGCCCCATGAAGCCAGGCTGTACAAGTAGAATCTTGTCAAAGATCGCCAACACGTCCAATCTCATTCACCCTTGATTGTAAAGTTAATTCACAGCCCCGCCGTTCTGCCTAAATGTTTTTGTTTTGTATTTTTTGCTAACTGTGGTTCTAAATGCGTGTAATCCCACAGGAGGAATTCAGTTAAACGTATTGCTTGATCTGTAATTTTTTTAAACTTCATTTCAGCACTGTCAGTCAGGATTTAATTTTGTTTTATTTTTGAGCAGATGATATTTTGATTGAATCAGCATGAAAACAGTATAGAAATGGGCCATAATTTCAGAGATTGCCTGTGAACAGATTATACAGACTGCATTCAGTGTGTGTGTGTGTGTGTTTCTGTTTTACTCAAGTCTACACGTGTATGTATTTATTTGTTTAGAATGTAGTAATACAGTCCATAACTTCCTGTATGTGTATATTGACTTGTCGGGATGTGGAGTTCTCACATTACAGTTTAGTTTTGTGGGTTACAGAGTGTAAGGTGAAAAAGTGTACAGTAGTTTATTTAATTGTCATGACAGAGGGAGCCTTTATGAAAATTCCAGCCAGGATCAGGACTGGTGTAGTCTGGTTGGAGCTGGTGGTTTGCCCGCTTTCGGCTGATTCCAGAGATGGTTAAACCGGTCCATGGAATACTAACTCGGTGAAAAATTCTAAAGTCTGTAAAGTGTGTATGCATGTGTTTGTCACAATAGACACCATCATAACAGCTCACTGCTCTGTGTGGGAGAATTCTGTCAATTATACTGCCTTCCAACTCTGAGTACAAAGTCATTTATAGAATGCATCACAAAATGTTGAACAGCCTGTTTCCTTCAAAAGAAGTACTGCAACGTCTGTCAATGTTCTTTTTTTTCTGCCTGATTTTTTTTCAGTCAGCATCTCTCAGATATCTTTTATTTTAAGGAACTGGTTGTGTACAGCTGAGCCTGTTGAAAGTCAACAGTTTTTCTTCAGTGTTTTAAATTTAGCAGCTTTTCTGCCATCTGGAACTTTTTGTATTTGCCAACTTCTTTTTGGGTATCCGGCTGCTGGATCCTTTGCCTGTGTGCGTGTGCGTGTGTGTGTGTGTGTGTGTTAATTCTGAACTCTAAAATAAGCAAGCATGACCTGTGATAACGACACCGGTACAACAAAGCAGCTCTTTTATTTGATTGCGGCATTTAACATTGTTTTCTAGCTTCAGTACTCTATCCTGCAAAAACGCTTCAATGCAGTTACTGTCTAAAATCTGGACTCCAGAAATCTTTTTTGTACACATTTTAAATAACACTGCTAAGGAACCGCTACCAGGATGATGTCGAAACACTTGTGTCAGTACTTTTAAATGTCAAGAATGCTGCTCAATGGAAATTAAAACCACAACTATAATCAACTAGGCACAGGTGCAGAAAGACGGGCCACGCTCTTTACCTGGTGCAGAAAGACGGGCCACGCTCTTTACCTGGTGCAGAAAGACGGGCCACGCTCTTTACCTGGTGCAGAAAGACGGGCCAATGCTAAACTGTACTGCATTCTTTCGATTAAGGTTAAGGCTTCTCAAAACCTTAAGCACAATATTCAAATTCTCTCGGCTGGCCAGTAGCTGAAAAACCTGGCCCGTCTTTCTACACCTCCTGCCTAAACTCTGTCGTACTACGCAAGAATGACAGCTTGTTGCTAGTGTCTTAAATGTAGATCCTTCTTGTTCTTTCAGCATTTCCATGGGCTAAAGAGTTACCAGGATTTGTATAAGAAAGGACCTCACTAGGTTATAAATAGGAATTAAAGGGCGGTTATGAAACGGTGCAGCAGAGCCTCGGGTACCAGTTTACTGAACTGTAGCACTTTTAACCCATGAGGGTTCACCATCCAGTTGCTAGGCAACATGGCGCGATCTAAAAACCCTGCAGTTTACTTTAGCATCTACATCTGCAGATACTTAGGGAGTCCTATTTCATCTGGTAAGAATACTTTCTTTGTTTTAGATCTCGTTTGTGTTCCACCAAAAATGGGATTTCTGGTTTTGGTGTTTTCAGTGCTGAACAACATGAAATGATTTTCATGAAAAGATTTCTGTTTTGCATTTGTCTTCATCTATTGAATGCGGCTACAGTGCAAGCATGACAAAAGTACAATACTAATTTCCTAAGCACTATCGTTTCATATAGTATACTGCACTACATAGTGTTTAATAAATAGAAATACTGTACTATAGGGTATTTCTATATGGTTAGTCAGGGTTGTTTAATTTCAGCAAACTGCTCTTCATAAGCACAGTTAAAATTGAATGCCTTTTTACATGTGCAGATTTTACTCGCACAGGCAAATTTGGATGCATTTTCTCTGTGTTAATCCCCCCACTGGCTTTGCTTTTGGGGCAAGGTGCTTGCCCCCTGGAGTGTGTATCCGGTTTAGATACACACTCCCCAGCAACAGCCTCTGGGTTTCCTCAACTTTTGTTTTCTAGACACTGTTTGGCTGGGATACAAGGACCTTTTAAGTGACTGCATTGGTACAAAAAAAGGGGTTCTATGTAATTTATTGCAAATATCACCTTGATATTGCGCTGACTGCATTCCAAGAAGATGACAGTATAAAGGTGTACACAAACAGTAATGTACATTTACAGTAAGCCTCCAAACATTTGGTGACATTGTTGTATTTCCTATGGATTCTCCCAGCAAGCTAAAATCAGGTTCATGGTAAATGTTAATGGTAAAAAAAAAAAAAAAAAAAAAAATTATTTACATTTAAACCTTTTATTAATTTTAATGAATATAGAAAAAGTGCTTACCGTGTACATTAACACATTTTTTCACAGAAATGCTAAATGCAAAAGTACATCCAGCACTATACTAGAATGTGGGTGCAGCACATGTAGCAATTCCTATAAACATTTGCAGCAAATGCCTTGTCTTGCATAGAATGCTCAACCAATTCCAGGAATTCACGAATTAGAAAAGCAATTACGGTGCACAGTGAATGAGATTTGGGGAAAACTCAATTTCATAATTCAAGTTTTACTTTTGTTTAGGTATGGCCCATGACAAATGTCTGTGCGTGTGTGTGTATATGCATGTATTGTGTGTTTTATGATTCTTGTCTGAAATAAAATGTGTTCTGCTTAAGGGATGTGGCGGCAAACACATTGAGAGCCATTCTAGTCCTGGTGTTTGTTCCAACCATACCCTAATTGAACCATCTGTGTTTTAACTGATAACATATATAGATAATTGTGTGGAATGGCCCTAAAAGACTGGAGCTGTGCACCTATGATCATTTTGAACACCAGGCGTTAACAACTGTCATTACCATGGTAACAACATATGTCAATTAGGAACTAGTTGTACCATAGTGCAAGAGGAAGCTGAACTGAATTCACAGGTTGCCATGGTTACAGTCTGTGAATTAGTACAAGACAGAGCTGAAATTTAATGAGGTGTTTGTGAATCGTCAAGAGTAAACCGCTTCAGATGTTAAGGTGTTGTTTTTTCTTAAAGTTTTTACATGTCTGGAAGTCCATTCCATAGCACACATACTCCCTCGTTAGAAATTATTAACACCTAATTGGCCACATTTTTTATATACAAGCTGTTCTATGTGGTTTTCCTCTGATGTTTCCTTATGAGTCTATGAGGCATTCTGAAGAAAAGGACTAGACAGCAACCCTCAACTGCACTGAAGGAATTAATATGTGGTAATTCCTGAGCAATGGCCATGTTAGAAAACACTTTGCAGATTTGCCCTGTTGAAATCAGTGTCATCCTGGTAGCGCAATGCAGGCAGACCATGTGGTATATTTTAATGGTCAAGACAGTGGTGGATTAAAATCCCATAAAACCACTCTAACACTGAAATATATCAAGAGCAAAACTGCTGCTGGGAACAGGGAGTATCGGGGATATGTTTATTTAAGCTAGATAAGAAAAATCAATCAAGCGTTTTTTAAAATATATTTTTTGAAACATGAACTGTATGTTTTAGAATGCCCACTGAACACTATTGGATAATAACCCTCATTACTGTTCTCAGCCAGGCTGTGTGCTACAAACGTCTGTGGTGTGATTTTAACAGTGAGCCAATAAAGTCGTCGACCAATGAGACATCTGGCAGAAAAAATCTCTGAGCTTTCCAGTTTTGGAGACCTCAGAAATCTGCTGCGCAAAGTCTTGCACCAAGACCTTCATTAAGTGGCTAACATCTTTTAGATTTATTAACAAATAATATAAATTAATAATGTTACCAATTACATCATCAGGCCCGTTTGATTGAAAGTACGTGATTTATGACTATTTTTGATCAGTCCTTTTATTGATTTTGTAATAATATCCCCAAAACACTAAAAAAAAATATGTATGAATGTATGTATGTATGTATGTATGTATATATGTGTATATATAATAACATAAGAAAGTTTACAAACGAGAGGAGGCCATTCGGCCCATCTTGCTCATTTGGTTGTTAGTAGCTTATTGAGCCCAGAATCTCATGAAGCAGCTTCTTGAAGGATCCCAGGGTGTCAGCTTCAACAACATTACTGGGGAGTTGGTTCCAGACCTTCACAATTCTCTATGTAAAAAAGTGCCTCCTATTTTCTGTTCTGAATGCCCCTTTATCTAACCTCCATTTGTGACCCCTGGTCCTTGTTTCTTTTTTCAGGTCGAAAAAGTCCCCATTGTCAATACCTTTTAGAATTTTGAATGCTTGTGTGTCTGTGTGTAATTATATATATATATATATATATATATATATATATATATATATATATATATATATATATATACAGTACTGTGCAAAACTTTTAGGCAGGTGTGAAAAAATGCTGTAAAGTAAGAATGCTTTCAAAAATAGACATGTTAATAGTTTATATTTATCAATTAACAAAATGCAAAGTGAGTGAACAGAAGAAAAATCTAAATCAAATCCATATTTGGTGTGACCACCCTTTGCCTTCAAAACAGCATCAATTCTTCTAGGTACACTTGCACTAAGTCAGGGATTTTGTAGGCATATAGTCAGGTGTATGATTAAACAATTATACCAAACAGGTGCTAATGATCATCAATTCAATATGTAGGTTGAAACACAATCATTAACTGAAACAGAAACAGCTGTGTAGGAGGAATAAAACTGGGTGAGGAACAGCCAAACTCAGCTAACAAGGTGAGGTTGCTGAAGACAGTTTACTGTCAAAAGTCATACACCGTGGCAAGACTGAGCACAGCAACAAGACACAAGGTAGTTATACTGCATCAGCAAGGTCTCTCCCAGGCAGAAATTTCAAGGCAGACAGGGGTTTCCAGATGTGCTGTCCAAGCTCTTTTGAAGAAGCACAAAGAAACGGGCAAGGTTGAGGACCGTAGACGCAGTGGTCGGCCAAGGAAACTTACTGCAGCAGATGAAAGACACATCATGCTTACTTCCCTTCACAATTGGAAGATGTCCAGCAGTGCCATCAGCTCAGAATTGGCAGAAAACAGTGGGGCCCTGGTACACCCATCTACTGTCCGGAGAAGTCTGGTCAGAAGTGGCCTTCATGGAAGACTTGCGGCCAAAAAGCCATACCTCCAACGTGAAACAAGGCCAAGAGACTCAACTATGCATGAAAACACAGGAACTGGGGTGCAGAAAAATGGCAGCAGGTGCTCTGGACTGATGAGTCAAAATTTGAAATATTTAGCTGTAGCAGAAGGCAGTTTGTTCGCCGAAGGGCTGGAGAGCGGTACACGAATGAGTGTCTGCAGGCAACAGTGAAGCATGGTGGAGGTTCCTTGCAAGTTTGGGGCTGCATTTCTGCAAATGGAGTTGGGGATTTGGTCAGAATTAATGGTCTCCTCAATGCTGAGAAGTACAGGTAGATCCATCATGCAATACCATCAGGGAGGCATCTGATTGGCCCCAAATTTATTCTGCAGCATGACAACGACCCCAAACATACAGCGAAAGTCATTAAGAGCTATCTTCAGCGTAAAGAAGAACAAGGAGTCCTGGAAGTGATGGTATGGCCCCCACAGAGCCCTGATCTCAACATCATCGAGTCTGTCTAGGATTACATGAAGAGAGAGAAGCAACTGAGGCTGCCTAAATCCACAGAAGAACTGTGGTTAGTTCTCCCAAGATGTTTGGGCCAACCTACCTGCCGAGTTCCTTCAAAAACTGTGTGCAAGTGTACCTAGAAGAATTGATGCTGTTTTGAAGGCAAAGGGTGGTCACTCCAAATATTGATTTGATGTAGATTTTTCTTCTGTTCACTCACTTTGCATTTTGTTAATTGATAAATATAAACTATTAACATGTCTATTTTTGAAAGCATTCTTACTTTACAGCATTTTTTCACACCTGCCTAAAACTTTTGCACAGTACTGTATGTAATATATATATATATATATATATATATAATTTTTTTTTTGGTATATATATATATATATATATATATATATATATATATATATATATATATATATATATATATATATATATACCGTAAAACATTTAAATGTTTTGTGGCAAGAAATATTCACTAATTTCACCTTTATAAAAAATCAACGAAATATGTATGCCACAAAATTAGCATAATAACTCTTCAGTTTATATACTATGTATATTTCAGTAAATATGTCCATAGTGACACATCCTCAAAATTAAGTTTTATAATGTTATTGGTCAGTTTACAGTTTAAATAAGTAATGAAGAAACATATTTACTGTTTTAAGACTTATTTATGCCATTGCCAGTTTGTGTGTGGGTTAAAAAAAAATAAAATTTGCGCAAACCTTGTAGAGTATTTTATTGGTCTCTCGACTGCTGATTTTGCGTAGGCAGGGCGCGCTGCTTTGGGGGTGCAGTTCAGATTGCCGAGCCCAGTGAAGAGCCCCTCTCTGGTGTGCAGGCGGAGAGTGACGGCAGCAGAGCCGGGGGTCGTGGTGCTGTGGATGAGAGCTGGGCTCTTTACTGAACGGAAAGAGCTGGAAACAGGAGATGAGGACCATCAGAAGGGGGTCTGCAATTAAAGAGTGCCGGCAGCTTTTGTTTCAGGCTGAATAATAAGATGAAATGATGCTCGTCATTGAATATAAATGAAGTGCTTGAGCACTCCTGAGTTGTGAGTGGGAAGTTGGTGCTGTGTTGTACGTAAAAAAAATTTTTTTTATTTTTTTATCTTCATGTTAATCTCATTTTATTGAGTATGGGAGAGGGGGTGGCGGAAGCAGCTATTTAAAATACAGTGGAAATAATAAATGCATGAAGTGTCAGCATATACATTAGCAACCCTTGTCATTAAAATGTTCCAGCCTGTGTACTTTTTTTTAATTTATTTTTTTTAGCATGATCGAACACCCCCTGGGAAAATCGCTCCTCTCCATGGCTGAGTTTCAACGTTCCTAATAATTATAATAATAATAATCGTAATTTTATAAAGCACCTTTCATGACAAGTCAACACAAAGCACTGTACATAAAAACACCAATCAGGATGCAGGATCTCTAAGACACAGACCCCAGCTAAATCTATGGAAATGGGAAACCATTCATCTATCAAGTGGGTTTATATCAAATTCAATTCCCATGCATTTAGCAGATGACACAAATTAAGGTACAACTTGTAAGATTATCTAATTCATAAGACATGGTGGAAAATCGCTGTTGTGTTTTTAAACTGATGCTACATGTCTCCGTTTGATTTGATTTTGTTATGGTGCAGTATACTTAAATGGATTATAGCTTTTTTTTTCTCTGTTCACTTTATCCTGTGCGATTTAATTACTCTTAATCGGGCTCACAAAGCCATACCGTATGTACAGCACTTTAATTGCATTGATTTCTTTAGGCAGTCGGTAAGGTGTTGGTCTATAGGGCAGAAAGGACAATGGTTTGATTCCATCACCTCTGATGAGATCATTTAAGAAACATGTTTTGTTAACATCTGTTATGTTATGCGTTTCTTAGTAGGAGATTTCAGCCTAAGGTCGTGCCTAAATTTGTCACAGTTTTATTTTGATGGCTTTAAGGGAACAAAGTTGTGCCTGTAGGGCTGCAACTGGTCTTTTGCATTTTTTTCTTTTGTTTTGTTTATATATTTTTCTGTTTTATATGTTGCCATGCTTTGCCTGTGTAGTTCCTTAAATTCATTGTAAAGGCAAGCTTGTGAAAAGTTACTGATAGTACTTCGCAATGTTGTTGGAGCCGTTCGTATTTTGCATATGCTGTATGTTTGCTTCCTCTCTTTACACAGTAAACCTATCCATTTCAGTGTGTTTTATTTTCACAATTTAGTTTTATCATTTTAATATTAAACCACTCCTGTATAAAGCAGGCTATCCCAGCCCATATTGTCCTCTTTTGTGAATTGTGTTTGCTGTGTGATGCTCTTACTAGGAAACTGGCATGGCAGTGCCTGGTGTTAAAATTGCGTGCTGTGATTTGAAGCAGGTCAGAGAATGGCAATTGTTGACACTTCCAATAAGATCAACAATGATGCCAGCTGTCTCCCACCTCTCCTTTGCATTTTCACAAAGGCTTAGTTTTGATTGGCTGTTGGCATTGTTGACTTTTCTGAAAGCACAAGCTTTCAATGTCACTTCAGACAGACACTGTATGGCTGCATCAGGCCAAATTCAATAAGAAAATCTCCTTGTTAGTTACAATGCATTTATTTTATTTTCTAGAATTGATTGCAGCCTAACTTTTCTGTGAACTTTACTCCAGAACCCCTTGAGGCTTCGGTCTCAATGGGTAAGTCTGATTCAATAATAAGCGGCCTGTTCCAGGTTTTACTGTATTGTATAGATTTAGTATGATCATTTTAAGATTATAGCAGGCACCCTTTTACAAATATTAAAATTGCTGTGTGTTATATAGGGCATGCAGTATACTGTGCTACAGTGTGTTCTGTAATATACAACAATACACAAAGGATGCCAAGCCTGGATTGTAATTCACACTATACACAGGCTGAGTGTTGCACTGTAAGGTAATCCTGTACTTTAAAGTACAATATATTAAGTAGTTCTTGATTTCATGTTCTGGTTCTCAAAGTGTTAGAAAAACAGATTTGCACTGACGTGTTGACAAGTGACTTGTTTTGGTCCGACTCACAACAGCACAACAAGGAAGTCATTATAGACTAGCATACGAGACAAGTAGAGATCAGAGCCAAGCACCACATATATGTTGAACAAAATACAGTTGGCTTTAACTAGGATCCATAAGCATGTCTTTACCTGTTTTCTGAGACAGTTGTGAGCAGGGTGCCAGGTTGTGTGGGGCACTTTCACAGAATTTCCACAGCTAATTACTGCCCAGCAAGTCGAGCTATTACAAGTGATAAACGACATGGGATGTCAGTTCTGTAAGCCTGAATCAGCAAGCAAATAAACCATCTGGCCGTCTCTTCGTTTCGCCCAGTCTTTAGCATTTACAGTGCATTGATACAACTGTTACATTCTTGATCTTTTATACCACTTTCTGTCAAACTCGTTGGTAAATTTTGCTGGATGTCATTAAACCAAACACATTACCTAGTAATAGGGTTTAAGTAAAGGGCTAAAAATACACACATCCTGTTTAGTGAGCGCAAACATAAAACCACAAAAAAAAAAAAAAAACACCTAAAAGCCACAAGACACGCTGTAATGTAAAGCAAAGCATTTGTAATTTGTATTGTATTTCACAATGGAGACGATCATTAGGACAACAAAAAGAGGTTTATTTCTCCTTCTGCAATAGAATTCTAACTTTTTACAAACTTTGTAAATGTATTTGTAGTTTCTGCAGTGTTTTTCATGTGCTTCTGTCTAAAACGTCACTTGTCTAGGAATGCGTACTTTTAAAGTGGTTATTAAATGAGTGAAAACGATTCCTTCAGCAGTAAACGGTAAGAGGTGTTGAGGTAAGTGTTATTGCTGAATTGTAGCAGTATTCAGTTTCAGAAGCAATGAACAGGTTTTTTTTAAATTGTACTATTGGGAGAGTTGCACTGCAGTCACAGGCCTGCCAGAGTTGGGAAAGCTTAATTAATTTTATTAATATTAAAAATAATAATAATACAAGAAGGCAGTTCAGTCAAGTACAGTTATTCAGTTATTTTTATCCTGGGGTGGCACTGTAATAAGTATTCAGTCTTTACCTTTATACAATTAAGTGCTGTGTACCTGCAGTCTTAATGTTTCAGTAATTCATAAAAAGTAATGATCAGCCTTCTTGTGATGACTCTCCAGGTCAGTTACAAACATTCCCAACATGGTAAGTTTAAACATAGCCAACACCTTTTATTTTAAACTGTTTGTCTTGCACACACTGTTAAAGATACCGGTTACGATTTTAGTTTTAGTAATACCTGGAACTAGCGTTGTAACATTATATTGTGTATCTTGTATTGTGGTCTGTACTTGTAGTACAACACATTTTGTCCCTGAATGAGGAATTATAATACATTTCCGGACCTGAGCTTGCATTTAAAAAAAAAAAAAAATTCATTGAAATACAAGTGCCCACCATACTCCATTAAACATTCTTGTTAATTTTTAACATGCAATACAGTAATGCTTTTCAGTAACACCCCAAAATGATTGTAAAGCACATTGGCAGCCCAGCTTATAGAGAATTGCAGACATATTTCAAGTCATGAAATACCAGTGTCACAAACAAATGTTGGGAAGAAAAAAAAAAAAAAACTTTTTACTGTTATTTTGTTTGTTTTGTTCTCAAGTTATTACCCCTGGGTAATCAGTCAGCTCAGCAGACACAGACAACCCTAATTAAACTGTTGAAAATATTTACTATACTGGTAAAATGGTATTCGCGTGATATGAGTGAGAACTGCTGAGTGCTTGATATTAACTGGAGCTGGGGTCCTCTATTCAAACTGGCTAACGGGTGTGCATCTACCAGGGACACTGAAAGGGTGAATAATGCTAATGGTGCAATGCAGTGATATATTCTCTCTCTCTCTCTCTCCTTTCTTTTTCTCTCGCTCTCTCTTTTCTTTCTTTCTTTCTTTCTCTCTGGCTGGCTCTCTTTCTTTTGCTCTTGCGTTTTTTTCTTTCTTTTTCTCTCGCTCCTCTCTTTTTTCTTTCTTTCTCTCTGGCTGGCTCTCTCTTTCTTTCGCTTTTGCTCTTGCATTTTCTTTCTTTTTCTCTTGCTCTCTTTTTTTCTTTCTTTCTTTCTTTCTTTCTTTCTCTCTCTCTGGCTGGCTCTCTTTCTTTCGCTTTTGCTCTTGCATTTTCTTTCTTTTTCTCTTGCTCTCTTTTTTCTTTCTTTCTTTCTCTCTCTCTGGCTGGCTCTCTTTCTTTCGCTTTTGCTCTTGCATTTTCTTTCTTTTTCTCTTGCTCTCTTCTTTCTTTCTTTCTTTCTTTCTTTCTCTCTTTCTCTCTGGCTGGCTCTCTCTTTCTTTCGCTCTTGCGTTTTCTTTCTTTCTTTTTCTCTCGCTCTCTCTTTTTTCTTTCTCTCTTTCTGGCTGGCTCTCTCTCGCTTTCGCTCTTGCATTTTCTTTCTTTTTCTCTTGCTCTCTTTTTTCTTTCTTTCTTTCTTTCTCTCTGGCTGGCTCTCTCTTTCTTTCGCTCTCGCTCTTGCGTTTTCTTTTTCTCTCGCTCTCTTCTTTCTTTCTTTCTTTCTCTGGCTGGCTCTCTCTTTCTTTCGCTCTTGCGTTTTCTTTCTTTCTTTCTTTTTCTCTCGCTCTCTTTTTTCTTTCTTTCTTTCTCTCTGGCTGGCTCTCTTTCTTTCGCTCTCGCTCTTGCATTTTCTTTCTTTCTTTCTTTTTCTCTCGCTCTCTTTTTTCTTTCTTTCTTTCTTTCTCTCTGGCTGGCTCTCTCTCTTTCACTCTTGCGTTTTTTTCTTTCTTTCTTTTTCTCTCGCTCTCTCTTTCTTTCTTTCTCTCTGGCTGGCTCTCTCTTTCGCTCTCGCTCTTGCGTTTTCTTTCTTTCTTTCTTTTTCTCTCGCTCTCTCTTTCTTTCTTTCTCTCTGGCTGGCTCTCTTTCTTTCGCTCTCGCTCTTGCATTTTCTTTCTTTCTTTCTTTTTCTCTCGCTCTCTTTTCTTTCTTTCTTTCTTTCTCTCTGGCTGGCTCTCTCTCTTTCACTCTTGCGTTTTTTTCTTTCTTTCTTTTTCTCTCGCTCTCTCTTTCTTTCTTTCTTTCTCTCTGGCTGGCTCTCTCTTTCGCTCTTGCGTTTTCTTTCTTTCTTTCTTTTTCTCTCGCTCTCTTTTTTCTTTCTTTCTTTCTTTCTCTCTGGCTGGCTCTCTCTCTTTCGCTCTTGCGTTTTCTTTCTTTCTTTCTTTTTCTCGCTCTCTTTTTTCTTTCTTTCTTTCTCTCTTTCTCTCTGGCTGGCTCTCTCTTTCACTCTCGCTCTTGCGTTTTCTTTCTTTCTTTCTTTTTCTCTCGCCCTCTTTTTTCTTTCTTTCTCTCTTTCTCTCTGGCTGTCTCTCTCTCTTTCGCTCTCGCTCTTGCGTTTTCTTTCTTTCTTTCTTTTTCTCTCGCCCTCTTTTTTCTTTCTTTCTCTCTTTCTCTCTGGCTGTCTCTCTCTTTCGCTCTCGCTCTTGCGTTTTCTTTCTTTCTTTCTTTTTCTCTCGCTCTCTTCTTTCTTTCTTTCTTTCTTTCTTTCTCTCTGGCTGGCTCTCTCTCTTTCGCTCTCGCTCTTGCATTTTCTTTCTTTCTTTCTTCTTTCTCTCGGCTCTCTGCCTCTGCCTCTGCTGGCAGCTGCAGCATCGTACAGCCTGTCGTGAGATGTGCCTGGAATAGGAATGGCAGGGGTAGCATGCAGTATCGTTCTGGCAACTGTCATACGCAGGGCAAGGCTCTGCACACACTGAAATTGATGGATGTGGGAGAGTTTGTTTACAATCCATTATGTCCTGATTGGTTGTCGAATCATTTTAAGCTGAAAGAGAAACATCAGAAAACACCCTGAAATGATCTGATTGAGCGTCTCATAGAAGTGTGTTTTCGTGCTTTTTTTCCCCCTGCTTCCGGAATATTTTGAAAATATGAATGGAAACCTGCTCATATCATCTGTGCAGCTTTCATAATCTTAGACTTGACTGCTTGAAGTTTTTTTTTTATTTTTTTATTTTAAAGCATTATTTAAAAAGCAGCACTACAATACCCCAAGGAATTGTTGAAGTCAGATCAAAATGAAGATGTACTAATGTGTACACCTACTTGCATGCTTCCATCATATTGATGCAAATTAACATTGGCAAGATAATCAATATTCAAGATTTTTCTTAATTCTATAGCTAGACCTGTTAGTTTAGTTTATTTATTTTGTGGGGCCAGCACAGGTATGTGTCAATAGTGCAGCACTAATACAAAGAGAGACCTAAGTAGACCATACTCAATAACGATCCATTCCTGCTGTACAGTCAGATTTTGTCAAGTGAAAACTTGAATTCAGCCTCTTTCCCCAGGCACTATGTAAATGTAGAAACTCTACTGCTGTATGGCTGTATAAGTCTGGGGTGGTGCGTGATTGATAGCCATCAGATTAGAAGTGTTCCCTCAGATCTATGGCAACAGATGTTATGTAGCTATAGAATTATTCAGGCAATGGATTCAGATTTAACCAGCATTGGTATTTAGGACTGTCTTCATTGCTGTATTTTTTAATAGGTATATCCACCAAGATCATATAACAAAGGGATGGACAGACTCCTATTGCATAGCAGTTCCACCCATTCCAGGTTTTACTGTGAGCTTGATTAGCCACAGGTAACAAGCTCAAGTGTGCCTTATTAAACTCGCAGTAAAACCAGGAATGGATCAAACTGCTATGCAGTGGGAGTCATATTTTCATCTCTGCATCAGACTTAAAGTGGTGTTAAATTATTTTAATAACATCTCTTTTTGGTTAACAATCTGCTTCAAGACTCCCAGGAAACACTTTCCATAAGCAGATGGAAGAAAATGTCCTAGTGTTGGTTTAAGTATAGTATTAACTTTATTTAAAGTTTTTGGAATACTAGGGACACTACAGTGGGGGCACAATCTGACAATATTTGTTTTCACAATCTGTTAATATTTGATCATATTTTATAATGCAGGTATATACTGTCTTAGCATCGTTAATTTGGGCACTTGGGCATCTCAGATTGCTTCAAGGTGAATGTGAAAGTAAGAGTATAGATCTTGGCTGGGCTAGAGATCTGTTAGAGATGGTGATTCCAAGCGGATTGGGGTTGGACCTGTCAACGAACAAACAAGCCAATACAGGGAGAACATCATCATCGGGCAGCAGTGTGGAGTAGTGGTTAGGGCTCTGGACTCTTGACCGGAGGGTTGTGGGTTCAATCCCCAGCGGGGGACACTGCTGCTGTACCCTTGAGCAAGGTACTTTACCAAGATTGCTCCAGTAAAAACCCAACTGTATAAATGGGTAATTGTATGTAAAATAATGTGATATCTGTATAATGTGAAATAATGTATAATGTGATATCTTGTAACAATTGTAAGTCGCTCTGGATAAGGGCGTCTGCTAAGAAATAAATAATAATAATAAAAATAATCATTATTATTTATTTATTTATTTATTTTTAAATTTTGATGACGTTCAGCTGGTTTGTTCTCGGAGTATAAAGCCTAAGTCTCGTTCCTTTTTTTTTTGTCACCTTTTGTGTGTCAAAACCCGAATGGGCTATTCATTGTTAGTAAGCTTGTTCACTTCGACATTTTCCAATGTCACAGTTTGCTGGTTGTAGTGACCAAAAACGAATTACATTTTAAACCAATGCCTTTGCTCTTTTGGATCTCCTACTGCAACATCTCATTCACAGCTCTAAAGACGAAGAACATTTTTCGTATGATTTCATAGAAAAAATTTTCAAGGATATCTCAGAAAAGAATCAGGAAGGAATGAAGGAGAATTCTCTCGCTCTCGCTCTCTCGCTCTCTCTCTCTGTCTCAGTCTCCAGTGTCACTATTATCTTTGCAGTTTCTAAACAGGGAGCTTCACTCCCGAGACCTGGGAGATTAGATTTCCTAAAATCAGGAGTGTTTGTCATCATTAGCTCCCCTTGAAAGATTTATGAAGGTTGAAGGCTTAGGAGTTCTGGAGCTGTTCAGACTCTTGTCCTTGGGAGTAACGCTGATGACAAACCAGGAACAGAGGCCGTTTTTGGGTTAGCATCTCTAGCAGTGGCCATGGGTACATTTTGTGTTCCTCGCAAAATAATTTAAATAGTCATTTTTTTCCCCAAAATGTTAAATAAAATAACATGAAAACTGCAGATTCATCAAATGGAACAAAAGTAGAGATCGCGATCACCAGAGTAGCAGGTTGCTGGTTTGATTCCCCCGTCACTCAGAATACAATGTTCTTACAATGTGTTTCTAATATCATTTAAAAATACTGGGATGCTTTGTGGATTTGCTGATCGCTTGTAACCATTTCCAGAGTATTCATGTAATACTATTAAGACGCTCTGAAGCAAAGTCTTTTCGGGCAGAAGGCTTGTGTTACCTGCGTTCATCATTCAAGGAAAGTACAGAAGGTCTCTGAGGTTAATTTTACTGCCGAGCTGAAGTATACAAGTAGAACAATAAGACTCCTCAAGGATCAAGGCTGGCAACTCTTAATGAATGCAGGTGTTTGTAGAAGAAGTTGTGAACATTGCATATCTGTTTTGCTCTGTGATTCACAATAGAAAAATGTTAAAATGATTCCTGCTAGATCCAAGGACCAGATGAAAGAAAGCACAGAGTTTGTAATTAACCTTGTTAAGAAATTTCTACTCTGAGTGGCATCAATGGTCTTTCTTCCCACATGACAGAAATCGTTCTTCAGTGCAAACGTTTTCTTTTTTTCTTTTTTTTTTATTCTCGCAAACCCATTTTTAAACAATTCAATTTTATTTCAATCTCAAATGGATTTGAAGGAAGAAAAAAAAAAGTTGTTTCTTTGTTGACATGCAGATTATAATTCAATTACCATTTTGCAGTGCAGAATATGTTTAGGTAGTTAGGGACATTGGTCAAAAGCAAGGTAAATAATGAAATTCTATAGTATACCTATTAGTTACTGTTGCTTTGTCTGAGGTGACATTATAGGCCTATTTTTAGACACAACCTGGAACTGTACTCCAGTACATGCTGTACAAGACTGCTGGATAACCTGTTTTTCTTTTAATATTAAAAATGATATTATTGTGTGTGTGTCTGCTGAGCCAACGCCCAGGGGGCATAAAGTTGTCAAGGCAAAAGTGGGGCGAAATTACAGGTGTAGGCCGGTAAAGTTTATGTGTACTCTTCAGAGGAGCTGGCCGCGTTCATGAAGTGTATCAGCAATGTCCAAACGAGATTTCTCCGTTCAATGTTTATTTGCTTGACACAGGTTTGTTGCTTTTGGTTACAGCATTAGAATACATAGCTCAAAAACACTTGCTCAAAGTACCCCGTGGTAACAATCTCTCTCCCTAGTTCCAAGACAAAACTTCACTCCCCACAGTTCAGCAGCCACATCACTGTGCGTAAGGTCTTCCATTTCAAGCTACAGTAGTGTTAGCTCCGCAGTACAAAACAATTATCAACTAAGTGCTTTTGCTGTATTAATTTTAACAACTAATAACATTAATAACCTGAACAGTACAAATACTGTAACCTGGCCAAAACAATAGAAAATACATTCTTTCTATCGATCAGTCCAGCCTGTAGTAGTTTGATTCATAAAAGTAGGCACAGATAGGACAAGATAGGACAAGCTGCTAATGATAAATCTAGCAACAGATCCAATATAATGAACATCCCAGGCACATGTAGTTTGGTACCTCAACTATAAGCCTCCAACTGGCACAGGAGTGCTAAGTTTTTGGTTCCTCTTTGAAGCATCCACGCTGACAGAATTTGTGGTCCTGGCGATGTTTCTATGAGCAGCATTTGTCATAAAAAAAATTTATAATAATGAATAAGGGAGAGAGATAGAAGGGTATTCTTTTTCAGTATGTTAGCGATGGACTTTTTAATTGAATTGAAGAGACTGTACAATTAACTTCCGCTCATCTTCCCTCTCATATATGTTCCTGGTGTGCACGGCAGGGTATCACCAAAGGCTGCTAGGTGTTAACTGCATGTATATTTAATGATTTCATTAATAATGAATTTTTGAAATGGAGCCTCCCAACAGGCGTGTTGAGAGACTGTTATGTGAAACCAAGGCGCAGGTTGAACTTTGGAACAAAGCTGGACCCCCAGCTGTCTTCTTGCAATGCAGAACAAAACTGCATCAGGACCGTCATTCTAAGGAAGACTTCTGTAATCAAGATTGCTTGCTTCTGCATTTTGATTTAATTGTAAATGTTAACTCTAACTTCCAATCACGTGCAAAATGCACCAACTGGCCAATAAAGTTAGAGAACGCTATAGTCGGCAGTGCATGTACACATTTATATGGTCACGTGACGTACCATATGATCCACTAGACCATTAAGCAACAAATCTGGAGAAAGCAGAAAACCACCACCCGAATGCACAACTCTAGTCGTAAGTGGGACATGACACCCCTGCACACATGTGCAACATAATGTGAAAGGAAAGCCATGCTTCTTCGGCTAAAATCATAGGAACCTTTAACACACGACAAGACTCACCTGCCTCCACACAATGTGCTGGGCACTAGCTGGTCTGCCCACCATTGGCCAGCCCATTGTAAATGCATTACTCTGCAAAGCCTCCTGCCCCTACAGCCTCAAAGGTTAATGGTGATTTTAGAGTTTATAGTACTTCAGAAGAGACCATTCCAGTGAACATGTCATTTGCGATTGAAAATTCCAGATACAAGGGGGTTAAACCGGGGGCAGGTTGCACTTTGTTTAAAGATATCTGAATCTGTTGTTTTAAGATAAGACTGCATTTGTAAGCATACTGTTCATCTGCATTTTATTTGATAAAAAGGTCAAAATCCAGTTCAATTACTGTACTTGCCTTACCTGAACAGCACACAGTGCCAGTCGGTGTCTATATCCACTTGTTTTTATTTGAAAAGAAAGTGCGGTGTATGAATATGTACAATGTGCAATGTACAATGTACAATAATAATCAGCTAATAATGGATTGCAGGCAAGAAACAATCTCTGACCCTGGTCATTAATAAAGTAGGCTTATAGGATTATAAGAGATAGATTAGAGTTACAGTATGTGTGATTGATCAAGAGCTGCAAGCTGTTATTATTTAAGGAGGGGAAACAAGATTATCAGGACATTAGAAAGATGATGATTATTATTATTATTATTATTATTATTATTATTATTATTACTATTTATTTTTTGAGTACTTCCAATTAGACATAAAGCTTTGATGCTCTTGTCTCCTAAAATAGACATATTTTGGCAATGTAGCTTTTAAGATATTTGGATTTCTCATTAAGGCTAATCACAGCTTCAGGCTGCATGGGTATCATTATATTTGCCAGTAAAATACATTTCCATTCATTATATTCCCTAGTCGGAGCTGTGTGATGAGAGGCGCTCGCTGGCCCTGCTCTGAGAAATTGTAGGGATTTTTATTAAATCACTTGCTCTGTTATACATTCATGCAATAAGCAGAGTGAATATGCAGCACTATGTATCTGGGTTCACTTTGCAATAGCCCTAGGATTGCATTTTTAATTACGGCACTGTTGTCCTTATTGCATCTTTTTAAAAGTTTTAAAAACATTCTGAATAACAAAGTTATAAACTTAACTGAAAATAAATCATTGCATACATTTATCATAAATGTGTTTATTTGGTACAGTACTTTAAAAAAAAAAAAAAAAAGACGCTGTAGGATAACGGAGCCATACAGTATTTCAAGGATTGAGTTAGTTTTTTTTTTTTCTTTAGGAATAAAACAGATATCCATGAAAATGTTTCAGACTGTTCTACTGCTCTGTTTTTGAAAGATAATACTGAAAAAATGTCAGTAATATACAGTAGATGAATGATATCTGGGGAATTAATGGTAAAGTATGCTGATCAAATTATATACAATCACTGTTACTGCTGCTTAAATGCTTAATTTTTTTTTTAATGGTCATGATGACTCCATGCTGGGCCGGTGTGAACTGCTGTTGGTTTATCTATGCCTCTCTTCTCTGTTCTTGCAGTCTGCTGCTTTGTGGTGCACAAACGCTGCCATGAATTTGTCACGTTCTCCTGCCCCGGAGCCGATAAGGGACCAGACTCCGATGTAAGTAAATTCCACATTTAAGGCCATCGTTATCTCTGTGACCCTTCCTGCTGTCTAATTCCTCTTTGTCTTTTTTATATCAGTTGGTGCAGGTTTGGAAAATTGACATCATTAGAAGATGTGTGTCATGGTTCTGCAGGCAGGACCTTGTAACCTTAAGACATGCAAATGATTGAGTGTCTGTGCCCCTCTGTCTTTTTTTTCTTTTTTTTTTAACCAAATTGACCCGGTACAATGTCCCATTTAAGATCTCAAATCACTTTAAGGTTAAAAACATCCAGAGTCTCTGTGTTTGGGTAGAGTTCCTTTGGGACTGGGTACCGAAGTTTGGTACTTAACAAATGCATAGGTTACAATCGTAATTAAATGAACTATTACCCCCTTAATTGTGTTTTAATGTTGTTTTTGCACATGTGCTTAAATAAGAATAGCACTGGCTTTATATATGCATATCATTTGTGTTAATAGCATCTTTTATGATAATGCACCCCATCATGTGTGAACTTTTCAGTTCCAGTGCAGTTTTATCGAACATGATGATATTGCTTATGTAAGCGCAGCCTGTGTAACATTGCTGCTCCTAACTTATCCCCCTCCAGATTGTTCTCACTCATTACCTGTCTTCTGTGACATACCATGTGTGTCCACTACTGCTAAAGCTGCTGTCAACAGTCTGAGCTTGATTACAGTAAATGTACTTTTAATGACTTCGAATACCACTAGAAAGTGACAACTCACTGCTTGATAAAACCTGGCTCTCCAAAGAGTATTGTTCTTCCTTGGCCAATTTTTCTAATTTGATAGATATGAATATTTAAGAATAACACACAAAGAAAGCTGTTTTTGTTTCGCAAACATTGGGCAGATGGATGTGTGGAGAAAAATAAGGAAGACTTAAGTTCCGTTAACACCAGGGCGCAATATCTGTAAACTCAAAGAAAGCCATTCTTAAGGCATGGTTTGCTGAGAAAATAAAAGGAATTCATTAAGTTTCCACTGACAATAGATAGATTCATAGATTTAGCATGACAATAAAGAAGATGCATATGTCAACAATCAATCTAAAATCTAAGGTAAAACGTCTAGGAAACTAAGTCAAGTAGGCAAATAGACAACAGTTTTACCTAAGAGAGAAAAAAAACCCTTGTATTGCCACAGAGATATCTGATACTAAAAGCAATAAAAAAAACCACTGGTGGTATTTAAAATAAATAGAAATCTAACCTTAAGGCAGATTCATTAAAATGGGTCTAGGAACCTAATCAACAGAAACAGAAAGTTCTGCTGCTGCTTCTCCTAATCCCCTCCTGACTGTGCGTCTGCACTGCAGTGGTTTTTCTCTTTTCTTTAGTTAAAGATGGCCAACACTAAACTGTCCAGCGGATTCTATCATGCGGCTGTCCCAGAGAGCCCAGAGAAAGTGATAATGTGTAATCTATTACAGCTAATAGAATCAGGGTCTGCTGGGAAGGGAGGCTCCAGTCAGGAAACCTGACTCTCAGATAATGAAAAGTCATTATTTTTTTCACATACCGCAGTGACTTTTTCCGTGGGAAAAAATAGAGCCGTACAAGGAAGATTTTAAAAGTTCTCCGCTTCAGAATTAAACAGGACAGTACCCTCTTGGCTTTTCCCAGAATATTACATTTTGGCACATTTCTGCATTCATATATACTTGAAGGTCACACCATTACATCAAGAGCAGGTGATTAACCTGGTGCCAGTCTCACAAAACTTCTGACATGCGCAATCATTCTTGGCAGCCATTTATTTATTTTCTTTAGGAATTTCTGTAGGATTAGAAACTAGCAGAACATATATAACACAGTGTTTATTAGATGTGTTTATTAAATGCCAAAATCTGTCTGTACTTGTCCGTCCTTATATTTACATACAGTAGTGAAAAGCTTGGCCCATCTTGTCCAGTTTTGTGCCAAACTCGGGGAGTGAAAGACCCTTTGTTTGTGTGCTTGATCCATCTCGTAATGAAAACCGCTTCAACAACAGTGTTAACCCATGGACCAATGCAGACTCCCAGGAATGACCTTCCATAGCAAGATTTATTGGAGAGTGCATCACACTTCGACTGTACATCTGCTTTGACTGGATGTCTTTGAATGACAGGCTCATCTTCATAATTCTACTGTATGTGTAGGCAAAGCCCCCGCTGTATCTGACTGTGCTCATTTCATCTAAACAAAATGGTTAAGAGCTACTGAAGATCCATTGTAATAGATGCCCGTAAGCACCAGTCAATACTTTGTGGCGGATGTGCTAGCCTATATTTTTATATATCATCAAACACCCCATATGTACTGTAATGTATGCCGTAGGATCACAGATGAAAGTAAGACTTCTATTGCATAGCAGTTTCACCCATTCCAGATTAATACAAGCTTGATTAACCACAGAGTGTATGTAACAAGCTCAGGTGTGTCTTTATTAAACTTGTAATAAAACCAGGAATGGATCAAACTGCTATTATTTTTATTATTATTATTATTATTATTATTATTATTATTATTATTATTATTATTATTATTATTTTGTTTATTTAGCAGACGCCTTTATCCAAGGCAACTTATAGAGACAGGGTGTGTGAACTATGCATCAGCTGCAGAGTCACTTACAATTATGTCTCACCCGAAAGACGGAGCACAAGGAGGTTAAGTGACTTGCTCAGGGTCACACAATGAGTGGCTGAGGTGG
Source organism: Acipenser ruthenus (assembly GCF_902713425.1). Taxonomy (NCBI): domain Eukaryota; kingdom Metazoa; phylum Chordata; class Actinopteri; order Acipenseriformes; family Acipenseridae; genus Acipenser; species Acipenser ruthenus. The sequence goes on along the minus strand of NC_081201.1, from coordinate 4,634,539 downwards.
GATTTGAACCGGGGATCTCCTGGTTACAAGCCCTTTTCTTTAACCACTGGACCACACAGCCTCCCGCTATGCAATGGAAGTCTTATTTTCAACCCTGCTTAGGACACTGAAGTTTGAAGAAGATATTAATATGCAAGAAATGGCCAAAAACTTAGCTGAACACAGTTTATTATACAGTCGGCACCACTTTATCGGGATGGCTTGGGTGAAGTAAAAAATATCCTGTATACGCGGCTGTCCCAATTAAACGAGAGGCATTTGAGACAACCTTAGTCATACTTGTTGTTTCTAAATGAAAAGAAAAAGAATGAAATCACATTATGATTAAATGTTAAATACAAAATTTAAAATATGAGTCAATTGTTGTTTTTTATATTCCTAAACAAAATGATTCGCTGTTTATTTCTACATGAAATGAAAAAGAATGTAATCGCATCTTATCACAAGGCGAGGCACCTGCGATTGACACGCCAACTTTCTGTGTAACAGCAGCCTGAGAAACCACAGGAAACTCCAGCTCCTTCAAGAGTTCAACATGGTTTACGCAATGTACGCAAGTCACAGCGTAATCATGTACTCGCTGCACTGTGGTACGTGACCAGTCTTGCACTGAAAAGCCATCTCACTTCATTTGAAAATACTGTATCCCAAATAAACAAAGTGACGTCCCAATTAAACAACATAAATAGCATTGTGAAGAAGTGTCTCCTACAGTTGTATCCTATTTAAGCAGACATCCCAATTTATCAGTGTCCTGATTGGGCAGCGTCGACTGTATTTAGACAAGTGAGCACTGATCTAAAGGCTGGAGTTAATCTCACAGAATTGAACTCGTATTCATGATTGAATATGTCACTCTGAATATCAGTGTGATGTATTAACTAGATAATAATTCATCAGTATAAAAAATGACAGCAGCCTTAAAGAACGCAGTGGCCTTTTTCTCAGCAACCGATTATCGCTCCAGACCTCTTACGGATAAATTATCTAAAAGTTTAATTCTGTTACTTTGTGGGCTTCTATAGTTTAGTCCATGATTCTCTTAAGTAAATCATGGATGCTTTTTTTCACAGATTACTCTATAAAAAAAATATCATTCTAGACTGAAGGGAATAGTCTGTCTAATTGAGTAACTGTGCCAGTTTAGTAAAATGTTAAACATCAAAGATGTGCATGTTATAAGTCCATCTGCACAAAGTTTTCCCTGGGCCTTGGAGCCTGTATGCTTGCTAAAATCTCTGTGCTATGTGTACCGCTTGAAAGATGTATTTACATAGGTGTTCAATAAATCACTAGTCTAATAATACAATCGAAATGGTCTCTAAATATATTGTATACCCATTGAGGGGTGCAGACTCGAATAAGGGACTTGGCAGAGGACATTGCTATTAATTAATTAAGCCATATCCTAGGACACAGTAATTGGCTTCTGCTTAATGTCTAGTTGCTAAATGTAAAGACAATGGCAAATGCCATAATGCATAAAACTGAAGTCCACTTTAAGACAGCATTGCTCTCCTCGTTGTTTTCAAAGGGAATTATTCAGAATCTATTCTGGAAGTGGGTTAATTAAAAAGTCACTTAGGGATTGGGTCCTGTTGACTCCTTTTGACCTCCCCCGTATTGTGTAATAATGAAGCCTACATTCACGAGGATGTTACATCTGTCTTGAAAGTTGCTTATGTAATTTAGGACAAAATCATTTTAACGGCAGCTTCCCTAAATTAAACGCAAAATAAATCGCCCGTAGGGCACGCAGTAGAATATAAGAGAAGATGTCTTTTTTGTTTTGATTCAGTCAGCGTTTATTGAGTTCATTATTTTGTTCGGATTGCACCTCCCTTTCATCATAGTGTCAAGCTCATTAGCAGTCTGCTTGTTATATTGGATATTTGTTGTTCCAGTTAACACTGCCTTAATTTATTCTTGCTTTTTAATGTATAATTTATGCTGTGTTCCAGTCCCTTTCTTTCTTTCTTTCTTTCTTTCTTTCTTTCTTTCTTTATTTCCCCTTCCTCTTGTTAATTATATTCTGTTTTTACTTTGTATAAATCTGTTCCAGTTTCCTGCACTGTTACTGTTTTTTTTAATCTGTGTTTTAAGCCCCACTGACTATTGTGCTTGTGACTCATTGCTGTCTTGTTACGCTCGACCTGAGCTCCGCAGTGAGCCATTGAAAAACGCCAAATGCCAGCAACACTAAAATGTTCCAATTCTCAGTTAGCCATGTGACTCATTTTCTGAATAGTGAGTTGAACTTGTGATGTTTTGCTGTTTTTTTAGAAAGCAATTATGAATCTGCTGGCTATAACAAAACAAACAAAAAAAAAATCACAAAAAAAAAAAAACAGATCCAAAGACAAAAATAGCCTAGCATAATATAATACATTGCCCCCTCAACACCACCACCACCAAAACCATATCAGTGACTCAGAGCTGAAGTATGCAAATCTGTTATTTTAAAGTAAATATTTGTGTTGAATTTATTCCTGAGGTCAGAAATGCCAGTTTTAGGATCAACTCCCTACAGCAGTGATTTAAATTTGCTCTCAGAGAACGCTCCAGTGACACAGCTTTCAACAGTCAGATTAATCGTGCCGTGTTGGATCAGAAAAAATGTTGTTGTCAGACTTGAAACTTTCTAAATGGTTGTCCCTCGGAATAGATTCTCACAGAAATAAATGCAAGCAATTGATCTGAGTCACTTGGTATAATAAGAGGTGTGTAGCCTATTTTCTTCTGGGAATCCCTGCTTACTGGTCTCAGATGAAGGAGAAGCCTGGTGTTTTTGTCACAGCGGTGCTCTTCTCATTTAGGGAGAGGAGAGTGGATTAACAGTGCTGACAAAAAGGGGATTGCTTTACAGCAACCTGCCACACACATCGCCCAACTAATCCGGAATTGGTCTACAAAATGTAAATGCAACAAAATGAATGCTGTGTGTCAGATGTCTTAACCAATTGGGGGGCCAAATTCTTATGCCTTAGGTCATTTGAAGTTAAGGTACTATTTAGAGTAAGAGTTTGGGGATGCAAGTGATCTAAATGCAGTGTACTGGCTCTTAAAGTATGTAAAACATTTTTTTTACCATAATTACAGCTACAACTCCATTTATATAAAACTTAATTTTTCAGCCATCTAAGCAGATTACTTCCTGTACAGTAAATGTATATTCAATGCAATTTTGATTCTCTGGAAATGTAATCTGTGTTGCCAAAAATGTAATTGAGCCTCTCCTATATCTGCAGGTCTGTGCTGAATATCAATTTCATCACAGCACCACTAGGAATCATTCTGTGGCTTCGTTGTTCTCATTTTGAGGCGTATCAGAACCACATTTTGCTGGAGGTTCAGTTTTTTTTGCTTGTCGTAAGGCATTACGTTTATCGTAAGAATGAAATTAAAGCCCTGAAGATCAGAGTCTCTGCTGCTCACACAGGGAAGTGATGCCTGATTCATTTAGTATGCTGGTATAAATTTGGTTTGTCAGTCTTAACTAAAAAAGCTGCCTGGTTGCTCTCGACTTTGAAACCAGGAGATTAGCCAAAGAAATTTATCAAATGCAGGGGAGCAGAATAAAGAAGGAAAGATCCGCAACCACTAGCCTAGGGAATTTTTTTTTTTAATCACACAAGGAAAATATTTTTCCTTCTGTTTTTGTTTTAAACTTCTGGGGGCCCAGCAGGTTCTTGGGAATAATGGTTTCCAAGTTTTAATATAAGAGTGCCAAGTACAGTCAGTAGAACAACTGGTTTGACAACCATTCTGGGATCCATCTGACAGATGCAGAACATACAGTACAATGTTGATGAATGCTGTTTGAATGCAGCAGGTGACTAATTCTACCAAGTTCCATGTTAGACTCTGCAAAGACCAAGGACCATGCACCGCAATACCAAAACAAACCCCTGTGTGAGCAATCTTTTACATTTTTTATCCAGTGCATTACACCCTGAATGGCATATACACCACTAGTTCAGTAAATAAGAGCTGGTATTGAAGCTGACACTTCTTACAAATCGTAATATTCCTTTTGAAATGCAGCGTCTAATTTTATAGCGGCGTCCTGGTTTTGCAGTACACATGGCCTTCAGTGAAGGACGTCTTAATGCCAGGAAACCGAACTCCATCTGTTCATTCTGGCAAGGGTTTAAGTCCCTTTCTAGATATTTCCAAATTTAAACTTCTTTCACTTGTGACCGAATCCACTGTGCAACCCAGCCCACCCACCCTTCTTCACCGGTTGATTGACTCGAAAGGAACTGTGGCTGAATGGGTCTTCTCACGACTGACATAACTCAAACCCTTCTAATATGTTAAAAGGGTTGCATCTTGCAAACAGGCACCTTCACTTCATTTGGTTGTCCCTGTGTAAAGTTACTCAGACATGCCATTAAGGTGCATTTTGGTTCAGCACATAATGAGAAAAAAAGGTTAGTGGTTAGTCCTACAATTTAAAAATAATGTCAGTTCTCCTAAGCAAATGAATAGGTGCACACTCAAACTAAGAGCATGACGTACAGATCCTCATCACCCATCTTCCATGTTAATGCACCGTTTCAAGTGAAGGTTTAATTACTCAGAAATTCCTATGCTTTAAAGCTGATCACAGAAGCAGACATTAATAATGGAGATAATAATAATAATAATAATAATAATAATAATAATAATAATAATAATAATAATAATAATAATAATTATTATTATTATTATTATTATTATTATTATTATTATTATTATAGTTTTAAAATAAAGGAATTCAGAAGAATTATTATTGTTTTTTGTTTTGTAGTGTTTTTTTTTCTTCCTATTTTAAGGTGTCACAACCTTTTCTTTATTACGTTTAATATGGACTAAAAACATTAATAAGATTGACCTGGTGCTAAATTCCTTTCCAGGTTAAGGTGATGCGTGTTAGAATTAGTTCTCTTGGAAGTCCTCAAGGTAAACTTTTCAAAGTGCATGCTCCTCTAGTTCAATCTGTTTGATCATGACTAATTATTCATCTGGAAACTTTTCAAGTGGTTGTGTCCCCAGTGCCAAGCAAATTTAGGCGACATTGATGAACTTTGAAAGATAAGAATGGAGCAATTTGTACTTAGGTAACTAGTGTTAAACGGGAATCACAGTAGCAAAGAAGATTTTGTTTCAATGATCTAGACAGGGTCAGGTCCAAGTAATGCCACTAAGGCTGGGGTGATGCATTGTATCGTTTGATCACCAACGATGGGCAAGCATGTGCATTATGTTTTTTGTTTTTTTTTGTTACTTTTGACACCACTTCCGCTGTCTGCTTGAGTTCCTGTCTGTGTGCATTCATACCCAGTTAAAAAAAAAATATAAGCTAATTGTATTTGGGTTAATTTTATACCACTACACATAAATGAATGGTGGAAAAACAACAAAGATCACTTTCCAAAAGTAGCCTGCTTTCCCAGAGCCAGTACACTTCTTTTTTTGTCTTGTTTTTGCTATACTGGTGGAACCTGTAATGTATATGGTAATGAATCTGAAGGATATTTGATGCTAAATGTGTAGCCGTTCAAGCATTAGGGCAGCAGTGTGGAGTAGTGGTTAGGGCTCTGGACTTCTGACCGGAGGGTCGTGGGTTCAATCCCTTGTGGGGGACACTGCTGCTGTACCCTTGAGCAAGGTACTTTACCTAGATTGCTCCAGTAAAAACCCAACTGTATAAATGGGTAATTGTATGTAAAAATAATGTGATATCTTGTAACAATTGTAAGTCGCCCTGGATAAGGGCGTCTGCTAAGAAATAAATAATAATAATAATTAAGAAACGGTCTGCATTAAGCTGTTACAATGGGTTTCACAAGTAAAGCTAAGTTATAACCTACTTTCGATTCTAACTGCTTCGCTTACCATTTGACGTGGTCAGGATTTTTGCATAGGACACTTCCCCTGCCAGGTGCTTGTTCTATGAATTTCATGATTTGCTGATAGAACACTGGCTAAAGTTGCTATCATAGTCAAGCTGGTGCCTCGCAATCACCTAAGACTGCTGTTGATGTAGCATTTCTCATGCACAACACTGGAAAAGTCCTCTATCCAGTTTACTATACTGTAGCTATTTTGTGTCTTAAGGTTCATCGGAAAGGATCTTTGTTGGCATTTCCCGTCCTTTAATGCAAGCAAAGGAAATCACTGAGATTATCATTATAGTGAATGAGACTGCCAGATAGTGTTTGTCACATCACACTCTCTGATGGATTTTCTGAAAGGCTTCAAGGCATCTTTTTGCAGCAGTGTTCAGCAGACAGGCAAACTTGCCTCATCGGGTGACCAATCAGATCTAGCAGTTTGCAGAGCGAGACCAGTTTATGTAATAGAAATGTCAAGACGGACTACTAAGTGATACTTACCGGTGGGACTGCTGATTAAAAAGCTGTAATTGTATGCAGACTAATTTGTATTTTTGAATAATCTGGTCATTTGCTATGGACCTGCATAGCACACCGCTTACTGTATGATTAAAAGTGTTCAGGACTACCTCTAATCAAGGTGAGAGTATATTTCTCGCACATTCTTTGCTGTGTTAGGCACGTGAGCAAAGCAAGTTGGGTCTGTCATACAAAGAGTGCAAGAGAAAATGCAGGTTTAAATGTATAGAATTCTTTGTTATTGACTCAAGGTAATGTGCTGCAGAAGAAGGTTGTGGCTGTACTACCAGATATTTTATTTTACTCTGTCAAGGTGGAGTACAGCAAGGCAGTAAAGCTGGCATCCCTGCAGTATCTCACTTCCATGGGCCAGAGTGAGAAGTGTTTGTTATCCTAACCCTACTTAATGCACTTTTTAGTTTTAAAATGACGTCAGCTACACAACAATCGGGACAGGAGTGACAAACATACAGTCATTGACCTTAAGAACACTAAATTCTCTTATCTTAAGTTCATTGTTTTGACTGAAACGCAGTGTCTTCAATATGTGCGCAGCAGCTGAGGAATTCCAGACATTTTGGCACTCTTTTGATGATTGCAAGTGGCTTTACTGAATCCTCATCTTGTTGCTATTGACAACGTCTTCCTCTCCCTGTTGTATTAATCTCTTCTGGTTCTTGCCAGATGCTGTACAGTGTTATTTTATCCACAGGATGCGCCAGGCTGCCTACAGCATACTGTCAGTCTTGCAGTACGTTTTACATTACGTTTGATAGACTGTGACAAATAGCTAGTGGCCAAAGACGTAAAGCAGCCTTAACACTAACCAGTGCACAAGCTGAGACAACTAAAGGCAATCCATGCCCCCCCCACCCCCCTTGAGGTTACATTCTGATACTGCCAGGAGCAGAATGCAGTGATAGTTATCAGTATGTGTTTGCAGATAGTAACAGTCTAAATGTGGGTAAGCTGTGGGCTACTGACAAGGACATTGTGGGCTCACTGACTGTGAACCAAGGCTGTAGGCTGTAAATATTAGACTCGTTAATAAGCCAGTTAAAAGGAAACCATGTCTTGACCTTCAGAAATATTTTAAAATTTCTATCCCCTAAACCACTTTTGTCTACAGGATGATTAATCCAGTAATATTGAAATATCCTTGCCTCTCCTGTAACCATGCACATCCATCTGTAGCAATGCACTGCCTGCACCGCTATCTGATTCAGTCAAGCTACTAATTTAATCTGTAAACCTCAAAGTAGAGCTTGGAATGAAAACAAACTGGCAGATCATCAACAGTGGCTTTGCTGTATTAGTAACTGCCTTCTAACAACTACTGTACATTTGTGTTACCGATACCCACTTAAAAAAACCCTTCTTGGAAACGAGACTTATTTTAATCACGCTGTGCATGATGTTTTTATTAAATAACACTTGTAACCTTTCGTTTTGTGATTTCACTTGCTATAATAATAACTGCTGTTTCTACACAAGAACGTATAGAACTGGAGTGAATGTGTCGAAAAGAAGGGTTTATAATCGAATAGTAATTAAAAATTGAAGAGAAGTGTGTAGAACATTCACTATTGAACCTGAATGCCACAGCGCTACGTGAATGTCATCCCATCTGTTTTGTACATAGTGCATGTGTGAAGACCATGTAAACTCCTCATGTTTGCTTTGTCTTTCAGGATCCCAGGAGTAAGCACAAGTTTAAGGTCCACACTTATTCCAGCCCAACCTTCTGTGACCATTGCGGCTCACTGCTCTACGGCCTCCTACACCAGGGGATGAAGTGTGACCGTAAGTATTGTGTGCTGTTAATACAAACAGGTTCTACTGGAATTGTTACTCAAGACTAAAGGACTGTGGTCACAGGGAAAGAGGCATTGGCCTTGGTGGGATCTGGTTTCTCCTCACCGCTCTGCAGTGACCCCTACAGGCCAGGTGGCGAGTGAGCTTGGCGGCGGAGATTTGCTGGGCTAGTCTTTGTCCTCCACAGGATGGTAGCCTGCAGACATCTGATCTCGAGTTCCTGGGCGTAAAAAGATGCTGATTGGCTCATGGGATCAGAGGATGCCCAATGAACCTCGGGTCCCTGAGCTGTGTGGGGAATCACTGAGGTGAAGGAGAAAAATAATAATAATAATTGGGCATTCCAAACTGGGAGAAAATCGGGGGGTAAAAATAATTGGATAGTCTAAATTAAAAAAAAAAATCGAATTTCCTATCTCTGATTGGCAGTATTGTCACTGGTCCCCCTTTTTTCTGTAGAAGATCTTGTGGTTCTTTGCTTGTAATTTACACTTCAGTTTCTCCCTTACTTGCAAATAGGACAACACTGCATTTCTGTCTATTTTCAGATTAAGGGAATACATAACATGTTAAAAGGGAAAACCTGAATCGCTGATAATCAGGGAGATATGAAGAGGCTAATGGGCACTTTCACCTTTTCTTGCATTAACATGCATTTTTGAAACGGCAACATTTGTAAAGCAAAAAAGGGGAAAGTGGTACTTCCTTTTTCCAAAACCCTAAGACCAGCATGGCAGCCTCTATCAGAAGTGTTGTGTTGCTTGTTACACACACTTTGCAACAAACAATTGTTTAGTTGTGTTGCCGTGTTTTCAAAAAGATATTGTGCTGCTGCACTTTTAAATATTAACATTACAAAGAGATCATAAGCAGAAGAAAGCTGCAGCTAGAGTGTTTCCAGCTGCATAGAAACAGTCCTTTACAGACCAGGAAACTCCACTATGATCAATAACCTCCAGCAAAAGTCTTTTCTTCTTCTTTTTTTTTTTTTTTTTTTAAATAATAACATTGTAATTTTGCATTTTTGGCAGCACAAAGCAAGATGAAATATAACTGAGCACAACTGCAAAAAGGGAGAAACTGACATTTTAAAACAAACAGAAAAAACATGGTAAAGAGTGTGGATTGCCTGCTGTAACATTGAGTCAATCTGAAATGACAATACTGCAGAAGCTTACCATTGGGTTAACTGCTTTTGCAATCTGTGTATTTTTAAAATATATCTAGTAGGCCTTAGAACCATCCATTGCTAAGGCAGGAACACGCTGTAGGTGCACACAGACGTGTGGACATAATTTTGAGCAGCCGCTAGATTTGTTTGTGTTATACGGGGGCACCTAGTGGCTATGATGTGGTATTGTTAAATATTCATTATTCTGGGGCTTCGCTGACAGAAACTGTTGGGATATGGATTGTGTGCTTGGGATCTACCTGAGTAGCTTTACTTTACCTGACACTCACTGGAGCCTTCCCCGAATCGAGTTTCTCGCAGTGCCAAACGACGTCAGTTTATTGACAACAGGCCTATTTTATTTTTTGTAGCCACTGCATCACAGATATCTGGGGATGAATAATGTTTAATAAATCCGCTTCACCTGCAGTGAATGTTTGTATATGTGAGTGACCCTGCTCTGTCTTTTTCTGTACTGTAGATTGCTTGATGAACATTCACAAGCGCTGTGTCGCCAATGTTCCCAGCCTGTGCGGTACGGACCACACCGAGCAGAGAGGGCGGATATACATCACTGCCAGTATCGTCAAGGAGGTCCTTACCGTGAAGAGTAAGTTTAAACCTATGATTGCGGTGTGTCGTCCTGTCAGAAGGTACATTGAATGCAGGTCCTCTCTGTGGCAGTATTCCTAATGGTGGTGTCTGTTTTTTTTTTTTTTTTTTTTTTTTTTTAAAGTGGCTCATTACTGAATTTTTACTGCCACCTAGTGGAATAACTTTATACTGTACTTAGATAGTGTCTGCCTGAAAGTAAAAGTTGCTGTAAAATTCTTGCAAGCATGGAGGAAGGACCCAAGTTTAACACAGAGAGTACAGTTATAAATGCATGGAGTCGCCTACCAGGTGATGTAGTAGGATCTAAAACACTGGCAACATTAAAAAAAAAAAATTGTGGGCTTTTAAATGGTATATGCCAACAAGAGACCTGAATCCCCCCCCCCCCCCACACACACCCCTTGATGGGCTGAATGGCCTTTTCTCATTCCCAAACTTTTCTTATGGTATGTTCTTACATTTTGACAGTATTACTCAAAAGCTATTTATATATATATATATATATATTAAACACCTTTTTCACCCACATAAACCTGTGAATTAACATTAAGTTTATACATTTATGTAAGCATTTTTAGTTCAATACATGACTAGAAGCAGCAAAAATACTGTATACTGTTACTAGAAGAGGCTGTCACATAATATACCAAGGTCAAATCTCATCAGTATGTATATTGACAGGTCAGATGAAAGCAGCAAAACCAGAAGGGGGAGTTTATTATATTGTGGATAGCCTTTGCAGGGTAAATCTAAAATCTAAATCTGAAGTAATACAATAAGAACCACATCACTGATGTTTAAAGACAAGCTTAAACTCATCCTGCCAATATGATTAGTGGTATCAGTATTTTTGTAATTCATGTTTTTTAAAACTGTGGCTCATTACACCAATACCCGTGTGGTTCAACAAATCCCCACCAGATGGCAGTTAACTTGCATTGCACATTTCTTTCAAAAAAAAAAAAATCTAACCTAGCTGTGCACAGAAAAGAGAAATACATTTTAGCTTTGATGGAACTGCTTTCACAAATGTAAGCGCTATATTTGTCAGTTAATAGGGAAGGAAATTCCAGGTCACAAATGATCAGGTTCTTGCAACTGTCGGACAAATACCACACAATTTGAGTTATTTTGTTATTGGGTGCCTTTTACTCTGAGACTACGTGCAGAACTCATGAACTGTTGAGAGAAAGCAGTCCTGAGGCATGCTTGCGGGGAAGCTCAGAAGTTGCTGCTGCCTGTGTACTATCCCTTTGCCCCACCTTTTAATCTGTTAATTGCATGAGCTTGTCAACGTTTCTCTCCAGCTAAAACCCTAATTGAATTGGACAATTTACTTCTGGCTAACGACTTTGCCACTCCACACAGTTCATTAAACTGCAGTGCTGGATGTGCCCTGCACAGCATAATCCCTGATCATTCCAATGTTTACTCCCTTGGCATGCTTGTCGTTTTGGAACTGTTCCTAGCTTGTGTTTGTTGCCAGCGCATGCCTACTGATTGCTGATGCCTGCCTGTGTTGGAATACTGGAAACCAATCTATAGCGATGCCAGTCCTCTTTTTAGTTTTGAATGTGCCATCTCTTTGAAAGCGGCAACAGCCTGTTTTCAAATGACTGCACAGACAGCGTAATGCTGGAAAGTACATTAGCAGATCAATTGGCACAATGATTGACCCACGTCACTTGAACAGTGAAATAAACAGTTGTCATTTAGAGGGTTGTTATTGGATTGTCCCATGTAGTACTTTACAAAGTTCAAACAGTGCAATGCATTTCATGGTCTCGGATGTTGCAATGATGTACATGGAAAGGCTAACATATTAAATAGCTTTATTAAAATATGGCAAATAGAATACACTTCATGTGCTGCTCTTCAAACAGCAAGGCAGATTGGCTTTTACTTTGTGAAATCTCCTTTTGGTAATCGAAGAAAAACGACTTTTAATCCAACTTAATAAAATACTGTACCTCCATTAGCTTTCTCTGCAAACAAAAATATACTGTAAGGAAACCAATACAGTGTCTGTAAATGAGTGTGCACAATACCGATTGGCATGTTGGTAAGTTTCCTTCATTGATTCCAATACTCAGTTACACACATATTGCTTAAACATTGCCATTAGACACAATACTGTAACACCTAGTTATAAACAGAAATGAAGCAATGATTAAGTTACCTAATCTCTGAGAGTAGCACCAAGCACTAAGATGGTCATGTCATCTGCAGAGGACCCAGGTGTGCTTCCAAATGCCTGCTGTTTTTATACATTATTCTACACCCCTTGCCTGCAAAGCTAGTTGCTGATTTATCTCTCTGTGTCCGCAACATCTTGACCAGCCAACTTATTTGCACAAGGTCAGAACAAGGTCAGTTTGTATTGCACGTTCTCGGGCAATAAAACATCCCTTCCCTGATAGCAGCCACATAACGGCATACTTTGCACAGCTGCGCTCAGAATGCGCAAGACTGTTCTCATTAACCATTTGCTATCCTTACAGTGCAAAGCAGCATGCAAATGATCAGGATTCATGCGAACGGAGAGGAAAGGTGGTTTTCTTTTGCTGTGCTACAGCAATAAGCTAACCTGAGTTATCAGTTTCTGTTCAATCGGTGATTACCCCTCGGATATGATTTCTCAGCTCTTTTACTTGTATCTGTACTTTTCGTTCTGCATGCTGAGATCTCGTCAGAGATTTAAGAAAATGCACAGCCAGTAGTTACGTTTTTCAACAGCAGATGCACCTAGGGGGGAAAAAAACAGAGAGATAAGACAGATAAGATCCCAAAGCATAGGTTCACTGACCCAAATCGTGTTGATTGAGAACAAGAATAGATTAAATGTTTGTGTATGTTTGTTTTCATCCAAATCAAATTTGTTTGAAATTGTCTTATTTTATCACCAGTCATTGTATTGTTTAAAACAACTTTTTTTTATATATATATATAATATTAATTAGTACATCTTGACAAGAGATGACAATCTTGTAGAATTTCTTTCATCTGCTAGTAATTTTACATGTTGCCTCTAGAGGCTCACTAACACATGGACTTGCCTTGTATTTAAGTTGTGACTGAAAGCTAGATGAAAACTCAACAATGAAACACAGGTAACTGATTAACAGAGAAAAACATACGAGGGAGATACACCTTTAAGAATATGCTTTACATAAAGAACAATTAATATTCCATTTGAATGACTGCCAATGTACACAACAGGAAGATGAGGCATATATTAATTTGGGATCGTTAGTGGAGCGTTACACATTTCAGAAAATTGGCTGTTTTTACAATTTCTATGACCATGATTGAACGTATCATTAATTTGAAAAGGTTTATAATCCTTTTATCCAGGGACTACATAATGAAGTTTTGAGTTGAGTAATTCTGGTTCATTTCCAGGCTCTATCAGCTTAGGCACAGCTGTTTTTGGCATGCGTTTTGTGCTGTCTCCTTTGTAGGCTGGTATATTGGATTTTAATTGGTTAAGCAGAAGGTTTTTGCGTTGGCCTTTGTGACCCAGGGATCGTTTCCTAAAAATGTAGGTACAGTATCTGTCTTGCATGAATTGTGCAGGGATGAACATAAGACTCCCAATGCATAGCAGTTTGATCCATTCCTGGTTTTACTATGAGTTTAACGAGACACACCTGAGCTTGTTCCCTTTACACTGTGGCTAATCAAGCATATATTACAACCTGGAATGGGTGAAACTGCTATTTAGGAGTCCTAATGCTATCCGTGATTGCAGGCAAACTTCTCTAAACATTATCACATCAAATAAGTGTACATTGGATTTGGTTTATACTGTAGTTACAGTACTACAAGACTACAGGACTATAAGAACATCAAGCAGATAAAATCTGTACTCCTGTGTTGGCCAACCAAATATATCAAGATTTTCTTAATCATGTGAATGAAAGATGGGGAGGGTGCGGGGGTATCCACTCTAAGGTGGTGGTTTCACTTGAACATGTAGTCCTAGTGTGAGAGTCCCAATGCATGCATAGCCTGAGACTGCAGAACCACCATGCTGGTTTTAACCTTTGATAACACTTGCACGCAGGCATCGTTCACAAGCCTCTAGTTAACAAAGGGCTTGGTTTACAATGCTCGTAATTGTTTCAAGTATCGGTGTATCACACATGCTTTTTAGAAACCTATTCGTTTGAGCCAGACTGGGCTGAAGGTCTCACAGACTTCCTCATCTGACCAAATCCTTTGATCTCTATTATATATCCTTTAAGAGTCACGAGCAGCAGGGCTGGTTTATTGTGAATGTAGCTCTGATTCTGTAGCCCCCTCCCCCTCTCTTTCAGTACAACTCGAGTACTGGGCAAGTAGTGACTAGTTTTTATATTGTATATTGATCAGGAAAAGTGTTGTTTGTGTAGATTCAGTCCCCCAAGGGTTAAATGTAGTGTTTAGACTTTTAATCGGTTGGGGGAAATTTATGACACAGACAGTTTTAGAAATTGATTTTTCCCCCTCTCAGCAGATAGTTAGTTAGAATAAGACAGGAAATCGCTTCAAATGTTTTTATTTATTTATTTTTTTTATTCATGTTGTTGCTTTTACTACGGGTCGAGAAGCTGCTCTTCAGTATGAATCGCCAGCCATAGATGCCTGTAATGTAGGCTACAATAGATCAGTGTCTTAATGTCCCCATCTAGTGTACAACATTGTTTTGTCAACACAATAAAGGAAACTTGTTTCCAGGGTTGCAGATCACTAGATGGCACAGACTGTTACTTTTTATAAAGACAGGTAGGTAATTAGATACCTCTCTGCTGCTGGTGGAAACTCTCAACGTAGATGTTTGAATGGTATATTTTTGGCATGGCTAAGGACGTGCTGTACTGGAATTTATATACTGTGGGGCTTGCTGGAGGCGTCACGTTCTGCAAGGAACAAGCGAGTCTGTGCCTTGATGATTAACATTGTTTATAACAGGGGTTCATTTGCATAAAACCATGCTTTCTTTTGCTACAGCATGGAGATGATGGCTAGGCTCAGGCGGAATAATTTTATGATAAGGCGAAGGTAATTGATAGCGCAGCCCCGTTTTTAAATACATTTGCAGGAAAGTAATTTCACAAAACAAATGGATATGGTTCTTGTGATTACTGTGAAGAATGATGGGTGCAAAGCCAACTTGACTTTATCATGCCTGGTAATAAGGTGACCTGCCAGTAATCATAGAAGTGACAAAGGAATTCAGAAAAGAGAGAGAGAATCAGGGGACAAACACAGAATATTGAACATGTAAGTAATGGAGCAGTAACATGGCATTCTTCCTTGGGTGTTCTCAAATGTCTTTTTTTGTCATCTTGTTTTGATCCCCCAATTGTTACAATTTTTATACGCTTCCAATTTTGATGAAACACTTTGTTCAGTTATTATCATTACATGTTGCAAGGTGTTTTTAACAAGTGTAAATAAAAACTGGTGTTTACTGCTCTGGGAGTTGGAAACAGATATGAGAACTGAGAAGATTTCTTATTTTTATGCAAGACGTTTCCTTCTAATTTTCTTAACCTTTTTAAATTGTTAATTAATCCAATTTTCGTGTTCAACTCATCATAAAGCAGGCATGTCAAACAGTCTTTTATAATTTAATGTAACATCAAATAGAGCTAGATCTGCTGATTGTACAGCCAAGACAAATGAGAGGTTTTTCTTCTGCTCACTGAAGTCTTGTCACTTAAATGTAATGAATGCTCGAATAGAAATTGAATTCTTTTTTTTTTCTTTTAAAAGGTCATTTTTTTTCTTTCTGTATCCTTTTCTTGTGTTAATTTAAAATTTGTATTAATGTAGATTATGTTTTAACACAAAGGTTAGTGGGTTATTTATTTTATTTTTTCTCTATTTCTAATGGAATTTTTACAAAACAATTAGCACCTCCTGGAGGTCAAAAGGTGTAATTACCATATCCGAAATTTAGAAGCAACCACAAAGGAACATGTGAACAGAAAACAAATGTATGGGGGCTCCCAAGTGGGTATCTGGTAAAGGCACTCTGCCTGGAGTGCAAGATGCGGCCTATAGCTTGGCGATCGCCACTGCTGACCGTGGACGGGAGTTCCAAGGGGGCGGCACACTATTGGTCAAGCTTTGCCTGGGCGGGGTAGGGGTTAGGTCGGCTGGGGGGTCCTTGGCTCACTGTACACCAGCGACCCCTGTGGCTGGCCGGACGCCTGCAGGCTGACCTGTACAATACAGAACTGCGTGGTCCTCCGACACAATTCTGAGATGGCTTGCAGAGCGAAAAAAAAGCGGGTGGCTGACTGCACACGTTTCGGCGGACGCATGTGCTCGTGTAGCTGAAGAAGATCAAACTTGAAACTCTTCCTGATTTCAGGTCTTTGTTCCAACTTAATTGATTAATAGAACCAAATCCTATGTTAAACCCAGGTCTGGAATGGCCTTCCAGGATTAGACTTGCCCATGTCTACTATAGATGAAAAATATTAAAGAAGTTATAAAGAAAAGACATTACAAATATTGCCTCAGATAGTTAAGTAACCAACTTTCATATAGTTCTGCCTGTAGCGCAAACAATACAGTGGGGCTATTAAAGTGACTTTTGCCACATATTGGCTTTTGTAATTTCCACTAGGAACAGTGTACTTGTCAAGCTCTGCCCAGCTTGTTAGGACTGTGTGTGTCATTGCATCGAAATAGGAGATAGGAGGCTATAAATCAGCTGCAAACAACAATTGCAAAAAAAGCAGCCTTTAAACATCTCAATCAACAAATGCATCTTCCAACAGTATTTATCAAGTGTAAATGGGTGCGTGGCACTGTTTGACATCAAGGATGTTTTGATTGAATGAGCAGCGAGGCTCAAGTGATAAGTGGGTACAGGCATGTTGATTTAATTCCGCTTTTAGAGAGAATGTAGGAGGCCTTATGCCTATGTCCGTGCTTACAGTAGATGCACCTGTAAAATTATTTTGTGTGTCATGAATAACACTGCATTTTTCAAGGTCCCACTACTAAAATAGTGCTGCTGATGTGTTAACAATGTACCATCAAGTAGAGTGCAATAGCAGTTTGCTTGTGCAACTATCTACATATTCTAAATGATCGCAAACCATTTTGAAAAGTGGGGTGGGTGTGTGAACAATTTTTCTGGAAAATTGTTTAGAACGGCATGCGCGTTCTGCTGTTCTTTTGGAATCCGGTGTTCATTTTCTTTGTTTGTGTTTTTTTTTTTTTTCTTGTAGTTCGAGATGCTAAGAACTTAGTACCCATGGACCCCAATGGACTCTCGGACCCCTATGTCAAACTGAAGCTGATCCCCGACCCAAAGAGTGAGAGCAAGAAGAAAACCAAAACTGTCAAGTGCTCCCTTAACCCAGAGTGGAATGAGACTTTTACATTGTAAGTATATCCCACTGGAACAAAAACACAGCAGTTCTCATGCCTCCAGTGTTTGTTTTCAGTGCACGCTCCCTTGCTAAAAATGTTTAAGCTGGGCCAGAACAGAGATGGTTCTGTGAAGATATTTGAACAAAATCAACAAGGCCAGAATTCCAACCTGCTTTTTAATTTTCCCAGGATATTTATGGTAAACAGCCCTGCATCGTTTAATAAAAGTATACTTCTTAGTACTTATGTACTTTTATTTAACATACAATGTACAAATGTATTTAACATGTTGTACTTAATAGAATAAACATGTATCCAAAAAACTATCCACATGGAAAAATATATACAGTAGTTGTGTGTTTTTTTTTTTTTTTTTCAGCACTCATTTAGATTTCCTGCAGCCATACTGCTTTGGCCTCTGACCTCTGCACCTCTCGGAAGATAACAAAGATTGTTCCTAGACAGATCTCAGCTGTGTTAAAATACCAGGCACTGGGGGTCCCTGAGTGGCTCGCCTGGTAAAAGCACGGCCGTGTGGTGTGCAGCGAAGTCGACGGTCTTCGCTGGGGATTGAGGAGGGAGAGTCGCTTTGGCTCTGGCACTCCTGCGGGTTAGGGAGGCAAAACCAGCAGGGACTTTTTCTCCTCATCGTGGAGCCTAGCGGCCAGGTGCCGAGTAAGCTCTGTTTGCTGCTCCTTGTCTTCCAGAGGCCAGTAGCTCACTGACATCCGCTCTCAAGTACTTGACTGTAATAGAGGAAACTGGCTGGGTCATGGGATCCGAGAACTCCCACTGAACCTTCAGTTCTCCTGAGCTGTGTGGGGAGTTGCTGCGGTGAGGGACATTCTAAATTTGGGAGAAAACGGTACAAATATTTGGGCACTCCTAAATTAAAAAAAAAAAAAAAAAATGGTATTTGGGCTGTGATCCAGGAAAAAAAAAATACATTATCAGGAAAAATGTATATACTTTTGAACAGGAAAAGTATTTGTAGAAGATTTTGGGCCTAAGCTTTCATCTTTGTACTTTTGCAGCAAACTGAAAGAGTCGGATAAGGACCGGAGGTTGTCTGTCGAGATCTGGGACTGGGATCTGACCAGCCGGAATGACTTCATGGGATCCCTGTCGTTTGGAATTTCCGAGCTTTATAAGTTGGGAGTCGATGGCTGGTAAGAGATGCTAGATTCACTATTAGGACTTGGCAGGCAATGCCATTTTACAGTGGCTTTCAGCGAAAAAAAGTAACTGCATTTCAGAATGCTAGTGCAGTTAGACAATATCAGATGGCTCTATGCCTTATATAAAAATTATATTTTTTAGAATTAAAGGTAAAATATTTAAAAGGAAGGTATAGTCACCTAACACTTTAAAAGAACTTGCAAATAATACATCAGGCTTTGAAAAAACTATATGACATGCAAAGAAGACATTGACCTGTTTTCAGTCCACGAGAGTGTTCTGCATGTGCAGTGTGTTCGCTTCGCTGTTTCTATCTGATAATGCAAGAAGGTAATCTTCTAAACAAATACATGCTATAATATTCAAAAGATACATCTGTACCCAGCTAATAAATACAGTCGGACGATCTCTAACCTTTCCCTATCTCGTCGTAGCTTTCTTGAGGTGTTGTCAGCTGTCGCTGTTTTGCTGTGAACTTTGCTTCTGGCACTCGCTCATGAAATATTACTTTGAAGGATTTTGAGATGTTTCAGATAATGTTATCACTACATCACACAACTACAGTTAGAGGAGGATTAGTTCATTGATGACACTGACAAGTAGCTCTAATTAAAACAGATCCCAGTGCTGCAAGACGCCCCTTATGAAGAATCTAAAAGGGCTGAATCAAAGGCTGTTCTTTCCATTGCATAAAATCAGTTGCCGTCAAGCAAACTAACATAAGGAAAAGGAAAAAGAAGAAAAGAGTACCGCCCAATGGGAATAGACGTTGTTTTTCTCTTTCTTTTTTCTTCTCCGGCATCAAGGAGGAAGTGGCAACATAGGTAGTGTTTCTGAATCTTTGGCAGGCCAACAGTAGACAACTTTTCTTCACTGCTTTTAATGAAAGAATTTTTTTTTTTCCATGACTGATCTAGTGCTTAATAGTTTTAAGGTTCTGAAATATTAAAATATGTGATAAAAATCTTACCAGAGTATTATGCTACTGGGAATTGAGGGAGAATGCAATATGTTATTTAGTAGGGCATGTAATACAGTATGTGACTCGGATCAGATGTATGATTAAATGACCAATAATCATTTTCTATTGGTCTACTAGTCATCTTGACTGTGAGCAATACTCCATGCTTTCATCTTAAAAATTCAGCAAAGAAGGGGATGATATTGTTGAATACCATGAGACACCAAGACCAAGAGGAAGTGGGATTAAAAAATATTATTATAACGCAGTAGGAAAAATAAATCCTGAATCCCCATCGGGGAGGTTAAGTGGCTGAGCTGGGCTTGAAACGGGAACCTCCTGGTAACAAGCCCCTGTCTTTAAATGAAAGATCATTTTAGAGACTGTATATTCAAGTCCTTGTCTGCCAGCCCTGACTTGAAATGGGGTACCCCATTTGTTTTGTCATGTTCAGCTGAAGTTTTGTTGTGTTGGCTGTATTGCTCAGATAAATGAACTGCTCATCCAGTCAAGCTTTATTGCCATGGAAACTTTTTCCCTCATCACAAAACATTTTTCTGTAGTCCTGTGCATCTGTTCTTGATGTTACTGGTAATTCGCTTTGATTGTTTAAATGCCACTGAAATCAAACATTTAAAAGGAGGGGTGATATTATAGTGCAACAGTCGTTTTGATTTTATAATAACCAAGCCTTTTTTAAAACACGTTTTCTTACCTTTGATTTAGCAGAAGTCCCTCATAATTTCCGAAAAGTACTTTGATTCCCAGCCGTTATTTTAAAATTGGAAATGAATCTGGAAAATGAAAAGCAAAATTCAGTAAAACAACAAGTGACTAAATGAGAAAAGAAAAATGTATTTTCAAAGCCCTTTAGTGTATACTGCAAGGCCCAGTGGTGGGCAGTCTACAGACTTCCAAAATGTTGCAGCATGGTACAAAGTTTTACAAAAAGAAAGTGTGTCGGAGGAAACCCAAGTCCACTTTTTTTTTTTCTTTTGAAGTGGCACATACAATACAGTACCCAGCCTCAATCCACTGCCCAAAGTTAAATAGCCAGAAATCGAATTCTAACTCATGTTAGGATGTGCTGCAAACTCCACAGCGAGGAGCGATGAGTTGTTATTTTACTTTTGATATCAATACATTCTTTATTGAGGATAGAAACCGCTTTAAAATAAAATAAATAGAAAAGAGCCTGCTACCTTGAGACCTGACCTACTTAGCTGTCTGCTGGGAGAGGATAAGAACAAATAATTGGTAACAACCTGCATTTGTTTTTACACATCTTCACTGGAATTATTCAATGCCACATTGACACTCGTTGGTACAGCACTGATGGCGTTTGGTTGTTCTAAAGTGGCAAGGTCGATCTAAGTACTTCCTCTTGGAGTAAAGAAGGGAAATTCGGGTTCTTTAGTTCTCTAAGCAAGGCAATTACTGAAGGATTTATTACAGACAGGCAGACAAAATGTCTATGCTCCAAGTATAAAAATATAATGTGTATATGTATAATTTATTTCAACCAAAGGTAAATAATAACATCTTAAAGGGGAATGGGGTTAAAGCTACATCATCTGGATTTTTTCTTCCTCTCTAGCCTTCTCACGTCAAATGTTTTTGCATCTTAGCTGCTGCAACAGGTTTACTGTACTGAGTCAAGTCGACAGCCTGCTTCAATTGAAGTTTCTTGCAGTTTTGCCCCAAAATGTATGAGTCGTGTGTGAAGGTTTGGATTTGTCATTTGTTAATGACAGTGATTTGCGTGTGCAGGTTCAAGCTGCTGAGCCAGGAGGAAGGGGAGTACTTCAATGTTCCTGTCCCACCTGAGGGGGAGGAAGGCAACGAGGAGCTGAGACAGAAATTTGAAGTAAGTTAAGAATCCTGGGCAATGCCATGGTCAACCAGCTTTAACAACCTGGCCTCATTAACAAGCTTTACTATCTTATCTTAGTAGTATGGTGGCTTGGTGGTCCAGTGGTTAAAGAAAAGGGTTTGATACCAGGAGGTTCCGGGCTCAGTCACAGACTCACTGTTTGTGACTGAGCAAGTCACTTAACCTCCTTGTGCTCCGTCCTTCGGATGAGACGTAAAACCTTTTTTCTGTATATGTATCTTTTGAGGAGTTTCACCTTTCATTTCCATTGAGAATATTGACTAATGATACAGAATTTCCAAGTAGTTTTTTGCCAGTTGTACTTAACAATCAATCACATTCCCTGCATGATTTCTTATTTTCGTTTTCATCTATGCGGTGTTGCTGAGTTATCACATTTGCACTTTCAAAGCGAAGCTGTTATTTTGCTGTCAGACCGAAGCATCATTTATGATAATACCTCATATCATTCTTAATAGTAAAGTCTGTTTTTTTTTTGTTTTACAGCAGAGAAAAAATGTCCTGAGTATAATAATGCATTTCTTTTACTTGCTGTTTGTGTTTGCCAGAGAATAATGACCTAATCAAACCGTATGCTATCCTCGCCTACTTTGTAAAAGATCTAGGTCGGATACATCAACAAATTCAGTCTTGCATGAAAGTTAGGGAAAGGCATTAAGTAATAGTTATGATATAATCTCAAGATCAGTCAAAATATTAATGCTGAGTTTCCCATTAAGCACGGTCTTAATTTCTGAGTAGATGTAAAGTGTATAGTCAATGTATTTCAAACATAAATAAAAAATGAGCAAAGTGGAATTGTAGTCTGTCAGCTTAGTATAGGACCAAATGGTTTTAGGATTATTTGACGCATACGTATAAGTATTTTCTACCCTTTGTTATACTCTAGAGAGCAACACTCCTCTAAAAAGGGAAACAGCTCTGGCCTTAGTACAGAATTGGCATTTTTGTACTAAAAAAAAGCTTATGTCCTCAATGAGCCACCATAGAAAACAAAAGTACCTTTATTTAAACAAAAACAACCAAAAAAAACATGTAAAATGTATTGAATTAAGGCCTTTTTTTCTGGGAGACTAAACCACAATATGATATTTATTTTTAACTGGTTTCTAAAGTTCTCTAAACTTCTAAAGTTAATTTGCTAACCTTACTTTTAGTAACATTACTGGTTAGATGTATCTGGCCTATACTGTTTTTACTAAGCATACTATGGCATTAATTCAGGATATGCAAATATGTTCACTTTATAGCTAAACAGCAGCAGGTTCCAGTGCCTGATTGCAGCTAGACCATTTGTGTGAGTTTGAAGTACATCTCATATTCCAAATTGAAGTATGTAGAAGTAAAAGCAAAGAAGGTTTTCAGCTGAGGAAAGGGAGCTCTGTGATGGCAATGCTGGAGTTAAGGAAGGAATCCAAGAGCTCGGTTAGCACTACTTAAAAAGTCCAGTTAATCCTCAATCTGTTACATTTACATCAGAGTTCAGCCTGTCACCGCTGTTCTTAAACGTCAGGATGGTGTGAGAATTCAGTGTTACAGTAATGTCTGAACCTTCCTAGCTTCAATTCATGGTGGTTGTATTGTATTACTTATATTTTCTCTCCTAAAGACTTTTTGTTTTAATATAATAGTCTGTCTGTTGGCTAAGGAGACTGATGCATGATGCATCTACCATCTCCTGATAACGAGGAGCAGAAATCTGCTTGATGGCATTATTTATACTGTCATTACTAAATGTATAACTCTTCCATTTCAGAGGGGTTCACAAAGTGTGGCAGGCTAGGATTTTGTCAAGGTTTGCACATTTGTGAGTCTAACTTGGCATGAAACCTACCTGAAACTTAACTTCATGCTTTTGGCTGAGATCCATTCTGTAAACTGCTGGTTTCTTATTTTACTGACAAAGTACTAGCCGGCTATGGAGTTAAACACCAACCTAGGGTATTGCCCTTGTGTGTTAGACGAGTACTCCTGCATTCAGTGAAACTTCTAGAAGTTCATGATCTTTTGCTGCATTGTAATGTTGATTTCTCAATATTTATTTTATTTTTAAACTTTTGGCTGAGACATACAGCACTGTACTAATTGATAGCTAGATAATCTAAAATAGTGCTTACCCAAACATAATTTTGAGTGAAGTTTCATTAAAATGTGGAGAGGGTGCCTTCATTACTCTCTTCGTTCTCCTCGTTAAAACATCCCTGTTATCTTTCGTCCAAGCACTTTGGACTGTCTGTCATCCCAAAACCGCTGACTGGTCAGAAATGGTAGTGCACCGTAGAGGAGAGACAGAAAATATGCTAATGACCTCGTGCAAACCTCCCTTGGGATACATCTCCTCTGCGATATATATATATATATTTTTGCCTTCATCCTGAGCAGTATTTATTATTTAGTTCCCATTTCCTTCAAGCTGAAATAGCACAGGGTTTCCTGCCCTGAATTTTTAACCAGTTTTCAGCGCAGTTTTGTGGTAACTGACAGATGACAAGATGACCGGAGTTAATATTGCTCTCTCTGGTTAGATGCACCTTGTCTGTACTCTTCAAAAGAATTGTTTGGCAGTCTTTAAACAAAGCCTATAGCACTCTGTAAAGGATTGCAGTGCTCAGAAGCACATCCTTCGGTTTACACCAGAGCACATGGAAATCACATTAATGCAGATTATCTAACCAGATGCTTTTAAACAAACAAGAAAGAACATGTTCATTATCTTAATTGTCCCATGTCGCATTTTGATGTTAGTTCATAGGTGAACTTTACAGAACTTAAAAACCATTAACAGACCACCTTTTTAATATAACACGTTTTTAGTGTTAATATTGTTTATACCATTGAGAAAACCCGTCTTTGCTTCAGAATTGAACCCATCCTTATCCTGAGTAGTCTGTCAATTGCCAGTTCTTATTATTGCCAACTGGTAAAGCAAAGATGATATATTAATTTTGTCACCTTTGAAAGAAAGTTGGAACATAGGAGCCATAATGTGTTTATCATGCTCCAGTGCACAGGAACAGTTAATAAACACTGTCTGTAACAGTCCAGCTGTTTTGTTTAGCAACTTATCATCTCTCTGCTGCTCCCAATGAACTGCTATGCAGCCGGCATGCATCAAACCTCTGACTGGAATGCCAAGGGCGCCAGTGCCATCATTACATTTCAGATGATTAGAGCAAAAATAGCTAAACCGTAAGTCTGCCAATCAATGAGCATTAATACAGCTTGACCCTGCCCTTTTCCTCTGCATCAATCAATAGGACAGTCCTTCACAAGCCTGACCTTTTGAGTCTGTCTGTAACTCTGTACGTGGTAAACAAGAGGAAGTGTCTTCCACTTGCAACAGATTCTGTATATCAAGTACTGTACTGTTTATTTTGTTTGATTTAACTTTTATGGGGGTGGGGGTGTTACATTTGCTTAACATTATGTTCCATGTCCTGTAAGAAAGAAACAGAGAAATAAAACAGGAGAGTGTTCATTTCCAGCTGCCTGCACTTTAGTTGTCAATTTTTTATTGGCAGCTGATATTCTGTTAACTGGATTGTCATTTACTGGTATTATGTTTTCATTTAGTATTGTTTTTTCTATTTAGTATTGTATTGTTGTTTGTACAGCACTATTGTCATATGTCTTTGGCGTAACTGTTTCTCCAATACTTGAATCCGTGTCACAGGTGACCTTGAGTTGGGGAATCTGCAATGAAAAGGAGACTTGTAAGAAAAAGAAAAAACACTTCGCACCTGCAGTGACTTGGCGGTTACTAGCAAATGCTCCAATCTGCTGGAGCTGCTTTCAACATTAAAATTGAACTGTAGGAAGCAGGTTAATGGAATTTCATGCTAGACTGAGCTCTGTGCCAGCTTCACATTATGGCATGTTCCTGAAAATTTAAATTGAATATATTCCAAGATAACTCAGAGATTTTGCCCGTGCAAATTAAAGAGCTGCTTTGCAATAAAGGGAACGGTAGCTTGCAAAATGTGTGCACTGGGAATTTCTTTTTAAAAGGAAAGGCTGTGGGTAGGGGAGGGTTTGTGTTTTGACTAGAATTGGTCTTTTTTTGTAATGTACTATTGTATTACTTGATTGCTAAAATGAGCATTAGATTCTGTCAAATAACAGGCATCCCAGTAGAATGTAACACTGAATTGCATTATTGACAATTTAGCAAGTTGTAATGTGCGCCTAAATATTAAACCGCTAGTGTTAGATGGTGTAATAATGCATAATCACTTTAAAACAGGAAACATATGTAGTAATTTTAATTTTTTTTTTTTTTTTTTTTTTTTTTTTAGTCCAGGGATCTTGATACAACTTTGACAAATTTCTTAGTTTTAAATATTTTGAGTTGGCAGATCTGTCTGTCTTGACAATCTTGCTTTTAATGGCCAGGGACCCAGATTCAGTGCTTATTCTGTGTAATTAATTTGTTTAGAAATGTGTCTGCTAACTACTTTGTATGTGTATGTGTGTGTTTATATCTATATCTATATCTATATATATATATATATATATATATATATATATATATATATATATATAGTCTGGTTTGTAATTTTCTCGTAGTATGTACATATAGCACTATGAGGTTTAGCTTACTTTTAGTCAGTTGCGTCTCAAGTAGTGATTCAATATGCCTAGCCATGTGACTGTTCTGTGGATTAAGTATTAAATCAAGGTCCTATCTTCTTTACAAATATCTTGTACAAAGAGCCAATGAAGAATAGCTGGAATGGGCTCAGACAGGGGCTGGCTCTTTGGAAAGCAGGCTGTCTAGCCAACAGCCTTGTGTTGAGATCCCCTCAATATTGCTTCTCTCATGCTTTGCTCTTCTTCTTTTCCCAGAGAGCCAAAATCGGTCCGGGTATCAAGAATAAAGAAGCATCCTCCGCAAATGCAATGTCCAAGATTGACAACAATGGGAACCGAGACCGGATGAAAATGTCCGACTTCAATTTCCTCATGGTTCTGGGCAAAGGGAGCTTTGGAAAGGTGCCTATTTCTCATTTAACATGTTATAGGGCCTTTGTTTCCAATGAAAGAGATAATTAAAAACTTGGAACATTATATGAAGTGACAGTAATATTGATGATAAATAATGTCATGCTTCGTTCTAGTTCTCAGATGAAACACAAATGTCCTAAAACTACTGCATGTTGGTTTATAAACACAATATTGTCACTAACATCCGTCCACTTGGAACACAAAACTATTAACTTTGTTTGGTGATAGAACTCGGATGGAATGATGCAAAACTCCAGTTCCATGTGATAATGTTCTAAAATAATTGTTCATTGTTTTTGGGGTGGGTAAGATACTCCTAAGATCATAATATGTAGTTTTGCTCTGCTGTTAGAAGGCCGCATCATAGATTAATGCTTGATCTACAGCATGTTAACTTTTAAGAGTACAGGCAGAAACAAAAAATGTTTTTTTTTTTTTTTTTTATATTGTCAGGGTCCAGGCGAGCATGGTTACCATGGAAATGTGCAATTTAAATAATATTGATATGTTGATGCAAACTGGCAGACCTTTGTTACGCTCATTAATTGGAGTCTCAGTAGACACTGTTGCTGTGGAAACAGCCAAAACATTACAGCGAATTTGAATTTGAGCTAGAATAATTTAGCAAACCGGCTGTGTAAGTACATTTTTGCTACAAAGCCTGAATTTGCTTGAAGGTCTAAGTCCCTAAATTGTTCTCTGCCCTTTCATACTAGCAGTGTCTGAGCATCTCCTTGCCTGTTGCGTGGTTCAGTATTGGTTTCCAGTGGCTGGTGTTGATCCTGGTTATCCTACTGCTGTTGGTCTGTTTCATGCCACGCCCATAGTGTTGCATTTTCAGGCTTTTTCCATTGTATTTATCGTGAGCAGATGCTACCAGCCCTAGTGTTTTGACACACTATCGCGTTTCAATCAACCTTAAACTCGTACACCACTCATCTCCAAGAGGCAAATGTGTTCCCCCCCCCCCCCCCCCAAAATATAGATTATTATTTGGTTTACAGGAACATCCTGTCAGTGGTATGAGGGAGTAATACAGCAGATACAGATCAAGGACCGAAAGAATCTTTAATGTCCGCACATATTTAATTTTACAGTCTCGCATTCAGGCCAAGGCTTTAACATTACTGCACTTCAAATTGCCTGCAGTTGATACACCGCTGCTAAGCTGTAAAATGTTGAATTGTGTGTGTTTGAATTCTTGCCATTCAGTGGTGATGAAAAATGGTATAGACCCAGATAAGCAAGTTATTGAGCATCTAGCTCAGGGTGAGGGTGAGGCATTTGGTTTAATACGGATAATTACATGGTTAGATAGGACCTGGTCAGAGTTTTAATTAGTATAGCGTTGGAACAAACAACTAGACTGGCGAGCTGTGGTTGCATACTTTGCACATCATTTCTGGTTTGTAACGGGTTACACTTTATTGTGGGAACTGTTTGCTAGAATTTTGTTTTCATTCAAAAACCAGGCTTGTTTAATCCCATTTCTACATCTTTGCTTCAATCCGACAGCCCATATTTAAAAACAAAATTCTCTGCCATTGGAAAATACGCAGAATAAATCATTTACTGTACGTCCGCTGTAAGCGACCCTCAGAGTGATGCACTCTCTTTCGTTTTGCATACCACCCCATGAGATTGCTGCTTCTCCTTTTGGCTGAGATGAGGACCTGTGATGTGTGGAGACAGATGTGTTCACAGACTTGATGAGAGTGGAATACGTTCTTGAATTACTTGGCTGCTGTCTGCCAATCTCTCCCAATCTTCCATTTGTCTCCCCCAGTCCTTGAGGGGAGGCTGTGATTGAATAAGCGCAGTCAAATTTCACTGCTTCATATTTTATACTTACTGTGGTCTGGCTGCAACAGCGCTTGACATGTTCTGTGGGTAAGAGGGGCGGAGGTGGGAAGGGTATTTATAAATAAATCATCCAACACTTTAAACTCTTAATC
Organism: Acipenser ruthenus; assembly: GCF_902713425.1. Taxonomy (NCBI): domain Eukaryota; kingdom Metazoa; phylum Chordata; class Actinopteri; order Acipenseriformes; family Acipenseridae; genus Acipenser; species Acipenser ruthenus. The sequence continues at coordinate 4,606,170 of NC_081201.1, read as the reverse complement.
TTTATTAACGTTAACTTGATTTGTTTGGTACCAAAGTTTTAAAATACATTGAGAACCCAGGGTCGCCGATTCTTTCAGTTTATTTAACACATATTGGAATTGCACATAAGAAATGCAGCAACGCGTGATTGAATGCATTACCAAGGTCACATAGTCTTTCCACAGCAAAATGTCCTCATGGAGTTAAATTAACTAACAATACATTTCAGTACGAACTTTGAATTTGCATCTCTTGCAAGCAGCTTGCTCATTGATTTGAGAAAAGCCAAGATCTTTGGGGCAAGCCTTGTTTTCCTCATTTGACCTCTGCCCCCACCCCAGATAGATACGTGATGGTATTATCTCAATCTGAAGAGCATTATCAGAGAGCAGATAGACTGATGGCACTGCTTCATTCATTGGTGTAAAAACATGCATTGCAATGATCAAGTTAATACCTATGCTGCACAATGTTGCTTGACGCAGATATTTTCCCCTGTTTTACATGATTGCTAGTAAGGAGTCGCTGAAGAAGATTGATACAATGTTGAACAGGATTTGTAGATTTGTTCTTCAGTGTACTCCTATAGAACATCACTGTACCTTGTATTCCAGGTTAAACATGTTGTCACCTGGTAATAGAAGGAACTTTCACTGGAATCAGATTCTTTTTAAAGGTGTGTTTAATAAACTGCCTGTTTATCTGAGTAATCTATTCCAGGAGTTTATCTGTGATTTTATAGCTTACGAAATGTTTGTGGTACTAAATATTTTTAAATACCGTTGGTAAAAAGCGTTATTGGAAGGTTCAGTTTGGAATGCATTGCCGATGGGACTTAGGTCAGATACTTCCCATCGTTAATTTAAAAATGTGTTGTTTCATTATCTGAAGAAGCCCTGTGTAGGATAATGTGTGTGTGTGTGTATGTATGTATGTATGTATGTATGTGTGTGTGTGTATGTATGTATGTATGTGTGTATATATATGTATATATATATATATATATATATATATATATATATATATATATATATATATATATATATATATATATATATATATACACACACATACATATATATTATATATATATATATATATACACACATACATATATATTATATATATATATAATATACACATACATATATATGTATGTGTGTATATATATAGTGTTTTAAATGTGTATTCTGTGTGTTTTATGTGATTGTAATCTATTGTTGTTGGATGCCATTGTAAATGAGCTAATTATAGCTCAAATGACCTTTTTCCAATAAATTAATAACAATGTAGTGTTTTACCATAATTTGTCAACACAGTGTCAGGTTGACATGTCACTAAAAATAAACCACAATGCCTTTTTTGTAACAAAAAATGTGTTCCTTCAGATTTTAATTATAGGAGAAAAACTAGAACAGTTACTGCCAGAGCAGGAAAAAGAAATTGACAGGAGGGACTGTGGGGGAGCAGGCAGCTTCGGGCCTCCCACTGGTTAGTCTGAGGCAGCAACGTTGGAGTGAATGAAGCAGTGAATGCACTAGCAGCAGATACTAAATGTTTTAAAGCAGTGTGGGTCACCCGTGACTCATGTTTGAGAAGCCCAGATGCTGGCCCTGCCCTGGGGGCCAAAACAACCTTTTTGTTTTTGGTTTCTTCTGTTCCAGTGAGTCTGCATCCGATCTGCAAAGACGATCTGTCTACTTTAACCTTTAACCTCCTAACAGCCGCCTGCTCACTACCCCGGGCATCCCAGAGCTGCTTCGGCACTGGAAGTTTGAGACAGGATTTCAGGTTGATGATGAAATCCCTTCTTCGCGTGTTAGTTGGAAATGTTTGAAAGTACTTCAGTGTCTCATACGTTATTAATTAGAGGCAGCTTCCAGTTTGTTCTGTTTTACTTACATTTTTAACTACATCCCGACTGTCCTTGAAATCGTGGTGGTTTAAAGGTTAATACCAAGTTATCAGTTTGTCTGCGCCTGACATTACAGGTTACTACCAAATACATTTTTTATTTCTACATTTCTACATCTCTGCCCCAATCAGCCAGCCCGTATTTTAAACATTTACAGGTTACTACTAAATACATGCTTTGTTTTGATTGGAGAGCTCACGATGGGCAGACTGGCCTCCTTAAGTGAACAAAGACAGGATGTTAGTGTTTTGTATGGATGTACGTCACAATTTGCACAAACTGTGGGTGGAAACATGATGATCTGCTTTCGCCTGACACAGGCCGCTCTAATTCTGTATTTACAGCTCCTCCTGGAATGCATGCATGTGGAAAGTAGTGCTGACAAGCTTGTAAAATAGCTTGTGTTTACCTGTAGCTGGTACTAATATGAATACCTATTGGTGAACCAAAAAAAGCATTGAGCCAAAGTATCATTTAAAATGTTTTTTGTATTTAGTGGTACTATTTCTTAGTAGGCTTCTGGTGTCTTTTAGAGTTAATTGTGATGTGAAATGTCTCTTCTGAGTTTAAATTGAACCTGATAGACTTCTCAGCTAAGCCATTATTTCTTTTTGATAGATTAATCAGGATTTGAATCCTTCAGTCATCAATCATTCAAGTGACGGGTACGGGCATCCTTCAGCTTTGTGAAGTGGTTTGTGATGAGAGCTAGTGTGGTGCTTATAGATGTCCTCTCTAGTTGAAGCAGCAGCAAGGCGAGAGAGATTCTGAGGCAGAGAACGTCACCTTCTTGTTGGGGGTGGCCATGCTGCTTTGTTAATTAACCAAATTAGGGTTCTCATTGCGGGCACCTTCTGACCACCGACTGAAGAAACAAATTCCTTCCCACACACAGACCCGGGCTGTTTTGAGCTGTAAATATTGAAGCTGAGCATTGACTAGAAATACTGCAGGAAGCGAGTAATGTTCCCAAGTGGGCTGGTTTTCTTGGGATGCCGTCCCTTCGCACATTGAATCAATGCATCTTAATAATTGGCACCGTGTCAGAGAATCCGTGCAAATCTTTATCTACCTCAACTTGATTAATGGAAGACCATCACAGCGTTGGGTGCGGTGGGGTGGGGGCGACTGTGCAGTCAGTTCATTATACAAAGTAAACCCCTGGATCAATATGATCAGCCTCGGATTCAGCTCAGAAGGGTAACGGAGAGTTATTGACAGCTGTTCCTCACTTAGATGTGTATCTGTTTATCTGCTTACTTTGTGTCAACTGTGACCAGGTCAGGTAGAGTACTGTACATCTCTACTGTGCATGAGTGAATGCAGAAGAGGAACTGCAGATAAACACAGTATACATTATTGTATTCATGAACAGAAAAAACAGATAACATTTATAGGGCTCCGTGGAGATCAAACAGATCCATTCAACATCAAAGCTGTGCTTAAAAGGAATACAGTCACAGTTGAAGACAGTACAAGGGATACCATTGCTGCTGTACAAATCTCGTTATAGACCCTTCAGTAGTAGCTGTGTCTTCATTGTCTAGTGTCACCATGCTCCGCTCCAGGCACACCTCTGTCCTTGCTTTGCACTGTCCTCATTGATTTGCCCACAATTGAAAGTACAGCCAAACAATTCCCTAACCAAATGTTCTACACTACAATAACAATGCAGTAGCACTGCAATGGTGATAAAATGGTTCTGAACTAAGGGGCAATGGTAGCACATTAGTAATTGGCAGCTACAAGAGTATAATATGTATTTGCCTTACCAATGAAATAGTAATCCATATCAGTAAGTATGCAATCTATTGTGCTTCAGCTGTCGGTGATGGTTCTGGAATTGCAGTACAGTGGTATCCCAGTGGTGTTTTTCAGACTTTTCAATTGGAGCGTATAACAGTTACTCAAGGGACCCTGCTTTTAAAGAGGTGGCTTAACAATATGTTCATACCCAAGTACTGTAAGCAGGTGTACATATGGTGCAAGCAATCCTAATATAATTGTGTTGTGTGTGTTTACAGGTGATGCTGGCGGACCGGAAGGGCACGGACGAGCTGTATGCGATCAAGATCCTAAAGAAGGACGTGGTGATTCAGGATGATGATGTGGAGTGCACCATGGTGGAGAAGAGGGTGCTGGCGCTGTCCGGGAAACCTTCCTTCCTCACACAGCTCCACTCCTGCTTTCAGACCATGGTAAATGTGCATTCAAAAAACAATCGCTCGGCATGGCTGTTCATTCTGTGTTCAGTCTGAATTCAAAATGACTTGAAAAATGTAAAACTGGCTTCAGTGAAATGGTTAATGCATGCTTTTGTTGTACATTCCCAAGGAGGGGAAAAAAAGGAATCCACAATTAATCAAAGCGTATTAATAATATCAAAGCAATAATGAAAATAAAAAACAAGAAGAATACTTTAGGAATAAAATATAATAATTCTATAATGGGTCTATGTTAGCACTACTGATCCATATCTTTTGCAAAATTAATCAATAGCTAAGTTTGTATTTTCCCGCATTTTAAAATGGATCTTCGTATCTTTAAAACTATGCAGTCCTGGATATGCACGAGACAGTTCCAGAGCATGCTGTAGGTGAAGGGGAGGTCTATGTCAGTATTGCATGTCTTATTGTGTAATGGTGGCAAATTCATATTAGGATACACAAAGTTACTCCACTCCAGTGAATTGCATTGTGTGTTGTTACTGAAGCCAAATGACTTCACAGAGTGTTCTAGATTTGAATTCCCCAAAAATACAGAGTTTTTAAAAACCACAGCACTGGAAGTATTGTTTGTGTCACATTGGTGTGACACGCAAGGATGTCATACATTTATTTATGTATACTAAAATGTCAAAAATGTATATGCAACAAGTACAGAATGCTCTTAGTGAAGTGTGGGGAATATTTTACAGACTGCAGTACAATGTAATTATCTTGGTGTACTGTCCACAAAAAACATGGATTTTTCATTAGGTAATTTTCTGAAGCGCACAAGCAAGTATGACTCATCGCTTAGGCAGATCAGCATTGTTTATGACATCCATAGTGACACCTCTTTTAAAACAAACCAGCATTCCTGGAATACAAAATCAATACCAAAGTTTACACAACTGAATGTATTGATTTATTACAAAAATATAAGCCCATATGTAACAATCACATTTCTCCTCAGGATGTGACAAGTTTGCATAGTCTAGTCAGAGGAACTTAATTGATTTACATTAGCCAGCTAACATTGTGTACACCGTTCATTAATGTAAGAACACATTGGCTAATTTCCATTAGAAATTGCTGCTAAAGACCACACAATTATCTAGCTTAATCACCAGAAAAATTATCTTGAACAAATCAAAGTCTCAAGAGGCTGAAGCTTAAGTAATTATCTGTCTTGCTTGATCTTTAGCTTGTTATGAGTTCTAGATGGAGGGACTGGTATAACAATGCTTGTTTCAAACTACTACACAACCAGCTGCTGGAGAAGTTTTGGCTTCTGATGCTTTTCAATACAGAGACAGCAGGAATGCCAGTGGCAAAATGAACGAGACATTCTGTGGTGAAATGCAATAACATGGGCTGCTATGTCAGGCTGTACAATAAAATCTCACACTGGCACTAGAGAAGCTGAGTGTTAGAAGCAGGCCCTCCAGCTTGAGATTGCATTGTACAATCTCTTTATCCTATTGTTTAATTTATCTCACACCATGACAGTGCTCTGGGTGATGGGGTAGTGGAGTGTATCAGCACTGAGGTTGGATGTAAAATATAGTAGTTTTGTTTTAAGCTGTTCAGTGTTATACTAAAATAGAATTCATTTGGTATTATTATTATTATTATTATTATTATTATTATTATTATTATTATTATTATTATATTCATAATAGAATTCTACTTTTTAATTGCACCTTGAGAATGACTATGCAGCATAGGGGATCAATAAAGCACACCAAAGGTAAATGGAAGACAAGACAAGATAAATGGCTCAAAAGTGGGGAAAGGGTTAAACAGATGCATCCAGTGTCTCACAGCATTAATCATAAAAGACAGCAGCAAATTAAAAAGCTGAAATGCCTCTAAACAGTCTCCTCTGCTTTTGCTTTGCAGGACCGCCTGTACTTTGTCATGGAGTACATCAATGGTGGAGACCTGATGTACCAGATCCAGCAGGTTGGCAAGTTCAAGGAGCCCCACGCTGTGTGAGTACTGTCTCTACCACACCACGGAGTGGCCAGCTGAAGGAGCCGGTCATGCCCCATTACCTGCTTGGGTCTTGTAGCTAAGAAAACAGATTGCACCTTCTGCTGAACAAATGGTAGCACAGCGGTTTAAAGACATCCTATTGAAGCGCTTTATGCAGAGCACCTATAGTAACCTCCTTCTTGTGTTAATGTGAGGACTGCAGTCGGTCTGTTTCTCTGACTAAGAAAAGCTGAAACTGAAAAAGAAAGTGATGAGTTACCACATAATTTAAACTTTGAAGTAGCCCAGCTTTCAAATTATACTCTGTTCTGGATTCGTGGTTATGAAGTTGTAAATAGTTGTCACCTAATTTTCAAAATACATTGCAAGCTAACAGATAACCTGACAGATGAAACCATTTCTTTTTAGTGTGTAATAAAATTACACACTAAAAAGAGAACGTTGTTTTCTTTTTTGTTTTTTAAATAAAAAATGGTCATAATGTATTACTGTGGCAGGGATGGCTTTGTGGGGACGTCAGATCCAGGAAATGGACACACATAGTATTACGTGGATGAAGCACTGGTGCGCGGATTGAAAATAAAACCTTAAAACAAAACAAAACCTCTCCAAGGCTTTTTATAAACGCTACAGGTGTTCTGTTTAAAAAAAAAAAACAAACGCATAGCTGGGTGGCAGAATCCAAGGTCTGCTCTGGATCTTATCAACAGATCCGTACAGAATAACAACGCTGACCTTTACATTTTATCTAACCTGAATAATTTAGCTTTCACTGCCCTTTGTGCTATAAACACAATCAGATACAGGTACTGCATTTCCTTTTGGGTTTTAAATGCACTTAATTGCACGAATTAACGGCTATTTAAAATGTTATACATGAGGGGTGAGGTGTGAGAACAGAGAAAATGGCAGGCCTCTTCCTTTGCCCAATCTCCCAGACCCAATACAGAAAACTCATTGCAGAGCTTATCTTGTGAGCTGTCAATAATATTTTAAAAAGGCCACAGTTACACAGACGTGTGAATGTTATTTGCAGGCGTGGGTCACTGTGCTCTGTAATCCGATAGCAGCAAGATACTGTTTTCTTTTCATAGCAGCATCGACAATGTGTTTCAGATGTACAAACCTTGCATTATAAAAATGAGTAGGATGGGATCAGTGGCATGAATACTGCAGACTCTGTGTCACTCACAAGCAGAACTGTGTTATTATATCCGATCACTTTCTTCTGTTCATAAAATTATATATATATATATTACACCAAGTTTATTGTGTTTCACTTTTATTTCTACACAGCTGAAGAGAGAAGGGCTTTTGTCCGAAGCGTTCATTTGTTTAATTATTATTATTTTTGTAATTTGCAGGTTCTATGCAGCAGAAATTGCCATAGGTCTCTTCTTCCTGCACAGCAAGGGCATCATTTATCGGTAAGGGCAGCAGATAATTACTTTGGAAAACCATCAGAAAGGCTTATTTACTGTGGTAGTAGTAGTAGAAGAAATTTGTGAAGTACCGCGGGGTGAATGAGTTTGCAAGGTAGGACAAGGTGCAGCACTGAGGCACAGGGTCCTGGGGGAAGGGCTGTCTGGCGTGCAGCTTCCATGGCTCTCGTTGCTCCCAGCCTGTCTGAATTAAAGCAGTCCTTGATGGGCTCAGGCAGGTAGATGCTGATGATAGATGGTTGGAGTGAATTCCGAGGCCTCTGTATCAGCAGCAGTTTGGAAGGAGCGAAGTTGTTTTTGTCAGAGTGGCACGTAGGGGAGCGACAGATTCATATAGTCGTGTTACTGTCAATCCCGCGGCCCCACTGCCTTCCTGTGCATTTCTTCAGGACGTTTCTTGGCATAAAGCAGACTGCGGATGACAAAACCGACTTACAGTGGCAGCTATTTTACATCAAGCATTTTTCCTGACTTGCATGCTGACCTGCAGTAACTTTTGACAGTCGCATTTACCTTGTTCCATGAGGTAGGGAAGTTGGACTAGCATGTCTGTGTCAGGGTTTAAGTCTCTCTCTCTCTCGCTCTCTCTCTCTCGCTCTCTCGCTCTCGCTCTCTCGCTCTCTCTCTCTCGCTCTCTCTCTCTCTCTCTCTCTCTCTCTCTCTTTCTCTCTCTCTCTCTCTCTCTCTCTCTCTCTCTCTCGCTCTCTCTCTCTCTCTCTCTCTCTCTCTCTCTCTCTCTCTCTCTCTCTCTCTCTCTCTCTCTCTGATCTTGAAAGGAAATAATCTTTATAGATGTACAGTACTGTACATGGCCAGCTGATGGAATTTCTACAGCCATGGCATCCTATCAAGCTTTGAATCCTTAATTACAGTTAGCATCTCAGCGTATTAATCCAGTGAGCAACTTAATCCTCAATACTTCGTAACGGTTCTGAAATAAACATCATAAATAAACAATTAATGATGCAAGTTAAATGAGAAGTGAATTACCATGGACATCTGCTGTCTGTCTTTCTGTGTTGTGTGCGTGTGTGTGGAAGGGGGTGTTGCTAAAATAAATACATTGAAGAAAGGTATACTCCAACAACTGACACCAGTGTCTGGAGCCCATCTTGAACTTGTGATTCTTTCCCTCTTTTAAGGTGTTCTTGTAATCTTTTCTTATGGTACAATTTTCACTAAAATCTATTGGTATTTTAAGCTTCCCCATTTTTTTTCTCTTCGATTTTGAACTCCAGCTACAGAATGATCGGGAGTGGAGTGAAAATGGCATTAAAGCTAATGAGAACTTGATAAATGGTTAAGGAATATAGTTTGTTTAAGCATGTTATACCAAATGAAAACCTTATTTGGTGCTATTAATAATAACAAATAAAAAAATAAAGAAAAAGTCATGCAATTGAGTGTTAATGCTCCGTACTGCAGCAAAAATGATCTTCTGTAGGAAGAACATCTGTTTATAGCTGGAGAAAAAACAGTAGAGAGCCCTCAGAAGGCCTCCTCACAAGCTGTCTCATTGAGCCTCCCTGTAATTGCTTGTTGATTCATAGATCGTCATTGCTGTCATTTTAGCTTCTGCATCGCAAGGTAAAGAGATTGATAAGCAGGTTAAGGCTTTATCTTGTCTGATAATTCCAAATCCTACAAAATAAGACAATGATAAATTGAATAGAATCAGCTTTTAGCTTTATTGTGTTTTATTATACATAGGGAGGCTTCTGCTAGAATAGAGTATAGCACTTTTTTTATTTTTACTTGGTTTTCTTCATCCTGGCAGACACAGACACCCTTAAACTGTTTCCTGTACTACAAGAAAATCAACATAATTCATGCTCCTTTTATATATATATATATATGTAAAATAAAAAAGTGAAGGGAATGTTAAAGCACTTAGGCCACTTTGCTGTTTTATTAGTTTTGGAATAATTTTTTGTTCATGCATACTTTTCCGAATTGGTATACCGGTCTTGAAAAAAGACAGCGAGTATTAATAGGTCAAGACCTTTCAGCTAACATGTTTTGCAACGCTTACCGCTTCTGTCACAGTGAGAAAAAAACGAGATCCCACTCCAATTACCAACACTCTGTTACTTAGTTACAACACTTAGATACAGAGCATGCATGTCATCTTCTTTAAGTGTGTTGATGCATTCAAAGCCAAGCCATTAAAACTTCACTGATAATGTTTCTCACTGAATGTTTTCTGCCACAGGGACCTCAAGCTGGATAACGTAATGCTCGACTCGGAAGGGCACATCAAGATCGCCGACTTTGGCATGTGCAAAGAAAACATGTGGGATGGAGAGACCACTAAGACTTTTTGTGGGACGCCTGATTACATTGCTCCTGAGGTAAGATATCACAGGCTGTCGATGTTGAGGGGCTGTGTGTTACAGGAATGCCCCTTTAAAAAAAAAATCAGGTTTTCTGCTCCACTCTGCAGGTTGTTTATTCCATCTCAATCTAAAGCTGATGTGCCACAGAAAGATGTTCAATTGTACTTTACTGATTATTTTATTTATTTTTAGACTTGCTCCAGTGTCACTCTGCAGCCTGCATCCTTTTGACTTGCAGCAGTAGAATATTATCATTAACATCTTCAAGCCGGTTGTTTTTCTTGTACTTATGTCTTACAACATAACAGTAGTGGAAACAACAGATTATTTACAACAAGACTAGGGGTGAGGATTGTATTGCCCATCTTTTCTCACTCTGACCCTTTTACTTACTAAATATCTTGGTATCCCTGAATAGGTAATAGTCTCCTCTTAAAAATATACAAAATATTTTGATGAGCAAGACATCTCACAAGTACAATGGTACTCTGAAATGTTCTCCTTTTTCTAGGAAAGCAGCACAACTGGGGATGGGGAGTTTGTTGTTTGTCACTCAGACAGAATATTTTGGTATCCCTGGATATATAATTGTCTCCTCTTTAAAATATGCTAAGGATTTAGGATTTGAACACTGCTGTATGTGTAAATTTTTATATGAAAAAAATAAAATAATAAAAATGTTGGTTTGAATCCACATCTCGCTGCTCTTCTGCACTGGTCAGTGATTTAAAAAAAAAAAAAAAAAAAAGTAATATCCGGAATTTAAAAGATACTTTCATTAAACTGTTTTCTATCAACTAGAGAAATACATTTATATTAGCAGTTCTGTCTTATTCCACTATAATTACTTGTAAAAGAGCAAAATCCTTTAAAAACAAAATTATCCAAATCCTTTAGTAATTAACTATTAGATTTAAGGCAAGAAAGTAAAATTGTAATTTAGGTAGTTTTTAATGCAGTTTTATAAACAGAACACGCAATGTCAGCTATGTCTGTGTATATGACAAAGCAAGTGTTTGAAAAATGTGATTAAGTTGATTGGATATTGCACATTTTTTGACAGATAAACAGATGGTGATGTCTGAGGTCCAGCAGTCTCTGCATATATAATCAGGAACCCAGTAGCAAACAAATGAACACCCTTTTGAAATAGTAAATCATTTGTGAATGGATAAAATGAAGAAGCGTAATGTTTTATTTGTATATTTATATATATAAGAATCGTAGTTGTTTTTGGAACAGCAGCACATTTTGATAATGCCTTTGATGCATCAGAACAGAAAAAACACTTAAAATCGGATATAAACCTCTCGTTAAGTAAACATGAGGCTGTATATTTGGTTCAGTTATCCACACTTTGCAATAAGTATGAAAAGCAAGCTGTGTGTTAATGTTGGCTGTGCAAGAGTAAGTTTATGTCTACCTGCTTTCTACCAATGTTTCCCATGTCCCCCTTTTCAGATCATTGCTTACCAGCCTTATGCCAAGTCAGTGGACTGGTGGGCTTTTGGAGTTCTGCTGTACGAGATGCTAGCTGGACAGGTGAGAACTTCCTAGTTTTTACACCTCAGTTGTTTTTAAAGCTGTAGAATATTGTTGAGCATGGCTATAACACCTATATTGTGAAGTGCTGCAAAACTATTGAATTTTATTGTGCACCAAAAATGCAGTTTTAAATAGTAACTGATAATAAAATGTAGCAAATGATCTTAAATACCAGATGGTTTTAAATTCATTATACCACTCTGAGATGAAAAACACATTCAACACTGAATGAAACTTGGCAGACAGAGGCACCAGTTGATGGTAACCAGACTGAAGGTTCATAAAGCACCATGCAGCTTAATACAGGCAGATTTGCCAAGACAACATTAACAACAGTAAAATTCAGTATTTTCAAACACAACACAGCTTGGCAGCTGTTTGAAGATACTGACTGTATAACCACCCTTCAATCTGAGGGTAACAGTTTTTCTTGTGTCTCTCCTCAGCCCCCCTTTGACGGGGAAGATGAGGACGAGCTCTTCCAGTCCATCATGGAGCACAACGTCTCATATCCCAAAGCTATGAGCAAAGAGGCGGTGGCCATCTGCAAAGGGGTAAGGGGATTGCTGACTGAGAACTTACCTTTTGAAAAGCAGCATTTAGCAACAGCAGGGCCATTGGGCTGTAAAGTCTGCTTAGTGACAAAGAGAGAGCATAAAAGTTAAGAAATTAATAAGAAATTAATAAAAGTATATCAATGATTTTAGTGTTTAACATTACAGGTGTAGTGTAGAGGAGTGGCACTGATGATGTCACTTCAGTTTCTTTGGCTGTGATGTCAACTAAAATGTAATAATGGCTGCAGGCAAGAGTAGACCATGAGACTCAGGGAGTCAGTAACAGGGATTTAAACTATAACCACGTGGCCCTATTGCCTTCATGACTCTCCATGACATGTATTTCGGTATCACGCTACACAAATGATGCGCATTAATTCATATTTAGGTGTCATCTGTCACAATTAGGTGTAGCCCGCTCAGAACTTGTTTGAAAATGTTGAGGTCTGCTTGTAAATGGATGCACTGGAAGGCCCTGCAGCCCATTTCAGTTAAGTGTAATTATCCCCACAGTGCTTTGGGCAGTAGCGTTGCATGCGTTCGGAGATTGGAACCACCATGATAAATCCAGCTGTCTGTTTTACACTCCATTGCATCAGTCAAAATCAGCTCTCGGAAAGTCAACAGTGAGGGAATCATAATTAAAACATTTGGGTGGTTGTACAAGTGATGGCTTTTAACAGCCCCTGCAAAGCTGACACTTATTGTATAAGAAAAACAAAATCCTTCTGCCATGCTTGAGTGCTCCATTATTTAACGCACCATATTCAGGGGCATTATTTCCCCACACAAGCATTTACATTTCTGAATCACAAAAAAAATAAAACAAAAAATAAAGTGGGTTAATTTTGTTGGTACTGTAGCATTGTGTTAGAACAATGATGTCTACACAAGAGAGTCTGTTTTTCAGCTGAAAGCGTGGTTGAACAGGCAGATTGGAAGAATGTAAATATGGAGAGGGGGAGGAAAAATCACTACAGTAATTATGAATAATTGAGGAGGATGTCAAATAAACCTAAGCAGAGGTAGAAAAAAAAACATTAAATAAAAATCGACAGGTCCATAAATCAGGTCCAGGTCATCAACAAACCCTGTAGATCAATGAATTGAGAGTCTAAGGTAGACATGAAACCGTTATGTCGGTATGCTCAATTATACATGTAAGTATTGGATTCTTAAGCACCAGTTAAAGCTAGGACTTAACCAAGCACAGATTCCATCCTGTAGACCAGCGTCCATTTCAGTGTGTTCTATGTTGTCTTACCCTCCTACACAGGATCAATTGAGTCTAGACTCATAGCTCTGCTAACACATACCTGGCAACAATGGTACAGCTGTCACTCAATCAACCTTTGCTTCAAGTTAATACTTATTTAACCGCTACTGTCACTGGATGTGTTGCTTTCAAAGGGAATGCAAAAGCACTAATATGATTGGCTGCAGGTGGGTGCACATGCACTCTGATTGGCCAGCTTTTTAGAAGTGAAGAGGTTAATGAGTTGTCAGCCATCTCAGACCCGCAAAGTAATGCCAGCTAACTTTAGAAGAAACTTTGTGGACAAGAAAAACAAAAACTATTGTTGAAGTCTAGAGGGAGCTATATTCAAATAGGTCTATGCTAATGTGGGCATTACAAAATGAATGAAAATGTTCATGCAAATTGTGTTTTAATGGAATACCTTGATGGAAGTGTGCTGCTCTAATGGACTGTATAAATTATTATGCACACAAAAAGGTCCTCTGTTTTAATGCGGTTAGTCTCTTTCCCTAAAGCAGTTCCCAATGTCTTTTGGATGGATTAATGGGCAATGTTCCCTGATTTTGAAAGGTTTATGACCATTTTATCCCATTGCATTGTGTATATCCATATTGCACTGTCAGCATGCACTGTACGCTGTCCTACAAAAATAGGTTTGGCCCACCAAGTCCAGATGTGTTGGTGAAGTTCACCCCATTAGAGACTTGTATTGAGACAGTGAAATCCCTGGATCTTAAATTCAAAGCAGTGACACTACAATGTCAATGGTAGCATAACCAATGGTACTGCAATATCTTGAACTAGGGGTGGTAATCATTTAGAGTTTAAACGTTAGCAAAGTGTCAAACGTTTTTAATTTTGCTTAATAGTTTAAACGTTTTACAGTGACAGTATGGGAACAATGTTAAATAATATGAAAAAAGTGCTAGATCTAGCGAGGAGGAAGTGGGGCCCAGACAAACATCGATTGCAAGTGTATGCTGGTGCTAGGAAATGCGAGAACTCAGGCTGAAAACGACACGGTTGATTTATTGTAACCATCGCAAACGGCATGCAACCAATTTCAATTGTGGAGGATACTGGATTCAGCTAATGTCTTTTGTTGAGCCAGATTACAGAATGCCGTGTTGATCGTTTTGTTTGTTTGTTTGTTTGTTTTGAGATGCCAGATTAGTTTGCAACTGCTATCCTTGGACTGAGACTCGAGATGTTTAATACATTTTAAAAGAGAGAAGATTGTTTACATTTTATGTTTATTTTGTGGTCTTCTTTTTACAAACTATTGCTATTAGTAAATTACTTTCTTTTTTTAAAAAAACATAAAATTGATCCTGCAAATGCCGCTAGTCTTTCTTTGACTTTATTGCAAGTACGGTATCAAGTTAATTCAGTTTGGTGTGAACCTAACTAGTTATTGTCAATTTCATATAGTCATATTTTTATATAAGCGATTTTTTTTCACTGTTTTTATACATTTTATTTATATATAGGGCTTATGATTTTTGGTGTTTTAACATGATTTTTAGTCTCTCTCCTTTAGGAATTCAACTGGTACCAGTTAAGCCATTTGTGTCTCAATCGCAGCTGAGAAACCTGTTAATAGTAAAATTGATTTAATTAATTAATTTATTTTTTCTTCTGTGAAACAACTTTCTGGGCTTTTAAATCGGCCAAGGCTTCAGAATGTACAAACGAGATTGCAACACATTAATAAGCGACTCATCTTTATTAAAGCTAGATAGAATGAAAAATAAAGCATTTTATGCTGGACACACTTAATTTGTAACTGTGTTTACATTAATAGATGAGTCACTTCTGCTTTTAAATGAAAAAGAAAGACTTAAGATTTAAAAGCACATTCATTTAGTTGTTTCACAGAAGAAAAAAAAAGTAAACACAAATGGCTTAACGGGTATCAATTGAATTCTTAAAGGAAAAGTCAGGGTGAAACACCGAAAATCAGAAACCCTATTTATATGCATATATGCAATAATTTATAAAAAGCTGTTTGTTTAAAAATAAGTGTACCACTAGTATGCTTTGATAACTTACACAGGACAAATTGTATCTAATAAAAAGAACAAGAACTGCATCATAAATCACTGTACTTCCTGAATCGTTCTTTGTGTTTGGTGTAATCTACTGCTGTCTTCCAGGGCAATGAGTCATCGATTAGTCTTAAAGGTTCTTTTGCTGGTAAAATTAAGGACACTCGCCCACCAACGAGAACCCTTTCCTGTTGCTAGGTTACAGGAAATCAGAAACTGAATTGAAAACAGCTTTCAGCTTGAGCGTGCCGGACACTTAAATAAACCAAGTACATTTTAGTTTAAATACTTCTAGGTATAAATGGGCGGCATACTCTCCCCCCCCATTGTGGAAGTGTATGACCTTGCCCTTACCTTTCCCCTGAGGCCTTTACCCCTAAATTCTAAATAATATACATTTAAAAATAATGCAGTAAAAATCAAAAAGGATGGAAAGCAGTTTCACCCAGTTACCTCTGTTTGAATCAAAGACTTCACTTGCCTGTTTTCAAACCTCTGGCTATAGTAGAGTTAAAATCAGTCTTAGCATCAGCATCATCATCATCATCACCATCTATCATTGCCATGTATCTGTTTTCAAATCAGATTTAGAACAATGCTACACTAAGGTGAGTTAGTTTCATAACCCAGCAGAAGGAGTTAACTGTGAAGTGTTGTCTAATCAATATGCTTGTCATCGCGAACCTGCATTGAAGCTGGTCTGTTTTCGTCAGCTGTAGCAAAGCCGAATGCTGATATGAGATAAGCCAGGATGCTTGATTGAACCAATTAAAAAAAAACATTAGCGAATAGCAATTGTCTTGACTGCTAAATCATGTCTGTAAAAGAAGCTTTGGGAGAGGATATAAATAAACTTAAAAAAAATGAAATCTAAATTAGTGAAAACCACTGCTGAACCCAGGGATGGAAATAAGACCCATATTGCAGTTTCACCCATTCCAGGTATTATTACAAGCTTGATTAGCCACAGTGTATAGGTCACAGGCTCAGGTGTATCTTATTAAACACAGTAAAACAAGGAATGGATCAAACTGTCTTTATTTCCACCCCTGTGAACCCTTCTGCAAAATACTTAAACTGTAAAAGAGTTTGTGTGCTACCGTTTAAGTAGGATAAATAGACATCATTCCTTTTCATGATTTAACTACAAAGCTTTGTGGTGTTGTAACAGGAAACCCCTGGAAGGAGATGGAGTTTTAATACTTAGGTGTGCCAAAGTCCCTTAAAGAAAACCCCCATTATAAATAATTCAAGGTGTTTTGTTTTTTTTTAATACAAATGAGTATTTTAATCAATACTGGCACAGAAACAAGCCCGGGAGAGCCCGAGGGGAGTTCAAGAAGACGAATCTGTCTGTTTGTTTGAACTTTTTAATTTTACGTAGGGCTTAGGCTAAAGGGACCTCCTGTAGCAACAGCATTGGCACCAAAGTCAAAGCGAATTACAATTTTCTCCAGATTGCTAGGTGCACCCAAACGTATGATTACAAAGTGATGCTCGAAATCACTTTCCTGGAACGAGCAGAGCTGCTAACCGCTGTTGGTGTCGGTGTCTCTTGTTTAATGACACTACATATTCACAAAGCCGAAAAACCTCAGGGGTTAATTTTTGTCTCTTGTATTATTATTACTTATGTTATTCAAGTATTGGAAGGTCAATAGTCAGATTTATTAACTTTTAATTTGGTACGGTGCTCCTATAGCTGAATAGCCCCACAGAAGAGGGATACATTGATTACACGTGTAACAAGGCAGAGGCGACCCCACACAACGCAAGCGAGCATCTTAACCACAATGCAAGAGACTCAGGCTCATCTGCATTCGTGGATTTAGAGCTTTTAAACTCCTCTCATCTCACCGACAAGAGACGGGACAGAATCCGCTACGGCAGTGTATCGCACAACACTGTCCGTTACACGTGCACCCCATGATTGTAAACTTTTGAGCTTGGATTTATACTTTTTTTTTCTTTTTCTTAACCTCTTGTGTTCATCCTGTTGCAGCTGATGACCAAGCACCCTGGGAAGAGACTGGGCTGCGGGCCAGAGGGGGAGCGTGACATCAAAGAGCACGGCTTCTTCCGCTACATTGACTGGGAGAAGCTGGAGAACAAGGAGGTCCAGCCGCCCTTCAAGCCCAAGGCTGTAAGTGATGTGTGCTCCGTGTGTCTCCTCGTTAATAAACCCGGCTCACCACTGATTTACTTTTTGCAGCACTGTCAATGTTGGCATGGTAACTAAACATACCGTGTCTGTGACTACAGCTTTTTTAGTCCTCTAAACAGTCACAGCTTTTATTTATTTATTTATTTATTTATTTATTTATTTGATTTATTTGAATAAAACCCTGCCCTAAATGATAATCAAACATGCATCTTCAGTGGTTGGTAGCTATGTTACTGTTTTATCATTCTGAAAATTTTTGGCTCATGTTTCCAGTGCATTTAAGGTTCCTTTCGCAGGTGTTTGTGTTTTGGTGCATTGTGAAATGAGAGCCTGCTGGGCCTGCTCCTGAATGACAGTGTTCTGTATGTGAGTAGAATGTTTCTTCCTGAAGAACCTGCAGCTAAATACGGACAGTGCATGTTTTTTCAGGTAGTTATTAAACAAACAAAGAAGAAAAAAAAATCCTTCCCACTTCCTCGACAGCATTGCTGCAAAATCAAATAAAAGAAGTAAAAGATATTGATAGATTAAATTTCTTTTAAATAGATACCTTTAACTGTCTGGTAAGTGTGTGTGATACAGCCTGGGGAAAAAAATAGAGATAATAAGTTAAATAACTACTTTCTCGGAACAAAGCGTTACAGGATGTAAGGTGTACAATGCCAAATGATCTACGCTTCAATTTGAGGGAGTATCGCTGGCAGTCCCTGATCTCTGTGAGAGCTATACGAACCCCCCACGCTCCCTTCCTTTATTAACCTTTTAATCACGTTGACTGCGACAGGATGGGGTTATGATTTCATCTGCCATTCTCACACACTATATGGATACTTTTCATTCTACACTAATCATTACAAAGTGGCTACAGTGCACTCATCAAGAACTTCTATTTACCTCGTTTAATACACACACACATATATGTGTATTAAACATGTGTGTGCGTGCCTGGGTGCGTGCGTGTGTTTATATATATATATATATATATATATATATATATATATATATATATATATACACACAGTATATATAATCCCCCCCCCCAAGATGCATTAATGGTAAAAGCATACATTCATGCCTCTGCATCTTTTGATAGCCTGCCGTTCTTGTTTTGATTTACAATTAGTGTGGTTTGTGAGTGCTTGTATGTAGTGTTTTTTTTTCCCTTGGAGATTAATTGCAGGGTGCTGATTCTGGATTGCTATCCCACTGTCTGGATAATATAACATTGCTGCAGGAGGGATTCCCCCACTGCCCCACTTTCAGTAGCAACGCAGCCAGATCCAACACAGGCACCACGTCAATGTGCTATTTTTGCTTCATTAATTATTAGGGTGTGTGCTTGAAGTGAGTACAATATCATGCAGCAGGAGAAAGGCTTCCATGGCTAGACTTCCCGTGCCCCGATTCTTGTGCAGTGCCCCTGCATACTGTATTGCAGATAATAAAACCCACATTGCTTTGGCCTGAGGCAAAAATTCACCCCTTAGGTTTTTCGGCTTTGTGAATATTTAGTGTCATTAAACATCAGTCTGATCGTATTCCCTAACAAGAAGTTAGAATTAGGAAATATGAATATAACGTAAGTTGAAAAAGCTCTAGTACAAACCAAGTGCAAGGAATATTGTTGTTATTATAAAATACTTGCAAAACCACAGGGAATATTTATACAGTATTCCAAATTGAGACATTCATAATCCTCACAGCGGAGAGGGGGAAATAGCATTTTTATATTCCCTAAGCAGAACAACAAAAACCTGTGAATGAAATATTAACCGCAGTCTGTCATAAACTGTATGGATTACTGTCTGCGAACTCCCAGACATGGAAAAAATAAGTAAAGTATTATGGGTTTTTTTCGAAATCAAGAAATGCTGTCAATCAGTGTATAAGGAGGCTTGAATTAAAAGGGTATTTGTTTTTACCTGGAGGAAAATGGATTTAAAAGAAGATAAAAACATCAACAAAGTGGTGTGATAAATGACTTTGTGTCCCAAAGAAAAAAAAAGTATAATCCAGGTAAACTTGAATGCGATGGCCCAGACATATTGAAGTGTTTTTGGCTTCCATGATTTGTTTTTCCAGATAAATCCTACAAAGATCATTGTCTGGGCTTTAAAGCCAGGCTATTAAACAGACGGAGTGACCATAGCTGATGACCTTCGGCGAAGCCTGATAAAGTGGATTGCAACTTTATATAGAATGGATGGAGAGCCTAGCTGAGGAGCCATCAGAGTTGAGAGCTGAGATTAGCAGAGTCACTTTAAAATAATGAAAGCTGCTGTTTTCTCTGTGCTTTTTTCTCTCTGTTTTCTTTATGTTTTATTATTATCTTCAAGATAAGGAGTAAAAGAGGAAGATCGTGCTTGATTCGGTCCCCAAAGATGAAAAGCGAACAAAAGCAAGCTGAGGTTACTGCTGGTTATTAGCACAGCCATACAAAGCTGGAGTGGTTTCATTAGTTTTGATAGATGTGTACTGTAAACCTTGTGTCATCTCAGGAGAGAAGTTGTAGCTTGGATAGCCATAGTATGATGCCTTCATCTGAGGGCCCAGGGACCATGTAAGTTGCACTAATCAGTAAGATCTCATGAAATACAGCTCTTTGTAGTATATTGCTCTGTAGTGGTTTGTATACAGGTTTCAAGTTTCGTTTTTATACAGAGCTGAAAGTTGGGAGAATCAATGTTCTTAAGAAGATTTTCAGCAATGTATAAGCCCCTTTCAGTTTATATATAATATATATATAGACACACACACACACACACACACACACAGTAGTCTCCGGCTAAGAGAACACCCCTCGGGAAGCAAGCAAAGTGTTCTTATAGCTGATGTGTTCTCTAAGACGGAGTGAGCCACCAGATACAATATGAATCAATCAATAAATAAATAAATATGTATTACTTGTCATGCCGCACCTGCATCAGCATAGGAAATGAACTGAATAAGTAAAAGCAAAACAACAGGCAAGTGTATGTTAAACTATAATAATAAAGTAACAGACAAACTAACGTTAATAAAACTAAAGCAAAACAACACGGTCAAAAAGCTTAAATCGCTGTGTACTATGAAATTAGCTGGCGGGTGTGTTTCGGGCTATCACAATGGCAGAGGCATTTAATGGCCGTTACTTAGAGTTAACTTAATGTTAATAAACTAAATTAACACGACACCCGTACACACGTTACAAAATACAGCAGCAATATACATGAACATTGTTTAACAGAATGGTGAAGCAACTCGCCAGAATGGGAAACGCCAAATACCTTGGCGACTTGTGTCTGATTCAGGTTTTTTTTCAAGAGTTCGAACAATTTCCAACTTTGTGTAGCAAGAGAAACAGCGGCGCATTTTGTCCTTTGTTTACATGCCATTTTGTAGCAATGAGGCGCACTCGGGGAAATTAGAGTACAAAACAATCAATGATATGACTGCAGTTCTGGAAAGATTTAATAAACCAATCAGTGTGCCTCAAGATGCTCTCGCGATAACAAGTCGCTTTTTTGACAAAACAGTCCTGTAGCCGTTGTGAACAAATCTCTATCAGTGCCAAGAAGGTGTTCTTTTAAGCGAAGTTCCTGTTCCGTTAGCCGGAGCATTTACAATGGGGAAGAAATCAATTTCACTACAAGGGTGTTCCCTGAGGCGAAGTGTTCTCTTAGGAGGTGTTCCTATATGCAGATCTTGTTAGTGTGTATGTATATATATATATATACACAGTGCCTTATATGCAAGATAAGTGCAAGATATTATTTCAGTTTTATTTTTCTTAAAAATATTTCCCAACATAAAACCAATGTCACCTTACAATAATTGATTTTGAGTTTCAGAGAACGAAATTTCAATGTACCATTTGTAATTCATTAATATGAGAGAATTGGTCAGGGGTCTGAATACCTTTGCAAGGCACTGTGTATATATATATATATATATATATACACATATACACACACACATTAACGAGATCTGTATACGAATGGCAATACTCTATACACAACAGGCCCTGTTTTGAAGCGACTGCAGTTTATTTTCTAGAAGTAAAACAATGTCCATGTTATAAAACTATAGAAATGACTTGAACAATTTAACTGCGAAGTGCTGAGTTAAAGTGGTTTGTTGCTAGTGTTACAATCCTGATATATGCATGTTTTTCATTCTTTCAGAGAAAAAGGGGGGAAAGTTAGCACTTGCTATAAAATTGGGCCCAGTATTAAAAGACATAAGGCTGTAGCCCTAGTCCTGTCAGATATCTGTCTTTTAATAGCCTCCATTCCCCTTGTGTACAGCCAGCCATGTGATGCTAATTGCCCCTGACAGGTATATCTGCAAGGACATTGAAAAGGTTTTGCCTCAATTTCAAGCTTTGATAGAATCTAAAGCGCGATGCTTATTGCAAACCATTCCCTGCTGAAAAATAGATCTCTGCAAATATCAGGCAACTTTATGATAATTAATAATGTAATTATTGTTGTAATGCACTGCAAGTTTTGATACCCAGAATGTACAGTTCATTTCTCAACCAGGTGAAATATTGATCACTTAAAATGCTTCAGTTATTATATTATTTAGCCAAATTAAGCTGGCACTGTGATATCTAACCTTATTTTAAATATCTAACATCTATTTTAATAATCGAAAACAGTGGTGGATCTTAATAACGCTGCCTTAATGTACTGACCTTATTTTTATCGTATATAATTTGGTTATTAGATGAGCCTGTAAATTGTTAATACATAGTAAACTCACAAGCCTGGGGTTATGCATCCATCGAAGAGCTTTATAAAACTGGAGCTTTTATTGGCTGTCCCGAAGCCAAGTGATCATTTGGAGCTCAAATAATTGATTTTATAATTCAAGTTTGGAGAATTTAAAAATATATAACATGTTCCTTTTTGTATGAACTACAAACATAATTTGGATTAGCAGCAACCAGTAAAGTTGATGGTGAATTCCGAAATTGCCACCCGCTCTAAACCCTGTCCTGGTACCCTATTAAGTGATGGGATGGGATCGCTTTTATTCATGCTTTAAACACTTGATCTAAAGAGGCAGCTTGAGTATTTAGCAGATTCTGTGAGTTCAGCACCCTGCAGAGAAAGGAAAAGGCTGTAATTTAATAAAATACCTGTTGATGGTTTTAAACACCAGCAGCATTGTACTGTTGCTGAATTGCAAAACAGTTGAGATTGATTTCTGAAAAGCATTTACATGCATTTTATTCCTGCTGGATCAAAGGAATGGGAAGCATGTTTGATTCAGCAGGAAACCCAGCTGTTCCAAAGATGTTTTGTTGAAAGTTTTTCAAACGGTTGGTTGAATCTTTTGGGGGTGAATCATATTTAAGGTCAGTAACCCAAAAAGAGCTGACCACTTGGAACATAAAGCATAAACTCAAATGGAGTACTTTTTTAAGGAGTCCCTTTTTGCATATTTGTTTAAGTCAAATGCTTGTAAAGGTGTTTTATTTTTAAATATAAATTTGAGCCCCTGATTAGACTAAAACTAGGGGTACTTCTTGTGTTTAACTAAGAAGCTGCAAGCAAACAAGAATACAGTATATACTAATGCTACTGTAAGTATTGTGTCACTAATGTATATATGATGTGTGTGTGGTCCACAAAACAGTCAATAGCTAAAGACATGAATGCCTTTGATTTGTAAAAATAATCGCTGACAAAATCTATCAGTTTGATTAGTGTGTTCAAAGCAGATGCAGTACACTGTAAATCGCATTCCCCCAATACTATATTATTGAACCATGTGATCAGTTGAAATCTCGCAGGTATGTATCACCAGGTGAATCATAAAGACACGGTGCAGTGGAGGACACTGCACAGAAGCAGGGATCTTCACTACAGCAGGTTAAATAACACACTTGAAACACTGAGAGTTCTGACCCACTCAGTTGCACAGCTCTGCTGGAACTCCTTTACCCTATTGCTGCTTTTGGAATATTATCTCAATTGCTGATTGTCAGAAGATGTAACTGGGAGCCTCCAGACTCCATGACAAGGGTGGAGATAATGGCTAATTAGCTTGGTTCATTTTTCATAACGCTGCACAAAACAGAACCCTCATACATATTCTCTGAACATACAAAGTATCTGCAATTTCAGATTGTGGATTCTTTTTCATATTCTTATTTTTATTTGATGCAGTGCTTTGGTTGTTCCGTGATGGGTAGGCTCCTGCACCTACTGGTTCCATTTATTTGTATTTTATTATTTTGCTTTCCTTTTCTTTGACCGTGTTTGTTTTGTTTCCACCCCACACATGCTTTCTTTTCTTTTCCCCCCTACAGTGTGGCCGAGAAGCTGAAAACTTCGACCAGTTTTTCACTCGCCATCCTCCAGTGTTAACACCACCTGACCAGGAGGTCATCATGAACCTTGACCAAGCAGAATTTGAGGGCTTTTCCTTTATTAACCCTCAGTTTAATGATCTTGAAGTCAAGTGTTAAGAAAAAAAAAAAAAAAAAAGGCATGGGCTCGCAAATCAATGTGGAAACAATTTACAGACCTCCTAAAAAAATTTAAAAATTGTAATTGAGAAAAAAATAAATTACCTTTTTTTTTTTTTTTTTTTTTTTTTTTTGGACCATCTCTCAAACAATTTGGGATCGACATTTAATTTATTTCTTTTTTTCCATTGTATTAATTTTTCAAATGGCAGAAAATATCAACAAGCAGGGTGACCACATCATTCCAGATATAATGATAATACAGGGATGTATTATACAATTATTATAAGATGCTATCAATGCCATCATTACTAATTCCTCATAGCACCAAACATAACCCCCCTTCTCCAAACCCCTATGCTTCCCTATGCAATTAGCATTGCATAGACATTCTTCCAGATTCTCTTTCATCTGCACATACTAGGCTCAGCATACTGGAGTTATTAACCTAGATCATTCAAAAGCACCATTGATTTTTGAGTGACTGTATGACTCGGCTGTTTCCTTTTTGTTGGCCCTCTGACCTTGACCCAGTTCTGGGATTAAGTCAATGGTTTTTAATTGTTCAGCTAATTGGAGCCTTTTTGAAGCACAAAAAGACATAAAACAAATGCCCTAATATAAAAATATATTGCATGAGCTGCTTCTAAAAAAACAAATGTAGTTGTGGGATAGCTAGGATGGAATTTATAATACTACAAATCTTCTTTTTTTTAAGTATGAATTCAGTAATTTCAAGCATGTTAAAAAAAGTGATTTTTTTGTTAGTGGTGTGACTCTAGTATATTTTTGTAGTGGTGCTCAAGTACTGTAGCTTGTATATAGCATTGCCGTATAAGTGTGTTTCCCATCGCCAGCCCTTCAGGGCTGTAGTCTGAAGGTTTTTGTTTTAAACTGGACCTGAATATTTATTTTTAATTGGCTTTCTCTGGCACCTAATATCTCTGAGACGTGGCACAGTCTGTTGGAATTATACCATATTGTTTCTAGTTTCTGCCAAAACTGATGTGTGGTTTATAACAGGGCTTGAATGTGTTTTTTTTTTTTTTTTTTTTTTGGTAAAACATCTCGCAAAGAGACTATATATGCAGTTAAAAAAAGTGTCAAATTATGTTCAGTGGATCTCTTGCATACAAAGTGGTCGGATTTTATGTGCGAGTCTTACAGTATTGTAAAAAAAAAAAAAAGTTTATAGATAATTTTCTGTCTTTTTCTAAACTGAGATCTGGCTTTTGCATTGCAAAAAAAAATTTAAAAAAATTAAAAAAAATACGCTGTGTGCATGAAAAACTAACAGATGTGATTTAATATATGAGAAATTAGTGCTTTGATGATGTTGTATTTGCTTAACTAAATTGCTGTTAATGTGCCAAAGTATTTTCCAGAAAATAAAATATTAAATTAAACCGATTATTCTCTTGAACAGGTATGTTATATTTCCTTACTGGAGTGATTTGCATCTTTTACCAATGTTGTGATGTGTTTTGTTTTATTTATCTTTAAAACAGGATACAAATATTAACAGCTTATATAGGTAATAGGGTGAGGAAATGTTCTTTTGAAATGTTTGGGTGCAGCTTTTTAACCTTGCCCATTAGTGTACACGATACAAGACTTTGCTACCTTCTGTAGCGTTGTGTTTACAATCAACCCTCAAAAGACATTCATGTGCAATACATTCCCTGTGTTTGGTACAAGAGTCTAGATACATACATACATACATACATACGTACATACATACAGTAAAAAAATATTTGGGCAATGCAGGGTTAAATACCATATTCTGCCTTTCTACCATAGGAACTTTTTTTTTTTTACCCGATCCAGTTATTATGTAGTTGAAATTAAATGCTTTTTTTGTTGTTGTTTAAAATAGATACATTACTTAACTTACAAGTAACAGTAATTAAACATATATAAAAACTAATAGAGGTACTGTTGAGTTGAATTGTTTGTTTAGTAGATTTGAACCTAAAATATTGTAAAGTTAGTATTATCACATTTCAAACCCCTATTTGCTACATTATTATTATTATTATTATTATTATTATTATTATTATTATTATTATTATTATTATACTTCCCCAATTAGAAGTTGTTCCACATTAGATATTGCTTTCTGGTTTAGCATTTCCTTGTTACTTTCACTTAGCACATGAATAATAATTAATTCTGAATGTCACAGCCTAAAATTAAAATCAGCCGGTTATCGTACGTGTCTGAGGCTTATCAGCTGAAAACAGGTCACCGTCTGACACTGCTATTCTGCGCATCTTAACAGAGAATTGGCTCCTACATATAACTGAGCTTTAATCCCTGTTTTCCTGAAAAGCCAGTGTAAACATAAAGGAAGAAATTAAAGATTTAAGTTTCTAAGATGAGTCAGCAGAAAGCATGTGGGGTTTTTATCGTCTTCCTTGGTACAAAATGAAAATACTGAGTCCCTTACGGTGGAATAATTGCAAGCAGCTAATAAATATAGCTGGGGGAAAAAAAGCAGATATTTTGGTAAAAATCTCTTCCTATGTATGCATGTACGTGTGTGTGTGTATATGTATGTATGTATCTATCTATCTATCTATATGTCTGTGTGTCTGTATGTGTGTGTGTGTGTGTGTGTGTGTATATATATGTATATATAATATGTGTGTGTATAATTTGCATGTCCAGTACGTTTTGTTTTATTTATTTATTTATTTATTTATTTATTTATTTATTTATTTATTTTAATGACTTGTTTCATTGGGGTTGTGGGGCTGTTTCTCCTCATTGTGCTACAGCGAACGCTGCTGGCCAGGTGTCCAGTAAGCTCAGACCGGACACCTGCAGGCCTGGCCTTTGTCCTCCAGAGGTCGGAAGCTGGCTTGGTCGTGGTATTGGAGGATGCCCACTGACCCTTCAGGTCTCCTGATCCGTGTGGGGAATTATCCCAAATTGGGAGAATCGTTGGGTAAAATAATAATTGGACACACTAATTAAAAAAAAAATAATAATAAAATAAGGTTTGATATTAAGGAAACTTTTCTGGATTGCTGTTGGTTTATGTTGGAGATTTGACACTACACTAGCGTAGGAGTATTTTCTTGCTATTTCAAACTGAACACCCCTCAATTTTATAAACCAAGCTCTATTATCCTGAGCCTTTTTTTTAAATCACTAAAAAACACAATGCATACATACAGACTGAATTCTAATCATTTCCATTTGGATATACCCATGTACTGTATACCACAATACAATATAACCAAACAGGCTTATTTTTATTGTCTGGGAGTACAGGGTATTCAGTATCCAATAGAGATGAATGCAACACTCTCATTTACAAAGCTATCCCTGGGGATGCTGCTAATCCAGACATGTATTATATAGATGGTACAAACTGCCTGCATAGCATTGCACTCATCTGCATAGCATTTCACATGCATCTGCATAACACTCATGACCCATTTATTGCTGGACACTTTCTGCTGGGTAGTGCATTATGGACAACCCACTTTTTTTTTTTTTCCAAGTGGGATTTAGCCAAACGGAGTAAAATTAGGAACAAAAGACTAAAAGAGTCCTTATTCTTTATTGTAACACTTAAAAAAAAAAAAAAAAAAAAAAAAAAAACTGCCCAAAGACCAGCTCTTTAAATGATGCTATTATGAAAGTATTCATGTTGTACTTCCCCTATATTAAAGTGCTGTTTGATAAAAAGGAAATGCAGCGCTCATAATTATCAAGTAACTCTGACACGATGTATTAAATAATTTATATAGAAGCCCTAAATGTGAATTAAATCTGTTCTGTTTTACATATATAGATGTGCCATCTGCCGGCTTTTGTGTTCAAGTAATTGGTGGGTGTAAGATGTCGACATTGTGTTCTTGTCCCCGCTTAGAAAAACAAACCATGAAGACCAATTTAGAATATAGTAAAAGACTTGCCCAATTACTGTCTGTCTACACATATGTCTGTCTGTCTGTCTTGCATGTACTTCTGTGCAGTTTTCTTTTGGCTTCTAAAGCAGGCATCTCATTCAGAAGAGATGAGGGGCCAATGGGAAAGTCTAAGCACCACAGAAATATCAGACAGCCAGCAAGCTTTTTCTTTTCATTGTTAATTTGTTCTTCTCTTATCCAAAGCAGGAGCTGTCCCCCTAAGCTGCCAATCCATAAAAATACGCTCACCACTGGGTCAGTTGGTCCGGGCCGCCCCACAGTTCACAAGAAGCTGTGGACAAATGCATGAAATTCTAGTTTCTAAATTGTAGCTAACATTACCTTCAACGGATGGTTCTAAAGTCATTTTGGTTGCCAGATGAGCATACCCCACTTCCCTCCACTTACCAACACATGCTAACGATTACAGATTTTCTTCTGAATCACCCCTGGGTTTCCCCATCCAGCTTTGGCCTATATAGACTCAGCAAAACTTCACTGCAGCTACCCTTGGGTTGGCTCACAGGCACCTTATCCATCAGTTCCTACAAGGTCGACGCTGCCCCTTTCCTCCTACTGTACTGTGCATCCCAAATCTAGAACACCTTTTTAAAAGGGCTTCGAAAATCACTCCACTTTGCACTGCTGTTGTAGGAATAAGCATTAACTTCAAATGAAACTTGGCAGGTGGAGACATCAAATGAAGACCAACAAGATTTTTTGGCTAGCGCCATTTGTTGGCGATACTATGCCAACTCGTGAACAGCGGGTTGTCCTACTGCAGCGGTTCTCAATTTACCATACAGCTACAGCCAAAAGTTTTGCGTCATCTAGAATTTTAGGATTGAGACAAACTACAAAATGATATCGTAAAAAATCTACCAGAAGCCATAATAGTAGTAAAGAATTTCAGATTTAGATTTCATGTTAGCAGGTTTCATTCACCTTTATGAATCAAAATGAGTTAATAGGGCGATGCAAAACTTTTGGCCAAAGCTGTACACTGTACTGGTGGTGGCACTCAATCCCTTACAATAGCAGTGAAATGGGCTGAATGGCAGATGCATTGCACTTACCATTACTAATACAATAGAGAAGTTGATAAAGGGGTTACTGGTGGTCTGTTGTGGCTGCACACATTCATATTGATTAAAAAATACTGCATTAGTGGAACACTTCAAAAATATGAGCACATCAACCTACGGCAGGTCCTTACACACTTTGATATCTCATGAAGTTTCATACCACAGGAATCATTGCCAATGCCTGGAAGACTACGCCAGTGGAGGGGGTAGCAGAGGATTAGAACATCATTATCATCATCAAGGATCATCAATGGTGGAGTACAGTTCAACGGCCCGATGCTCCAAGCTTTCTTTTTTCAATTTAGGTTTCGCGTCGGCAATCATTTATACCATGCAGAATCCCCCCCCCCCCCATACTATATGTATGATCATAAGCCCCTTTCACACTGGCATGCTTTACCCGGGTCGGCTACATGATTTAACACTGCTTTTGATAAAGCAAGGTTGACCTTGGTGACAGACACAAGTACACAATATGTGTATCAATGCCCCAGAAGCAGCTTGTTACTGACGCTTCCATCCAAGCTTCTCTGGATTGAACCGTCATTCCAAATGTGGATTAGAGCCAATGTTTCTTCATACCTGCTGCACCATCTGGCTCATGGTGTGCCTCCATCAACAAAACTAAGTCTAAACAGACTAAACATAAATGTTCCTTGCGGAAGTAAAACCTTCACGCAGGTGTGGCTGTTTGTTATTGTGTTGGCTTACAAACGGCCGTTATGCTTTTTGTCATGCCTGTGTGAATGGGGCTTTATTGTATCCTGCAAGACGTACATTCATATGATCTTACATTTTATTATATGCAGTGCTGAAGTCACAATCAATCTGGATATACTTTGTAAGACATATATACAGACAGACGTTCATTGTGCATACACTGCTCCAACTGTGCAGTTGTGGAAATAAATAAATTCATACTGGAAACAACTGATAAATATAAAAGCTTATGGTAATTGGGCATAGAACAATTTTGTAATTGATTTTCCCCTTTGAATAAAGTTCCTGTAAAGTGTAATTGGTGAGTACCTCAATACTTTGGATAAGAATGGATTCATTGCTATATGTTTATACTATCATTGTAATGCTCAAAACATCAGATCAGTCTAACAAGGCAAGTTATGGTTACAAGCTTTCATAGAGACATCTAAACAAGACAATGTATGAAAAAGTTCTATGAAATGACTAAAGATTGCAAATTTAGAAATGTTATAAACACTATTTCTTACCTAGTGCAGAAAGAATATTTCAGGCATAACAAGTACGGAATAAGAAGATGAGTCCTACAGGAGTGCTTAAAGCTAGACACCATAATATTACAAGTAGTCTGTAGGAAAAAAAAAGTAATGCTTCCATTTGAATGATCTATTTTCTTCTTCCCAAAACAGAAAAACAAGAGGGACACAGGA
This sequence comes from Acipenser ruthenus, assembly GCF_902713425.1. Lineage (NCBI taxonomy): Eukaryota > Metazoa > Chordata > Actinopteri > Acipenseriformes > Acipenseridae > Acipenser > Acipenser ruthenus. Next base: position 4,575,846 of record NC_081201.1, on the reverse strand, counting down.
AACTTTGACAAGGAGTTTACCAAGCAGCCCCTAGACCTCACTCCCACCGACAAACTTTTCATCATGAACATAGACCAAGATGAGTTTGCAGGATTCTCCTACATCAACCCTGAATTTGTTATTGAGGTCTAATGCTATTACTAACATTTCAATTTAAAGGTGCAGTGCTCCCCCTTTGAAGGTGGGAGGGGGTGTTGAATTGACATGTGTATACCAGGTTGCTGTAAACCCACCTAGCCATTTTGCTCTGGAAAGGACACTTTCTGCAGAGCAGTTTCAAAGCTGGTAGTTATGCCTTTTTTCTGTTCAATACGACCAACTTTTTTTTCTTCAGAAGGGCTTCCATCATTGGGATAACATTAAAACCAGCTGAACACATTTTGAGGACTGAGATGTCCTTCAGTTCTGCAGTAACTGTTTTCTCCACAGAAAGAAAGCAAAGGGGCCATGTCCCTTTACAGCCACCGTGAGTGTACAGTATGTGTGAAATATGTTTCTATTGTGTGGACCAGATCTTCTGTCTGAGGATATAGAAAAATAATAAGGCAAATTTGACAATGCTTTAAAATAAGTGTCTGATTGAAATAGATTACTGTCCTGTTGTTATATGAGAAATTATGGGATGTGTCCTGAATTGAAGTGCTTATCATCTTGAGTTATCAAACTCTTGCAAGTAAAATGGTAACTATGTCCCTGTTGGTTTCATGTGGTAAAGTATTACACTGTTCCCATTGTTTTTTGTGAGCAAGAACCTGTTCACCTGTTATAATCGCATGTTGTCATAAAATTTTAACTTAATCGTCTTTTCTCACTGTGAAACAGGGACTCGTGTGCTTGTCTTTGAAGTAATAGAAAATGACACTGACATAATGACATTTTAATTAATGACACTTATTGCAAATTGTTTCCAAATATTGCTATTAGGGCTAATTTATGACTATGTTTGGAAAACACATGAGCGCCTCTAGCCAGAAGTTAACCAATATCCTCGACTAGTGTTTATTGAGTCATTATGCGCAGGAAAAAAGAAGAAAAAAACATGAATATCTTCTAAAAGTGAACTTCTACAGCTATTCTATGCATGCCTGTTTAATCTATTATGATGTCTAATTTTACTAAGTTCAGATGTCACTGCTGGTACTGAATACAGTACTTTTTTTTCTATCTTTCTTCCTAGTAACTTAAATGTTATTTATATCAAAGATATCTAGACGTCTTCCAGGATATTTAATAAAAAATAATTATTTTACAATTGTATCACCATTACAAAATGAACTAAGATAGCTGCTTAAGAGTTTGATGAAAAAAGAGATGATATAATATGTTATTTATTCATTTATTTATTTATGTAGGTATGTATTTATGTATAACCAGGAAAATATTGGGGCTGCAAATACAACACAAACGGACTGCAGCAAACATTAAGCAGCACATAGAATTGGTAATGCTAGTGTAATTAATTATAAAGCAGTAAGGCGGAGGATCCACAAAAAAAAAACTTAAGAGCTTCAGGTTGTTTGTACGTACTTAAAATCAGCAATTTCCAAATGAAGATTAATTGTCCATTGGAGCTGATTAGTAAAGGACAATACACAGTGAGATACATATCAGATGTTAATCTGTGTTTCGTTAGGTAGACATGTCATATAACATATTAGAATAACATACTGTATAAGACAATCGTGGGGCTTGGAGTCCATGGTTCTGGAAACCAGACACGTAACACTGCAGGCAAGTCTTGTGTTGCATTTCTGTCAGAAAGTTTCAGGGAAGGTCCTAATATAATGATTTAATGAACAGGGGTATGTAGAATAATTGAATAGATGGCTCTGTGTTATGGGTTCTTACTTATTTTTACGGTACTGAAATTTAAGTTTTCCATTCTGTCCTTCAAATGAAATGGGATAAACAGATCAAAATGACATACATTGTGTAAAAATCTAGTGATGCTGCTCCATTTCAGTATGTGCTTGCCCCCTCTCTCCAGCGGTTTAACACTGTTGGCTTTAGCAATGACGGATACACGTTTCTGCACAATCATCTTGGCTTTATTTTTTCTTTTGTGGTATTTGTAAAACTTTTCTTTATTGTTTGTTAAAAGCAGATTTAACGCTTAAACTTTGTCAATATGGCCCACAGTGAATCTTGACTAAAGCTCCTGTAGTACTGTATTTAAAGAATATCTCATTACTGGAATAATATTGCTTTTATAATATGTGACAAGGTAGCATATTATGTTATTAATGTTATATTACACTTTTAAATTACTTTGATTCTACAACATTTAGTCTGTTTTTATTATAAAATAAAAGCTGGAGAAATAAGCTGGTGCTAGAGGGTAGTTTTCCAAAGACTCAAGAGAATGGCCCATAGCTGCTGATTTATGGAGGAATCATATCTCCTGGTGTAATGGCATTTGGAATGGAGAGCCGTGATTCAGAGACACATGAAGCAAATAGAAAAGCAAATTATTCTTCAGCCAGGCCCTGAGCGTAGTGAGTTCAGGATAACGTGACTCGTCAGTAAATTAGTTCTTTTAATGCAAGCCCACAGAATCTTCCCAAGTTCAGCTTTTATGGTCTGGAGTTTGCCTGTCCTTTTTTTCAGAATTGTATGTTGCTAAATGGTAGCCCATCATAATATATAACTTGCTACAAATAAAACAGCATTAGATAAATTAAATATAAAAATAATAATATTGGTGGCAGATCTTCAATCATTGATAAAAGGAATTACATAAGCTTGTTTAGTAATTCCGTAATGTCGTGTTTTTATTATTATTATTATTATTATTATTATTATTATTATTATTATTATTATTATTATTATTTTCATTGTAACACAAAAGAGAAAACTGGCCTTAAGACTTTAACTGAAAAAACATTATTAGTATCTGACTTAGTGGGCTGATAATTTACAGCACAGTGTTCGAGAAGGAGGCAAGATGAACTGTCTAGCATGAATGTCCGATGCATTGGAAATCAATCCTGTTATGAACCATCTACTGTGACCTGATTGTCAGATCTAATATTTTTTTAAATACGAAATATTTCAATACTCTGCATTTGTGTCAATCCATAATTTGTATGATTCATTTCAAGCTCTAATACTCTAATTGCAATACTCAACGTCTAAATCATAAATGTTGCAGGTACAGTATCACAGAAAACCTATAGCACTTGCAGAGTAATCCTCAATAACTGTAAGTGCTGTGGATAGCTGGTTATGCCCCCTCTTTAACTGTCCCGGTGAACAATGGAATGATGGAAATGGAGACAGCTTATGACATTAAATATGAGGGAATCCTCCATGTGTTTACTGTGCACTTGAAACAGAATCTAAACCATGTGTTTACTTTAAAGGCTTTCTAAATCTGCTTGCCTTCCGTGTAATTAATACAGATGTTAGTCGCATTGTCTGTATGCTACTGTAACAGTTTATGCTAAATATTTACAGTACATGCATAGAATAGGCACATTTCACAAATCCTCAGTACTTATGTATTTTTTACAACTACCATGATACTTTAGCTATTCTTTACAGTGGCATATCTATATTTTCTAAATTCTCAAATGGATTACACATGCTCAATAATATCTTTTTAAATGTGGAGTGTTGTACCTGAAGTTGAATGTGACACAGCTAATGCAATGCACCACCATGTTTGCAGTGCATCTGGGAATGAATGTGTAACGTGATCAGCTTTTGATCGGATCACATTTTAGTCCCCAAGGCAATACGTTTTATTGCCAGATATCTCTCACAAATCCCTTGGGCTGGAGTGCTGACCTGCACTGGTGCTGCTGGCCCTAGGGGATTCACAGTAATCAAAACCAACAGATGATCAGAGAGTCTCCTGACAATATCCACACCAGAGTGCCGGAGGAATCAGGGTAGACAATAGTGGAGCCCTGTGAAGTTTGACAAAGCCTTTTACTTTGTCTGCTCTCTCTCTGAACCCCAAACTACACACACCATTAAATATTTACACTGGCATGCTGAATTATTTGAAAAGCCTGTGTGTCATACTGCTGGATAAGAGTTTACTGATGTGCACCAAAGTAAAAGCATAGCAAACCGCTGTAAAGTATAGTGAATATTGTAGGTGTAGTAAAACTCAGTAAAAAGCTAGTTTATGCACCCTTAGGCACAGTAAATGCATAGTAAACACAATTCTAATTGTATTGTGTAGTCGGTCTCTTTTGAATTATTCTATGATTTAGGTGATGCGCTTTCCTCCTGTCCATGAACTATCTGTTCAACAAAAGTCAGGAAAAAAGTCCCCTCAATCCTGACCTCTACACCCCATGTCATTCAGTCCTGGGTGTCTCTCAAGCAGTGTCATCCAATTTGAAGGTGGAGAACTGCTTGTGTGATGTTAACCCATGCCTCCAGGGAGAAAGGCACGAGGGGCTAGTGAATTGTAACACAGAGTTCCCTTGCAGATGCTCATTATGCATGCATTGACAAATGGATGTCCTTCAGCTTGCTTATGTGTTTGCTGTGAATCGTGGTTAAAGGGCACTCTGCTGACATTTTTTAATAACTTGGATTCTAATCCTTTTTTCTTCTATTTTATTTATTTATTTATTTTTTAATTGTGACATATACCGAGCCCATCTCTGGCTATGGAGGCACAATCATTTATAAAGCAATCTCCTTTTTTAATGAAAACAAGTGTGAAGCACTGGAGCTAAGCAAATAAAACCCTGTGAATTATTACACACAATTCTGAATTAGCAACCACAGGGGCTGCAGAACCTAGGAACTTGGACAATACCATAGCTGTGTGCCAGTGTTCCGGCAATTAAATGAATTCATGCAACTTTCTGATGTCTGAAATATAGAATACCTTTGCACTGGGATTAATCAACAACACATCCTCTTCATGTATATTTTAAGCTTCTATACTGACTTTTTAACAGCATGGTATGAATTACAGGTTAAAAAACAGGCAAGCATGAATCTGGTTAGTATAGCAACCTGAGTGATCTATACACGTTATCACTGGACAGTGTATATTGCAGAAACTACGAAAATCAAGTAAATATGTTTTAAAACCGCATATATTTAGTGAAATATGTATCAACCAGACTGAATAAATGTTTCTGCTTATTCGAGAGTCCTCATTTTCTTCTTGTATTATACTGAACAAAAAAAAAAAACCACATGGGTTAGTTAGACCTCCTGTCTTGCTAATCGAAATCGAAGTTTTCAATCGAAGAATTCAAATTTCATTCCTCGGCGTCACAATTAATTATCCAGTGTCAATCAAGGTCTTTCAATTTTAGTCACTTTAACGTTTCCTGATACAAAAAAAGGATTAGATGGCATGATAGCAATGCAATAACTTTCAAAACAAAGTATAGCTCAATAGTACATTTTAAATTTAAATTAATATTTTTTAAAAAACAAAAGTGGTAACACTTTATATTAGGCAAATCTAACGTTCTTGTAATAAAACAGTAATTGTACAGCAACAACATGTTTAACTAAATTAGAAAAATGGTGGCTGTGTTACACTGTTTTTACTGATGCGCTTGTATGTTTGCCATGCAATTACTATGTAATGTGCAATTACTGTGTAATTACAGTGTAGTTAGAGACTCTTAATGTAATACCAAAAGACTGGTGTAAACTGGCTGTTTTAATGAACTAAGAGATGGAAGCTAAGATCCCTTGGGACTGTTATGGAATAATTAATGGGATAATTAAAAAAATAAAAGTTTCAAACTGATTAAGTGATTGTGAGGGTTAGGGCTAATGGTACCCTTAACGGGTTAGTGTCTGTTAATTACTAAGAGCTTGTTAGGGCCTAATTGCTTTTTACAGTGGAGATTCAATTAGCACAGACTGAAAGTACATTATTTTGCTTTTAAATGCTTGGGTTTAACTTCTAATAAGTTACCAAACAAGGATTTGCAGCACAAGATTTTACTCTGATTTTAATTGCCTTTTGTTTTGCAATGGCTACAAACTCAAAATGTCATGATTGGCTTTACATCACTTTACATCAGTATTAGGGTATCATATTTAAAATTCTGTACACAGGATTTAGTCAAAGGGTGGGTTCACTAAAGTCTTTTTTAACTATATAAGCACGCACCAAGACACAACTAAAGTTACAAATAGTACCTTACTGTGCAAGGCATTAGTTAGTTTTTTTTTTGAACAGATATATAGCAGTGGGTCTGTCTTTGATGATTCTGATTATCCCAAACATAGTAACTTGAGGTGGATAGCCTTCATTAAATAGTACCTACATAAAGTGGTGTTAATTACATTAGCTATTACATTATAACATGTGCATTTATAGTGTAATTACAAAATGTGTTCTCTGCTTCTCAAAACACTAGAAATGGGCAGTTTCATTCTTGCCTTTTTAATGTAGATACTGTAAGCACTTACATTGTAAATTAAGATTATACATGATCAACGGAGGTGTTGTCAAGGTAGTATGTGAAAAATATGAAAATAAAATGCTGATAAAGCTGTTAAACCTGATAAAGAAACCCCAGGCACTTAACGACAGTGTTCATATAAATGAATTGGTCTTCAGGAGTATTGCTTTTTCAGGTTTCTGTGTTGTTTTGGGGACAGTGCTGCAATCCCCCATAAATCCATCCAGTTTGGGAACCACTGCTGTGCTGCATATATTGCTTGGTCCCTGAAAGCACGTTGTGTCACTTTTATTTTCTTGCTTTTTATTTGAGGTGCCGTAAGAAATGATAAGCAATGTCTTTCAGGCACCCTAAACACAATGGCAGTATTTCTAGGATTTAGACTACTCAGAAGTTAAGGCAATCACATACTTTTCATCATCTGACAGCAGCTTGATACAGTCAAAACATACTCAACAGCTCCAAACTCTTCCCAGTAAGCAGTGCTGCACGCTTAGGAAGCGCAAGACTGGGTAAATGATGGTGTTTGGACTCGGTTCAGCTATCGGCTTCGAACTCCACTGAACTTTGTGTTTCATGCATGATGGAGTGAAGAGCCTGATAAGAATTCAGTGCAAAGGAAAGCAAAGTTAGCATGCTATTCACAGTGAATAATAAGGATAAAAAATGTATCGTCACAAAAAAGCCAGCATTTTAAGATTTTTTTGTATGCTAATATAGCTGCTCTAGTTAGTTACCTGTGCAAGGGTAAAAGTGATCTGCTTCCCCGACTCCAAAGTAATTACTATGCTAATAAGACTCATATCAGTAAGATAAGGCAGTCAGTGATGTGTCTGTATTTTGACGCAGGATTTTGTGCATGGGAGGGTTCACAGAATTTAAAGAGACTTTTGGTTTGCTGTGTTTCTTTCTCCTCAGTCTCTCTTGCAGTGTATTCAGGAACACTCCTGTGTTAATTATGAAGGAATGTTATTGTAGAATGATGTCTCTCTGGTACTTAAATCTAGTAGTAGCTGTACAACAGAGTCTTCCGTTATGTGTCCAATAATATAATGTATCAAAAGAGTTATATAACTTTACCGCAACTGTTCCTTAGAGTATTGAGAGTGTTAATAACAATGAACGCTCATTCATAGCGTTATAGTTATAGTTATTATTTGTTTATTTAGCAGACAGCTTTATCCAAGGTGACTTACAGAGACTAGGGTGTGTGAGTCTGAAGAGTCACGTATAATAACGTCTCACCCGAAAGACGGAGCACAAGGGGGTTAAGTGACTTGCTCAGGGTCACACAGTGAGTCAGCTGGGATTTGAACCAGGGACCTCCTGGTTACAAGCCCTTTTCTTTTACCACTGGACCACACAGCCTCCTTTTATTTTAAAGTGTAATCTTCATAATAATTACGTATGTGAGGTCACTGGTGATGGAAAGCAGTTGGGGAAAAAAAAAAAACATTTTCTGAAGCTGGTGGAAGCAAATCATTTTTTTTTCAAAGTGCTGCTATTAAAATAGTGCTAGTAAAAGGTTAATACTGAATTCTAGCAAAGAACCTCCTCATGCTTTACAATGCAAACTTTTTAATGAAACATTCAAGCAGAAATGTAGAAGATAAACGCTTGGAATGATAATAGTATCTTCTTTGATATATACTTTGTACTGTGTTTCAATGTTTTTAACTTTTTTGTTGTAGTTTATATATTATATGGCAACACCATGGGTGTCATCATGTGTTCTGGAAGAGTTCATTTCTATAGTATAAATGTTAGAACTGTTTTATTGAATACATTGGCCTTGTCTTAACCGCATGATCTGTGCAGTATAAAATGTAAAATGATTATCTGAAGTTTGCCTGGTAATAATGACAACTAAAATAAAGTGCTTTGAAATACTAATGCATTCGGTTTAATTATTCTACACATATTTTTTTTTCTCAAACGAGAGACATTTGAATGCATATGAGTAAAATATAATCTTAAATGAGATTATAAAGTGAATATGAATGATTGATTTTCACAGTGGCACTTTTCTTTGGGTATTTTATAATGCTGTACTCCTGAGTGAAAAAAAAAATCAGCACAAGGAAAAAGAGGAATCTTTCATTTCAACGAAAAGGTTATTTTATATACAGTCACTGTATTCTTCTTAAATCTACCTCTATGCAATTCTGCCAATTGTGCTTAGTGCAGTGGGATCAAATTCAAATTCAAGATTAAAAAGAAAGAACTCATCACTCAGAAAAAAACATTTTGAGAAGAAAGCAAATCTTAAACAGTGACTGCAAAAAGCTTGCTAGGTCTCCCCCAGCCCCCCCCCCAAAACCTAAATCCAGGTGTGGCTTCATTTAAACTAGTATAAATGGGACAGTTCAGATTCAAAACTAGTTGCACAATTTTAGGATTGATTTGCTGAATTCCTGTTCAATCAAAAGATTGTGTAAACCCTCACACAATACAGAACACCAGTCAGTGCTTGCTTCAGACTGAGTGGCAGGGTGTGTTTGAGTCAGGGAATACCATTGTCCCTTACATTTTCATGAGAGTTTAATTGACAAGCACCAAAAGAAACAAACAAAGATAAAAATAAGGAATGCCCCCCACCCCACCCCCCACCCACACACACACACACACACGCATACACACACATTACTTAACATTAACAAAAACAAACAGCATTTGTTAACATGTTAGTGAGCTAGTTGTTAACAGATAATAAACAAAATTGCCAATTAAAACAAGAGATAAACAGAAGCTCTTGCAGGACACCCACATGCAGCTGCACACCCTGAGCTCGAGAAACTAAAGAAGCTATGCACTGAGGAGTGAAAAACAGCACCAAGCATGTAAAAGGTAAGGAAATGTTTTCTTCAAGGACTGGTAAGTACACCTTTAGGGGATGGTAACCCCAGTATTGTGCTAATATGCATTGTAACAGGAGGTATAACACCATTTCCATCTTTTAAAGTGCCATTATGCCAAACCTTATACAACGTGATTTACAACACATCTGCTTGTTAATGACTTTGTACCACCTGACACTATTTCTCAATTTAATGTCTGAATCATATCCCTGTGAGAGTCATATTAGAGCTGTTGGGGTTGTGTTAATAGAGTAATAAAGAATATGAACAGATATTTCAAAATGTGTTCAATGAATCACAGAACACATTATGCTAAAATGTGTAAATTAATAAATTACAAGACTGTACCTCAGTACAGGGACATGGGGAAAGGGATTGTTACTCTCATGTAAATTACATATTGTGTTACAGGCCTTGTATGTGTTTTCCCCTTTGACTTTTGAAACTGAACAGCAATAGCACTGTACTGTATATCCTTGCATTAGCTAAAGAGAGAGACTGTTACTCCTGTAATCCAGGCAGTTAAATTCCTTATACTTCCATTCTTGATTGAACACTTGCACTTGCTTCTCTCTGCCATGCATATAAGACTATAAGTCTTTTTATAACAATCTTATCCTTAATATTTAAAGTGAATGGAATTGGTAATTGGAGATTAACATTTTTTTTCATAATGGGCTTGTCATACAGTATCTTGCCAAAAACAAATCTCTGAGTAATTGCTGATTTTGAGTTTTGGTTCACTATTTCCAGTTAAGGTGTAGATTATTCTTTACTGATGATGTCCCCACGTGTTTGCTACACACATATATCCTAAAATGTTTTCAGTTATATACACATTGCAGCTCTTATGGTATCTCATTAATATGCATTCCTGGAAACAAACTGGTCTCTTCCCAAGACATTTGTTTTCCAAGCATAGAAAAAAAAACTTGAGAAGTGGTACAAATAGCTGGTTCTTAGAATAGCTTTATATTAAACAGCAGTCTTTTCTTTTTCCAATACTCTGGTTTTACTTGCATGTACAGTACATTTACAAAATCCAATGTTTCCCCTTCCAGAACTTACTGAAAGTCTCCTGTGGCTTTCTAATGGAGTTCTTGCATCTTGTCTTGGAAATTAATATGACATTCCCTCACCTGAAAGTTTCAGTTTACAACATTAAGTTAAAGAATGCATTAACTCCAACCCCTTTGATGCTCTGACTAGCTGGTCACTCGCTCTTTTAACTCCTATAAATCGTCAGCCAATTTCACTACTGACAATCTAACAGCTAACTTTCCGTGGCCGTATATACTGCACAGGGTTCCACTCGCTTGTGTAACATAGACTCATAACCTGAATACTGAGATTTTGTAGTGCCCTATTGAATATCTTAAAGTAATGTTTTGGAAAGCACAATGCCACAGCTTTGTGTTTAGTGAATTCTAACTGGAATGGGGCTTGCTGTCCAGTAAAAGAAAACACAAGGGAATGTAGACCAAATGAACTGTTTAACTTTACAATGATAGGGGGAGCAGTAATAATAGTGGGGTATGGATTTTGAAACTCTAGGGGCAGCACAATAATCTTATGAGGGTAACATAAAATCACAAAACGGAGAATTCAGATTGGCTTATAAAAATAGGCACTTTAAACCCAATTAAGTGGAACATGATTTGTGGGCATTGGTGAATCTCATTAAAGCATTCGTTGAATGTTATGGTCCCTTTTGAAATCAATTCCAACATTTTAGCAGGGAATCACCTCAGAGCAACTTGTTTGATCTGTGGTTTCAGAATCGAACCTGTGGTTACTCCAGGACCTCTGGGTTTGTACACAATTTTCCAGGTGAAAACTTGCGTCAATTTAATATCAAGGTAAAATGGATCAGAATTCAAATCCTTAGAAGAACAAAAGATTCGAATGAGAAATAAGCCTTTTTCCTGAGCCTCATCAGTCCATCCATCAAAGACATTGCAGGGGGAGCAGCCTCATTAATGCTCCAAACATTGACCAACAGCAACGCATTAGACTCAGTGACCTTCAGGAGGGATCTCCCCAGGGCCATCTTTCATCCATTTCATTTGCATCACAATCTCTCCTGCCTCATTATTCTTTATCCACCTTCCCTTCAAACAATTTTAAGAGAATCAATCAAAATTGAATAGCCTGTTGAGCAAAAACTTGCAAAGGTGGGGCACCACTCTTGCTGTGTATTGCATGGAAATTACATACTGATTCAGAACGTATTGTAGTTTTCTGACAGTTTACATACTGATTCAGAACGTATTGTAGTTTTCTGACAGTTAGGGTCCCCAGGCAAGCTCCATTTCCATGGTGTCGCTCATGAAAGGTGTAGAACAACCAGCATTGTAAATAGACCGACAGTTAGGATTCTCCAGGAAGTTCAAAGCCAAATAAAGACCGATGTAGGGAAAAAATGTGTAATAAAATATTGGCACAACAAAATCCAAACCACTCTGAATAACTGCAAACATCATTAAAAATGAAATGTAAAATAAAAAGAAATTAAAATGGCATTTAAAGTTACTTACTGTCTAAGTCAGTAATCGTTTTGATATGATCTTGCACATTTTGAGAGGGCACCTACAGCATCTTTCAATGGGTCATGGTTTCTATGACACAGGAACAGTAGAATATGATGAATAACCATTTTTTCTGACACTGGACATGTAAAGTCCATTTGACTTCAGTAAATCTATCATGCAAGCTGGCATCAACCCCAGAAAGGCATTATTCTTGTATTCTGTCCAGAAGCACTGTGTAAACCATGTAAGAAACATAAACACACACACACACACACACACACACACACACACACACACACACACACACACACACAGTATGAATAGATAAGGACAACCTACAACGATTGGAGGATCTAGAATATGTATAAGGCCCCAGGGCAGAGGTTAATGTAAAATATAAAGCTTGCCACACACACACACACACAACACATTTCCATAAGTATCTTCAGGCAATATTTTGCACATTCTTTATTTAAATGTATGTACTGTGGGTTAAATATGAACCTTTCACCTTTGGAGGCACAGGGTTAAATAAGGTTTAATCTGGTAGTCCTGACTTAGTCTTCAGTGGACAGCAGCCCATATCACACTGCACGATTTGTAAGGAGCAGTGGTATTCAGGTTAGGATTTTGGGAGAACATTTTGGGATGCTCTGATGGTGCCCACATTTGCTGGCTGTAGTCACTGTTACTGTCCTTCACCTTGTGCACTATATTCACACACACATAAAAAGAAATGAACAAACAAGCAAAAGATATTGTCACAAGAGGGTTATTATTTTTTTTTTTTTTTTGATCCTCACAAAAAAAGGTCATTGGTGTGATTGTAATTTATCGAACTCCAGCAAAGCATGAAGTCCCTGGTGTACTCATGCAGAGAAATGAGAGTCAGTGTTTTATTGTCTTTTTTTAAATTACAATACCTAAATGGTATAGCAGGCATACTGCATGACAATACAATATTATCATTTACCAACTAGATGTATGTGCCAACCCTATGTTAACGGGCAGTTGTTTTGCAGAACCATACGATTTTTTTTTTTCTGGAACAACAGAGGTTCTATATAATGGATTCAATTATGGACACATGCATTCAATTATGGACACAGGCATTCAATTATGGACACATGCATTCAATTATGGACACATGCATTCAATTATGGACACATGCATTCAATTATGGACACATGCAGTCATCTTACTTACTACATGCTCATACTGGACTTTACTCGTATTAGTCCAACCCGCTCTTACATGTAATTATTTACTGTATTCTCTATTTTTGGATCTAATTTCATTTTTATCTTTGCTACTGATTTTATTGTACATTACAACAATGTGATATTCTGAAATATGATACTTTACAACTTGATATATTTGTAATGTGAAACTTTGTACTGTGATATTTTGTAACAATTGTAAGTAGCCCTGGATAAGGGTGTCTGCTAATAAATAAATAAATAAATAAATAAATAAATAAATAAATAAATAATAATAATAATAATAATAATAATAATAATAATAATAATAATAATAGTAATAATAATAATAATAATAATAATATGGGTTATTTCCTAGTGGTTGTATGATTAGTTGTTCAGTGTATATTGTAGTTACATAAAGACTTTTGGAAAGTCACCTGTAACCACATGGTGCAATACAGTAGAATGCATGAAGGCATATCGGTATATATTAACATTAATATTTTTGCATAATGAAGTAACATCTGGGACCAGAGGCGTTGTGAAGGCGGCGGTGTCATTTCGCCCCACTATAAAAGTATATTAACAAACGTTATTAATACGCGTCAAAACAACCAACACTGTTGGTGTGCCTGTATGAGACAAAATGAGTTAATGTTTTACAATATAATATTACAAATAATAACTGAGTTAAGTGTAAATACGTAAACATACACACACGCATATCTATGGTTTAATTATGATAATATATATTCTATTATGTTAGGTTTTTTTTACTGTAAAGGTTATGAATTTAATCACACGCAGACTAATGTACTGTAAAGCATTCAGAGGTGATAACAAAAACAAGACAAGTATCAACATTACAATTAAATACCAATAAAAAACGCGCCAATATATTTCTTTTTACTGTGTTCACTTTGAATCCCGAAACGAAATCGACACGTGACTCGTTTAGGACTACAAGGGTGGGGGGTGGGTGAATTTGCCATGACAGCGGTGATGAGAAAGTCAAGAGATTAGGAACGCCTTGCAGCCTCAGCGCGAGCTCAGCTGTGCTGAGTGGAACAGCCTTAACCATTCAGGACCGCGGACAGCGCGCTTCATTTGCAAGAGGGAACTGTCGATGCCGCTGTGGGCGTTGTAGGTGAAAATCTAATTCAGGGATGTAGGGAGCTATCCGTTCAGCACCAATACCGCCAGAGCCAGTATTATTGTTATTAGTATTATTACTTTCATTACCCAAGAGCTGCATTTTAACCAGCTAACTGTGTGTATGCGTGTGTGTGTGTGTTTTTAAGAGCCGTGGAACAGGAGAAGCTGACATTTTAGCGGCAGCAAAACTGTGATGAACTCAGACGGATTTTTTTTTCTTTCATTTTCTTGAGGGTTGTAAAACATTTTTTAAAAAGACAGAAAGGAATAATGCATCGATTCAAACTTATACAAATTATATTTGATTTTTTTTTCTTCTGAATAACAGAAGAATAAATAAAAGTGGACGTTTTTCACATGGGAACCTGTCAGTCTACAGGAGGCGTTTTAGTCAATAGAATTGGTTCATTCATCACGACTTCTGCCTATAAGTAACAACCCTTTCTTCATTTTATGGACTATGCTTCTATCTTGAGAAAAAGAAAGGCGCTTTTTTTTCCTTTCCATGGTACATAACTGAACTTTGTGATCTTGGTATGCCTATTTTTATATATTATCAATGAAAAAATATACAGCCCTTTTCCATGATCCTAAAGACGGGGCGTGGGTGAACTGGGAGCTCAGTAAATTGCCCCCCCTGTATTTGCCACAATGAAGAATTATAAGGATGTGTGACAGAGGAGTCCAAATGTTGATCACCACAGTTGGGGCTTTTGCAGCTTTTAGTCTGATGACTATAGCTGTCGGGACGGACTATTGGTTGTACTCCAGAGGCGTATGCAGGACTAAGTCTACCAATGATAACGAGACTAGCAAAAAGAATGAAGAAGTGATGACCCACTCCGGATTATGGAGAACCTGCTGTCTTGAAGGTATTGGCTTTATTTATTTATTTATTTTATTTCATTTCATTTACTAAAAAATGCCCCATTAATAGGACACGTCTCGTTCATTACCTGTGTCGTGTAGATAAGCTATGTCATCTAATATCTAAATATACCTAGTTGATTTTGATTAAAGTACCTAGTCGATACATTAATTTTATATTATAATTTACAGTTTTTAAGTTTTGTTGAAATCCAGCGTTAGTATTGGCAGTCTATCTAATCCCTATTTACTATTTCACTACTATAAACACAAGGGAGTTTTAATAAAATTATATATATATATATATATATATATATATATATATATATATATATATATATATATATATATATATATATATATATGATGCATAGCTTCATTGTATAATACCACATTTATATTTAGAAACGGAGTGTGTTGTTTTTAATTTTATTTAAATAGCGCCATAATGAATACCAAGACTTTATGAGATGCAATATATCCGTCTTTTCAAACATCATGGCTGTACAAATTCAATTTAAAATCAATTTGAAAAAACTGTTTGTACTGCATATCCCACCAACCTGTGGCTTATAACTTCATGCACGTTATATGGGTAACTAAATATTTGTATTCACAATGCCTCGTTGCCTATAATGAACGACGAGAGCATTGTAGCCCATTATCTTAATGTTTGAAGGCAGATTTACTTTATTCAAGATTCAGTAGCTGGTTTGCACCATAGACCCCTTAAAATAAGAACAAATTATATAGGGTCCTGAATGAGGTATTCCTCCAAAGAAACTTAAATATTTGTAGTGTTTTAGGACTAATAATGCATCCAAGCATATGCTACACTGGAATTTGTATTAACATGTTTTTGACCGCGGATAACTGGATAATTATTCTGTTTATTTTATTATCAGTGTGAATGAATAATGGTTCAGATTATTGAAACCCTGTTTCAACGATTATAATATACTGTATATTACGTTTGTATTCATATTACGTTTGTATTCACAATGCTAACCCAAATCAATCCCTTCAATTTATTAAGTAACTGCATAAACATTGCCATACATTTTCAAGTGCATGTAGACGTAAATGCTTAATCATGAATCCTGCATCAAAATGTGTTTAGAAATCTTTTCTCCCTCACATTATGTTAGACAAGACTCTTTTTTTCTTTTTAAAATTAACACAATAGGAAAAAATAATAAATAACTAAATTAAAATCACACAGGTTGCCTTAAACTTCTGCACAGGCTGTGTTACATTTTACAAAAAATAATTTTTTACACCCTGAATGCAGAATTCTTCAGATTACATTACACATAAGTTAAAGCAGGTGTTCTGGTATAGATGTCTTCAGAGGGCGATTGAAATTGGCAGTGTATAACAATCATTAAGCTTTGTGTCTGAGTTGAATAAGCAGGAATGTTGTCATTTGCCATGGATTATCTAACAATCACTTACTTTAGAGCATAACTGCAATTCTTTAAAATATAATTAATGGACAGTCTACTGGAGGTTTCATTTCAGTAAGTATCTCTCTAAGTATCTAATTTCTTCATTTTTAATCTAAACTAAACTCACTAAAAGGCAAGGTCAAATCAGTTCTACCTGGCTGTCACAGAGTAGGCATTTTTATGTTATCCCTTGACATCAAACAATACACTCTAGTACAAAAGAAAAATTCCAGCAGCCACCCAGTGATGTTGCTTTTGATTAAAAAAAAAAAGCACCCTGCCATTCTCATGCATGACAGCAAGCTGTATGATTATTGGGAGCCTAGCTGCTCAGCTTATATTCATTGACAGAGCTCCATGGTACCTAACTTGGGCTGGGGGGTGTATGGAGAACAGTATAGACTTTGACACACACAGCAACAACAGCACCACAAACACCACTGAGTAAACCTATATTTACTGTACCAATTTGGAACCAGTGCCTATTGGTTTGGATGAAGCTATTATTACTGGAAAATGTTATTTATGAAACTCTCGATCAACAATACAACCATTGTACCTTTAAATATATACCATACAGTTGTGTGCTGTACAGTAAGTCTCATATGTAGAGGGCTGATTTGTGCATTTTTTATTTCCATAACTTGCTTTTCCACCCATTCACCAAACTGCATGCTTCAGACATGCTATGAATTTTGAAAACAGCAACTACAGAGCAGTTAATGTACATGTGCAATATTTATCAGCTGTACTGATAATATTTCCCCAAAATGTGTGGATTTACTTTGTACTTATCTCCATGACTTCAAATTATGCAATATAAAAAATCATGTTTATAGAAGTCTTATGCAATATTATACAAAATCCATATGAAGCTGTGCACCAAGTGTTGTATGGATCTATGTGTTTGCAGACGTGGTATATGTATCAATAAGCATATTGGGAAAATTGTATCTACCTGTTGTCTCTCTATTGAAATTCAAAAGGCTTTAAATAAAATTGCAAAGATCATGCTACCTTAGTCAATCCCTTATGGAAAAAACATATATTTTTAATATATGGTAAAGTATGATCCTTTTATTTTTCATATATAGGAATTGGCCCATTTTTTATATATTTAAAATATGTGAGATATATTTAAAATATATTTTAGTCTGTAATCCATATATTTATTTTATATGTTGAATATATATGGTGCACCATATATTTCCATCTGTAATCCATATAAAATAAATATATGGATTACAGACTAAAATATATTTTAAATATATCTCATATATATATAAAGGGCCAATTTCTATATATGAAAAATATAAGGATCATACTTTTCTACTATATATTAAAAATATATATTTGTTCCATAAGTGGTACTTAGACAATTATATAGCAATATACTGGTCAGATTGCTACTTAGGTACATTAAACATTCCATGACATTAAATTCAAGAACTATGTTGAACTATTTTGGTTTAAGGTGATACTGGTCCGAACATCTTTTCATACCGTCAATAAAGCACATTCCTCTTTCATGAGGCACTCAGCGCAGCATCACAAGAGACTGATACTCAATAAATTGCTTTACTTACTATGTATACTGTATTTTGGAAAGGATGATATCGTGTGAAATAAAGTAAAGTGGAGGGTAAGCTTATTAGTGATGGATAATAGTAATGGGAAGGGTATTTAGAGGTTGAAGTTACAGCTGTGAGTCAGGTGTAAGGGGTAGCACCAGCTCAGAGAGGAGCTGCAGTCCCCTCTAACACAGCCAACAAATTTGGTGGAATCCCCTTTGGGGGCAGAGTTTTCCCTTGGGAGAGAGGGTGAATCAATCAAGGACACAAAACTTTTGAAAGTGATGTGTAGAGGCCGGAATCAAATCACAATTGTTTTAAAAAAACAATCAAACAGTTACCAAAAATAAGCAAACAAGACCAACGTTGACATCAGATATTTTGTTAGGCAATCTATGAGCCCAGTTTGCTACTAGAACATGATGAGATTTCCTTTTACAGCCTGGTTTTATGGTGAGCATGGAAATGTAGCCTAATTGATTCAAAGCAGTTTCATGGTTTGTTGTCCAAAGCACTGGTGCAGTATCTGATTAAAATGCATGTAGGATGAGCAGGAGCAGTGTGTAGGGAGGCAGGCGTGTGTAATCTCTGCCTCTTTAATCTGAATATAGCTTCAGTTTTGTCCCCACTAGCGGTATACCTTATGACACATATATTAAGGTTCTGTTTTTTTATGTATTGTACATAGAATATTAATTAACAAGAGACTAGGGATACACAAAGCCAACATTGACAATGTACAGATGCCAGCTGTGGATTACATAAAGAATAATATCCACTAATTAAGCAGGCTGGCATTACAGTTTTGTTGTTTTTGTGCAGCATCGTTGCAGACAGAGATAGGAAAGGGTTCAGCATTCACCATTTAACTTATTGGAACAAATAGGCTTTGATGGACCAACTCTCTCCATGAACCTCATAGGGCTCATGCCTTCAAATATTTATGCCCTTAAGGAATTGGAGTCAGAAAAATAAAAGAATGCTAGTGACATTCAGGGGACATTCAAGTATTTAGACATCAAATATTTAACTTTTAGAGCGTGAAGGTGCTGAAATTGTTTTGGGTCTCTTCAAAGGAATCTGTGTCTTTTTCTTGGAAAATACTGAAATCTATTGATGATCTGCAAACATGAAAAGACCATTGTCACTGTAACCTGTCGAAACAATTAAAGCAGCAGCACACTAAGCATTGGTCTGCCATGACTCATCACTCTGCTACAGACACTTTCAATTTCAATGGTCTTTATTTCAAAAATATTTATTCTTTTGAGGGGGTGTATGAATAGACTTGGTGTCTCCACAGTTCACCTGTTATGAATACACCTATTATTAATACACGGTTGAATACAATAGGATTTAGGGTTTTCATAACCCAGCATATGTATTTTATTTGAACCCATCCATTAGCAAACTGGACATTTAATTAGGTTGTTACCATAGCATATTTGAGGTTTTTTGTAAAGCTGTTTATAGTTTTTGGATATTACTTATTTTTCAGTACTTCATGCATATCGTCTACAAACTGTGGGAAAATCCCAACAGAATAAATGTAAATGACCATTTAATAATATAGCTGGGCGTTTACTGTTTTTTTTTTGGGGGGGGGGGGGGGGGATTGGTTCACGTAATGAAGCAAGTGGCTAATAACAGAGCCTGCACAAAAGACTACTGAAGCCCTTAGGATTTGTCGTACTGGTCTTCCAGTCTTTCCATATGGTGTGGAGATTTAAAGAGCGGTTCATGTAAATGAGTAAATTGACTGTTACAAGTGTGACTGCATAATTAACCACATTACCATCTTTTTTTTCTTCAATATGACCTACATCAAATGTCTCTGTGTAACCCTTGGATTAAATATTCTAATCAGTGCAATAAAATTAGTGTTCAACATGCAACACTGCATACCGTCAATGAATGTCAAAAGCTAAGTTTCAGCAAAGGGGAAACATTTATGTTGTATTTTATCCAAACAGGTGCAAGATGCTGGTTTTCCCATTAAAAAGCACTAAAGAATAATCTCCCTTTCTTCAAATACCATACAATGGTGGTAATATATAGTTACTGAATTACCCTTTTACAGTAGGCCATGGTTCAAAGTTATTTGTTGTTTTTGAAGTTTCCTACTAGATAATAAAGTTAATAAAATAACAACATTGCTTTTTGTAGTTGGCCACACATCTGACATTTCTTAGGCCAACAATATAAAACCTTCATTCGCATATCTGTCTTAACGTTCTGGTTTGATCACACAATCAGGACTTTCATTATCAATGCATCTATTACTCCATTAGTACACAACTCATATGTGCATGTAAATGATTTATAATGGCAAATATTGATCAGTCTGACCCTGCGTACTGCTTGGTTAAATATTAACAATATCGCAATTTAGCACTGATCGCACGATGAATGATACCATAGCCTGCGTTAGATTTAGCTGTAAGGTATTTACAAAGTGATCCAAATCAATAATGTTATCTGTATGGACCTTCTCTGTTTGACTGCCCATTACTAGCAATATGTGGACACTCCAGCCTTAAACTATATGAACGTTGTTAGTTCTATTAATATTATACAGTCCACTGCCATACTGGTAAGATACCTTTGCAACAAAGGATGTGCAGACAGTCTGTAGCAGGGGTCTGAATAATGATTTAAGTATGTCTGTAAATGACCTACAGCATACAAAAGGTCTCCATACAGTTATACAGTAATGGAATGGAAAGTTAAATGATGCATATAGCCTGTGTTGAAGGACATTGATGTGGCAATGATCATTTACTACAAGTGACCTAAAGCCGAGGGTACACTACATGTTGACTTTTTGTAGAAGCAACATTACAACATACAATAAATTAGCCAATGAATGTGATGTAAAAAGTCATGTGACTACCTTTTAACAATGGTGAAGAAAATGAATGTGAGGCCAGTGTAGGAGAGTTGTGAGGTACACTCTCCTTGCCGATTTTATTTTTTCAGGGTGACTTATTTTTTTCTTTTATAGGTGGTATAGGCAAGTAAATAAGTGTTAATTGATATCTGATTTGTAGAAGAAGAAAAAAAAGTAATTGGGAATTCTGTTCAAAATAATATAATACAAAAACAGTAACAATAATCACAGTTATATGAGTTTTATTTACACATCTCATTGGCCGTCCATCAACATTCTATCTGGTTGTCAGTGGAGCCCTTGTCCATTATAAAATGTAAAAGGACCAGTGATCGCAGAAGCCAGGTTGAAAATAAACAAAAAGAAAGATATGCAGCCCCACATTTGTATTTAACAGTTGCAATAGTACACATTGCTATAAGCATTTAGCTCTTAATTAACTTTTTGAACAACACGCAGCTTACCTATTTTGCAATACATTTAGCTAAACCTTATGGTATTATTACATTAGGAAAACAAACATTATCTAACAATTGAAAGCTTTAGGGAAAGAAAAAAAAAATCTTCCAGCCATTTTTTTATTTTTTATTATTAAGATTATCACCATATCAATAACCTCCGTTGTTGTGATGCAAGACGACCAAACGTCTATTTATTATAACTGTTATGAGAATGGCTGTTCCCATAATAAACTGATTTTTAAGCTTTTATCTGCAAAAAAAAGAGCTTTAGACCCCTGGACCCCCACATAAAGTCGTGGTCGTCCCCACTGAAATTTGAAATGGCACCCGTGCGTAGTGGTGCATTTGACGATACATTTACAATGGTACTGTAGATTTGACATTTTAATACTGCTTTGTGATACTGCAAAACATTATTATTATTATTATTTATTTCTTAGCAGAAGCCCTTATCCAGGGCGACTTACAATTGTTACAAGATTTCACATTATACAGATATCACATTATTTTTACATACAATTATCCATTTATACAGTTGGGTTTTTACTGGAGCAATCTAGGTAAAGTACCTTGCTCAAGGGTACAACAGCAGTGTCCCCCACTGGGGATTGAACCCACAACCCTCTGGTCAAGAGTCCAGAGCCCTAACCACTACTCCACACTGCTGCCCACATTTTTTTATATATATATATATATATCTAAAAAGTTTGATTCTCTGATAGTTTTCCACTATACTGTAAGTCAAGTCAATATTTGTATAATATTGCATTCATTGGCAATCTCCAGGGAGCCTCAGATGTGCCACAGGACATGGTGTTGATAATGTATTCTAATGATATTTAGCTATAATTGTTTTGAATCTGATCTTTTTATACAGATCTACAATATTTCTATAGGTTTCCTAAGGTATCAAGAATCCTGGGCATTATTTTAGGCTGGGGTCACTTTGCTAATACAACACCCTGATATTGGATTGTAAAGTGCTGCAGAGATTTCATACATCTCCCCTGGCCTTTCCAGTCATATGAGGTGAAGCTACATTCAGTCTAATGGCTTCTTCAGAAAGTAGATGATTCAGAAAGAAGGTATTACGATTGAGCGTTTAAAGTTATTAACTTATTAGCATTCCAGTCAAGATGTCCCCAGGGAGAGAGTGGCACGACATCATATACGTTTCTTATTCTTTATCCACAAACAGACAGTGTAAAAAAAAAAAAAACATTCACATACCTGGATGGGAAAGGTTTAGAGGGCCAGTTTAATGGCACACCCAGGTAAGTTCAAGCCTCCCAACTGGGTCAGGTTTTGACACACACCTAATCAAATGCAGTCAAATGCACACTGATATCCAGGGACCTTACATGCCCCTCATCGCCACAAAGCGAGCTGCAATCAAACCAGTACAGAACAAGCCCCGGGGATGGTACTTGGCAAGAGAGGTCTACAAGGTCTTACCTACTCCTCGTCGGTAGCCATAGAGACCGCAAAGGATAAAATCAAGCCAGCCGTATTTTCAATGCAGTTCCAGGTTCAACTGCGGTGTTAAAGCAAATCACAGCAATGCATTGTAGCTCTGACTGTTCAGGGCAGCAAAAGGTCATTTCAGATTCCCTAGTGTTTTGCTGTTTCTTTTTTTTTTTTTTTTGGATTTGTTTTGTTTCAATACATGAAAACCACACATGATTCACGTGGAATTAGAACATTAATATGTAAACTATATTGTGGCCCACTTTAACCTGCATGCTTTTTTTCCACATTCCAGTTCCCCAAGTTGATTATCAAGTTTTTGTTTCGGTAAAGAATTAAACTGCTTTCTTCTGCTCCGTGCTATTGGATTTGAGAGAGATTCTTGACACACCATGAGAACATCCCTTCGCTACTGAGGAAACTCATCCAAATCATAATGAGAACCTAGAATGGCACCCATCCTTACTTCAACATCATTGTTTTGTGTGTAACAGAATCTTGTAGAGACAGATCTTGATCAATAGTGTAGTATACTGAAAATAAAACATAAAGATATTTTTTTTGTGCACACACCCAGCTATACAAAAAGCTGTTTATGTACATGTACTATACAGAAGATTTGTTAGTGAATGAATATTACTGACAGATATTAATTTTGTTTGCAGACAGTTCTATATATTCAGCATGGATCAATGTGCAAATAAATGAAATTGCTATATGATAATGTCCCCTGTGTATTTCTGCTATAAACACAAAGGCAACTGTAAAAAAAAATCACTCAGACCACATCGGTGTTGAACACTGCTGTTCTTTGCTTTCACAAAGAATCTGGCCTTAAGCTCTGAGATACCAGTGAAGCTGAACAAATTCTGTGAAAATTGATGCACTGGGCATGTGCACTAATTCATGGTTCATCTAAAACACATTGGTCTTCATATAATTTTCATTTAAAAATACTTATTTACTGGCTGTATTTGTTTTAAATCCATTCCTTCTGCTAGATTGCAAAAGCATGACATGTATACCGTTTTGTGGTGGTCCTTTACTGTTCTGCTAGGCCCTGTTGGAAATTGAATTAGATACAGTGCATCTGTAGAGTATTTCAAGCTTATTTTCATTTGGGAATAGCTTTCATTTTTCAGTAATTGCAAAGAGCCTTAAAAAAAGGTATAAAAGAGTATGCTTTTTTAATATTATTTATTGTATAATCAAAATAAAGAACGAGAAGTTTCCTGTGCCATATTCTGTGTGCATTTACTTTTTTTTTTTTTAATTCTCAAACAAAAAAACTGCCTTCATTGGTATTTCAGAATGTATACTGTATATTACAGTATGACCCTACAAGTTGGAATGTATTATTAGGCTTAGCAAAAGGCAAGAAAGTATGAAAATAAAATCATAATTTTATACATAAAAAATAAAAAATGTTCTGTACATTTGTACTATTTCCACGGCTGTAGAATGTTGATAGCCAATAAGAATTTTCAGTTTTATAAACCCTTATACTATCAGCCGGCCGGAGAGACATATACACGTTCATCCACACTAGCATAAACGATACCTGGTTCATTCACAGATGGAGCTCATGAAGACACATGCATACAGTCGATAGCCCACCCTCCTGCCAGTTTGAAAGCAGTGCAATACTATGAAAACCATGCTTCACTCGCTGCTGTTAGCGATGTCTGGACTGTGGAAAACAGATATATTGATTTGTCCTCCTGACCGGCGCATCTAGTAGCAATCGCTGTAAGCAGTGGAGCACATCAGGCTGGCTTATATCCACTGAAGCCTGGTCCCCAGTGGGTGCTTTAAAAGCCCCAGTCATTTAAAGTAAGGGACTGGTGTGTCCTTGAGAGTTCCAGGTAGGACAATCACTCTGATTAGAACTGGCTGACTGCCTCTTTCAGACACATACACACACACACACACACACACACACACACACACACACACAGAGTCTGTAAGCTGATAACATTGCCATGGTTTAATTGGTCGAGGAGAGTACGTTGAAACTGCTGTCATTAATCAAGCAGAACAATCACACCAAAAAAACACAGTCTTGTCATTAGCAGGTTTTATCAGGATGGGATACAGTATTTTATACAGGCTTTGTGAATTATTTTTTAAAACAATTTGATTCAATGGCCTTGTTATGGATGCCCAATAGTTTGAATATGGCACTGATAATAATGTTCCTGCTCCTGATATCTTTTCAAATAGAGTGCACTGTAAGTCTAACGAGTAAGGACAAAGCTGAATGAAAGACAAGAACAAGAGTTCAATTATGTGCATTTCTATAGCTTGGCTGTTCAAAAGGACTCTGTGGTCAAAAGATCTGAATCATAAAATGAGAAAATAAAATAATATTTTAATGGGTTTAAACACAGCTTACTGATTGCTAAAAAAAATTAGTTAGACTTGTCTTCTACCTGATAAACCTGTCTTGGGGAGAGCCAGGGTGCGAGGAGCCAGGGTGTGCAATGCTGCCATCTAGTTAGAGCTGAGGGAGGTACACCTGACACATGTATCAATCGTGATACATGGTAGGTTTCATTGGTTGTTGGTCTTCTGATCTTTAGAATAGGGCCCTGAGAATTGTACCTGGTTGTTGCAGGTACTCAAGCAATCAGCATTTTCTCAGTCGTCTTGGTACCTGAGGATTCAGTAGCCCACTCGCTTCACAAAGCAATGGAGCTTTTACTGAATTGCTTATTAGGTAGAATACTTCTGTAAGATTTAAGGGAGGACTGAGTCTTGCCCTTATTATAATGGTGCCGCACACATTTGCTGTGCTACTTTAATTAACATCCTCATCTCTTTGCTTGATCTTCTCTTAAAGCCCTTTTGAGGGACAAAACTAGAGTCCACAGTCTGCAGATTAATAGCTAACTCTAGTTCGCAACCTTCCTTGTTTTTTTGGGTGCATCTCTACAAAAGGTTTTGATATGAAACGTTGCGTAGTTTGATTCAGTGATTTATTTTGTCAGGCCGCAGTTCGTTCCTATCTTAGGTCAGGTTTTATTTTTTTATTTTTTGTTCTGTTCATATATTTTATATTGTTATTTTAGCTATTTCTTCTCTCGCTCTGCTGAGTCACAACCTTGATAAAACCCGGCCTGGTAAATGCAGCTCCGCTCAACTCTATGAACAGAGCAAAATCATAACAACTACCTAACAGTTTGAACCCCTTTGAGACACTTAAAAAATTGAATCCATCTGCCATTAACAATTGGTGTTTAAATCACAACACCATCTTTTGTGGGCTTGTAATTAAACAAAAATCTATTACCAATTTATACTTTGCTCATGAAAAATCATAAAGGAATAAAAATACTGCAGTTTAACTGACAAACTGTTTTTGTGCTACGAAACTGTTTCCTGACTTTTTTTCTCTGGCTTGATATTTGTATTTTTATTGCATCTTGTCCCCTGTGATGAACCAAAAATACATTTTACAGCATGTAGCATAAGTGAAGAGTGTAAAGCACTCAAATTAATGAATACAAGTAGTTAATGATAGTGCTTTTAATGTAATCATCCTCACTGAATGCAAGGATGGCAATGAAGTGACATTGGAAGAGTTAATTATTAGTGCCCAAGGTTCTTTGTCTATCATGATGACTTCTGGTCATGGGACGGTGTGCATCATAAAGATTGACTGATTAAAGTGGGTAGGTTACTCATTTATTTTGTGTGTTTTATGGAGACTTGTTTGAGTATTGGTTAAAACCAGGAATGGAGTGTTGTGTCAGGGGCAGCTGGATCTTCTGCATTCACTATCATGTATATTACTTTTCACTTTTGGAAAACCCAATTGAGACGAAACATCTTGATATTAAGGGTGGATATTGGATAAGTCCAATACGTAACACACTGTAGAATAACTATGGCATATACAATCATAAATATTACACAATGCAAGAACAATGCCAGCTTTGAAGACTGTATTATTTAGTTAGTGGGGTGGCTTGCTTCTTTTAAATGAATCTCTTACTGTACCTCTCCCCTACCGCTTCAAATGAGTTCACAGAGCCTATCTATCTGTCCAATTAGTTTTGAAGGAATGTAAGTAATAAATTACTGAGGGTGGAAATTATGTTCCTTCCTCAGCTGTACAGCAGCTAGCCTTGGAAAGGCCTAAGCACTTGGGAGCAAACAAGAATGAACTGGCTGAGGTGTGTAGGGGATTACTACTAAGGCTGGGTGAGTCAGCTGTTACTCAGATCTTCTGGCAATATACTTATTGATTATGTTAAATGATATTTCCAGCTTACAGGTCCTACCCCATGCCCATAAATGCCTTTTCTACTTCACTCACCAATCTTTTTCGTTCCTCCAGGATGCTTATGTTGAATATATCCTAAATTGTACCACATGTTTTGATTACGGTCTATCAGTGTGTATTGGTCATACCATTATAATATCATTGATACGTCTACTGTGCTAACGTTGCCTCTTGGTACAGAACCATTGCATTACCATTGCATCGGTATTGAAGATCATTTGGTAAGGGGTAATGAGACAAAGTAGGATGGAAACAAAACACAACAATAATGTCAAGACCCTTTGAAACAGGCTCTAAACTTGCATACTGGATCCCATAGAAGAGATAATGACTTTAAAAATGCTGCAGAGATCAGTTCACCAATATCTGCCATGCTTTTAGCACGCCTTTAATGAATGACAAATGTAATCAAGAACCTTTTAGGCTCCAGCCAGACCTTCTGTATAACAGCTCCATTAGCCAGGGTGCTTCAATGGGCAATCATAAAGTCAGTCTGAGCTCCCGGTAAGATGGAGAGCTCTAGTGAAGCCATGCCGATCTGTCTGATTGATGATGCAATTCACACAGGACTGCTTTGATCAATTGTGGAGGCTATCAAGTGACAGGAGACATACAGTGCACAGCCATGACAATGTATTGTAAATGCATCATCAGTAACATTACATTCAGGCAGTCAATGGCATGCAGTTAGGATACTGGCTGCTTGTTAAAGTCTCAATGAGTTGTTATTCCTGTTAAGGTGGTGATCTTTAAATGTTCATCCTCTCGACTTATTATATAATAATAGGCCCTTATAACAAAACTCTTTATTGGTGATAACGGTTTTCTTTTGTACAATGCTATGGCGTGCATCTCATTAAAAGGTATGCATTTACTGAATGAAAAATCAAACTGCAAACATTAGCATAGTTTAGTGGGCTCAATATTTTTACAGTTCAAAATACATTGGTTGCTGTTTTATGGGCTAATAAACCACCATTAAATATCCCAAGTCTGGCTCACATTAATTAGGCTATAGCACATTTAATGGGTAGCGGTCCTAAAATATTACATTTGACTCGCTGCAGTCTTACAATATATACATCTTGCTCATGGGTTTCATACAGTAGCCTTTAGTTAATTTGATGCTAGATACTTCATTACCCACATGCCATGAATTAATGGATATTAAATCACAGTAGATATGGTACTTACAATAGGAATATATCAGGGCCTATAAACGACAATTAATATATCCTTGTTGTCATCAATTGAAAAATTATTTAAAAGACATCAGACTCTTAATGTAAAATTGTATAAATCAAACTGATCTAATTTGTGTTGTATGCCAAGTCTGACAGCATTTGTCAAAGATTTTAACTAGTTTATTTTAGTTATTCTGTACACTTTAAATACTCCCACACACCCACTAATAGTAACTACTACTTTTTCAGAATACTACTGTTTCTCCATATACTTTAAAGGCTTTCTTATAAAATGGGTTACAATCACAATAATAATAAAAAAAAACCTTACTTACCACAAGATCATTGACCCTGGGCTGTGGTGTTGTGCATTCACTGGTACATTAATGCACATGAACATCAAGGGGAATGCCTGCAGAATTGCCTTATTAATAACAGTGTAGACAAACCTACTGTATGTCTCCTAAATGTTTACATTTCCTTCTAGGATCCTTTAAAGGAGTCTGCAAGAAAATTGACCATTTTCTAGAAGATGCAGACTATGAACAGGACGCTGCGGAGTATCTACTGCGTAAGTGTTTCAGAAAACTGCCAACGAGAACAAAAACCACATATTGTGATCCTGTTTCATGTCTTTAAAGAATGCCTTTGAAGTACAGTTCTGAGGTAGTCAGGCAGCTAACTGTTTCTACAAAATACTGTATCTTTCCAAAAGCTGGAACTGCTCACTATTTTTCAAATAAATAAACGGAATGCACAGAGGAACACAAGACACTGTCTGAATGTACAGCTTGCTCCTTTGTGTGCAGGCTGATAATAAAGCTCAGGCGACTGTTATCTGTGGCATTTCTAAAAGACTTGACAGAGTATTGGGCCAGTGCCAGCCAGGTCCACCATTTCCACACTCCGGGGACGGTAGCTCCAGCGCAAACTAAATTTGGCGTGCAAGAAACTAAACAGCAGATGTTACTGATTTAAAAAAAATAAATAATTGTAAAGCCTTTAAAAAGCCATCCAAAAAAAACACTCCAAAGCTTTGCTGTGATGTGCGTCTATCTGTCCATTCGGAAAAACTGTTTTTATGAGACTCATAGCTCATTAAAAACGTTGCAATGAGATGGTAACTGAATTGAATGGGAAGGCAAGGGCTGAACGCAGACCACAAACCATAGGATTCAAAGTTCAACACCTTACCATTCAACTAAAGAGCAAGCTCTGTAGTCGAGAGCTACAGTGAGTACGTGTCTTATGCTTATGTCAGTATTATTAACTGATCAGCTGCTAGAAGCAGATTCATTACAACGTACATATTCCTTCCTTCATATGATACAATAAACCAATACCTTGTCTTCTATTGGAACCCCTTGGAACAGCATATACCTTAACCCTGGCCAGATCCCTCTGTATGTTCATGAATTGTATAGTAACCAGTAGTGTTTTTAGCAGAACATTCACTAAAGAAACATGGCCCTTGTTTGAGCACCTGTCAGGCTACCTGGATCCCATTATGTTGAATGGATGTGTGTTGGCGTTATTCAAATTAAAAGAGAGCAACGTTGGCTAGGTTATGATTCAGCATGCATAACATTAATAGTATTTGAGCTTAAAACTACCCACTAAACATCATGCTTTGGATCGAATAAAGCAACTGCTGAACAATATGCACATAAGAACCTAGGGAAATCCTTATTAACAATGACTAGTGCTATTACTAAACAACATTCACCTATCTAATCTATCAGGAGAAGAAGGGACATTATTTTTGATGGCTGTATTTGCTTCCTGTAATGCGGGGACTACACAAGTGCTAACCATAAGGTTCTATACAAATCAAATACTGCAAATGAAATCTTCTTTATACCAAGTTGAAAGCAACAAGAAGAAATCTAATAAGCAAGAGTAGAAAACTGCAGGATTCACACAGCAAGCAGGAACCTCTGAATTCATAAACACAAAACTATTTATTACCTTTTGAAGCATTTGTTTTCAGCAGTCTTTCGGAAGATTTTAAAACAGGCTGCTTACATTAAAGCAAAACTATCAGTAATGTTTAATTATTTGGGTCGTAGGTGTTACATTATTTTTGCAGCACAGATTAAAAGGTCT
This sequence comes from Acipenser ruthenus, assembly GCF_902713425.1. Taxonomy (NCBI): domain Eukaryota; kingdom Metazoa; phylum Chordata; class Actinopteri; order Acipenseriformes; family Acipenseridae; genus Acipenser; species Acipenser ruthenus. The sequence continues at coordinate 4,545,417 of NC_081201.1, read as the reverse complement.
ACAGCTCATTCAATTGAGCCAGGCTGGTTTGTACAGTGCTCACATAGAGAGTGTGTAGGCCTGGGAGCCTGTTATACATGTAGTAGGGAACTGCTCATTAGCTACGCAGGTTGGGTCTGCAGACTGAACCCAAACCATGTACAGTCTATGCACAACGCACACTGAGCCAAAACAAAATGCTCCTAATGCAGAAAAGGTGTTTCTATGTAAGACTGGCTGCCTTCAGGTTTCACAGTGAGTAACTAAACTGGAATTAGAGCTCACACCTTTTTAGTACTCTGCTCTAAACATGAGACAAAATTGCCTCCAGATACATGTGGAATAGAGTCATGATCAAAGTCTTGCTCTTCAAGAGCCGTTTTAATTATTGAAGAAGCTGTCTCCAGTGCTTTGTGGTGCGGGGATCTTGCGTCACGAGGAGGTGAACGGGAATCTATTTGCATTGCGGCCGGGTGTGTTGCGATCTTACAAAATGGGTCGTGTTGAAGATCTCAATAATATCAAACAGGGGACCCACAGACCTATGTGAGAGGACGTGTTAAGTGCTTATCTTCTCCCTAAGATGGAGAAACAGAAAGGAAACATATTCAGGTTGTGTTGCATTAATTGTGCAGCCTGCTGCCTGCCGCTCAGGTGCAGCAAACAGATCGGAAGGCGCTTGTCATGCCCCAGGCTACCTAAGAACTGCATGTGCATCCCTGCTGTGAAGAGGAGCAGGGATCTCCCACATTGGAGATAACACTGTGATGAACCATTGTACAGCACCATAATAAATTGAATGCCTTTTACCATCATCGACATGGAAGATATTTTCTTACAACAGTCTTCTCAAATAACATTCAAGGCAGTCATAATCTGAAGACTTCACTGAAGTGGAAAATATTGTAATCTTCCCACAGGCGAATACATGTAACGACCAAGTACATAAAGGAAGGCTGTTATTTTGTAAAACATTTAAAGATTAGAATTTATGTGTGGTTTTTATGGGGTGTGTTATATATAGTATACTATATTTTAGCTTGGGTACTAGACCAGGGTGCATGTTACCTGGCTGCTTTGTCATGTGTGTTATTTACAGCTTGCGCAATATACTCCAGAAATTATGGTACAGCTTTTATCTATCATACTATAACATTTACAATAGTAGAGGGAGTGTTTGATTTGAAGGCCAATGCTTACCTTAATCCACTTCGTCCCACGATGGACAATAAGGTGTCCACAAACGATTGCCACCTCAGCTGGTCCACAGCGCTGTGGCGGGCTTCTCCCCAGATTAGTCCTCTGCTGGATATCATGGTCTTCTCCTTCGGCCTCCCCACAGGACAACACTCAGAACATGGTTGAGCTTCCTGCAGCTCCGCTATCTGACCTTAATGAAGATAACCTTCATTCTGGAGATCTTTCTTATGTCTTGCTTTGTAGCCCTCCAGTACTCAGACCCATGCAGTACGGCCAATATTAGCCTTTTATTCTGTACCCCATTCCATCAAGCCTGCCCCGGAGGGATCATACTCATTGCCACTTGAGAAAACACAGTGAGAGAAAATTAATAGAAATACACTCATTCCAATAGGAGTTCGGTGAGGAAGATGGAGACCGAGTCCCATGTCTGCACCGTCCCTGGTTTTGCTCCATTCAGTCTAGCTGTTGCTCGTTCCAGACTAACTACATCTCTAAACACAGTTAACCAATAGGCAGCTGCAGCAGTTGTGGGCTCAATCCAGAATTTAAGAATTCATTTTTTTGCAGCTGTCAAACCTGCCAGTAAAATTTGACACAGCATAGAGTTAAGACTAATCAGTGAATCGTCATTAAGTAAAAATAAACAGGATTCAGGCACCAGCTGAGAACCTAACAATACAGAAAGCACATTGGCTACGTGTTTCCAAAATGCTGCAATTACTGAGCAGCCCCAGAACATATGTAGCACAGTACCAGGTGTACCAAGGTTGCAAATATTACATGAGGAATCGAGGACAAGTTTCATACAAAAACGTCTATAGGGAGTGGCAGGGTTTTTTGAGACTGCAAAGTTGTTTGACCATACATTATCCCATTGCCCAAAATCCCTAGTTCTCGATTCCAAATTTTAACAAGAGGCAAGGAGCTATAGGATTTTTGCAAAAGATTATTATAAATATTAGAGACAACCCTACAGGCAGATTTGGATGGATCAATCCAGTCTGCGCAGCTTATTACTTTTTACACCTTTAAAAAAAAAAAAAAGAAAAAAAAATTAAATCATACTTGTTTTGTCTGTTGGCAGTCCAACAGAAACCACTCCTTATGCTCTATGGATAATGCATTCAGAAACATGGCGCCTGTGGTCTGCAGCCAGTCATTTACTTAGAGACATTAATCTCGGACTTGTGAGACAAGCATTGCAACCTGTACATACAGTGCATAAATGTAGTGCTGTTAAAATAATAATAAATGTAAAATGGAATAAATGTAAAAATCCTGGACAAGCATTGCAACCTGTACATACAGTGCATAAATGTAGTGCTGTTAAAATAATAATAAATGTAAAATGGAATAAATGTAAAAATCCTGGACAAGCATTGCAACCTGTACATACAGTGCATAAATGTAGTGCTGTTAAAATAATAATAAATGTAAAATGGAATAAATGTAAAAATCAAATCTGTCACCACAGTGCCTGAGTGGCAGTACTACTGATGTAACAACTTCAGTAATTGCCCTTGAATGCTATATCTGTTGCATTAAACACAAGAGTTTCCTTTTTTCTGGCAGTCGTTTGTAAATGAAGACAGATTTAATAATACCACTTCCACGTGGTTGCGACTCAAGTTTCAAAGATTTCCAAGGACCAAATCCTCTGCTTTCCGTTGGATGATAAAGTACATGCAATATTTAAAATGAAAATTGCAATTTGAGTTAAATTTACTGAATAAACCTGAACTACAATTTGGATGCAGATTACAACTTCTCATCTGTAATGCAGTCGACTGCTATTAGATCACAGACAGTGAGGAGGTTTCTTGAAATGTAATTTGAAGCAATATATGTAGCATCAAGTTACACATGAATGGATGATGATCAGACAAAGAATGCCTACAGCAAATACACATTACTGTCACCTACACGAATTACCAACATGTTGGTTTTATATAAATGAAAGTAATGAAGGTGCTTGCCTGACATTGGCCTAATTCATTCATCACAACGTACAGCTTGGTACTTTTAAGTTACTACCGATATACTACTGCCAGTCTACCAATTCACAAACTTTGTGCCATTATATTATATATTGTAGAGCTATGTCACCCTCTATATATATTAAAAAAGAAAAGAAAAAAAAAGTTATTTATTGTATCTCAACAAATTAACAGTTGTAGAGAAGGACATATGTACAACAAATGTTGGTGAGATTTTATAACAGATCTAAATATGTAATATTTCAAGTTAACACCAAAAAAAAAAAAAAAGTTGTTGTACGATTCCTAGGGCTGGTTCTAGAGCTCTAAGTTTGCTTTATCCTTGAAGCTATTTAACTTTGATATTCTTTATTTTACAATGCAGGAGCTGTGCGTGCCTCCAGTATCTTCCCGATCCTCAGTGTAGGGCTGTTGTTTTTGGGGGGCCTTTGTGTTGCTGCTAGTGAATTCTACAAGAGCCGGCACAACGTCATACTCAGTGCTGGCATATTTTTTGTATCTGCAGGTAAGTTTCCATTTAAACATTTATATATCCAGCTTAAGGGACAAGCAGGATAACAAATGCATGTTATATAGCAGGAAAATGTTAAACAGGTGTGTGATCATACATCTTAAAATAAGTCATGCCTAATCATTCCAGCACCTTGGAAAAGTGCACCCAATTTTTACAACATTTTTGCTCAGCTTTGTCATTGGCTATCTTTTTTTTGTTTGATAAAGAAGAATGGGGTACATTTTAGAAGAGAAAGGAAACTAAATGAAATGATCATTCTCTTCACAACGAATGTCTTCTACCTGTGTTTTCTCATTAAGGTACATGAGCAATCTGCAGGCGGAATATGGTTGATATACTGTATGTACATCTGTAGGGGATAGCCATCAATAAAAGAAAGCAATATGCTCTTAAAACATTCAGCTCTTCTAGTTGATTAATTCTAGGATTCAAGTGAAAACTGGATTTGCCAAAGAAAGGTTTTACATTTTTTAATTTCTATTCAAAAACGCTATTAACAAGCTTCAACAAGTTTCATGTTTATTTGAGAAAAATGTTTTTAAGAGGAAAAGTTAATAGACCATATCATGAAGCAAATTCCCATTTTCTGAGAGGAATTAAAACAGTGTAAAGCTGTGAAAGAAACAGCTTTGTTGCAGGCTGGATATTATTGCTCATTGTAGTTTCTTGCTAGTTTTGAACCTGTATCCTGCAATCAAAGCAATTATTTCAGCACTGTATGATGGGATCCCTCATAAAAACACTTGCGCAGATTGTTTTAACTATGTTTGCCTTTCTTCTTGAATTCTGGCTTTAGAAAAGCAACACACACACCCTTGCTGCCAGTCAACAGTATCCCTGATGCAATATTTGTAATACGGATATTGGCTCATTAAACAATTGTAACACAAGATTTGCCTAATTGAATATCTATAACATGTGTAAATGAAGCCTGAATCGTTCTGCCCCTCAACATATAGCACAGTATTATATATTACAGAGGCTAATTATCTGGTTTTATTTCCCATTCCAGGCTTAAGTAATATAATAGGAATTATAGTGTACATATCTGCAAACGCTGGAGATCCTGGGAAGAGTGACTCAAAGAAGAGCTACTCCTACGGCTGGTCGTTTTACTTCGGGGCCCTCTCGTTCATCATCGCAGAGATGGTGGGAGTCATAGCCGTGCACATGTATATTGAGAAACACCGGCAGATGCGGGCCAAGTCCCGCACCGAGCTCTTCAAGAAGTCGGCCTTCAGTCGGATCCCCAGCTACCGGTACCGCTTCCGCAGACGGTCAAGCTCCCGATCCACCGAGCCACGGTCCCGGGACGCCTCCCCAGTCGGCAAAGTCTTCACCGCACCCCTCTCCACTGATATATCCTTGTACACCCTGTCCCGGGACCCCTCCAAGGCCACGATGGGGACTCTCCTGAACTCGGAGAGAGACTTCTTACAAGTGCACAACTCCATCCCTAAGGATTTCAAAGAGTCAGCCAACAGGAGAACCACACCGGTGTAAATCAGGACAAGAGTAAAGACAACGTCAGGACACAGAGTCACAGAGGACACATGGTTGGATTGCCTGCCGTCATGCAATTTGCTGGCCGGGACCTTCTTGATAAAAACATTATAAATGGTTAGGTGCTTCCTTTTGCTTCTCTTTTTTCTCCCCAACCACACACATACAGAATTCTCCTGAGGTTTATTGGGAGGTAATGCGACTTGGTTGCCCGGGTGATCAGCACGTGAAATGTGCAACAAGCAACTCTGTTTTAGTTATGTTTAACAGGCTTAGTATGTTGTTAGCTTTTGTCTACTTTTTTCTTTTTCTCTTTACACCTCTAACATACCCAGTTGTTGGTAAATGCGGAACATTTAATGTGACACGACTGTTCACCTGTGATTCACAGCAGAGATGATAACGTACATGTGCTGGAAATGATGCTCTGCCATCATCTTAGTAAACATGGTTCCTGTTTTTTTGTTTTTCTTTTTTTATAATACATTTTTTATTTATGCTTGCAGATCTTTTCGGCACATCACATACAACAATTACGAAACCAATCAATTTCATATATTCCTTAAGCCAGCAGTGTTTTAATTTAATTTTACAATAAACAATTAGGGCCTACTTCAGGGCTATGTGGTACACAAAGTAACTAGCTTGTAGCATTATATTATGAAAAAAAAAAAATATATATATATATATACTGCTGTGCAAATGTCTTAAACATGTTGCATTTTTCTACTCTGATGCACTGTGAGCATCAACAATTACTCAAAGCCTCCACTAGTGTTTTCTACTATGATAAGAACATTGACTTGCATAGAGAAGGAAAAGAAATAGCTTGCATCACTAGATTTTCAAGGTGTGGTATCCGAAGCATAATCAACAAGTACAGAGAAACATCACCTGTAATTGACAAACCCAGGACTGAAAGACCCCAAAAGCTGTCTAACAAGGATGAGCAATACTTGAAGATAATATCCTTAAGGAATAGAAAGAAGACAAGCGTTGAATTGACAACAGAACTGGCAGAAGGCACAGGTGTCGTTGTCCATCCACCAACAGTCCAAAGTACCTTTGACCATTGTTCCATAGTCCAATTTCTGTGTTCTTGTGCATATTCTAGCACATCCTTTAAGTCCTGATTTCAAGAGTGACCTTCGTACTGTTGATCTGATGGACAACGAGTAATTAAAAAAAAATAAAAACCTATTGAAAAACATTAATTACGTATACACCCAACATGTGTTGTATTATTGATTATTGTTAATAAGGAAATATTTAGGTTTAGGGAATAAAAATGGAATGTATCATTTATTCATGTTTACATCATTTAATAGGAAATCACTTGCTGCCTATTCCAATGGTAGTCATGTTCATTTAGAATTTATACACAACAGGAATTATCTTGGCATCCTGCAAATCTGTCGTTCGAGAGACAATAATTTGGAGGTTTGTTACAGATTTGGGCACAGTAGAACTTTCAAATACAATCATATACAAATATTTATTATTGGCTTAAAATGCAGTACTATTTTAGATACAGTGTGTTCGGTGTATATGTTTGTAATTTGGGTAAATATTAAACAAGAAATTCCTTGTTTTTTTTTTTTGTTTTTTTTTAAAAAGCAAATACTAGCTTTGGTACAGATTACACTCCTCCCTGATCATTGTGGAGCCTTTCATTTGTATTCATCGTTTTAAAATTTTGAAAGCTTTGGAACCCAGGAGTGCATACAGCGTAATAAACTCTATAATATGTGCTGAACAGTTGGAGAAACAGAAGATAGATTTCAACTTCAATGATCAACTGAGGAGTGAACTTGGTACCAAAATTAGAAAGCAGAGAAAAAGGCTTTTAAAAAGGTCAGCAAGTCTAATTTCTTAAATACAGTAGAAACAAATCTGTATTTTAAAAGCACAGAACGTTTTTGAAAAATTCCTAACTTATGTGAAATAGATTTGTAAATAAATAAAACAAATATCGATGGCTAAATAAAATCTGTCTCTTCCTTAATTGATTTGAATGAGATTTAAAAAGAACTGCAGATGCTAATGAATTAATTGGCCACGTTTTAGACAAAGATCTCTTTGCATATGCTTCTACATGCTGGCTTCTGCATGATCATGTCATCCTGAAAAAAGGTTTTTGTTTTTTTAACAGAATCAGAATTGGTCATAGGATGACAGATTCTGCTCTGCACTACTCAAGGCATTTCTTGCAAGGAAAATGAAAACATATGGAGGAATAGGTGACACTGCGCCCGAACAAAGCTGGTAGTCAGTTTTCTTTCACCACACCAAATAGAGGGTGTTGATATTCATCTTAATATTAATGTGTTGTAGTTAGAGATTGGCGGATGCTTTATTACAAGCCCATTGTAACTCAGACGTGAGAATACATTTTGTCCAAATAAAGGCAGTCATCGTCATCATGATAAATAAGGTATAAAACAACGTACACCCTCAGCTACAACATACTACAGGTGTTAGTACCATGACTTGCATCCCTCTCTAACTCTTGGTCTTGAGTAGTTATGACTGTAACAACCTCATGGAAAACACAGCAGCAGCCACTGTACCTTTACTTCTTGAGCTTTAATTAGTCTGCGTCACCTGCACCCAATTTAAAGACTTGGCGGCTATGAACCATGACTTTCCCAGATGTGTTGAATACGTGTGCAGCTGTTCCAGGTGTAAATGCGCCTTAGAGTCCAAAGCAGCAGCAGAGAGTCAGGCAATGGTTCTGAACTATTTTATCCCCTCATCTCCATCAGACTACCTGCACAGGTGAGTTCCCACATACAGTTCGTACAACCCCATACATAAGCAATATCGCTTCATCAGCATGTTAATAGGTAATCCACCAGGTCTAGATTAGATGTAAAATTATCATCATGTCTGGTCCAGTAAAATTCAATTTCACCTGGATAATCGATTTAAACCTTGATATCCCAGCATCTTTAGATGGACAACTAAACCATGAAATGAGTGCATTGATATTGAAATATCATCTATTAACAAAATGCATTTTAGAAAAGTGTCAAGGGGCTTGGACAGAAAACTATGCAAATATTTCTGCACAAGAAACACGCAGACACAAGTTCTGTTCACCAAAATATTTACTTATTTGTTTTCCTTTAAAGTATCCATTAAATAAAAAAAATAACATATACTGTAGCCAAAATAAAAGATCAATATGCCCAAAACAATCCCTTTTGTGTGCAAAAAAGTCAAAACATTTAAACATCAAAAGATTTCAAATACGTACACGTGTCCAAAGCAAAACAAAATAAAGGTTTACTAGAACAGAGGATAGCATTCGAATGAATATAAAGTGCTTACACATGATACGGAATTCATTTACGGAAAAATGTCATAGATTTAACTCATAGTGCATTATGGGAAAAAAATAGCAAAGTGTCTTCAAAAATACCGTTATATAAATATTGGAATTCTGTAAAGCTAAATACACAAATTCCACTTATATGGAAGAAGTAACTCAATACTAGTCAGCATATTACAATGCAAAAAAAGAGAACAAATACTAAATTATAGTAACTGATCTCAATTCATTGTTTTGATCACAACATTCTAGTCTAAGTACACTGTACCGGATTATGATACCATTGGAGAAGCTGAAGCAGCTCTGGTAAGCGGACATCTTGGCGGCTCTGCTGAAAGGCTACACTCTCAAGAATCGAATTTCAAAACATCCCTCTTTTCCAGAAAAAGTAATAACTATATTTTTTGAAACAAGGATTAACCCTTCCATCCCCCCATAAAAAAAAGAAAAAATACATTAATGCTTTCAAAAACCATGCATCAAAAGTAAATGTAAAAAGAGATATATGTTATGTGAAATATCAAACAAACATAAATCTTTAGTATATGTTTTTTTCCCCAAAAAAACAAAACAAAAAAAAGTGCATTATTAAGAAAAAAAATAATAATAATAATACATAAGAGGTTTCACTGGAAGTATGAGTAGAAGCCGCTGTCGCTGTGACCAGAACGTTTGCTCAGGTCCTGCAGGAGGGTCAGAGGGTCGTTGGCCTTCTTTGGCAGTTCGGGGGAGGGACCTGGGCTGGACGGGGGCGGAGCCCGCAGAACACTGGCGTAAGAGGCAGCCGTCTTGTTTTCGTCCAGGTAGAACTGCTCACTGCCTTCCAGGCAGTCAGGGTGAGCTGAGGGAGAGGAGAGAGAGTTTTTCTTAGAGGGCTCCTGAAAACCTGGAAAACCTTTACAAAACCAAAACTCAGTTAGGTTTATGGTGTGGGTAACTTGAGTATTCAGGCACCAGGCAAATATGCTCATTACTTTATAATAAATAATGAAATAATGTATAATGTGATATATTGTAAGTCGCCCTGGATAAGGGCGTCTGCTAAGAAATAAATAATAATAATAATAATAATAATAATAAATGTTTCTACAGCTGCCTGGACAGCTCCTTATAGTTCCCCAATTAATTAATTACATTATTTAAACGACTCTTGAGAAACTGTGTAATAAAACTGCTGTGGCAAGTATGTTTAGTTCAGAGCAGATTTAAGCCAGTGCTGAAATTCCTTGCATCTTGTCCCTCCTGTGCTCTGGTTTCTCTGGCTTGAGCAATCTAAACCATTTATCAGGCTGAAATTTAGTATGCTAGAGAGAGAACTCAAAATGCAGTACTCCTATGGAATACCTGTCATTACCTGTACTAAATACATGTTCTGCTTTCATAGTACAGAAGACACTTGTTAATCTAAACTGACCTATAACCCAATCAATGCTACCATACCAACACACACCCACTGCAGCTGTAGAAACCAAACTTTAATATCATTACTCTGTAATGTGGGAATAAAACTTCTGTAGCTATCTGTGCATTTATTCAATAGGTTATTACAGAATTGCGGAATACAGGAATGCCATACTTTTAAATCTTTATTTTATGTTTGTATTCAGGAATACCAAGATGTTTGAATTATTATTATTGTTGTTATTTATTAATTTAAATCAGTCTCCTAGAAGGGCACACTTGTGACCTTAGGCCACAAGCTACATTTTTCTAAAGCATACAATTATAAAATCTAATTTGTTTATTTATAAAGCAATGGGTTAACAGACATTGGAGCAACAGAAATGACTCGGTTTTCAAATTATGACCTGTTAAGGTCATCCACAGAACATCTAATGTCAATTAAAGCACTCTGTTTTGCTACAGCGAGACATTTCTGCACTCTTACCTTGTAGCTGCAAACCAATACTGAGGAAAAGGTCACAATTTTCATCCTTTTTAAAATCAACTGGATTTCACAATGCTGTTGACAACCAGCTAGATTGTACATGTGTTGACCACATACACTGCCCGGATACACATCTAAACTAGGTCATTAGGCTGACCTGCTTCAAACAATTATAAAAAGAAAAGGAAAATAATGAAAAAATATCACTAACTCGGGCAGAAGGCACCGCAAGTTTTGAGATGTTCTGTTTCGTTTGGTTTAAAAGGCTTTGATGACTCATCCAGCGAGTAACTGGCTGACACTTGAGTGAATGCTATTTCAAGCAGACTCTGGTAATTCTTTGTCAAACCTGAACTGAACTATAGTAACACACACGCACCCGCAACTTGGAAAACAAAAAGCACACTTCACAGTTAAAATTGCTATTTTGAAATATTCCATGTTACATTATGCACTTAAACAGGGTAAACCTGAGCAGAAGCAGCAGCTCAAGCCTGCAGTACCTTGTTGGCTGGAGGGTGTGTACTGCCTGTTGTAGTCTGCGCAGTCCTGAGCATGCAGAGCTGCCTGGCCTTCACTGCTCTCCATGGGGCTGAAGGCACTGTCCTCGGTCTCTTCCACAGCCCGCTGGCCCCCTGTGGAGGCGGGTGAGAGCAGGTCCGGGCTACAGAAGGGGCTGGGCTCCTGGCTGGCTTGGGAGGAGGGAGACTCCTGCAGGGTAGATGGAAAGCCTCGCTGGTACAGCGGTCGGCCCACTGTCCGGACGTCAATCTGTCAAAAACACCAAGTAGTTGGTATGAAATTCAGGTCAAATCTGAAATGACCCCTACCACTAAGCCATCAGTGCAATTAATTAATTAATTAATTAATTAATTAATTAAATTAATTAATTAATTAATTAATTAATAAGTCCAACCTTTTTAAAACTAGTTTTACAGTTTCTGATAATAGGTTCTGGTTTTGACTGGGTCCTAGAACTGCTCAGGATGGGTCTGAGACTTTGACATATGAAACTTCAGTTTCTATTCTGTTAACTCACAAGAATTTCATAACAAGAGAAGAGATGACATGAACTTGCACGGTCAGCTAGATTTCTACAGATGGTGGTTTTGCATACACGATTGGATTGCTATGGACAGAGATAAGAGGCAGAGGAAACCGAAGAGTCAATTGGTATAAACAGATAATAATGATTGGGCCAATGGCATTAGAACTACTTCAAAAGATAGACAGAGAGGGCAGGGTAGTGCACGCAATAAAAGCATGCTTACAGAGATTATTCAAAACACGTACACAGAACAGAGCCACAACATGGGTTTCCTGATAAAGAATAAGGTTAAATCAGGTCCAGCAATAAGATTGGTTTATTTGTGGACAAAAACAGCCTCTTGGGTGATGCTTCTGTGAACATTCGATATTGATCTCAATCCCAGCTCTGGAGACACAAAAAGGCATTATCACAACGCCACTTAGTTCATTTCTCACTTGTGTTTAAATTTGATTCATAAAGTCACGGTTATGGATTCATCAAAATTCCAATCTTATTCTGCATACAGATGTCGTCCCCATGCATAGAACAAAAATAACATGTTTATGTTTAATAGGAGTTCCTGAGATCAATGGTTTTTAGGATTATAATAGGTTACAATATCGGGTCTAGTGTGTAATACTATAACAGGAATCATTTTTCCTAGTTTACGCTCAGCTGCAGGATATGACAGCTCCAACACATTACACACCTACACATGTTGTATCAATGTTCTATAAATACAACCTCTATTTGCGAGACAGAAAGTATTAGTATCAGCAGCCCCCATATATGCGCCTAATGATACAGATTCATTGAAGCATGCTGGCAAAATAAAAGGAGACCAAACCACAGGGTTACTATGCAACAGGATCTGTAAAGGTCAAGCCCCATTATTTTAGATGTTAATAATAGATGTTGCTAAGGTTTTCCAGAATGCATGTGCAATGCATTTATCTACATTATCAGACTAGAACAAGACTGGTCAGGGTTATGCTATAAAAAGTATAAACACTACTCAGATTAAGGGAACAATCACTGCTAATGACAGAATCTTCACAAATTCTTGCAAACCAGCCATTAGTTGTCAATTGATTCTTAAGAGTAAGTATCAGGGGTTCCGAAAAATATAACGTGACACGTCCCCATGTGTTTCTACAACTGTTTAAATAAAGTAATTTTTGTTTTCATTGTTAACACCCTGACAACTTTTACACAACCGTTCCTCAGCTATTTTCATAATGGCCGCTCTAGTGCACTGATAGTGTAAGGATTATTGTCCACATTGTCAAACAGGTAACACAGCAATAAAGATCCATGATGTTGTACGGAACAGAAAAGCCAGAGCACTTGTTATGTATTTTTAATCGCTCTCTTAGAGGACAGATCTCAAACCCCAGTGCACTAAAGCAGCCATTTTGAAAAGAGTTTTGAAACTGACTTGAAAGTTCTGTGTAAAAAGTTGTCAGGATGTTAACAATGAAAATAAAAATTACAGGTACATTATTTAAACAGTTGTAGGAACATGTGGGGACGGGTAACGCTATATTTTTAGGAACCCCGATTCTTACCCTTTAAGCTTCATTTACACGCTCGCAATTTAAACCACTTCCACGTGAACTCGATAACTTTAGCAGAATATTTATCTGCCAAACTGGCTGGAGAATGTGCAAATGTGTGTAACACAGGTAATGCAAGTGTTTGAAGGCATATTTTGTGCTTTCAGTTTTGTATTTGCTTACGATTGTAAGTCGCCCTGGATAAGGGTGTCTGCTAAGAAATAAATAATAATAATAATAATAATAATAATAATAATAATAATAATAATAATAATAATAATAATAATAAAGAATACAAGACAAGAAATAAGAACTGAGAATGTTAAGGGTCTACCATCACCTGTGAGGTTTAATTTGAAGAGACAGGTGACCTTAGGCAGAAACAAAAACTAGAGTGCTCTATGCCAGCAGGTCATGACTCCAGCAGGAGAAGAGTTGCAGGTCCAACAGTTACAGACACAAGCACCTCGAGGAAGAGCACATCAGAAGAGTACGTTTGTAGAGTGGAGGAGAGTTTTCATTACAGGGTTTTGCAGTCTGCTGCAAAACCTTGTAATAAAGACAACCTTGAGATTTATTTTACTGTGGGTAATGTGACGACAGCTATGGCCAAAAGTTTTGCATCACCCTACAGAATGAACTAATTTTGCTTCATAAAGTTCAATGAAACCTGCTGAATAATGTTAACATACTGAATTACATAATGAAAAAACTGACGAATATCAAAAAATGTTACATTTTCGAAATCTAACATGAAATATGGTAAACTACTATTATGGCTTCCGGTAGACTTTTGCTATATCATTTTGTAGTTTCTAAATTAAGGTCATTATATATATATATATATATATATATATATATATATATATATATATATATATATATATATATATATAATTGTGTATTCATGGACATGTACAGCTAGCAATAAACAGTGTGCCATCTAGCAAGGTTTAAAATGGAAACGCCACAGCTATAGGATATTAGGACAATTAAAACATTCTTTGGAGCAATCAGTCGTTGTGTGGGAGGCATCATCTCAAAGCAATACTACTTCTTCAGCATGTGTTACTACAGTGATTCTAAGAACTGCAGATGGCCTAGCCTTGGGGCATATCACTGGAGATTCTGTTGGAACGCAGTGTAAAGGACACTTCTGTGAGTAACAGGATGATGCACTGCAATGGCTTCTCCGGGATCAGTATGATGGAAAGGGAGTCAGACACGACTGTGTGCGCACACACACGCACGCAACATAATACGGGGGTTGTGGTGTGTTCATAATCAATCTTTGAAAAAAACCCAAAACAAAAACAACAAATGATTAATTTAGGAGGTCATTTCAAAATGACAAAAAAATACAAATTTGTATTCAGATTACAATTGGTAGAGACCAGGGCTAAAAGGGATGTTTTTGTTTCTAATTAAAGGTTTTTTGTTAAACAATTAAAACAGGAGGAAAAATAAAAAGGGGTATACTGAGCCTTGCAAGATGCTTAACAGGCTAACTGCTTTGTTTACTCTAATTAAACTGTGTGGGCAGATCCAAGTAGCAAACACAGTAAATCAAGGTAAATTATTATTTTCTTAATGGTTCCTCTTGAACATAAAATGATTGAGGTTATTTGTCTTCAGTACAATAAGCTGCATATTCTCAGTCAACACCATCCCTGCTCTCAGGCAGACACCAAGACTGATGAGGTGAAGCTGGAAATTCAATCTGTACAGGAGAAATGCAATGCGTCTGTAGCAGCTTTACAACTCAATGCAATGCAGATAAAAGACTGCATGCATCTGCCATCTTTCCACAAACGCAACACAGTAAAGATTTAAGCTCCACTTTTATATTAAGTGCAGTTTGGCTGGTCTCTTGGTGCAGTTAAATCGACACAATGAATTAAGACAAGGCCGGGGACTCCATGAAGATGTAAGAGCTTTGTCATTTCAATAGCATATACAGTACACCTAACAAAAAACAACACTAATGACACTTGGGCAAATTCTGGAACTTTTACAGCATAAATTAAAAAATCGGCAAAATCCAAAACGCATACTTAGGATGACGATATAGTCATATTAAAATTAAATGACATACAACTTATTGTATTCCGATTATGCTCTTTTTAGTAGGAGGGGGTTGTATTCTAGAACACCCTCTCCCTTCACACACACACACATTTTGGTAATAAACTGATGAATGTCAGTATTGAGGTGACAGGTGTTCGGTTCAGTGTGTGTTTGGTGATCCTCAGCTGTGCAGCAGACAACCTGAAGGGCTTGCAGTGTCCTGCTCGGCTTTGAACAGACCCCTTCACATCTGCACACTGCACTCCAGGGCATACACTGCAGCTGACACTGCTCTGTGCATGAGTTTCCAGAGAGCTCGCACTGCCCTGCGCAGCTGGGATCCCAGGATCATGCCTCACAGCATCGCTACAGGAGCACAACCCACAAACTCCAGTATTAGGAATGATACAGAAGAAGGTTGACAAGACAGATGGATATTAATATGTTGCCAAACAGCAGCTGTCCTTGCCCGACATAAAACTAAAATAAATAAATACATTTGGCATAGGTGCAGAAAGACGGGCCACACGATTTACCTGGTGCAGAAAGACGGGTCGATGTTAAATTACTACATTCTTTCGAACACACGAAACGAAACATGGCCCGTCACTGAAAAGCCTGGACTGTCTTTCTACACTTATGCCATAAATTATTCTTGAAAATAACAGGACAGTCTTGTTTGTTGTAATGTGCTTATGTAAACAGGATAGACTCAAGAACTCTTTTCTGAGTTTACCCAGCTAGGAAGTACTGTAGCAACACACACAGAGATTCTCATGCCACATACTGTATTGGGCTGTCAAAAGTAACAAAAAAACAAAAAATAATCCAATAAAAAAGCAGCATTAAGGTTGATTTCTTGTTCAAGACACTGTGAAATGATACTTGAAACTTACAGATGGGCTCTTGACAAAAAGACCACTTCTGAGTAACCGCAGTTGGGGTGTTTTGTTTGCGACGAAGATGGCTGTTTGAGGCTCAAACGCATATTATTAAAGTCCTATTTTGCTGGGAGGCTGACAAGTGACTCCACTATTAGGTTTGTAGTAATTATTGTGGTGTATGCTTGGGGATCCCCAGAAGGCTTCAGGTGTACAAGATTTCTCTCTATTGTGCTACACAAGTATAGGGAATAAGAGCATGGATGTTTGTTCTGGAAACAGCATCCCTCATTTGACTTCTTTTTCTACCTTTCTCCATAATAACACCTCCCATGGATCCCATATATATATGATTATTATTATTATTATTATTATTATTATTAACACAATACCCTTTTAAGATGCCAGGCATTATATTATATTATGTCGTTCACAGCAGGTAAAGGTTTGACACTACCTGCAATATTACTGTGTGCGAGTACAGGCTTGACCACACAATGCAGCTCAGTTCTCACCTAAACAACGGCACAGTCCATTACTTCTGAAGTAACGTCTGCAGCTACAGCAGACATCATGCTTGTTTTGTTCCATCTTTTGGAGCAACCCAAACCACCACCAAAATCTGGTTTGAAGAATCATATATATCACAGCTTGGAATACTCAAGGCATTAATGCTAGGACTGGACCAAGAGAACAGTCATGGTATCAGGTTTGGCATAAGTTCCAATTCCAATTCCAATTTTAATCAATTCCAACACATCATTGATCAAAATTGCAATTAACAGTATTCTGTCAAAATGAGCTTCTCACAGTGGCAAAAAATTATTTACATCAGTCATTGTGAGTCAATTAAATTGGCTTAAAAATGAAAGCAATCACAGCAATTGTTATGTCTCTATAATATCAATATCAGTTCCAATTTCAATTCCTTCAAAGGAATTGGAAACTGATTTAAAAAAAGAATTGGAACTGAAAAACAGGGACTGACCCCTAACCCTGCATGGGGATTGAAATAACGCTTTAAATGAGCAATGTATTACCTCGGATTCCCTCTGAAACTGCTTTGGGCTGGCGTAGAAGTCTCTCTCATGATGGCAGTGTGGGTCACCGTGCTGTGCTGATCCCAGGTCGGCTCCAATGACTGTGACCACATTGTGAGTGTTTAGGGGCGGCTGCAGCAGCATACGTGCGGAGACTGGAGAGACGGAGGAGGGGAGGTGGGGAGAGTTGGAGTGGACAGCTGATCCGAATTCGGGCAGCGGGTAGTTGGGGAAGTGAAAGAGTTTCTGCTTGTGATCCGGTGTGTAAGGGGAGGGCCCGTGTTCGAGCTTGCCGAAGTGGGAGATGCGCTTGAGGCTCCGCTCGTAGCACATCGGAGAGGGGAGAGGAGACAGGGGCCGAGTCGATGAGGAGCAGTACGGGAACAACTTGACTTTGGGGGAGATCTCTGCAGATTGTGCCGTGGTTCTGGGGTCATTCCAAGGAGCATGCTGTTCAAAACTGAAAGGAGAGGGAAAGAGCTTCTGTAACATGATACCACCATAAACCTATCCACACAAGACAGTCAGGGGGAAACTAGAACCTCATATAGTCCCCATTTTGTGTAATGCAGTGTTTCAGTGAAGCGTTTTAGTCAAATGTACACTGTAATTAAACCTATTAACTGCAAAATACATACAATGCAAATTACAAAACATATACACATTTAAATCACACAAGTAATTGTCTTTGAGACCAGTTCTTGCCCTTAACAGTGTATTAAAAAAGATTTTCCATAATGTACTATAGTTCTAACACTTTACTGAAGAACACCCAATGTGGATACCTATATTGTAATTGTTGTTTGTAACTAAATATTATAGTTTTAAATGTTTCACATAGATCTTTTAGCACTGTCAACAAATAAGTGTACAGCAATTCTGGATGTGTCCAAACTTTCCAAGCCTGGCTTCTCCTGAACTAATTCAGGCTTCGTCCTTTGTGACCTTGTTTTGCTTTTCGCCTGATCACCCAGAATCAGCGAAAGCTGTACTGCACCGGTTCGCATTGACACCGACACTCTGCATGACAGACAGAGGTCAGACAGAAAGATTTTTAATCAGTTTGGCTTAATCCACTGAAAGAGCCATTTTGCTGAGCCTAGTGGGAGAGTCTGCAATAAACGTTTCTCTTACATACGTTTATTATTATTATGCCACCTCTACTGAAAAGGCTCTCTTAAAATGCTAGCTCACTGCAACTGCATGCTAATGAAGAGATGTCAAATGTAATTACTGCTTTGTAGAGAGAGAGAGAGAGAGAGAGAGAGAGAGAGAGAGAGAGAGAGAGAGAGAGACTATAGGAGTAGACAGAACATGTCCCATTGCATAGCAGTTTGAGCAATTTTAGGATTATTAGCATAATTATGTTGCTTTGACAATGCATCCCCCTGGACTGCATTAAAAAAAAATGCAAATGAATGGACTGAAGCCATTTTAGAGGACGGGGAGACGTGTTCTTCTCTGGGCAATGGTGGTCAGGTGACCCCAAGGCAGAAACTGTTATATTAAAACTCAAAACCAAAATGCAACACCTGCCAAAAAATATTACAATAACTGCACATTGTTTTATTTAAGATTTTGTGATCGACCGATTTAAAAATCATGGATAGACTACAGCAAAAGATTCACTTGACATAAGAAAACCAAACAAACTAACAAACACTTTGCTGAACGCCAGGAATGACAAAATGGGAAGTTTACAATTTGTACACATAAAGCAGTGCATTAACAGATTTAACAGAACAGCTAAAACCTAATTTGCAAAATCCCCTCACTGTGGATGAGCCAGTGAATCGCTCTGCAAGTTAAAGCAGTGGAATACACACCCGAGCGTGTGACCGCTATGGTTCGTCTAATTAGGCTCAGCTGTGTTTAATAAAGCTCATAGTAAAGCCTGAATGGCTCCAACTGCAATGCAATGGGAATCTTATTCCCATCCTCACAATGGCACTCGGCACTGCAGATTGACTCCTAGCATCATGAAGTGCCTCCACAATCTGGACAGACTAATCTCACTTTTTTAAACTCTTGTGCTTCTATAGGGGCTGCTAGAGATTTTTAAGCAATTTCCTGGGTATTTCCAGCCTGATCTGCAAAATGCTGGGAGAGATGAGCACAGCAGAGCAATTTAATTCAATAGCACGTCTTGTCATGCCACATGGAGAGGCAACTTTGGACAATGAAAGAAATCACTCTGTGCATATACTATGAATGTGGGAATTGTCCCTTCACAGCTGCCAGTTTTAAATCAAGAGCTCTGCCCCCAGAGAACAATTTAGATGAGGAGCATGTGGACTCCAGCACCACAAAACCAGATCCTCAAACAGTACAGCTCTCCAAAGGGCGTAATGACAGTGTCTGTGTTTCTATTACACCCAGCGAATGCCTCATTTGAGTTTCTTAAAGAAAGCTTTTGACCCATCTGTAGAACCACCTGCTTTCAATCCACGGTTTCTTGATATACTAGTCATTCGAATGAAATTGACAAAAGATCACTTACAAAAAGATTTGAATGCATTATTTAAATTAACATTTTCTGTAATATCACACCTGCGTTTGTTGTGCCTCTTAAAATAAAGTCCAGAAAAATCTCTTTCTAGCGCTCAAATTGCTAAAACAGATTTGAACACAGGTGAAACAAAGATAGGGCACCATCTAGCCCCCTCACAAAACACAAACATAAAGGAAAATAATCTAAATGAAGGTACCTCTCGTGTACAGATAAGTTGGGATCCCCGTGATAGCTGTCGATATGATTTGCATCGTGCTGGGATGAGAGCCGGAAGACGTCATGATTCTGGACTAGAGGGCTGTGCATGTTCAGAGACTGAGGAACACTATGATGATGATGATGATGATTAGGATGGTCATTGACCAGGTCACCACACTGCTCCATCCACTGGCTGAACTTGGAGATACATCTGTCAGAACTTTGCACATTCTCCCTCATTGCAGAGTTTACTAAAGTGCCAGAAAACAAAAAGATGACAAGGAAATATAATCAATTTAATGCAACATGACCTAATGAGCATCAATAACAAGTTACCAACAGAGCAGGAAAACCACATGTCAGTAACCTGGATGACCAATCCTACATCCGCTGCATGTATAGGGCAGCAGTGTGGAGTAGTGGTTAGGGCTCTGGACTCTTGACCAGAGGATTATGGGTTCAATCCCCGGTGGAGGACACTGCTGCTGTACCCTTGAGCAAGGTACTTTACCTAGATTGCTCCAGTAAAAACCCAACTGTATAAATGGGTAATTGAAGGTAAAAATAATGTGATATCTTGTAACAATTGTAAGTCGCCCTGGATAAGGGCGTCTGCTAAAAAAAAAAATAAATAAATAAATAATAATAATAAATGTCCGTATATGGACTCGGTTACCAGATAAAAGCAGCCCTGGGTCAACACTATAAATGTAAATAAACAAAAACAGATCACACGCATTATCTTACCGTGGGTGTCGTTCTGTAGGTTTGTCTGGGGGCTCCCTTGTGGGGCGGTGACCCCGGGGCTGCTCAGTCCTGGAGAGAGGTGAGGAAGCAGGGGTGCTGGGGAGGGGCTTCTCCTGATGTGCTCCATGCGGCCCAGCAGGGGCGAGCGGCAGGGCTCAGGGGAGGAGGCAAAGGGCAGGGGGGTCCTGTCCAGGCTGTAGGGAAGGCCGTCCATGCTGGGGTTTCCGGGGAATCTGCTGGGGCTGTGGAGACCCTGCGGACTGAAGCTGTGGTGAGACTTCACCTCGGAGAAGGAGCTGTTGAAATATGGCTTGGCACTATGGCCGAACTTCGGAGCCGAGCTTCTGTCCATCTGACCCTCTGACAACCAGAAGGGACTCCCACCTAGAGAGTCCAGATTTGCTAAATACTGAAATGGGGGAAATAATGTTTTTTGATCACCAGACACACAGTAAACAGAGTCTGCAGTAGGAAATGCTAATCCTTCCTAAATAATCAGAACGCATCAAAAACCAAATGGCACTAATTGAATGAAGGTCATTAGCATGCAACATCATTAGTTTAACTGATATAGCCTACAACAGTATGATTCAATTGCTTCAGAATAACAGCGTCAGGCGTACTTGTTTTTTTTTCAAAATTCAGTAAGGTTATATTGTTAAGAAACTTTATAAAGCAGAAAATGAACCCATTACAAAGACAGCATTCTTCCAAAGTGGGTTTTGACAAGTCCGTTTGGGGGGAAAAAAAAATACTGAAAGAAAAGCAAATATGCAAGGTATGCAATTATATATCTTTACTTCTGTAGAATACACATATTCTTTGGAAACGCATAATTCATAATTCAGTTATTTTAAAAAATAGCAAATACAATATATATAATGGTTGGAGATATCCATCCACCCCGTACCTTTTCTTTCATTTCATTTTCCTTCCAGAGCTTCACAGTCTCAAAACCTGGAAGCATTTCTTCTCGACCTGACATGAAAAACAAAAAAAGAGATTTCCTTATTCTACAAACATTTTTATTTTAAAAAATCCTTTTTTTGCAGGGGGTTTAAGAAACTAATTTCCAAAAAAAGAACCCTGAAAACTTTTCCACTTCTGAAGCCACTGCGTGAGAACTGTACTGCGTGAGAACTGTACTGCGCAGGCTGCATGATTGGCAGAATAAGGGAAATCAGTGACAGCTGGGTCCTGCTGGGGGTTCACACAACTCCCAATCACCGCCATTGTAGCTGAAGCTTTATTCTGATACAGAGGGATGATGGGTTCAATTGCTTACTGCTCTGCCACATGGATCGCTGAATAAAACTAAAATGAGAACAAAATTATAGCTGCAATTTAATACTGCCAAAGAAGCTTTCTTTAAAATAATACGCCTCTGATTATTTAATTTTAAAACAGCCTGTAAAAAGATAAAAAGCCTTCATAAAAAAAAAAAGGAGAATATACAATACACATATTGAAGTCTTCATAGGCCATATAGACTGTACTACTTTATCTGGTATAGACTGCTGAATGTAATTATTATTACAGTTTGTAATGGCAAGCATTGATCAGTATTATGTATTCTTGATACAAAATATGTAGATAATTCTGGTCTTAAAGGCTTACAATTTTTATTATAGATTTATTTATTTTTTTAAATGCAGACAATTATTCGATTTCTTAGGTCTGTCCTAATGAAAAGGGAGGGAAAGGGTTTCCGAAAGGCAAATACACCTTTTTTTTTTTTTTTAAATTTAGTCGTCGCCAATTTTTTACCCCGGTTTTCTCCCCAATTTAGTATTTAGTATGCCCAATTATTATCTGTATCCTCGGCTCACCCAGCCGTCTCAGGAAGCGGAGGCTGGAACACGCGTCCTCCGAAACGTGCTCCTGCCAAGCCGTCATTTTTCGCACTGCAGATCCACAGCAATGCCACCAGACCTATAGTGCCGGAGGACAACACAGATCTGGCGGCTCCACTGCAGAACCACAGGCGCCCTATCGACCACAGGGGTCGTTGATGCGCGGTGAGCCGTGGATTCCCCTGCCGACCTAAGCCCTCCCTACCCAGGCAGCGCTCAGGCAATTGTGCCCCGCCCCCTAGGAACTCCCGGTCGGCTGTGACATAGCCTGGATTCGAACCTGCGATCTCCAGGCTATAGGGCACATCCTGCACTCCACGCAAAGCGCCTTTACTGGATGGAGCCCCGGCATATACACCTTTAAGAAACAACTTGCCAAGCTCTCGCAGGGCTCTGACGCTTGGATGAATGGCTGCGTGATGAAACCAACAGCCTCCATGACTTAACAAAATTCCATGGCTTTACAATCACGTCTAAAAACTTTCAAAAAGGATGGAAGTCGACATCTGTAACTTACAGCATCATTTAACAGAAAGGCCTGAATAAAAATCTCTCTCTCTCTCAGAGAAGCAATCGCTGGCTAAGGTGCTCAATCATGTAGAACAGTTTAGAAGGGGGGGGGGGGGGGGGGGTGAGTGACTGCTCACACTTTACAACACAGCCTGGGTGGGAACATTTCATTTCTTGTTTCAAAAAGCTGCGAGTTGAATTTGTAGAAGGTGTAATTATATCCCCATCCACTCCAAATACAAATATGTAGAAATACTGCAAGCCTTCTAACAGCTCATATTATTTGCATGAGATTAGACTATCAATGGCCTATAAAAAAAAAGGATGTTTTTGCTTAGGTTTTTTTTTTGTGTTTTTTTAATCAAAAGCACGAACACTGTAAACGCTTGATTGTCAAGACTCTGCACTTAACTAATCCATGCAATGGGGTTTTAAATACTTTCCATTACAGCTTAAGAAAAAAAACCAAAAAAAAAACACCCAATTACAATTATTATGTAAGAATGTTAAAATTTGCTTTATTAATATTCATCAAACTGAGCCTAAATCCCACATATTACACCCAAATTTAAACAAGCAGGGTATGCTCACCTGTTTTGCTGTGTTCCACACTGCCATCTATGGATGACTGGTATGTCTGGTGAGGAGAGAGAGGTCCAGAGACAAAGGGTCCAGGAGACAGGCGGCCCTGGTTTTGTAACAGGTTGATATTATAGGCCACAGCTGCCTGACAGGCCATGATCCGCGGGTCTAGCGGTAACCGGTTCTGGTAGCCAGAGCAGGGCACCTAGAAAACCAACAGAACCACGGGTCAGCGCTGTTCTCTGTTTCAATGCGTGTAGAAAACAAAAGGATTACTTAAAAGGTAGATGCCACTTATTTCCTGCAAGTGCTTGGACTTGCTAGCCCTCGCTAGGGATGCATGTTGCTGCCGTGAGATCTAGTTTTCACTTTACAGTTTTGCGTACATCTAAATAAACACTTGTCCAACTGTGATGAAACCTCTTAGCATAAGCTAATATAGCAGATCACAACTGGGGGGGGCTCGTCTGTCCGTCTGTATGCCTGTACGTCACACTTGTGCATATGTGGGGAACCGCTTATCTAGTGAAGAGAATAACAAAATCTAGTGGTATATAGAGGCACATGTCCATCTATTTGTATGTCAAACTTACATTTTATGTGCATACAGTGGTTGGCTTTTTCATACTACACAGTGCTCTAATTTTGCATTTACAGGTGTGACGGTGGATGAATGCGAGCGACATGCTTATTTAAAAATGTCAGATGGTGACCGAGGCCTGGGGATGTGATGGCAGCATGGCTTGGTTTACAGGAGACCCAGCAGGACAAGCCATCTAAAATACAAGGCACAGAGGAAAGCACACTCCCAATTCATGCTTTTCAAACACAGATTATATAAGGCCTGTCTGCAAGCAAGAACATGTTACCCTGTAATCTGTCAGATTTCATAAATCAAATGTGGAAATGGGAGGAATACAAACGCGTTAGTAACATAGATCAAACGGCAAGAAGATGACAAATGCAGACCCCTCTAGCCTTATCTTTTGGGGAATCTGAAGCATTAAACATGAGCATTCTCAAGGAAAGAAAATCAGATAGTGGAAGGTGCAAGGTTAAGCAGAGTGAGCTGCAGGGAGCGGGTGACACTGGCTGAGAGGACTGTTATTTTAACCCTCTTGTGTTTAGTTGTCACAAGCCTTTTTTGTGGAACCGGGAAAATAAAATTAGCTTGACCCCCCCATGAGCCAGCGCAATCCACAAACGTCAGGGAATTAAGAGGAGATGTGCTAGACGCTACAGAAGGACATGGACAGAAAATCCTTTTTGCGGATGAGGGGGCTTGGATTTTCCATACATGCGGATGACTCACCACTTCAGATGCACACTGCAATACAAATGAGGTGCACAGCTCAGAGCACACAATGATGATAAATATTTAAAAAGCTTATGAAAAATTATATAAATAAAAAGAGGTTGGGGGGAGGAGTGACATTACTTGACCTCTGTGCTAATTTGACTGGCAGAACACTGAATACACTGTCAGTACAGATCACTAGAAATGATAACAGATATTAACCTCTTCTGCTTCCAGCGTTCGTGGTTGTCTATATCAAGTTCTGCCCACCTCTTCACTGATAGCAGCCATTTAAAAAATATGGACTGCTAAACCAAAAACATAATGCCAAAATGAATACCGAGCAGATGCTGCATAATCTGTACTGCGCTCTGGACACTAATTTGCTAAGACGCTGTCCGACTCCTGCGACTTCTTTTACCCCTTGTAGTTTGCTTGCCCTTGTGGGATGGAAAGCTGCCAGGAGCGTTCAGTGTAAAACGGGAACAGTTAATCAGGACTGATGAGCAAATATGTCGGCTGTAGCTTTGAATCAGACACAGAGGGGAAGGGGAGGGAGCGGGAGGGTCCAAAGGTACTCACAGGTACTGGCATGACGAAGCGGCTCCTGTAAGGAGGGACGCACACAATGTTGTTCCTGCCCTGGGGATCACTTCTCTGCAGGGGGCTCGCCGATTTCCCAAAGATGGAGTGGCGCCCGGAAGGAAACTGAAAGGAGCAAACTGGGCTGCCGACAAGCCCCGCAGGGCTGTTGTGTCCTGGGAAAGCACACACACACACACAGAGGAGAGGGAGGGAGGGAGAAAAAAAGAAGATCTTAAGATGAACAGATGTGTCCTTAGATTCGCATGCAAGGCTTTGTTCATCCAGTATATAAAAAGGCAGGGATATGCTCACAGATTCAGATATTTTATGTAGCCTTCAGTATATATTATGTGCATGTCACTAAATAAAACATAATACATTTTAAAGGGCCCGTTAGGAACCAACAATCTTTTGGCTATAGCAGGATTGCACTCTATTTTTCTGGAAAGACAAGAATAGGCTTGGAAGCATCAGAACTGGAAACTGTTGTTGAGTACACAGAGAAATGAAATGGCTTCTTAAAATGTCCAATTTATAAAGTAGCTCTTTATTTGAGTTTCTCCAGTCAATATCTGTTTTACTTGTAAAGCCTGCCAAAAGATACAGATACAGTATTTTCAAAGATAATACAGCAAACAAGAACAAACTTCTCTTACCATAAACTTCTGCTTGTCCTGGGGGCTTGAAGCGCTGAAATTGAGGCCTTCTAGCCTGAAACAAGAACACACATTTCCGTTCTTTCGTCAAGCAGAATGAATGGTTACACAAAACAGTTTAAGATGAAGAATACTGCATTCATCATTTATAAAAGATAGAAAAAGCACGGTCAATCTTCTACACCTACACAATTTGGGTCTAGCCATTTCTTTAACCATCCTACTCCTCACCTGATGTGACCTTTGTGGTGTCAAACGTTAGGCAGTATTGTGAAGAAGCCTTTATCCAGAAGGCTCCTTTGGGTAAATATATGTGGAATAAGCTCTGGAGGAACATGTTTTGTTTATTAGCGCTTCCCACCACCAACAGCATTCCCCTCCCTGTTAGAACTCAGTCTGCACCCAAAATGGCCTCCTATAAATAACAACAACTATATAATACATATATTGTATAACTAGACCGCAATTGAGACTAACTGCTACAAAGTTCACTTCTGTTAGTTGCAATGAAATAAAATTAAAAAAGGAAAATCATTGCTCCCCTCCCACACACACACAAGAACCTGCGATCACAGACAGAGCTGTAAGTGAGGTTTGCATTGCTTCCATGCTAATTAAATGTGCTGCAATGCTTTTGCCCTGTGAGTGAGTAAAAGCCAATGTGTTTAGCGGTCATGGAAGAGAAGTAATCATTTACAGTGGGGGGTCTAGTTAGCCATTTCCCTGTTAAATAAGGCTCCAGGCAATGGGAATTTTACTTTTAAAATAATTTCGTCTTTTAATTACTATCCAATTGACCTGCTCTCAGAACCCTCTTTTTACGCAGCAAACCCACTGATCTAGAATGGGATTACGACGTGAACACTGCCTAGGCATGGCTCGCTGGAGAGAATGTTAACTGCAGGCATGGCGTTGCCGCTTTACTCAGTTTTCATCGAATAGCTCAACCTTGCTGCATTAGTTTATCAATATTTTTTCCATAGGAACCCAGCTTTCTTCTTTCCTTTTCACCACATGCACCGTTTCAGAGTGAGATCCTGAAGACAGCCGGTACTCGCACAATACAGCCCCACGTTTCTGATATACTAGGACTACACAGGAATTCCAGCAGAGACACGCACGCTTCTCTGTTTTCTCGGCTCAGATTAATACAAAGCGACACAGTAAGTGACAGCAATCAGGCTGACTGGCAGTAACGGAATTTAATGTCATGACTTTGTGAAGAAAGGGATCAACAAACCAGCGACTTAAAAAGAACATTATATATATAAAAAAAATGCATTTACATTTACAGAAAACACATACTGATTGTGGGCCCCTTTTTCAAAATGGACAGAGAGTGAAAGGGTTAAAGCAATGCTTATTTTTATCATCTTCACAAAAGTGCTTATACATTGTTTTCCAACATGACTTAAACAGACAAGGAACAGACCTAATTAGAATTACCAGCAGCTCAGAGTTAGGAGTCTATACAATTTGCATTTTTTAACACTGAAGGGTTTAATGAGCTGCCATTAATTATCACTTCATTCAAATGAAGAAGAAATAGCAGTAGTAGTCTAGGACAGTAAAAGTAAAAAATGCATTTACATTTTTTTTTTTTAAATGAACTTGTTTGCTCATACAGATCATAGCTCACATCTGTGGCTCAAGGTCATTCCTGAAATCCAGTTTGCAGCCCTCTCTCTATGGAGAGCAGAGAGAAGATGATTTGCAGTAAAATAAGCAGTGTCGCAGAGCTGTGACGCTCCTCTCAAGCCATGAAGAGAAAAGAAAATATGGTTTCATTCTGTTGAACTGAACAAACAGAGCACAAACAAACCACTTCCCTGTGGACATCCCATCTCTGTTAGGAACACTGGATCACTTCCTATTAAGACTTAAATGTTGTTGACAACAACCATTTAGCTTAGTCAATTTCAGGAGAAAGGTCATTAAATATGGTGCTTTGTCAATATTACAAGTTGTTAAAGCAGCAACTGGGTTTAACCTTTTAAAGGGCAGCATTGCATTTTTAGGGATACTAAGTAACAATCTTCACAGCAGAATGCTTGCATTTCACATACATTCCCTGAAATGTACAATACCAGTGGAAAGCTCTTAATCTTTTTTTTTTTTTTTTTAAACACTAAAAGCGTAACAAGCCAGAGATTGCCTTTTTGTCCGCCCCATTCAGTGAAATTTATTTAAGTGACTCATTACCATTGAATCATCCACATTAGAAAGGCTGTTTGAAATTATAATCCAAACCCTACAGTCCACTGTGTATGATTACCAAACATGGTGTAAAGAATAACACTCCAAATTAGCACGGTGCAGAGCAGCATGTCACTTCCACCAATCAACCCATTGTAAAAGGATTGAAACCAAACAGCAGGTGTATAAAACCAATACGAGTCAGTCATACTAACAGAAAGAGCTACTAACCAGAATGAGTAAGCCACCAAGTTTATTCTCTTCCATCCTGTACTCGCGTTTAACACACAATATATTCCAAAGCCTGAAAGCCATTGTAAATCCTCAAGAAAAAAGATGCTGCTTCTCTTATATCTCAAGTCATACTGGTGTACCTTACTTGCTCAAAAAGGAAGGGTCCTGAATTTGTTTGTTTTGATAGCAAGTAATGCAATTTTGTAAACACCACAGGAGGTTCTGTAACCCCCTAATTAAATACTTAATTAACTAACTAATAATGGCAACACATATTTGAACAAACAAACCTTTAGTGAAGAATAGCCTTAATCCAAAATACTGACATGCCTTTGAACTTTTGCAGCCTTATTGGAGATGTAATCTGGTTTGCAAGGTGATGTGGTTAAATCAAAGATGATTAACTTCATGGCATTCCTAGCTTCTTGCTATTTAGCATTTGAATATTTACTGCGGCAAAATATAATGGGATGACGACACTCTGTTGCACGGTGTTTGCAGGTCACCCCTCGTGTCTCATTTTACAGGCTATTGATTTCATCTGCTTGGAACACATGGGAACTTCACCTTGGTTAGTGTGTCATTCAACTGCTAAGTGACCTATAAATCTGTGTTACTGGAAGCAAAGTGCTTGTAGATATCTCCCATCTGCAATGTGAACTGGGATGCCTAGGAAAGGAAAGCATGTATTGTTACAATCGTTTGGCTTGGAGTATATCCCTGCTCATCATAAAGCTTCTCTAGCTAATGTTCTGTGCCATCCAGCACTACACAAGGCAAGGGGAACACAATGAAGGAATAAAAATGATGCACATAGAGGGCAGTGTTTAAGCTCATAAGTGCATGCCACTTGATTAGCTATATGCAACTGTAAAGCATTTGAGAGCTCATTTAGCATCGTTAATTCAGAGTAAACCAATCCACTGCGTTTCCCATGGCCTATGGTTACATTTTTGTAACCTTTGTACTTTATTCAAGAGATGTATTCTTTTTTGTTTTTATTAATTTTTAAACTGCTGTAGGGAGAAGGTCTAATAAGGTCCTGGTACGTACGCTGAGCCGTGGAAAGGATGCCTGCAGTCTGCGGGAGAAGGCTGGGTGCAGCAGAGTCCGGGGGATGAACTCGGGTGCGAGGGGGTTCAGCACACAGCTCCTGCTCAGCTCCAGGTTATCGAGCTGGGTGTGGATCTCGTGCAGCGCCACTCCGTGGAGGCTGCCACGTTCGTGGCACAGCAAGATGATCCGCTCCCAGATCTTCCTGCAAGGGGGGTGGAGGGGTGGGGGGGGAAGGGTGTCAAAGAGGAGTTTCACTTGGACTTGAATGCCAGCTAAACTGGGAAACAAATGTTTCAAACACTGACTTTGACACACAGCAAGTTTGTATTGCTAGCAACGTTGTGCAGACCATTTACAAATCAAAGGTAAACAGTAGCACCTTTTTTGCACATGCTATTTGCCATTACTTAATCTACATTTTATAATTCAACTAAAAATAGCTGGTAGTGCTACTGGTGGATCATCAAGTGAATAAGCACCCTCCTAACTGGGATCACTCAGGTGAACCCATACTGACTTATATTTGGTTCAGGGCCACCCCCTTGCATTAAGCATCTTGTGAAGCCGCCCCATAACTCCTTTAAAAGGTACACACCGGCATTTCCCAATGGTGCAGAGTGCTACGGGGTCTCCCACCACGGCCAGCAGGGACTGGGCGCGAGGCAGCACGGTACTCAGCATCCTGGAGCTGGACAGAAAGCCGTACTCCAGGTCCTCGGCCGTCTCCTCCTGCTGCTGGTCCTTCCGCTTCACCACCGCCGAGGGCTCCTTGTAGGTGTGCCTCGTCCGCACTGTGCTCAGAAACAGCACCCTGAAGTGACGGCCTGCCAGAGGAACACAGCAAAATACATGAAGCCCTCCTTGACAAGGAGCCAGCAGCAGCTGATCACATTGCTGACTGCTTGACTGCATCTGAAATGCCTGAAAAAAAAAAAAAAACATTTTGCCTTACCTCAAGTAGCCCTTTAGAGATTAAATGTGTATTAAGAAGTGGGAAAATGCACAGTTAATGCATGCATGTGGAAGGAGGGTGAGGGGTAGGCATACATTGTAGATCAGTTTATCACTCCACTGTAATATATGATGCACACACAGATTAGGAAGTGCAAAGATACAATGTCACAATACAACCGGTAAAAACATTTCACAATATGCAGATGCATTTCATGATACAATGTGCAGATAAAATGAGGATTGCATGATTCCTGTGAACAGACTAATTGTAAATGAGATATGATGGAACATTCACCACCAAATCAAATTGCATTTCTCCTTATTCAAGAACCAAGTAGCTGCAAGTTGCATCCCAATACATACTGTGTAATGACATATCACAATATATTGATGCCCAATAAAATCAGTCCACCCCTGTTTTTTGGCATCAGTGCAAAACACAACAATGTACTACAGCCAGGAAACTGATATCCAGCTATGACTCAGTGGACTTGAATTTATCTCTATATACATTAGTGAGAATTTGAAGTTGCAGTAAGTTTTAGCATTTGAAAATATTTACACCCAACCCCACCCCCCTCAAAGAAATCACCAAAACAGGTCAAAACACTTGACTCTCCTTATATTATGACCAGAGTTTAAATGGCAACTGAGCATTATTGAATTGTTAAGGTTTTTCAGAGTTAGATTGTGCTCATTATATACACTTTAGTCCCCGATATTGATTTTGTTTTTGTCCTCGGCAAAATCCTACAGTTGTAAAATCAGGGCAAGTCTTTCACAGCAGACCAAGACAATCATCAGAAGAAAGGAATTCAATCTGCAGCACTACAAGTATTAGAAAGCCTTTGTTTAATTGACCCTCAGTTTCTGTAGTCTAGTTAGCTGGAACTTGTTGAGATTGACGCAGTTTTATTTCTTGTCATCACACTTGCTATGTTTAAGCCGGAGATACACAAGCAATTGTATTGAACTAGACCAGCAATTGAACCCCATGTAATGTAAAGAAATTCAAGCAGAATTTGAATTTATAAAACATATTATTATCTCATATGTGACAGGTTCACGTTTTCTGTGCTCACAATAAGCTTATTCAAAGACATGATTACTAACCAAAGTTCAACGGTGGCATTTGGACAGGCATGTGATAAGGACCCACATTTAGTATTCAAGACTTCTAACAAATCTAACAGATTCAATCCCATCTCAGGTTAAAAATTAAATTCTGATCACAAATTTGACAGCATTAACCAACCGACATCAATAACTTAAAGAAACAAGAAACCGTCCAAACAATTACCATCCTCTCAAACTCAGACAAAAAATGTTTCATTAATTTGTTCAATCCTATTGCTTGGCAAGTGACAGCTTAATCTGGAAACACTAAAGATCAGGTATGCATCGGTAACCTTGAAAAAATCACACATTGAAAAGCTCATTAATACTGCAACACTACCAGACAAAGAAAAATCACTTATGACAAATTACCAGATTAACAGGACATCATTTTACATCTGATCAAATAATGAAGCAGAAAAAAGAAACCCTTAACCCAGTTTCCCGTCCAGGGTCCAGCAAACACACCAAGTATTATATATATATTTTTGTAACTGCTCTTATATGAAATCATTCTCATCCATTTATCGTACTCACTATTTGCTCTTAAATGTAATTATTTACTGTATTAGTTTTGCTCTTATTTGAATTTGATCTTATTTGCTACTGATTTTATTGTACTTTATAACTGCTCTTATCTGTACTATGACACTCTGTAATGTGACATTCTGCAATGTGATATTCTTAAATGTGATACTTTGTACTGTGATATTTTGTAACAACTGTAAGTCGCCCTGGATAAGAGCGTCTGCTAATAATACAGAGTACAGTAAACATGGCACAGACAGATGATGTTATTTACATTGTAGTGTGGCATATACTCTGGAAGTTATGGTACTGTAGATCCAAATGTCTATTGACATGGCAAAAGACTTCTACGACATGGACAAATATTACAGGTCATGTTTATCCCATTTCTACCACCAATGTGGCAGCACAAGTGCACTGTGGATTCAGACGCTAAAGAGAAGCATAAAAACCAGCCGTCTTCACTAGCTGATACGATTTTAAAAAAAGAAAAAACACTTTTTAACCCCTGTAGTAGACAGTGTAGAAGAACCTGATTTCTCCCGCAAACCCCCTTTTTACAGCAGAACTGGTAATCAAATGTGCATACAGTAAATGACCGCCTTTGAAATCTGCTACCCGGTATCTAGAACTGTAATCCAATTTACACATGCAACCCAAGCTCACATTTCCCAGTATCTATCGGCCTGCACTCAAATCTCTTCTGCAATTCCATCTTGTCACTTGAAAGGCTGAACTGTCATATCTGCAGAAACAGTCTGCCAGAGTCGCTTCCCATGAGAAGGCTTGAAATGTCAAGGGTCTGTGTCACACTCAACCTGTTTCATAAAGTGAAACAACATTTTTTGTATGTACAATGCAAAACAAATATTATATACAATGCAAAACAAATATTATATATATATATATATATATATATATATATATATATATATATATATATTTAAGGGATTTTTAATCCTTGTATAGAACCGGAGGATGAAAATCTCAATATCTCTCCTCTCTCTCTCTCTCTCTCTCTCAAAGAAAAAAAAAGTTTGAACTCCTTCCTACCTCAACATGAACCAACCCAGTGATCTGCCACGTCCTGACCGATCGCTGGGGTGTGGTGACCCAAGGACTCCCCAGTAGACCTAACCCCTATCCCTGCTTGGCCAATTGTGCGCCGCCCCCTGGGAACTCCTGTCCACGGTCAGCAGTGGATTCGAACCGGCGATCTCCAAACTATAGGGGCGCATGCCGCACTCCGGGCGGAGTGCCTTTACCGGATGCGCCACTCGGGAGCCCCCATATTCTATAATTGTTAATAGCGATTTCCTACAGGGATCTGAATTTTATGCACTATTCCCGATGCTGACCTTGAACGTTGAGTATTTGCTCTACGGTTACGTCCTGCAGTTTGCGTTTGTGCAGCTCGGCTCGGATGCAGACGGCCTGGCTGGCGTACGGAGTCACCACTCCGATGCTGTTCTCATCCAGCTTGCCCCAGGCTACTGGCCACTTCTTCTGGAGCTCTTCTACCTGCTCAGCTATTTCCAACACCTGAAACAAAGCAACACCAATATACTTTTGTATGGTAACCATGAATCGCTCTGCAACCGAACTGTAAAGCAACTACAAAGTGACCACAATTTAAGCTCTTACTTTAAAGCTTAGCAGAGAAATATACTAAAAATAAAACAATGTCATCGTATATATCAGTGTGCAAGAACGGTACCAGCTTTCGAAATACATGATCGACTACCTCAGCTGTTCTATGGGAACGTCCAAGCTGAGGACACCGTCCAGCAGATTAAACTTTGAATTTAAAAACCCTCACTGTGTTTACCATGACAAAAAAACCCATGCTAGCCAGCATCGGAACTCTAACTTAGATCACAGAGCAGTAAACGCCATGCTGGATCTCAAATTTAGAAATCCAATTTCCAAAGTATTTCATAAGCCTGTGTGCTACAAATCACAGAAAGCAATAAATCCATTCCTTTGTCGGGTCTCCAGGGTACAGAATGTGAGTCAGCCCGAGTACTCCTGGTTTGTTACTGGATTACTAGTCACAGATGACAGGTGCTTAATCATGACAGGATGTACAGGTGGAAGAGAGCCATTCTCACCTCTGCAAAGTTGTAGTAGCTGTAGCAGTTCTTGTCCATTCCCCAAGCAGCAAAGAAAGAGAGTGGAAAGAATTCTTTGTGGGCCGGCTGTTTACTAGCTGCTCTCAAATCTCCTCCATAGAACAGCTCAGAGGCAAGACTGGTAAATCAGAAAGAAAATATATTCAGAGATTTAAAATAAAAAATATGGTATTCCACCACATACACCATGGAAATAAGACTCTTATTGCATAGCAGTTTCACCCATTGCAGGTTTTACTATGAGATTTATTCGCCACAGTTTATAGGTAACAAACTCTCATAAAGGTGCATCTCATAGTAAAACTAGGAATGGATCAAACTGCGATGCAATGGGAGTCACATTTCCATCCCTGTACACACATCTGTTAAAGCATTGCTCCACATGCGGTAAGAAATATACTGAAATGAACTTTATCGAGCGAATATTATTATTATTATTATTATTATTTATTTCTTAGCTGACGCCCTTATCCAGGGCGACTTACAATTGTTACAAGATATCACATTATTTTTACATACAATTACCCATTTATACAGTTGGATTTTTTACTGGAGCA
Source organism: Acipenser ruthenus (assembly GCF_902713425.1). NCBI lineage: Eukaryota > Metazoa > Chordata > Actinopteri > Acipenseriformes > Acipenseridae > Acipenser > Acipenser ruthenus. The sequence continues at coordinate 4,510,712 of NC_081201.1, read as the reverse complement.
AGCTAGGTAAAGTACCTTGCTCAAGGGTACAGCAGCAGTGTCCCCACCAGGGATTGAACCCACGACCCTCCGGTCAAGAGTCCAGAGCCCTAACCACTACTACACACTGAGCGATGATGAAACAATTACCATACTTGGAGTTAAATGCTGCAGATTTTTATGACAGAATATCATTGATGTGGATGGGATCTAGCCTGCTAATTTTTTTTGTTTTGTTTTTGGCAAGAGTAAACTTGGAGCAAAAAGCTTAGCTGGACTTGTGTGGTTTGCAGTTGAGACAGAACTCTTCTTTGGAAAAGAATCGAGACAAAACATGTAAGTCAGACAATTTTTCATGGACTGATGCCTCGCCATCCATTTCAGTATGTAACACTTTGTATACTACCTGTCTAAAAAACTGCTTAAAAAAAATAAAACAAACAAAAACAAACAGTTAGTTGCTATCGACTGTTATAGGCTAAATAACACAGTTCCATTCTGCTGGGTCAATGCCCATTACTATAAATCAGTGTGTCACCAAGATAAAGGGAAGTTAGGTCAAAATGTTGGTGATCCCTGATAAACGATGGCATATCTGTACTTCAACATACAAAAGCAAAACATCTGTGTAAACCTAAAGCCTGGCTTACTTTATAATAGTCTCCTGTGATCGGTAGTGTGCAGATAATTCTATCCTGCAGCAGCTGTCGGGTGGGTAGAATTGAGACAGCCGCTCTATCAAGGAGACATGGAGGCTTCGCTCCCGGGCAAACTCGCTGTACACAACCGGGGCTAGCTGGAAAGACAGACACGAATAGGTTTTCTACGCAATAAGGTTTTACAGCAGGAGGGGCTATGTTTGATAAAAGCTATTGACACACAAAAACAATTCCTAAATAAATTATGAACAATCAATGAACCATAAAAATGTAAAAGTTTGTTTGCTAAAAAATGTCACACATCCATGTCTTTCTGATAGCCTGGTATCTTTAAGTGGGCAATTGTAGACCCATCCCTAATCTAAAGCAATAAGGAAATAATCTCTTATTGAAATGTAAAATCATAGTGCTATTCGGCATCTGTTCCTCAGAATGGCTTTTACTTTCACGAAGAGTAGACACTGCGACACTGAGGTTTATAAACATTGGGTATTAATGTTTAAGCATCAAAGTAGATTTATAAATGCTAAAATGGTATGCATTGACATTTTCTTCTAACTGAAAACATTATCTACAAAGCAAACTATTAGACAGAAACACTAAAAGCTTAACATTTGGAGGGAAGGAAGGGGGTTGATTCAGAACATTAAATCCACAGGGAGGGATGGATGGTCATTACTTGAATTGGAATTGATCTACTAGCTCTTACACGGGGGGGGAGGGGCATGCAGTTCTGCAGTGTGTTCAGAGTGAGCAGAGAACACAGCATTCTGCGGAATGACCCATTAACTTTTAGAAGCCTTACCTTCTTGGGCAGGGTGGGGGGTCGAGGTCAGCCGGTGCTCTTAATCTCTCTTTTCCGAGACCAGGACCGGGTCCAGCAGCAGCTAACCACCTCGAGTCTGTGACAAACTCTGCAGTTCTAATTCAACCTCAGCCTCCACACACTGAGCCCTTACCTGAGCAGGGTCTCCAGCCAGCACAACCCGCGTGGATTCATCAGCCAGCGCTAAAGCCAGAAGTGACTCGCACTCAGTGGCGTACGAAGCTTCATCCAGCAAGATGTGTGTGAAATAACCTGCAAAGCGATAGCAGAATTACAAGCAAACCACAAAGCGTTTTAACCACTCGCATGTTTCATAAGGCATATCACCGGCACATGTGTTGTGTATGCCTTTACAGAACAGTTTGCATTAACAGAACTATCATGCTTCGTAATAACTAGCGGAGATGTGCAATTGAACATGTTTATACCCACATTGACTATTTGCCGGGCAGCAGTGTGGAGTAGTGGTTAGGGCTCTGGACTCTGGAGCGGAGGGTTGTGGGTTCAATCCCCAATGGGGGACACTGCTGTTGTACCCTTGAGCAAGGTACTTTACCTAGATTGCTCCAGTAAAAACCCAACTGTATAAATGGGTAATTGTATGTAAAATAATGTGATATCTGTATAATGTGAAATAATGTATAATGTGATATCTTGGAACAATTGTAAGTCGCCCTGGATAAGGGCGTCTGCTAAGAAATAAATAATAATAATAATAATAATAATAATAATAATTTGCATACAGTACACACAGATTACAACTGCAGTTACGGTTTCAAATCCAACCATCACCAGCCAACTAGGAGTAAATGCATAAAATCTTTAATTTTACAAATCACTACCTCAACGCTGAATTCATATTAACAACAACATGTTGTATTTTGATTGGCGCGTCGTTGGGTTGTTTTGTTGTTTTTAAACAACCTGGGGAAAGTGTTGCTGGAGCTCCCAGATTCACTGCCAGGTTACCGACCCAACATCAAGACAGCAAAGTACAGTACACAAAAAGGCACGATTGAAGGGCACTAAATTACTCGGTTATCTATTCAAGTACGTCTGAAAGCAATTCAATTGAGGGTTTCTTACTGCGTGGTCAATCCTTCGTCTAACCGATTCATTCACATTGGCTGTGTGAGTCGTAAGACAGGATACAGGTAAAGAACGTCTTTACCTCTTGGTTAGAACACTGCAGTAATTTAAGGGTCTGGATAACTTAAATTAAATAATAATAATAATAATAATAATAATAATAATAATAATAATAATAATCTGATTTTCCATAACACACAAACACAACCAAGCTTTGTTTACACAGAACAGTAATTGTTTGTTCTCTCTTAGTGTTTGTGTGGCCTCTGGTGGCTGAAATAGGTGTGTGAGAAAAAAGGCCTTCTGAAATAAATGAGACCAATACTCAAATACAAAAATCAATTTGGTTTGTTTTTATTTTCACTTTGGCAGTGTTTGATTTAATATCAGATTCACAAAATAAATATATTTTACTGCAGATTACTGCTGCAAATCCAGTCCCTTTTCTGCCTAAGAAATTGCACCTTCTCACTCAATGAGTGTCTATGCTATCCTCACTGTCCAATCTGCAAACAAGGCCCTTGCTGTATGAAAACAATACATATCTCAATATTTCTATTTATTAAATGGTTACTTCATAATATATATATATATATATATATATATATATATATATATATATATATATATATATATATTCAAAACATTGAATTTATTACCATTTAATATGCCATGGTATTTGTTCTGTATATTTTTTTCCTGTTGTAGTTTCTGCTTGAATTAATAGATACAAGGAAATTATTTTTTCAGCAACTTTCTACTATTAAACAAGACTCATACATTTGAGATTATGAGGTGGAAAGCCTACCCATAAGCTTCCCCACCTTTTCACAGATAATCAGCTTTCTGAGTTTTGTTCACAAGCTGCCCGGATTACAAAAACAGGAATTTCCTTCTGAAGTAGTTATTAAAAGTATGGCAAATAATAATCCAGGTAGACAAACCTTTTAAGTTTTTCCCAAATAGTTGTATTTCCAAATCCCCTCTTTAACATGTTGTAAACTGAGAGGTATCACTTAAAACAGAAAGTGTGTACATTTCATGATGAAATTTCCTGCCTATTCCAGTTTTTCGGTACAATCAATGTTCATAAGAAAGCGTCTTCTGACAATCTGAATTAGATAACTACACATTTTACAAAGGCTAATTTCTTTGCGGATCTTCACTGGAGTTTATTTGTTTGAGTCAACAGTATAGGCTGAGACATGGATCAAGCTGCAATAAGACTTAAATCATATTCCTTTTCTGATCAAATTAAATGTTGTCACTTAATTACTTACAAAAGGAATACTATTCAATCTTCCTTGACATAAGTTTAAACATTAGCCTATGTAAAATGCACAGAGAAGTTTTCAGACTGCCAGGAGACGATTTCTCATTATCACTGATTGGGACTGAAAAACTGCATCGACAGCAAAAAATGTCATCTTATACATTTTATACAGGATCCTTTCTGTTTCAGTGGTACCTGTTGGCTTAAAACATGTTAAAGTGGTATCCGTATGAGCCGTTCATGTTAGACTACCCTAGTCTAACCTCTTCAGGCAGCGAGAGTGCCGATTCAGATGAGGATTGCCGCCACTTCATTTCAGCAGCAGTCAGTGGATAAACCCAGCCGCAATTCTCTGTGATTGGTTGCAAATATGAACATTGACTCTTTAGTAATGCTTCAGATTTGCATGGCGCTGTACAGCCGCGTTTCGATGCTACTGATCGTTCAACCTTCCTTTTAGTCACATCAAGTGTCCTTGTACTGTGAAAAGTTATATATTGTACTAACACTGCAGCCTGCATAAAAAATACAATATAATACAATATTGTGTTACCGGTGCGGCGAAATTAGCCTCCCAGGAAAAGTTCTGGGGACACTGGGAACAGTGTTCCAAAAGTGGGACTGTCCCATAAAAAACAAAATGATGTCACTTTATATAGAACACAAGCATCAATGCTGACATAAATCACAAACCACGGTAGGCTCGAAACACACCCCCACTCATGAAACACACCCATGGTCTTTAACCTACCAATGCCGAGGCCAAGCTGGGTGAGGTGTTTGGACAGGCTGACTGTCGTCACCACCAAACGGCTCTTTACAACGTCCTCCTTGGTCGGCAGTAGGAAGGATGTACGACTGCGAGTGATCAGACTGAATCGCTGCACTGCGGGAAGTACAGATTTCACCGGCTTGTTCTTGTTGTGGATTCTGGAAGAAATTTAAAAATCTAATTCACCGAATTTACCAGGAAAACTTGGAACCACAGGCGGGATAATCATTTCAAAAGTAAATAATTAAAGTAAGCATTTTATTTGTAGTTGACGTTGCATAATTATATTAGCTATGGCCAAACAATAGGGGTAAAAACATGGAATAATGTAATAGAAGAAACAGCGTCTGATAAAATAAATTGATGTTTTTTTTGGCATGTGATCTACATTGCAACCCAGAATTAAAAACTATATGGTCCACTGAATGTTATATTAAGATGGGGGTTGAAATGCAACCACCACCTGGCTTATGGGTGCCAAGGTGACCAAGGAGAGCAACATTCATTGTGAAGTACACTGACAAACTAACAGTGAACAAAAACAAAATTGGACAGAATAGTTTTGTTTTTACCTCAAGAGCCAGCCTTCTGGGAGGCCAGGACCATCATGAAAGTTTAGATGATCTTTTACAAAGATGTCAGCAGCGGGTTCTGAGTGCGTACACAGGAGAATCCTAGGAAAAGAACTAACAGTTAAAAAGTAATACTACCCCGCAGAAGACAAAAAAAAAACGCTGCTAAAAACTGATTCCTAATGAATGTACACTTAATTGTACTTTATTTGTTTCACTTGCTTTCTTTCTTTCATTGCACCCCAAAGCATCTCCTTCAATGTACAATATAAATGTGGTAGCGCAGGACTCCGTACAAAGACCTTTCGTAGCTGCTTCAGTAATCTGGGTGTGGTACAGTTGTGGAGTACGAATGTTAACACACACAGTATACCTGCATTTAGTGTCCCTCAGCAGTAACTTGACCGCCTGAATCAGTGTGAAGGTCTTCCCAGTGCCTGATGGCCCTGTGATTATTAAAGGGGGCAGTCTCAGGGACAGCGGAGCGGCGATGGCCTGGATAGCTTCTCTCTGTCGTGGGTTGAGCCTCATTTCTAAACCGTCATCACTGCAAAAAAAAAAAAGAAAGAAAGAAAGAAAATGCTTTATTCATCAAAACAGCTGAATGCATTGATAAGAAAAATAGACTATGAAAACAGTGGCAAGAACGTTTTTCTTTCCATACTTCCAAAAGGATCAAATCAAAGGCTGTACCTGTTTAAAGGAGGTGGTAAAACGACAGTGGATAGATCTGGAAAAAGCAGGCTGCAGTCCTGGAAAGTATCTAACGCATAGTGCATCTCACAGAGTGGCAAACGGTTCAGCTGAAACTGCAGCTCTACCTGTCGGGTGGGGAAAAAAACAGACCAACACAGCATTTAATATTTCCAAGTCAGCAAAGACATAAATGTCCACCTGTGCAACAGTGGGCATCACTACAGCATCTACTGAACTGTTAAACCCCACCAGCAAATAAAGCAAAAAGGCAATGGAATGCTATAGGTCCCAAGGAAATGAGGTACTGTTGAATTAATGTGGTCCCATTAAAGTAACTTATTTATCCTTTTCCCAAATGATACCCTTGTTAAAGAGATCTGCCTCAAGTGATTATCTTTCTAGTTAGACACCAAATCCGAATTGATGCAGTGCTTCATGATGTAACTCAATTGACTTGTTGATGGATGCTGGGTTTTGCAGAAGAGTTTGAATATGCTGACACTTTTCAGCATGGGGCTTTCAGACAACACACTGCCACACACTAATGATATCTACTCTTGAGACACACATCTTATAACATGTCCCACAGATATCAACAGCATGCAAAACTTACAGTAGGATCTGGAAAAAGGTTCAGAAAGTAATTGCTAACCAATGGTAAGAATATATACCAATGTTTTTCTTTTTTTTGTTTTTCCTCTCGAGTGTTAACGGACCACGCTTGCATCAAAGCGAGCAAGCACAGGTGGGCCAAATGGCCTTTTCTCGTTCTAGAATTTCTTATGTTCTTATATTGAATCAGGGCTTGTCGGGTTTTGCAGGGCTTGATACTTACACTAGACCTACACCCAGTCCTGTGTTTCAGAACTTCCCTTTGGTATATTACTGCAGTGACCAAATGCAAGGAGTTTGAACAAATCAGGTCCCTGATAACCTGCTGTGAAGAGATTGCACTTACCACGAACAAAGTCAAACCTGTGTCCTCACTGATATGAGCTGCTCATGCATTATAGGGCAGAAACACTATCATGGAACTCCTAGCGCCTGATGAACTAAACAGTATATTGAAGGCAGGAGAGCTATGATTCCTCCCCTCCCATGTTACTAACCAGCAGGTCCTTGTCTGGTTGCAGTTTCAGGTCCTCGCAGCACTCCTTTGCAAGTCGCAGCAGCAGGTATTCTCGGCTGCGGTCCTCCAGCAAGGCTTCGTACACCTTCTCCTTGCTGCCTGGGGCAGGGCAAGGCCCCTTCCTTCGGCCCACGGGCATCAGCAGCACGCTGGTCACCGTGTCTGTCACCAGCCTGCCCGCTGCCGTGTCCCTGGTGATCACAGTGCCACTCAGATTCAAGATGGCAAACAGCTGCCCGTTCAGGAGCTGCCTGGCACTGCCAGGGTGACCCGGCACAGAGGAGCCGCTCACAATGTGCAAACTGGCTTGGATATTAAACCTGCAGAAGAAAAAAACAGAATGGGCCTTGGATTGGAATTACTGCATGGATTTGCTCAAAACGAAAGAATAAAAAAATAAAATAAAAATACAGCTATGGTAATCTTTTATATATTTTTTTATTTATCTATCGATCTATCTATCTATATTCAAATTAATATGCGTGTGATGTGATTGGAGTCATTACGATGCTAGGTTACCTATGCATAGCAACAAAATATATATATTAAATTATATCTACATGGTGTTTAGTACAGCACATAGTCTCTGTCTACCGAAAGGGTTCAGACGTGACACAGAAGAGTACACACTTGCTGACTTCCTTGCTCTGTGCGTTCTCCTCTATGTACAGCAGGTCATGGAAGCGGGAGTAGTAGTTGTGCATGTTGAGGGATTTGTCAAGCACGGAGCGTGTGAACAGCTGGTCTGCAGCAGCGGGGATCTCGTAGTTCAGCAGCAGGGACTGGTCGAGGTCAGAGAGCTCCCGAGGCTGGAACTCCACCACAGCGATGTGCTTGCAGGTTGGGTCCCATCGCTGGGACAGCAGGAGAGACTGCTGCTGCTGGTGAAATATCGCTTCTACGTCTACAAGGAATGGGCATTTTTATTTTGCATGGTTATCCAAATGCATACACAAGCAGAACCTTTTACGGGCACTCCCGTAAAATAACATTACCCAGTCAATTTCTTCACCACAGCAAGACTAACTGTTTTTTCCACCTACAAAACTACTTAGCAAGTTTACACCAAACTACATTTCAGTAGAGTAGAAACAGACCTCACCTTCATCTAAGGACACAGCTGCAGAAACGGTCTGCATCAACACTGGCTCAGTCCCGAAGTCAAACACCACGGTTTGTTGGAAGTTCCCGAAGATCTCCGTGCAGAAGCGCACCGTGACCTGGTAAACGTGCTCTTTAATGCGGTTCTGGCCACTCAGGTCCCGGCTCCACTCCTGGCACTGCTCCGAGATGGAGTAGGGATGCAGGCTGTCAGAGCAGCCCGCTGCCACCGACGAGATGCTGAAGTGAGAGCGGTGCAGGTCGCTGAGCAGGGCCACGCGGTGCAGCAAACGGGGAGGCTGCACAACAGTCAAGAAGGATATTCAACCAAAAGATGCTTTCACAACTTTTCAAAACACATTTTTGTCAGTAATGCAATTTGCTTTTTTTTTTAAAAACAAAATCAGTACAATTTGCAATCAACAGGTGGCATATTAATCAAATTGGTAAAAATAAAAACTAATTACAAGTAATTACAAGTGAGTAATCTTAGTTGAACTTACATTACAGTTTAAAAGCAGCATCCAGCTGAGGGTGCACTTTTTATCCTTTGCAACCTGATTGAGCTCAGGGACACAATCCACTGTCACACCGTCCACACTTCCACTGACCTGGTAAAGAGACACAATCCAGAATTACTGATACAATATAATATGGAGCATCTCCCATGCACAGTCATGAGTTGCTCTGGGGAAAGCATTTTAAGTCCTGCTTTAAATCTCTGCAGACAGTCTGACTCAAATGATCCTAAGTTTATTAACAACAACAAAAAAAAAACTGCATTCTTATTACAATTGATGACAATACAGGAAATGGGGGTTCCTTGCTAGAAAGACGACCAACAGTTGAACACAGAACACACAGTACACCTGCCGCCCCTTCAAAAGGTGTGTCTGTGTGACTCACCACTTTGTCAGGACTGGGGTTGCTGATCCACTTCTCAATTAGGTTTTCCCCATAGCTCCCACAGTGCTGCAGCTCCTCCCTGGTCTGCTGGTCCTGCAGCCTGCGGTAAACGTGACGCTCCCGCCACTCCACCAGTTCACCGTGAGAGTGTGCAAAGAGACACAGCACACCATAGTGGCAAGAGCCATACTGCAGAAACCTGACCAACAGAGAAGGGTGGGGACCATACGGAACTCAAAACAAAGCAAACAAACATTTGGCAATAGGTCGGAATACCAGTGTGATTTTCATACAAAAAGTATGACAAATCGGATGGAGTACAGGAATTGTTTATGCATGTTTTAAAACTCAGCCTCGTAGCGTACACTTGCAAGGGTTCAGTGAAAACAATGCAGCTAGAAAACTGCGATGTTGGGGTGCATGATAGGCCCTGATCATTTTGACACATTCTAAGATTCTGAAACAATGTAAAAGGTTGTCGTGCCTACCTGCAACATATTGTATATTCGTCTAACCCTAAAACTCCTCGAGGTGGGGGTCTGTACTTCCACCGATGATCAATATGAATACCTTTATTGCAAAGAAAAAGGGGAACAAAACTTAATAGATTTTAGGGGACTCTCTCCTAGATGTGACAATTGTTATTACAGCATGTAAAATGGGATTTGCTAATAAAATCTGTGATCATTTATTACATTCAACACATATTGATACGATCCGACACTAACTGGAAAGCATTACCTACAATAGCACATCTTGTTTTCAAACAATACAAAATTCACACGCTGAAAAGTGAAAACAAATATGAGGTTCCCCACAACGCCCAACAAAAATGAAATCAGAAAGCATTAACACATGCAAAAAAAATTAAAACAGAACCAAACCTTGATTCACAGGTTCTGGTGAAACTCTAGCAGCATTACTTGAAACCTGAAGAGAATAAAAAAATAATTAACAAGCTAGATCAAGCCACATACCAAGTCAAATATAATCCAAACAAAACTGGATTTACACAGCAGCCTCCACGGAAAAGCAATTGAGGTGCTATACATGACAATGGAGACAACCAGCATTTGCTTTCTACCATTAATTATCATCAGTGATGTTTTAACTGCTTCATTTGTCATTGCTTAGCTCAGAATTTAAATTCTACCTTTGAAGACTTTTCAAGGGAAGATACTGTATTAATGAAAAGTTGATCAGAGGAGGCAGTGAAAGACGGAGACTGGAGGGTGCCGTGCTCTAGCATCTGTCCAAGAGGAGATTTCCAGAGGTTTGGGGAACAAAAGCCGAAACCCCTGCCACTCTGGGACTGCAGTCAGACTGCAGGGTCTTATGACCCTTTTACACTGGCACACCCGAGCCGGTGCTGAGCCCAGCCAGCCGACCGGATAACGTCACGCGTAATGAACGTGCTGAGTCGCAGAGAATAGACAAAAAAGGTAATGTTTTTTTTTTTTCCTTCATGCTTTGTCATTCAAACATTTGCATGCAGTATGAACTTTCTAGCCTAAAATTAGTAATAATGATAATACAAAATAACCATGAAGTCAAGCTTGAATATGTGGATTATTATAGCTCTATACATTCGTTTTCAGTGTTATTTTATTTACGATTAACTTATTTATAAAGTGACATTAAAGCCATATGTCTTATCTAACGCAAGTTAAAGGAGTTTCATTATTTCTGTTTAACACTTAACAGAAGGGGCCAAGTTAAATCAAAACACTGACTCTCTCGTCAAATAACTACAAACTGGTAATGTATGGAGATTCACATTTAGTGAAATCGACAAAAAAAAAAAAATACAGTAAGGTTACAGATGCAACTGTCAAGATGTGCCAGCGACATGACGAACGTCAATAACCCCACCCATGACCTGCTTCGGCCCCAATCCACATTCAGATAAGTTATCGGGCCGGAGTTTTACGGTACGGGTCGGCTCGGGTATATTGCCAGTGTAAAAGCACCTTACCCTTGAGGGTCCCAGGCCCTCACGGGTCAGGTGTGCCATTGTAAAAGGGGTATTAGAGAACAGAATCCGGGCAGCTACTGTACAAGAACTGGATAAAATAATTGAAACACCTGCAATATGCATTATACCTTTTCAACCTCCTCAATAAGACACCGTATTCCTTCAAATTTAAGACACCTTTTGAACCATTTTTTTCTTCTCAAAAATAGCCTGCGTCTTAAATTTCAGTACAGTAGAGTGATGGGTGTATTAAAAATTGCCAGTAAAGGAGGGGACTACCCGAGTACACAAAGACAAACCAAAATGTTACTGCCCGATCTCAAATCATCCATGACATACAGGCAGCCATTTTCAAAGTGTCATTAGCTTTCTGAGGAATTTGAATAGAGTTTTTTACAATTTCATCGTTTCTAACAAACAGTACCAGCTTGGACAGATCGGAAATGCTGATCAGACCCCGTATTTTTCAACATGCCAAGCAATACCACAGTTCACAAATTGGGAAAAACATGTGCGAGTACTCATGACTGGAAATGAGAAGCAGCACATAACTGTAATGCTCTGTGTTACAGCAGACAACCGCAAACTGCCTCCATGTGCGTAACTGAGGTTGTGTCTTTGTAAATGCATATTTATTTGATGGTTGATTTTTTTCCTCAAATTCAGGGTGGGAAATTTGCGCTGCGTCTTAAATTCGAAGGAATACAGTAAATGCTGCATCTACCTGTTGAAATTCAGTTTGTACCGTGATGGAAAAGACAGCAGATTTTTACATCTCATCATGCAAATCAGGTTGTCAACATCTTAATGTATCAGGAACTACAATTATTATTTTTCTAAGATTTTTTATGACAAATCATTTTCACACGGGTTGGGACGGGACAAACCTTGCAGGCATTATTCCTCCATAAATATCTGAAATAAAATAAATACATTTAAAAGAAACAAAAAAAAAAAATCCAAACGATAAAAAGACTACAGTATTTGTACTGGGAGTGGGGTATTTCATAGGTTTAATTGACCATTAATATTTAGGTAGCGTAAATAGGGCACAACCAAATATATGAAAACAACCTCTTTTAACAGTAAATAGGGGCCTCTCTACAGTTTTCTAGTTTTTAAAAGTACCATTGGAAGATGTACATTTACAATTCAACCTGTGGGTGTGTATGGGACCACTGTAGTAGATCCCAACATTTTACTAAACATGCTTTAATTGACATTTACCTGGGTTTCTGTTAGCAGTAACAGCAGCTGTCTAAAGGTTTGCATGGATTCTCCATTCTGAAAAGAACAAGGAAGGCGTTAAAAGGTTGACGATGCCACACAGAAGTACCAGTTTGTTAGTAATCATATGCCAGGTGTATATTGCACAGTATGATCATATAAGAAATAAATAAATAATATATCCCCTTCTGTCACTGTGTGCATGTATGTTTCTTTCCGGCAACTTAACGAACTCCATAGAATTTAAAAATCTCTAAAAATGTAATCAAAAATGTGTGGCCCAAGGGGATGTAGAAAAGAGCAGATAACCACCTTATTACATTTCCAGGGAAGGCCCGACTGTAACCATATATTCATGAAAGAGCTCTTGCAGACTTACCACACAGTCTACACCTTCACAGTTGTACAGTGCATGATACACCTCCTTCAATCTCCCTTCCAACAACATAGTCACCAACACGTCTCTCAGCAAACCGTCACGAAGGACCTCATGAATGCATAGCACTGCAAACAGCAAAAAAGAAAACACTGTAGTTCAGTGAATTAAAGTTGGATTACAAATAGTCATTCAAAATCACCGACTGGATGTATAAAGTGAAGTCCTATCTTGATAGAAATACAGAATTTCTAACCAGTTGTTTTTGCAAGACCTATTCTTTATTATTATTATTTATTTCTTAGCAGACGCCCTTATCCAGGGCGACTTACAATTGTTACAACATATCACATTATACATTATTTCACATTATACAGATATCACATTATTTTTGCATACAATTACCCATTTATACAGTTGGGTTTTTACTGGAGCAATCTAGGTAAAGTACCTTGCTCAAGGGTACAACAGCAGTGTCCCCCACTGGGGATTGAACCCACAACCCTCTGGTCAAGAGTCCAGAGCCCTAACCACTACTCCACACTATTCTTCCCTGCTTGACAGTTAACAGTGGATCAAAACATTAAGCATTAAGTCATTATGCATTAATATGACCTTCAGGTAAGGAACGTTAACTGCCGGAGAATATAGTACCTTCAGTTTCTAAACATTCTTTCCGCCTTCTGGTCACTTTGCTGACCCTCAGGAGATAGCTTTCCACACAAAACCCCTCAATACAGTTTTATATAGTACTTACCACTTTTACAGTCTTCTTCAGCCTCACTATACTTTTTCTGAAATAAATGAAGCAAAGACTTGATATAAATGCTGCTTTTCAAGTCCCCACAGTATACAATACCCTCTGGCAAGTCTTTGTTTCAGAGATTACTGTTTATCTAAAGGAATATCCCATTAAGAAAGCTATAACACTTTTATCATACATAAGAGCCAATCACAATAATCCTCCTTACAATGCTGAATATTTATCCTAAAAAAATGTCAGGAAGTGTGTTCAGAACAATTCATAATATTATTTACAAAAGTTAGAGGCATGCGTCACATTTAAAAAAAAAAAAAAATGATATCGCAAATACCAGAAGTTGACAGACATATATTTAAGCTAATTCCATTCTTCACTACAGCGAAACGTTTACAGGGTTACACTTCGGAGTTAATGATCTTGTATTCAAAGTTACGGATGAACTTGCCAGCTGAAGGAGAGCGGAGATCCTGTAGAGCGATGCCTGAAGCCGGACAGCCTCATCTGAAGGGGTGGAGGTGGGGAATGGAGAGATGTTGGGCAACGCAGCCACTGCCTCATCACAGCAGTGCAGGGCTCGTTCGTATTCCTGACGACACAGATGCTCACACGCCTGGGCACACAATTCTTCAGGCCTTCGCTCACCCATATCTTAGGACTAGCACAGACGCAACAGGAATCAATCAGGAGATCACAGGACATGGACACACAAAGAGAGAGCAGGGATCAAATAAAACTCTCATTGGGTCACCGATGTATGGTATATAGGTAGCAACTTAGAGTCCAAGTAAGCTCATAATAAAACTTGGAATGGCCCACATCGCAATGCAATGGGAGACATTTCTATCACTGCAGCCCAAGAGCATCATGTGAATACTAAGCATGCACATTTGGCTCTGATGGAAACTCCAGTACTATTATGTGTGCACACAAATAAAACACAGTGTATATTATATATATGAGAGAGAGAGAGAGAGAGAGAGAGAGAGAGAGAGAGAGAGAGAGAGAGAGAGAGAGAGAGAGAGAGAGACTGGTCAAATAATAGTAAAGAAAAAGTTATAGCAAATGCCATGTTAAAATGCAATATTAGAACCATAAACCCAAAATGTTGTTTAGTAGTTCACATCGTTTTCTGTACTGAATAGTTTCACTTTACTAAGCATTTGTGTGCAATACAAGGCTGCAGGGATAGTAAACAAGAGTGTTAGTCCAATCACTATTGTATCCATTCTTCCATGTTGACAGCTGTCAATGTTCTACTGTGTGTAGCTTGAAGCAGTATAATTCCTATATCACCATATCTTTGTAGATCCAATTTTCTTCAACCATAGAGGCTGTACACAAACAAAATTGAAACAGCACAAAGTTCAAACACAAACACTAAGCCATTTAAGACAAACAAGGGAAGTGTATTATATTAAAGAATAGAATGAGCTATTTTTTTTTCCACAGACGCAGAAATAGTACTTGTGTAAGTTCTGTAAGTTTGCAGCAAGACAAGGCTGATGCTCGCGTGCACACGCGTACCCAGAGGTTCCATGCGCGTGCACAATCGCCTCAGCGTAAACTACGTTTTGCAATCTGCGGTCTCAATGCATTTAGCAATTAACAGCTATGTGTGCATGCTTGATACTGCCAGTTAAATATCCACAAACCTTCATCTACTCTCTCCTGATACAATGTATCGTGCGGTGTAATTTCTGTTGGGCCAGAACAGCTAGAATAGAGCGCAAACTTTGCAAGCAAAACCCACCTCAGCTCTCTGCAACGCCATCTTGGAATCCGAGAAAGGTCGAGTTTACACAAATCTCCATTCGCGATGACGTCACAGAGTGGGAGAAGCACCTGTTTTGTTCTGGGGCAGATGCAGGTACAGTCCCGGTGTATCAGAGACTCAGACCCAAAACTGGAATCTGTTGAATTCCACGCAATGCCTTTTCACGTAATGCGTTTTTTTTTTTTTTAATTTGTTTTATTTAGGGTTACGCTTTTGTATAGTAGCCTTCATACAATGAACCTATCAGTGCACGAACAATAATAATAATAATAATAATAATAATAATAATAATAATAATAATAATAATAATAATAAATTGCAACCCACTCTTTCTTTTGTACGTGTATTATGTAATAAAGTTTGCTCACAAAAAGGGACGCAGTGTTTTCAATTGCTCTTGAGATAAGATATGGTTCATTGTATAAGTTTAGCGATATGTGCTTGACTCTAATGCTTTTATTTTGCTTTCCTAGATTTCTCTAAATTTTAAAGGTGGATTTATACATAAAAAATAGTTTTCAAATGTGCTATGGCCTTTATATTTCGTGGGTTTAATAATTTAATAAACAATGCAAAAACACTAACTAAAATATTATCTTCACACAATAGAAACACAAACTAAAAAAATAAATAGTATCAAAACAGAAAACAAATAAAACAGTCATATACTCTGTTTTTAAAAGGTTTGCTCTCAGAACAAACCAAAAAGCAACTATTTTGACCACAATTATTAGAAAATACAGCGAGTACCGACGCTCAGCTAGCTGTGATTCTTACGTATGTGCGTTTATATTATGACGCAGTGTTACGTGCCCCCTGCGTTTCATCGCGGAAAACCCGTGTCTCGATTGTGACATCGCCATAGTGAATTTGAGCGTGCTGAAGAAGTGTTGTGTTTTATTTATTTATGTATTTATTGTTATCGAAAAGTTCCAAATAAACATCAAGTAGATTATTTAAAACGACAGTTCTTCAGATTTTGGAAAGGGGGTCGAGTTAAAGGGCATTTATGTCTGCTGACAAGTCTGATGGATGTGAGACCACTGTTTGTGTTGTCACCCCGAGCTCCCAGGGCCGCTTTTGTTTTGGTGAACAGAAAGGGAGGCCATTTTAGGCGTCTCTTTGCTTAGAATATAGATTTCTCATCTGCTTTTCATTTTATTTTACTTATTGTCGACGGTGTGAATTGTTGGGGAAAGGGGATTTCGTTTTTGTTGACGTTATTTGTTTCTGGATAATCAATTTCTGTCGTTATTTGGACTAAAAATGAACCATCGACAAAGAAGAGACTTCTGAAATCGTCGGTCCCGGTATCGTGGACTGAGAAAAAAGGCCAGTGGGCCTCAACTCCAGTGACTATTTCTTCAGTTGTATTATCTTTATTACCAATTGTCGACGAAGAAATTTCACGTTTTGGACATTTGCTTGAGAGGACGTCAGCGCCCAATTGTTTAAATGATGGACTTTTAAAGAACCTATTTGATAATTTTCTCCATTTAATTGATGACCTTTATGCCCGTGTAGTTGAATCAGATTAGATTCGATTTCCATTTCTATTCCATATATAACTACAAAATTGAATCCTGAACTTAATTTAAAGTTTCTAGGTTTTTTTTGTCAGATCGTGAATCGAACATATAAAATGCCTAGATAGATTTTTTTAACATTTAATCCACCATTGATTGTGCATCCTTTGTTTTAATTTGTTAGACCTTGTGTAATCTCATAAAATGTCCTGTGTACATTATAAATTTTCCTCTAAACTGAACTATGACACGGTCACTTTTGATGGACTCAACATCACATTATGTGACCTGAAAAAGCAGATCATGGGAAGAGAGAGGCTGAAGGCGGTGGATTGCGATCTTCAGATTACCAATGCACAGACTAAAGAAGGTAATAAATTAATAAGGCAATGTATTATTGGTTGATCGTTGATTGTTACAAATGCTTTGTTTTTGTTAACTGCGTGTGTTACACAAGCCACTGGAAGAATACAATTAGTTGGATGAGTACATTTGCTTTGAAGTTGGCCTTTTAAATTTAATGTAACGTCAGGCAAACATGGCGGATAGACATTTCGAAAGTGGTTGTGCAAGGTTGTGCTGCATTTTATTTTCGAAATTTTGTTCTAACAGAACCAAACGATTTATTTTTTATGATTTGAATTTGAACTGTAATCATAAAACGTTGCAAGACCAACCGATCACTAACTTTTGCAGTGAAGTACAAGAACTCGAGTCGAAAACAATGGCTTGGCCTTGTGTGCTGGTAGTAACTGTTCCCGTACTTAGACAAAGAAATGCATCAGTAGCGACATTAAACTAAAGTTGACGTTAATTAAATTAGATATATTAACTCGAGTTTTTGTGCAACACTATTTCTGTGGCCGAGTTATGGAATTAATTCATGTTCCTAGTAGCCGTGGCCCATGGGCGAATAGTATTGTATGTAAGGAATGTTTGGTAACTAATTGTTGGCGGATGTTTTGAGAAATGGAGAACATACTGGCCAACTTCCGCCTAGTAATAGTTCAATGTTAACAGGAAGCTATGTTTTCATGCTAAAACGCATGCATAAAAAAAACTCGACAACTGCGAAACAGGCGAAATTTGGTTAATTCATGCGAGCAAACAAAAAAAAATCCGTCCGATAGGGGTGGATTAAAATGTATCATGTACGGTAAATGATGTTCACAAGTGTGGTCGTCTAAAATGAAGATCGGGAAGATTGCCTGCAATAAATCCCCTGTACACTAGATGGCAATGCCTGGTTTATGTCATATGCCAAACACTACAGTTACTCAAATCGCTGTTTTTTTTTAATATTTACGCTAGGAACACGAGTAAGATTTTTTTTTTTGATTTTTTTGATTTCATTTTGTATTTTTCTATTTTTTTGTGGGAATATGCCAGCTTGTTTGCTGAAGATTGTATTAGAAATTGTTTTATGAGACAAGCAGGAGAAATACATATTTTTAGTGGGAAGATGAGTTTTACAAAAGTATTTCTTCGGGAAGATGGCCAAGAAACCCTGTCGTTATTCATATCACTGTTTTCTAGCTATTTTTAGTGGGAATATGGCTATTGCAAAAGTCTATTGTGTTTGTATGTATATGTAGGGAAGTTGGCTCTTTTGAGCAAGAACTTATATAAAGAGGAAAGTTTGTGAATTACCTTTGGCGAATGTAAGCAAACTGGACTGTCAACAATCTTGTGGTTTCTTGCAAAGTCCCACCAGCAGGAGGCTGTGTGGTCCGGTGGTTAATGAAAGGGGCTTGTAACCAGGAGGTCCCCGGTTCAAATCCCAGCTGACACACTGTGTGACCCTGAGCAAGTCACTTAACCTCCTTGTGCTCCATCTTTTGGGTGAGACATTGTTGTAAGTGACACTGCAGCTGATGCATAGTTCACACACCCTAGTCTCTGTAAGTCGCCGATAAAGGCGTCTGCTAAATAAACAAATAGTCATATGCAGGACCACAGTCGTGTTACATGACAGACACCTTACAAAATACTGACCTCACTAGGACATGGTCATATATCATGTCCGTTAGTATTGTGTACATTTAATTGTGATATAAAATAAACATACCTGATTATGCTGTGATAGCATTCCTGACTCACTGCTTGATTTTTAAACCACACCATTTTCTGTACTGGATCATTATTTTGTTCATTTTCCAAAAAACTGAATATGGCTGCACTCAGATTTTCTGCATTATAGCATCCAGATATTTGTGTTGGTTTAAAAAACTCAGAGCGCACCTGCTTCAACATTTACAAAACAATATTAAATAAAGTTGACTCGTGTTGTTTCGGTCAGTACTTTTATCAGAAATTCTGCGCACAAACTGCTGATTTCAGGGTTTCACTGAAAAGGTAGTCAGTCACCAAATTTCTCATTGTTTCTGGCAACAGTTTATGCACTACAGTGGTCTTTGGAAGGCAGTGGAATTGAGGAACATTTTTGTGGCAATTATTTTGAAGATGCTACCTGTTATAAATTGTTACAGCTTTTGCCAAACTGTTGTGTTGGCATTATTGAAATAACTTTTTGTAGGTTTCCATGCAGCTATCTCTGGAGGGTATCTGACACTGGACTGCCATTCTATCTATCTAGTATTATTATTATTATTATTATTATTATTATTATTATTATTATTAATGATTACTTAAATTACATTTGAGGGGCACAATACAGCTTCAAAAAAATATGAAAAGTTGTACAATGGTAATTCCCTGTCAGGTCACCACAACACATATATGGATAGAGATGTCTATCTATCTGTAGCTCAACATTTCAGTTAATTCTTGAAAATACATTGTACCTTGTCCATTTTCATTCCAGCTACACGTTATATAACCAGAATGCTCAGTGAAGTTGGTTATTCTCTAGAGTTTATATGCTAGTCTAGCAAGCTAATAGAAAAAAATGGATGGAAATGCATCTAATTTTTTCTTTTCGGATCAAGAACATTATTATTATGCGATGACCTTTTTTTTTTTTTTTTTTTTTTAAACTTGTGATGTTACGTATAGCTGTTTGTGCGCTAGAAACCAGTTTGATAGAAGCCTGTTTTTGTACGATAAGATTTACAAATGTTTGTGCGAAATTTTGCAAGTTCTCTAGAAATTGGTTTGTCTTGTTGATGGAAACATAGCTGTTGTTCTTTTTCAAGATATTTTGCTCAGTGCTGTAATTGCTAACAGTCAACCTGCCGATCCCCACATGTGCTGTTCTGCACTGGGACTATTTGATATGTTTTAGGCTTGGCATTGTGGTACAGTGTGAGAAATTACTAAACATGCATTTTGTGGTTCCTTTACAGAGTACACGGATGATAGTGCCCTTATTCCCAAAAATTCTTCTGTCATTATTCGAAGGATTCCTATTGGAGGAGTTAAGACTACTAGCAAAACATATGTCATGTAAGTATGGTTTCACTTCAGTTGAGGTCAATGTTTTATGTATTTTTGCAATCTTATGCTAAGGGGAAATAGTTGTGCAGGTTAAATGTTTAATTCAAGATGTCCCATAAGGTAATTGACTTTGGATCCTTTCAGTGCGCCCTGTTTTAGTGTTTGACTCATTTCTAATACACTTTCTTTTCTTTTAAAGAACATCTGTGAAAGTACAAAAGTATAAACTATAAAGCAGATGGCACTGGAAAGGAACCTTTCCAAAATGGGATGTGGGCGGTGCTTTTATAAAAAGAACTATCGTTTTTTATATATATATATATATATATATATATATATATATATATATATATATAATATATATATGCAACACGGATGAGAGACGCAGCAGACAGGCTGCGTCTGCTTGGTGGGCTCATAAATGGCTTATAGCTGGCATGCACATGTTAACATTTTCCTTTTTTTGTTGTTCCAGTGATCGTACTGAATCTTCAGGTGGATCCTCAAAAGCCGTATGTAAAAAACAAAACAAAAAAAAACACACAATCTCACAATTTCTTTCCTTTTAAACTATATATAAAATATATATTTAAGTGCTTAATGTTTAAAAATAGCTTATTTTATTTTTAAACAAACTATACTGTGAAGTAGTAAACTTCAGGTGATAGTATATGTTGTAACACAATGTATTTTGTGGAAGTAAAAAAAAAAAAAAAAAACATTTTAATTTCCATATTTGCACATTTTTTTCTGTGTGAAAACTGGTATTTGTGCAGGGTAATGCACTGTATTTCATATTGAAAATTGGATAAATATTCCTATATAACTCAGTTGTACAGATACATGTGTGATCATTCACATCATGTGGCAATTAAGTAGGTGGACATGATGGCATGTTCAGAACTTGTCTGTCTTAAGTATTGCATCTGTAAAAGCTGTTGTGTGGTTTTTGTTTTCTAATAATAAAAAAAGTTTTGTGTCATATCTTTCATTTTACATTGTATCGCACAGCTTCCGATTTTTAAGATTTTATTGTTACAAGGTTCTGGAACTGATAAGGCACACCTACATGTTTATTCTTAATTGTTGGACTGCTTGCAGTATATAAAATGTATGTTATCACAGCCAAGGCTCAAACAGCTAAGCTGCTAAATCTTGGGCTCCAGACGTGCATTAATTCCTTTTGCACGATACTTGTTGTAAGGCCTTAACGCGCACCCATTTGGTTAGTTCCTAAGGGTAGAGTTAGAGAGGATGGACTGTTTATTTGATCGACTTGCTGAAGGATGATTTGGGATCAAATTATACCTTCCTAAATATTTCGGTTTTGTTTTTGGAAATTCAGTAGTTTCAACATTTTTAAAACCATCATTTTCTACGTATACTTGTGTAGTATTAATCCGCCAATTGTTTGAGCCTTAGCTCTTCAAATGTTAAAAATGACAGCCCAGACAATGTGTTTTCCATTGAGGGATAAAATACAATTTCTGCTCAGAACTAAAATTGCTTTGGAAAACGTATCTCTCAAAAGGAATTTTTCAATGCTATTTAAACCCAAGTCCAGCAGCATATTTGCAAATAAGGTAATGGTAACACAATGAGCTAAACTGATATACAAGTGGCAGTTTTTATGCTGTGTAAGAAACAAAGAATATATTATTTTGTTAATAAAATATTGACATCATGTAAACCGTAAAGACCTTGTGTGTTCCCTGTACTACAAGTTACTTTCATTTATTGTTGGTCCTCAGGCCAGTCTTCACTATTGGTCACCAGACCAGTAAGCCTCTGCACATTAGGGTTAGCATATCCCAATTATGAACGTGATGAAGCATAGCTTCCACAAATTATTTAAAGTAATGTCACGTCCTTTAACCTTTTCAACTGATAATCCTTTATACACAAGCTTCTGCTCGGAAATTCCAGATTTTAGGACCAGACTGTGTTTGGGTCCTTTATTAAGAAATGCTTGATTACTGATGCCTAAAAAGCATATATAATTTATTTTTAGTATAATTAACAATGTATTCGATTAGACAAAATTTACTTTCAACAGACCTGTTGACGAAGATAGCTCTCTAGGATTGAAGAACAAGTAAATAAATTCAGAATTACTCTAAATCTGACACCCAGCTAAGGTCACAGTTTTAGTAAATAACCATATTTTAAAGATCTTTATGTTAATCGCAAAAATTAAATCTTGTTGTACATATTTCCCAAGCTATTCTGTATGGTTTAAAATATTACCTTTCTTTAATATATAGAACAATGTACACATTTGGTACCAATGTAGCTCCCAGACTTCTTCCTGTCGTAGAATTCTCAACACCAGGAGTACACATTGTGTATCAGATCTGTTTATTGTGATGTTGGGAACCTGTTGTACCCCTCCAAAAGTTAAAGATTAACACATTTACGTAAGATATTCTTTTACACAGTGTTGTCTGGGTTGGTGCTGAATCAGTGTCAACCCCATGTTCTAGTATAGCATTTGACACATTTTCATTGTTATAATGTTGTATTTGTTATAATGGAGCGCCCATTATACAGTAGTAGCCTGTTAAATTAATCTCTAGTTGTTCCTGAATTGCGGATCGCTACCCAGTCTGCTTGCTTTTTGTTTAAACAAAAAAAAAAAAAAAATGTAATCAAGGCTGGATATTAAGACTTTTCAGATTTTAATGGAATCCCCTTGCGATTTATCAAATCTTTTTAAATTTGGAATCGCCAATTTTGAGCCTGGTTCACCACTGCAACCCCCACACCGACTCTGGAGGGACGAAGACGAGCACACGTGTCCTCCGAAACGTGTGCCGTTAGCAGCTACCTTCAGAGCTACAGCGTTGGAGGACCACACAGGCAGGTGCCTGGTCGGTCTACAGGGGTCGCTGGTGCGCTGTGAGCCAAGGACAGCCCTGGGCAACCTAAGCCCTCCCCACCCCGGGCGGCGCTCGGCCAATTGTGTGCCACCCCCTGGGAACTGTCCACGGCCGGCGATCTCCAGGCTATAGGGCGCATCCTGTACTCTGCGGAGTGCCTTTACTGGATGCGCCACTCGGGAGCCCCGCAGTTTATCAATTCTGAATATAATATATAGTTATCTTGCATGCTTGTGTAGGGGCCAGTCCACAAAATGAGGCAAACCATAGTTTTTGCTACACACAAAACAGTGAGTGGTGTAATCCTCTGTTGTACACAATCACTGGGTTGCTGAAAAGTCACTAGAAATCAAACCATGTCCATGCCCTGTGGTTAAAATGGCAGCAGATAGTGAGCCTAGAAGATTTTTTTTTTGTACAGCTTGTTTTGTATCAAGAACAGTATATGTCAGTACTGTACTTCTCAAGATTAATCTTACAATGAAGGGTCCAACAATAAAAAGCAAAGACTTCAGTTAAGGGACTGGATTGTTAGACATCTTGTTAAGGGACTGGATTGTTAGACATCTTGATTTAGTTTTGTACTGACAGGTTTAAAGTCATTAAACTTTACAAAGGTCAATTTGTGTTGGTGTGCCTCATCATAGTATTAAATTGAAGTGTTTTTTTAATTTTCCATGAACAGATTGATGAGTCTGCTGCTTCTATTACACTGGCCCAGCTATCTAAGGTATATATATATATATATAATTTTTTTTTTCTTGAATTATTCACTCAAAGTTTTTATTTCTCTTTTTGTTTTATTTAAAGGTTCATTGTATTTTTTTTTAATGAATGTTTGCATTTTTATTAACAATTTTATAATTCACCCCTTTTGTATTGTTCTGAACCTTAATGATACAAGTAGAATGTGATCATGTTAAAGTAAGTGCCTGAAGTTTGTGTGAAACGTATGCATGTATAGTCCTGTAAAGAGTCGGTACTGTGGTGATGATGGAAGGGGAGTAACTTGAGTCTCTCACCATGTTAAAGCAATGCG
Source organism: Acipenser ruthenus (assembly GCF_902713425.1). NCBI lineage: Eukaryota > Metazoa > Chordata > Actinopteri > Acipenseriformes > Acipenseridae > Acipenser > Acipenser ruthenus. The sequence continues at coordinate 4,486,755 of NC_081201.1, read as the reverse complement.
GGTACATCTTCAAGGCACCATGAAGAAAACCGTTACCGCATCCCAGAAAATTGGCTTTCGTTTCGTTATTCCTCCTTGTTTTTTTTTTCATTGATTACGGTTTTTTCCATTTTTTTTATGAAGAATCTGCCGTACCCTTGTTCCATGGCTGTATACCAATGGACTTCTGTGATTTCAAAACTGCAAAAGATTTGCATTTTTTGTACAGTATTTACAACCTAAACGACTGTATACTCTGTATCTGTTCATTCTATTATGCCATGTAAATGTGTATGTTGTTGTGTGGCATTTAATCAGCCATCTGAATTTATATGCTGGGGATTTGTTTGAACACAGATTCTAAAGTATAAACTGAAAAATAATAATGCTGTTTAATTTTATTTAAAACTAAGTAATTTATAAGGGATGTTCCTGTTTAATATTGATCAATGGTTTCATATTACAGAGCAATAATTAAACCTGGCTACTAAATATTACAATGACTATTCTACTAAAATATCTGCTCTGTAACCAGCATTGCCATAGTCATATTTACTGTGCATAGTCTAACCTTAGATTGGGCTAATTATTACGGGAAAATATGTAAGGCCTGCTTCTGTATTATCTTTATTTGGTAATTCCCTTTGAGGTGAATTTCAAATAGAACCTTTTGGTTAATATTTAGAAGTTTGCTAACTTAAGAATTCGGTTTATTTATGTTACAAATGTGTTTTTTGTTGTTGTTTTTTTAATTATAATTTCTGCTCAAACTGGGTTCAAACAAATCAATTTGTGCTTGTAGTCGGTGATTGTAACTGTCAACTGCAGTGACAAAGTGTCATAAATAATGAATTGATGGATTTTTTTTTTTTCTTAACGAATCGTCATTTGTAAATGGACGATTTTCTATTGTCATCATAACATTGTATGTTAGGTCTGCAAAATAAACTGTTTAAACAGGCAGCGTGTTCTATGAATGAGTGTAGAAATGAGTTGTGATTCAAGTGAAAGTGTTAATTGTTTGGTTGAGCTTGTGAATGTTTGGGGATTTTATTTATTTATTTTATTTTTTCTTAGACCCTGGGCATATCTGTACATATTCAGGTATTTTTTACTGTAACAGGAAAACTTCTGTTTCAAAGCAGTTGAAGCCATTTTGGGCTTTACAGTGTTCTAAGCTCAGTTCTTAGCCCTGAATAATTAGTAGTTTGGTAAGCCTACAATGGCATAAACTGCTATGCAACTGTAGTCTTTGTTTGTAGACCTTGAGGCTGTACATTTTTGCAGTTTTCCAGGTAGACCAGTTTTATTGTGCATAGTGTCTTTACCATCAATGCTGAATAGTAGCTTTCTGTTTCAGCATCTCCCAACTATAACTTTTAACTTTGATACACCCAGCAGTGTTTTCTTTGTTTTAAAATTAGCATTTAAGGTTACATTTTCTATGTAGTAATGTACCGGTACATATTTATTGCAGAGTGGAAAATATAATTTGTTAAACTAAATTTCACACAAGGAAATACAGTATAACACAGTTGTTATCCATTTTAAACCAGATATGAACAGGGCCTAATGGATTCATTATTTTGTAAATACTCCATACACAATTAGCCAGTCAAAAACCATTGCAAGGTTGAAGGCTAAAGGAACTCCCCATTTCATCTCCGATCAGGTAGTATTCAGCATTGAAACATTTTTTCTAGTGTAGACAGATACAGACTACTGCTCTTTACAGGATGTGTTGTGTGCACTACTGAAAGTTCGAATGTATGGAGTCTGTAGCACCCCCTACCCCTAATTTTGTATATCAAAAAATTGCCTATTGAACAGACCGCCAATTTGGCCGAAGCTAATGCATCCGAAGACGATAAAATTCGAGCTATGATGTCACAGTCCAGCCATGATTATGATCCAGTTCAGTAAGTATTAAAAACCTTCAAAGCATTTTATTTTTTTGTAGAGAGTCAAAAGATCATTTTGAAGAAGTAAAATTGTAACTTGTTAACTTTCTCTTCTGCAGTTACATGAAGAAACTATTTGGGCCTCCACCACCCAATTACACTTGCTTTCGCTGTGAGAAAACTGGACACTATATTAAAAACTGCCCAACCAATGGGGTAGGTACATTTATTGTTAAAATCAGACCATGTTGACATTCCTGTTATGAAGAAGATATTAAATATAAATTGGGTTTGTTTCTTAAGATTAAGTACATCATACTTAATACATCTTCAGTGTATTCTGGTGGCATCTATGAAATGTACTTCAAGCAAACAGCTAAAGATCATTTAATGTTTTTTTTTTAGGACAAAACTTTTGAAGCAGGTCCAAGGATAAAAAAGAGCACTGGTATTCCTCGAAGCTTCATGATGGAGGTTGATGACCCGAATATGAAAGGAGCCATGCTTACAAACACTGGGAAATACGCTATTCCAACTATTGATGCGTGAGTATTTTCAAAGAAGGTATCCTCACTGGCTTATTTTAGCAAAAACGATTTCTTGCCAACTATATACTATGATAATTAAAAATATATATTTAGTTAGTGCTTATGGAAATAGCCCCAACAAGGGAAAAGTGACAGAGGGACAAATTGTATTGTTTCTTTTGTGAGGCTTGTGCTATTTTTACCACACCATTTACTCTATGAAGTGGCTCCCTATATTCAGTCAGCTCAGCCAGGTTTCTGTAATACTTTTCAGCTCTAATTATTTTTTACTGCTTCTGACTATTTTAATGTTCACCGAGCAAAGTCACACTTTTTCATTTTAATTCCAGCGAGGCGTACGCCATTGGAAAAAAGGAGAAGCCACCTTTTCTACCCCAGGAGCAGTCTTCATCTTCTGAGGAGGAGGACCCTATCCCTGATGAGCTGCTGTGCCTGATTTGCAAGGATATCATGAATGATGCAGTCGTAATTCCATGCTGTGGAAACAGTTACTGTGATGATTGTAAGTGTGTTGGAAACTTTCAGTGTTTAAAATAGCAAGTATAGAAAATCTGGGCTGGCACGTGCTATAAAAATGGAATGTATTAAGATTGAAAAATACCCACATAGATTGTGAACTTACTGGTTTAAATGTACAGAAAAGGGGCACATCTTGAAAGTTTATGTGATGTATCATTTTAAAAGCTGCATTTTCTAAACAAGTAATTTTTTTGTAATAGTAATTAACAATTGATTTCATCTGCAGGTATTAGAACATTTCTTCTAGAGTCAGATGAACATATGTGTCCTACTTGCAATCAGACAGAAGTTTCACCTGATTGCTTGATTGCCAATAAATTTTTACGACAGGTAATTTTTCAGTTTCTTAGCTTCCATGATGTATAAAATTTGTGTTACCAAAATGTAAACAAATTTTCAAATTCTAGTTTTATCTTGGAGGGAGCAATTTTTTTTTCTCTTTACCCACAAATGTGCTACAATTTTTCTTTATGCAATTTAACATTTAATGAACATGATGCAATATTTTTTCTCCTCCTTTTTAAGGCTGTAAACAATTTTAAAAATGAAACTGGCTACACCAAAAGGCTTCGTAAGGGACAGGCTCCGCAAACTGCACCGATGCAGGGCCAGTCCAGGCCACAAGTGCAGCGTCCTGTCCAGCCAGCTGCAAGACCGACATCCTCCAGGCAGCAGGATCCTCTCATGGCTAATATCCCTCCTGTTGCTGCTATTCCTCCCCCTGTTGTTCCTGCTGCCATACATGCTCCGGTGCTGCACCAGACACAGACCCCTGCCCCTGTTCAACCCGCTGCACCAACTGTCCAGGTGAATCTGGTCACCAGTAGCCCTGCTTCAGAAGTGTCCACGTCGGTGCCCTCTCCACAGCCACAAGTGAAGCACGAAGAACCTGTTTCAGTAAAGTAAGTGTACTTAAAAGAAAGGACTGCATTTATCCACATGTTTTATATTACTGCTATGCTTATTACATCAATTACATGGGAATATTGGAAGGATTGAAACTAAATTGGCAAGTACCTTGTATTGGTCAATATATTCTATTCATGTATTTTTAAAGCAGACATTTGTGTTGACATCTAGTCCCTTTCATGCTTTGCATTCTTCAAGATAAATGACTCTCAGAATCTGACAAATGGCTGTAATTTCAAATGGATTTTCTTATTTCAGAGAGCCTGAGAAAATTGCAACTCCTGTCACATCTGTGATGGTTTCTGCAGATACATCTATAACTATGTCTCTTCCAAAGGTAAAGCAAATCTTTTGCATTTTAAGTAGTTTTTGCTCAATAAGCAAAACACCATTTTTAAATAAAACTCCTTCAGACGTTCTTTGAAAACGAATCATTACTGTTTTTGTCAAACTTTATTAAATGCTATTGGCTGATACAAGTTGCTCAGATGTATGTCAAAGTTGCATAATAAATCATTTATCCCCCCCATAGGGATACCAGGTTCCTGTGCTTGGTCAACCTCATTCAGTTGGCCACTGTATACCTACAACAGGTAAGAATGAAGTAGGCATACTTAAAGAAACAAACATATATTAAATGTTCATCTTCTCTAATGTGTGTTTTAATTTTCTTTTCAGGTCCGCCAATGAGAACCGGCACTATTCGACCTGGAGGCAATCGACAAGGCTGGGATATGTAAGTAGAGCAAAACTTTGCAAGAGCACAATATATTGTGTTAGTTATATCACCTTAAATGGTAGGAACTGTGTAACCACCTCCTACATAGAAATTCCACACCATGCCATTTCAGTATCCCTACCTTTTTCCCTAAAGTATATAACTTTGGATTAACGCTTGTCCCTCGTCAGTCTGACTTCCTGCTGACCACAATACACACACACACACACACAGAGTCAGCACTCGTATATACAACACTCAGATACACGTCAGTCGTGTTTTACCGTCCTTGTATTAAGAATAAAATCCCCATTTTGTGTATGAAGACTGAGTTTGGATACTGTTTTAATTTGGGAAACTCGTGCGCTAACAAATTTCAATGAAAGAATCAACGTCTCCCTGTACAGTTCCTCAAACGCAAGTTATATTTTCTCTTTCCTTACGAAACTGAAGTCAAAATTTTATAGGGTTGTGTGTGAGACAGAGAGAGAGTGAGTGAGGTGTCTGTCGAGAACATTTTTAGTAATATTCACAATTGTTCAGTCCTTAACATAAGTTTGTGAGGGTATTAGTCTAGATCATGGAGTTGTAATTGTAGCTTCCAACTGGTTGTAATAATGAAGGCTATTCACAATTTTAATTCACTATCATTTTTACTTTTTATACCACAGATCAAACAGAGGTCGACCACAGAGTGACCGGCCTCCCAGAACACAAACGACTACCTTGCCATCCATGGCCCCTGTTTACGTGCCTCCCCCATCACACTTCGCTCCTCCCTCCCACGCCTTGCCTCTTCCACCTGGAGTATCACTTCCTCAGTTCCCGCCTCTGTTTCAGCCTCCTACTGCTGGATACGCCGTACCCCCTCCATTGTTCCCTCCAGTCTCAACAACTGCTGCAGCTCCATGGGTTCCCCCTGTAACTACTGGAGCACAGGGCAGTGCCATTCCTACCATCCCACAGGCACCCCCGCTATCTAGAGAAGAGTTCTACAGGCAACAGCGTAGACTAAAAGAAGAGTAAGTTGACATTCATAACATCTTACAATTGCAGACCATTTTTCCCCCCTTAGTAATCTTAGGAATAAAATGTTTTGTATAAATTAGTTGCATAACCTGTGGCAATTCTTTCAGATTATTTAATTAAATGCGTTTTGGGTAAACTGGAATATTTTACCTGTTTATTTTCAAACCTTTTTTTTGGTATTAAAAGAACCTAAAACAGTTGTTTTTTAATACTAATTTGATTATAAATTGCCTGTTTTTTAACTTTCAAGTTTTATCTCTCCCTGTTTTTTTTCAATAAATAGTTCCAACTGTCGCTTCGTTGCTAGGGAGAAGTCTAAGCTTGATGAGTTTACCAATGACTTCGCTAAAGAATTACTGGAATACAGAAAAATCCAAAAGGAAAGGAGGCGATCCTATTCAAGGCAAGTTTTGTTTCAGGTTCTTTTTGGGTCAATTTAATATTTTTGTTAAATGTTAACATTAGTCATGCTGTATTTGTGAAGAAAAAAAAAAAAAAATCCAGAAATCTAATTTTCAGCACAGCTATTAAAATATATGCAAATAGGATTTAATTGACATATGCGGGCATACACTTTGTATTTGCATCTTCTGAAAGTCATGAAACAAAATGCTATGAAATGAAGCTCACTTCCTTGTTATTTTAATTTCCCTAACAGATCAAAGTCGCCATACAGCGGATCATCGTTCAGTGGCAGCTCCTACTCTTACTCAAAATCCAGATCGCGATCCTCCAGGTCTCGCTCCTACTCGAGGTCTGGCAGCCGATCTCATTCTCGTTCCTACTCCAGATCTCCAGTGTACACCAGAAGAGGTGGGGGAGGCAGGAGCCGTAGTTACCGCTCCAGGTCGCGATCACACGGATATCACCGGTCTCGGTCTAGGTCCCCTGCATATCGAGGAGGAGGTGGAGGAGGAGGAGGAGTAGGAGGCGGCAGCAGCAGCAGAGGGTATCGCTCCCGTTCAAGATCTCCAGGTTACCAGGGCCATGCTCCCAGTAAACGACCTGCACCACTGCCACATCCTGAAGGTGACAGAGAGTACTTCAACAGATATAGAGAGCCGCCCCCCTATGATGCCAAGGCTTGCTATGGTCGTTCTGTGGACCAGAGAGACCCTTTCGAGAGGGAAAGATACAGGGAGTGGGAAAGGAAGTATCGAGAGTGGTATAACAAATTCTACACCCCCCCTGGCAATCAGCCAAGGCCTAGGCCTCCTCCATCTAATAGGGAACATTTCACTCCAGAGCGGTTTGGCCCACCGGTCGTCAGACGGGACAATTCACCATACAATCGAGGTCGCAGAGAGGAGTACCCTCCACCTGGGCAGAGCCAGAGAATTCGTAATGTGCCTGGAAACTATCCGGAGAAGTTTGTCTATAAAGAAGGACATGGAAGCAGCAAAGAGCCTAGAAAATCAAAGGAAAAAGAAACAGGTAATCCTCCAGCTGATGGAAAGGGTATTAAACACAAAAAGCACAGGAAAAAGAGGAAAGGTGATGAGAATGAACTGTTCCCCACTGTAGGTTCTCTAGATGGCTCCAGAAAGCCCACTGGCGGTGATGAGGGTAAGGGGGATTCTATACTGATGCCTCCATGCCGAGATGATGCCACCCCTGTCAGAGATGAACCCATGGAAAGTACATCTGTCCTCTATAAAGCTGTAACTGAGAAAGACAAAAGGGAGAAGGTGAAAGCAAAGGGTGAAAAACTAAAACGCAAGCCAGAAAGCAGTGCCCCGAAAAAAGACTCCTCGTTGAAGACCCACAAGCCATCCAGAGAAAAGCAGGTTGATGCAGACAATGAAAAGTCTTCACGTGTGGAGCCCCCAATGAAAAAGCCTAAAGAAGATTCTTCTCAGAAGACTGAAGCTTCAAAGCAGCAAGTGTCCCAGAAAGAGGACAAGGCTCCTCTGTCCCGCAAAGGACAGCAGAAACCAGCTAAACACCATCAAGAGCCTAAAGTGGTTAAAGAGGAGAAGGTCAAGGAGAAGAAAGAGTATGTCAAGGAGACATCTAAACATGACAATCTCCCAAGCAAAGAGGAGAAACCAAAGAAAGATAAAATAGAGGAGAAATGTAAAAAAACCTCAGATGTTAAACAAGAGAAAAGGAAAAGAAAAGAAGAAAAACATTTAGAAAAAGATCTTGAAATGCCTTCTATTAAGTCCCCTAGAATTGAAACTGTAGAAGTGGCCAAGCAAGTGGCAAAGCATTCGCCAAAACCTAAACCTGAGCCTGAGAAATATCCAGAAAAGACAATTGCCAAGCCTGTAGTGGCAAAGGTGGATAAAGAAGAGAACATTGTTCCAGTGAGGAAGATAAAAATCAACCGTGAGACTGGCAAAAAGATTGTAAGCAGGGAAAGCATAGCTCCAGCGGAAGAAATGACAGATGGAGCAGAAAAGATTAGGCCAGAAAGAATGAAAACTAAAATACGAAGAAAAATGCAAGCTGCAGATGAAACCGCTTCTACCTTGGTAGATTATACCAGGTAGGTTTTTGTAGAATTCTTAAAATGTTGTAAAAAAGCTAATTGAAACGTATAGGTGAAGTGTCCTAAACTGTTAGATATATAATGAAAATATAAGCTCTTTAGGGAGTATCATGTTATAAGTATACTTGTTTCAATTTATCATCATTTTTAGTAAATACTAGAAACATGACCCCTTTTTCAAACTAGTAACAGGCTGCAAGATATTCATACCAGCTTTGTCAGGCTGTTTCTGGCTTACCCAGTGTGGGGGTGCTGCAAACCAAAAGGGTTGGGTGCTTTCAGTAATAAGGAATGATCACTCACATTGGAAGTTTATATTTGCAAACCTTTTTAAATGTTCCTAATGTCCCATCCTTTCTCTTTTTATAGCACTAGCTCCACAGGAGGCAGCCCAGTTAGAAGACTAGAAGAAAAGCTGGACATTAAAAAGACAGTGGTGAAGACCATGGAAGAATACAACAATGACATCTCAACTCCAGCAGAAGATGAAATTGTTATGATCCAAGTTCCTCTTTCAAAATGGGAGAAAGAAGACTATGAATCGGAAGACGATAATGCTAAGTCAGCATTGGTTGCTGGAAGTGGAAAATCTGCTACTGTGAAAAATGTCACTGTAAAATCTTCCAGCGAGATGAAACAGACTGAAGAGGACTCTCCACAGACTGAGAAAACATCCAAAGCGGCCAAGGAACCTGACGGGGAGGAACTGCAGTCTGAATCCAAAGTTTTGAAGACTACTGTGCCAAGTGAAAAGGAGAAGGTAGGTGAAAAGGAGAAGATCAGAGAAAAGGAGCGACCAGCTGTAGACAGTGAGACCATGGAAAAGAGGAAAGCACCCGATTCCCAGTCAGACAAAGAAAGAAACCTGGAGAGGACCAGTGATCAAGGGAGTGAAAAAAGTGTCTCCTCGTTCTCCTCTTCTAAAGACAGGACCGTAGAAAATTCTAATGCTGGTTCCCGGGCATCTTCAGTTAAAGGCAATTCAACAGCTGCTAGAAGTAACCGAGATTACCCCAGCTCTAAGCGTAAAGAAGAAAAACTAAAAGAATCTAGCAAGAGGAGGGACTCCCCTTCCCTAACTAAAGAACATGCTCCAAGTCAAAAGAGCAGAGATAGGGATGTGCATGTTGACATTCCAAGGAAAGTCGCAACAGAATCAAAGAGAACTGAGCATAGCCCTGCAAGGGACAAAAAGACACATACAGATTACAAAAATGCCCCTGATTCCAAGCGTGCAGTAGTGGATGACCATCGATCAGACAAAATGCCTAGTAAAGATTCAAACAGACACGCAACCTCAGAGACGAGAAGCAACAAGGAAAGGGATCATGGCGGTTACAAGTCACATAGGACTGAATCCCCCGATGTTAGGACTGACATGGAGAGAACTGTTGGCCGAAATGAGCGTGAGCACAATAAGAACAAGCCACTGCTCGTCAGATCTACCCGGCTGTCCTCCGACTTGGCTAGAGAAACCGACGAGGCTGCTTTCGTGCCTGACTACAGTGAGAGCGATGGTGACAGTGAAGCATCTGACCATAATACTAAGCTTGAACGAGTTAAAGAGACGGGGGTGGTGGCAGCCCCCCTTCCCCCCAGTTTGAGCCCAACCAGGAGCCAGAGGAGTGCAAGTGTGAGCCGCAGCCAGAGCCCCTCAGAGAGCCAGCCTCACAGCCGTAGCAGCAGTGCCAGCTCCGCCGGCAGCCAAGACAGCAAGAAAAAGAAGAAAAAAAAGGACAAGAAGCACAAAAAGCACAAGAAACACAAAAAACACAAGAAGCATGCTGGCAACGAATCTGACCCCGAAAACAAAGGCCAAAAACACAAGCATAAGAAAAAGAAATCCAAGAAGAGCAAGGACAAGGAAAAGGATGACCAAAAACCAAAAGTATCTGTATGAAAAAGACAGATCAGAAATTGTCATTTGTAATGTTACAGTTTAAAGAAAATCCAATTTGTAAATAGTAACGTGGTTAAAATGTGCTGCATGTACGATTGCTGCTCAGCTGATTTTTGTTTTTTTGTTAATGAGGCTTATAAATAATGTACAGAAATACCAGATTGACCATGCAAAAGTAAAAGGTTGAGCTACAGTGTTGAGGTTACCCACTCTTAAATGCCTATGGATGTTGCATACCTCTCTTTTGTTTTGTTTTTTAAATCTGGAAAATGTATTTTTAAAGTTTGTGTCTCGTAAGAGATAGCTTTTAAAAAATAATGATCTTCATGCAGTCTCGAAGCTTGGTATTTGGGTTGTTCTCCAGTAATAATAAATAAGGAATATTTTACTCGTTTAATGAAAGCACTTTAGATGTTTAACATGGTGTTATCAAAAAGCCTAACTGAACAAAAGCCTACATGTACCTCAAGTCCAGCCTAGGTTTTTAAGTGGCTTGAGTAATCATATCTTCATTGTATACAATTATGATGGCAATAACGTTACTGGCAGGACTGGATTTTGTTGTATAAGTTAAATACTGGCAAACTGTTATATCCCTAGAAATAAGAGGTGGGGTTTACTGTACTGTGATTTCTTTTTTTTCTTTTCCACCCCCATGTTTAGAATTTTTGTATTGCCTGGCACAAGGCCTTGTATTTAAATTGTATCAGCTGAATAATTTACAGTGAAATGAAGCCTTTCTATGGAGTTTTGATTGTAATAAATTTTTTCAGGAAACTTTTAAAGTCGTTTATGAAATTTATTGAAATATTTGTTGGATGTTTTATTTTATAGATATATAGAGGTGGTTCTTTGTGGTACTGCTAATTCTTATTGTAACTATAAAGTCTCACTTTATATTAGTTAAAATAGCATGTAAGATGAGATTTACAGCAGGGCATTTTAGGACATTTACAACAAAAACAAAAAAGTTTAAACTATTGATCTATGATTTAAGCAGAAATGCTAGATGGGACTAATGAAGGTTAAGGACCTGTTGCACACTGGCCATTATAGAAATCTGAAACGCATCTTTGAACAAGAATAAATGGAGTGTGTGAAGACTACAGTACCTTATTATCCCACAAGGTGGCATCTCTAGAACAGCTTTTCACATTTTTTTCAGTTTGTTACACAAGGTCAATATGGTCTTTTAGTCTAATGCCGCTCTCACACTGGCACTTCTCCCTGGGCCACAATCCCACGTAGTGTGAAACCACGTACCTGGATTAATCTGGGCCCCAGCAACCCACCATGCTTTGACCCGGGTTGAGCGAGACAAAATAACACAACCACACCTACATGAACATTTCACTTCCGCAAGGAACGTCTTTTTGATTATTCTGTTTAGCCATATTTTTGTGTTGCTTGAGACACTGTGAGCCATTCCTTTTAATAGTGGACTCGGACAGTTGTTAAGAGGAAGGCATCATCTGTTTATTTTTTTATATATATATTTATTTTGCATTGTACTTATGAGTATAGCATGTTTACTAATTGTGATGGTGAATCTGCTTCTCTTACCTATACAGAGTGTGTTCCACATATCGCCACTACAGCCCTTCACCACCTGTGGTTAAATAAAACATGTTTTTTGCAACAGATTACTTACTGAAGCTTACTCCAGCATGGTTCAGGAGGGTTAAGTAGAAAACCGAGTAAAAAAAATAAATAAATAGGGAGCAAACCTATTTTGATGTCTATGTGACCCCGGTTTGATAACAGCAATCAAAAGTAAATACGCCAGAAACCCACCATCTTATTGGGTAAAAACTGGCAAGTAATTAATAATAATTTCTTAGCAGACACCCTTATCCAGGGCAACTTACAATTGTTGCAAGATGTCACATTATTATTATTTTTTTTACATAGTTACCCATTTATACAGTTGGGTTTTTACTGGAGCAATCTAGGTAAAGTACCTTGCTCAAGGGTACAGCAGCAGTGTCCCCCCCACCTGGGATTGAACCAACAACCCTCTGGTCAAGAGTCCAGAACCCTAACCACTACTCCACACTGCTGCCCTAGTCTAGTTTAAAGTGATGAAGTTGGTACCTTTGATACGATTATATGTTCCTCGTGTTATAAATTTAAACATTGCATTTCAGAACTGAACACAATTGTAGGTAACACTCAAGAAGAATAAAGAATGTTAGGCTTCCCTGTCCCTTTGCCGTTCAAATAAATTACACCATGATTGCTTCAGCTATGCTCGGACAAACTGCCGCCTTCATCGAGGGATAAGATACTGTGACGACGGGCCTCCTTTAGCTTTGCCCGAGGACAAAACGGGGACATTTGCATCACGTATGGGAATAGATGGTGATTTTACCAGGGTCTAACACTCGCACGGAAAACTAAAGCGGCTATTGATACTGTAGCACTGGTAACACATTTTATGAACATTAGTCCAGTTTTGTAACCTTAATTAAAATAGTAGTGTGCACATCAATAGGTTATTATGTATATGCTGCCTACAAAAATGAAATACTAAGTAGCAAGTTGAATGTAAAAAATAACATTTCATTTGGATCCAGTAAAAATGTTAAAGCAACACAATGCATGTATTAGAATTGCTGTTGTGCATACAGCGTCATAACCAGAGCTGACATTCTACCGAGGTCACTCAGGTTTTAAGCTATAGCCGGCAGTATGTATATCATGACTGCTTGGTACTTTCTATTCAGCCTCCAAATCAATGTTACACGGCAAACCAACACAGACAATTAAAGAGTCTTGTATTTTGCCAGAATTTTTACATGAGCATCAGCATTGATGACGCAAAAAAAAAAAAAACCCAAAAACACGGACATGACCTCGGTGTACTCATAGCTAGTGATGGCCATGTTTAGATACGTTTTGTTACTGCGTTATCAAAACAAAGTGTTGTCACATACAGAGACATTAAAATGCAAGCCGTTAAACATTTTGCACAGTACCTAGTGGTAGCAGCAGGGGGCTCTTCAGTAATACATTCACAAATGCAATGTGACCAGATTCGATGCATGCAGTGTCCTGTGCAGTTGGGGTGTTTTCTCATCCAGTTATGGTAATTGTTCCGGAGGTAATTATGCCTGCTTAATTTAACTGGTTATCAATAATATACCTTATGTAAATTAAGGGTCCTTACACAAAATATATAAACATTTATTTTGATGAACACAATTCACATTAAACAATAAGCAGTCGGATTACTGAAAGGTATGTTGTTTTATGTTGGTATTGCTAATTGTTATTGTAATTAATTAATATGCAGTCCTAAAATGTATTTTCAGTAGTCTGTTGCAAACGAACAGTAGCAAAAAGTCAATCGGAACAAATAGTCTGACTTGTTTATTTATTTATGGAACCAGTGTCTACGCGGTTCAGGGCCCTTTGCTTCTTGATTATACTCTTGGTTACTGTAGAATCCCCCGTCAACGTTGCAATGAAAAACTGGTACGTTGGTTTTAGCACGAGTTAAGAACTAACGATTTAGCAATCCAGATATGCAAATAATAATGCCAAGTTTATTATTATTATTATTATTATTATTATTATTATTATTATTATTATTATTATTATTAATAATAATAATAATAATAATAATAATAATAATAATAAACCCCGTTAGTTTTTTGGAATTAAGCCAGGAGTCTTGCCGACTGGTTATTGTAGAAGACCTCAAATTGACTTTACACAAGATGGAGCCCCAAAGACACGCAAAGTCAAAAGGGGATCGGTTAAGGTCAGTAGAATACAACTGTATCTCGAGCAGCGTGCAGGGTAGGCGTTGGTACAGTAGTATATCAAGGTGAAAGCATTGTAAAAACATTCATACAGAAAGCATGGTGTAACCAAAAGTCCACCAAGGTAAAACACAGCAAATGCACAGTGTAAGATCATGCAAGACGACGTGGTCAACTGCAAAACAGCAGTCTTGTGAGCTGTCAGTATTGCAATGCCTCTTCCCACTCAGTTCCGTCCAGTCCTGTCCGCTTGGAATATGCAAGCGATGCATGAATTCTACCGGGAATTTGCAAGAATTTAACTTAACTGCAGGCATTGTGCAAGTTTTGCAAAAGGTATGCTGAAATCATTTATCCTTGTATCATACTTGCATGATAAGTGACCATCACTGCTGTTATCTTCGTCTGCATAGTTCTTAGGACTTAACGGATGAAGCTGAAGCCCCAGGTTGTGCTACTTGTTCTATTATTAATGCTTACGGTTGACAGATCTTATGCAGGGTCAACCAGGCCTACTAATTCCTAGTGACTTGCAGGCAGCAGATCTTTGACAACACTATTGGTATCTTTTCAGTTTAATGGTGTAAACTACAGGGGACTGCTTCAGACTAGGGCCATTGCACACTGGATCCGTTCAGTCATTTAGCATCCGTTATCCGAAGAAGTCGTGAGTCAGTCCGTTGCACACTAGATGCGTTAATATCGCACTTCAGAGCGCAGTGGATGCTTTGTAGTAAATATACCTAGTTTCAGTATTTTAATAAAAAATAAATACAATTCAGTTGTACATAACTGAACACAAAAAAATGTTAAGTGTAGTACAAACTTAATGATCAACAATCGCTGATGGAAGTTAAAACGTTTGCTAATTATTACGTTTCTACTAGATCTATTATAATGTTGTTACGCAATACATAATAAAACATTAAAAAAAAAAAAAATGATATTACACAACACAGCTGTCACAGCATCAGAAACCATGTGACCAATATTTAATTTTTCAAACACTCGCTCCTGTAACAAATATATATAAAAGTTGGGAAGCTAGCAATGAGCTATCGAAAGTACTTTACGACAATGCCCTTCTACTACTCTCTGTATGGAGCCAGAAATTCCATCACTTTCATGTACTGCCCCTCTTCTGACTTAAGCCCTGACCGTTGATCGTTTTTTTTTCTTCTGTGTGCAATGGCGTAGTCTGACCCTTTGGTTTCATGATGCAATGTTAACCAATTTGGAATCATTACATGGAACCTTATTTATTCAAAACTGTTTATACAGGCATATTACCCTCAGAGGGGCTGTCATCTCAATTACAGGAATGCTGGAAGCAAATTACAGCTAATTACAAGCTGGTGACATGGAACACTTGTTATTATATTTAAGAGTTTCTCCTAAATATATGTCCTAGTTTTGTGCAGACAGACACATGTACAAAATAACCCTAAAATATAAGTATAACATTTATATCAAATAAGAATAATCAGGCTACATCCATACTCGTTTTACAAAAAAAAAAAAAGCAGTCCCTTCCCCTGGAGATGTTACTGACTTTGCAGATCTAAAAACTGCTGTTAATCACTAAAATAGGATCCCTTTTGATGTTTTAACAGGTTAAACAACTTACCTAATCATGCCTATTCAACAATGAAGTGTTACCAGACAATGAAGTGTTACTAGTCGTGTCTTGCAAACCTCATGTCTCAAATAAAGGTTTGCTTAATCTCTAGTCTGAAGAATTCTGTTTTTTTTCCATTCTTTTAGCTCTTTCCCTAATTGGGTTAATTTTTCTCAATGGAATTTCCATTTGCAGCTAAATACATTGCCTTCTGTCAAGGCAAAGGCCCCCATTGTCTCCGCAATAGCTGTTTATTGGTCTGCAGCAGTTATAATCCCTTTCTGAATGAGATACTTGCACTTCAGAAACCCCTGCTGATAGAAAATAAGACTGGCTCAACAATGACAGGCTCTGGGCCAGGTTTATTAAAACTCAAATGTGTTTCCTTTGGCAGGTGACCAGTATCAAACTGATATGAATTCGAAGTTTGGCAGCCCAACTTGAGTTTCAATTAAAACCAATAGCAGCCCCAGCCTAGTTTCATGGTTCAGATGGAAACATTAGCTTTTGATCCGCAACAAGGGCCCTTAAAAGTAATAGAAAAACATAATAATAATAATAATAATAATAATAATAATAATAAAACAAATATCTCGCAGAAACTGTGATAAAGGCTTGTTTTTGTGGACAACTTTATTGGAATTAAACCTTGCACAGTAGCAAAAGAGACTAGTAACTCTAAAAGTGATCAGATATTTAGAGCATTTTACAGCACTGGGGAATTCACCTTGGACTGTGTTATTCACCCATCGGTGGTTACCCCTCAAAAAAGTGGTGGATGCAATCTAGCTGGATTTCGTTGTACTACAAAATGTTCCTGGCAGGTTACACAGTAAGTTAATCAAATCTACCCCCCCTGCCTGGTTTTAAGTCACTATACTTGGATGTTTTACTCTCATAAAACATTTCCAATGTCTGTGTATATTCCAGTTAGTAGCTCTAATGATGAGTGCCTAGCCCAGTGCATGAAGCCATAAGAATGACAGTGTGGAGGCTTCCTGTTTGTAGAACAATCATGTGACATTCAGATCTTTCAACTCTGTTAGGTCTACCTACACCAGTACTATATAATAAAGCATGTGTTAAATATCCTTTAAAACTAATATTTAACACGTTGTGGTACAGACCGTGCAGTAAATGTAGGGTTATTGTTATGGACCCAAACTTATCATTACACTTTACAATAAGTGGCAGAAATTCACACTTAAACATTTTTATTTCCTTTTGAATTGCAATTAAGTCTTCATCAATTCATTCTAAATACTCCTCTTATTTATGTTAGCAGCTCTTACAGCACTTATCCATATGAACTGCCTCTTACTGTAAAGTACAGGCTGCTGTGTTACCCTGAGTGGCACAGTGCCAGTCAGTCACAGCTTTGCCATGTATAAAGAGAGATCTGAAAAAAGGCATGGTTCATTCATTTAGAAATTCACCACTGTAGAAAAGATACCCTGTTATGGGTGGGGAAAATTATTACGAAGCTTCTACTTTAGGAATATATAGCTTATATAATGTAAATATGGGAGCAGTTAGTGATCCACATTTTATGCAATGGAATTAGATAGCAAATTTCCTCTCTTAAATGTCTGTCAAATTGTTGCATGCTTTGAGAAAACTAATGAATGGTTACCGGATGAGAATACATTATCATGGATATTAAGCACCATAAAATATCTCCCAGTTCCCCAGGAGATCAATGGTGTTCAAAAATAAAACAAAAAAACACAAAAAGCGATGCGGCTTCTGTATTTGAAATTCTGGTGTAGCAATGATTGCTTTTCTTAATCCCTGTGATCAAAGCAACATGGCCTGCTTGTATTGCTTTAATGAAAACGTGTACCGATGAATAACACAATTCTAACGCTTGTTTAGAAAATCTAATATCACCTGTTATTGATGTCAAGTTCAATGTATCATTTACTCATAGCTTTCCAGTTCACCTATTATATAGTCCTGGGCATAATCGCTGCACTAGACTCATTGAAAGATAAATTCTTTTGCATTAATCACAAGATGATACAGTTAGTGCCAGCCCTTTTTTTGCCATTCACACAAAAGCACTGTTTAAATGAATTGTGTTTTTAATATGCACAAGAGCAATGCTCACACTGTAACAATTATCACTGGGAAGGCAGCTGTATCTAATGAGCTACACAGAATGTACAAAATCACGTCAAACTGAATTTGTTTGATTTACATGCATGATTTATACATATGCTTGTAACACGACAGGCGTATTTAAAATCTTATCGTTACTATATAATGGTATTTCACAACTGTTGCCATTACAATCCTTTTTTTTTAAAGTTATTTATAGTCTAGCAATATTAAATTACTGATAAACTGTTAGTTATTAAGCTCTGGAATGATAAGCAAATGCATTATATGAGGTGGCGTTAGCACTGAAGTAAAATTTAGTTTGTAGATGTTAATTTTATTATTTTCTGGTAGTTCAAATGATCACTCAAACTTTATTTGATAAATCTCTTTTGTCTGTAACATATTTACAAAAACAAATTGATATTAAATGTTATAAAGAATTCCTTATATTCATGTCAATTATTGTCCTTAAATCAACCCTACACCATTCTTATTTTAGAATTCATGTATATGTTTACGAGGAAAAATGAAGGCACTTTCCTTATTGTGTAAATGCGTTACATTGTTATAATATTAGAGACACTTTCAAAATATATATTTGGCCGTATAGGAGATATAAAAATGCATTTTATACAAAATAGAATTTGAATGTTATTTTATTTACTACATTCCATCTTTCCTTTTTTAATTGTATGAAAATAAATCGTGTATCTGTTCCTTGTTAATGAACGGTACAGAATCATACTAAATAACGGTTCCCCAAATGGATGTTTGATTTGAAGCTGTCTTGATATAGAGCGATAATTAAAATGCTGCACTCGTTTACAGACCAGCTTTGAATCTAACCCTTTGTCTTTGCCGGCAGGTCTCAGTGCTCATAAACATGCTGTCATGCACTAGCCCCCATTTACACAATCATTTAGAAATACAGCCCTAAAGAAAACAAGACAATGCATGTTTTAAAGCATGTCTGATAAGGACAATGTAATCAGCATCCAGTGTATAGAACTGTGGTACATTTACTGTGACTAAAAATATAAGTTAGCCATGTTACCAAACAGATGCGAAGTTTGGCTTGATATGTTGAAATTGTTGTAATACAAAATGAAATGCATTGAATGATAATTACAGTATGTTAAACATATATTCATTATGAAAGTTTGATGTATTCAATTTTTGTTTTATATTTTTTCTTTTGGACTGCACTAGGTTCACACTTGCTGTTTAAATTGTTTATTGTGTTTGTAAATTAATTTTTATGACTTTTATAGGAAAATGTTAGTGTTGTATTTTAATACTATTTTTTCTTAAACGATAGCAACAAGTTTTTACTATGTATGTATGTATGTATGTATGGATGGATGTATGTATGGATGGATGTATGTATGGATGGATGTATGTACATCTGTGTGTGTGTGTGTGTGTGTGTGTGTGTGTGTGTGTGTGTGTGCTGTTACATTTTGAACTGTCCCTATATATATATATATATATACACATATCTTTTTAAAATTGCATTTGGTATAGTTCATTTTTACACCATGGAAGATAATATGTACTATAATATAAGCTTAAGATCGTATAGTATAGTTGTATATTCTATTATTTTTTTAAGTGAAAAAAATCTAAAGTAATCTTTTTGTTAATATTTATTTGTATTTACAAAATGATATCCATATAATATTCTGAAATCTATTTCATGATTAAATAACTTGTATCAGAAATAATCTATATCTTGATTTATGTTTACTGTCTTCAAATTCTAAAATAGCTTGATACTATCTGATATATGTTTAACATATATATTCATCATAGGGTGTACTTGTTATCAAATATCAGCAGCTAAACAAAGCCCAACCTTATAAACTAAAACAGCGAGAGATAAACAATACGTTACAAATCATAGCCAATTACCTAAATGCATATGCACAACATAGAAATAAGTCATAATTAAGTTTGCTAACAATCAGCTCTAGACAGAGAAGTTAAATGAAGACTCAAACTTGCAAAAATAAAATTACGAACATGTAACATTACAAGTACGCTTTCTGTGAATAACGACTACTAAATAATGGCAAAGGTACCTTTTTAAAAAAAAAAATCTGTTACTACTGTTTATTACTATTTACCAATAAATATAAAAGAGACACAAAAAAACCTGTTTCTAAACATATTCATGAAACACACGAATTGCAAGTTCCCGGAAAGTCATTCGCTATAGCCTTAGAATTTCAAGATTCGACAATAGTCGGAAGTTTACCCCCAAACACTGTGCGCCGACATTTTAATTCGCCTCAAATCTTCCCTTCCGCCATCACTAGTGTTTCTCTTTCTCACTGCGTCTGCTGAATGTGCTGGACTGCAGAAGGCTGCTGCCACTTGTCTCGCCGTGGCATTCCTCAGCATTCAGTGCCAGGTAAGGAGAAATCAACACAATTCAACCCTTTAATACCAAATAATGGGAGCGGGCATCACAGGGGTGTGTTTCAGGTCCGTCATTGTGCGGTTGGCACTATTTAAGATTGTAGACAAAAAAAAAAAAAAACATGCAAGCGTGCCAAAAGGTACAGATGCTGCATAGCCTGTGCTAGCGCTAGTAGGCAGTCCAAAGCTTTTGCTCTGGGTAGGAAAGTGGCAGGGTTCCAAATCATCAGAGGATTTTTGTTTTGTTCTGTTCAGCAGTCTGTGTACAAACTAAATAGCATCTTGTCATCGGATATGCTCCGGCGTTCTGGGAACAACTGTCAATAAATGATTTGGAAACCCTACCATCACCATTCAAACCTTTTTTTTCCTCTATTGTTTTTTTGTTGTTGTTTTTATTCTTGTTGTGTCGTTTTTTTTTTTTTTGCGAAAGTGCTCTGATGAATCAAGCATGGCATCATGCAAAGTTGCAGTTGGTGTCTGGGTGACGTCAGCGGCAGTCTGGAGTGTGATGAATACGTTTTGCAGTGTGCCGTTGCAGAGCATTTACTGCAGAGCCTGTGACCTGTTTTTTCCCCTCCCTGTGCAGCAGCAAGGGTTTTTTTTCCTCACATAAATCCTAATTCATATTACAGTACTGCTACCAGTGCCAAGCTGCAGCAACCAAAACTGTTAGTCCTCAGTTTTCATTTCCCATTTCTTTTTTTGCCTTCCTTTTCTTCTTCGTCCCCAGTGGAAATTTCTCAAAGTCGTCGATCAATGCCTGCTCGTTTGAGAGGTAAACGAGAGTTGATTAATTAGTATCAGGTGCATTCTGTGTGACAAGAAAAAACAAAAACATCCTGCGCTTTTAATTTCTATTAACTCCACTATTGCGGCACTGCAGCTGCCCAGGCTGAGACTGCTTGAGCAGTAAGTGCTGGGATGCAGCACAAAGGGGAGCGCGAGTGAGACAGAAAAAAGGAGAACACCGTAAGGAAACGTTGGCATCTTTTCTGGCACCTTTTTCATTATTATTAATTTTTTTTTTTTTAAGCATGGCCCTTTTTTTGTCTTGTCCTTTGTTACCATTCGTTTGTAGCCTGTTTGGTTTCTGTTATCTTTTTTTTCTGCAGCCAAAGCTTTGTCCCCTTTTGTGAGGATGTTGTTTGGTACTGTCGCTGAGGCTTCTTGCCAAGTCTGCCTAATTAAGATTAAGCATATGCAGATTTGCCTTGTTTTCAGCTAATGACAGCTGCAAACAATTATTTGTCATGCTTGCTGATTGTTGATTGGCGAAAGAGAAAGCCAGGGGAGAATTCTCAGCTTTCACAGGCGTTTTTTTTTTTCTTCTTTTTTCTTTCTGGATATTTCCGCAGCTCGGATTCCTTAGACAGAAATGGCCGCAGTGGACTCCTTTCTTGTATTGCGGGGGAAAAAAAATAGAAAAAAGGAAGAAAAGCTGTTTTTAACTGAGCCTCCGTCCTCCAGTATGTTTACTTTCTGAGTTAGCCGTAGTTTGTTATTTAGGTTTTTTTGAGGCGAGATGGGTTTTTATTGTGAATTTGCGGACAAGGCCAATGCGGCATGAATTAATTGTTTCCTAAAGGGCAATGGGTGTTTCTGTTTTTATTTATTTATTTCACTTATTATTAGGGGTAAGTGTTGCACCAACAAACCAGATCAATAAAGCGGATAAACCGGATATTTGTCTTTCCTTCATTAGTTGTCGTTGAGCCAGAGACACGGTTAAATTAGCCAGGGCTCAGTTGTGCTCTTAAACCCTCTTTTGGCTTTGCAGCAGAAACCAAGTGCATCCCACTGAACAGGCTGGCATCTATCCAAAGCTGCCTGGGCTCTTGGAAGACGTTCTCTTAGCCCTGCTTAGTTAGCATGCGAGGGGGAGAGAAAAGCTGAAACAATGGCTAGTCTGGCTCTAGCAAGGCCACAGAGGCATGACACAGGGACAATTTATTGAATTTTAAGGGTGTCTCGTTTCTTTGTTTGTTTTTTAAAATATCATATGCATATTTCTGAATTGTTAAGTTAGTTATTTCTAGCATATCAACATTGTCATGCACTGTTTTAGTACTGTGTGCTGCTTATCATGTAAATTAACAGAGTTCTGGTCTGAAAATGTTTCTGTCAAAAGTCAGAATCTTTATTTAAACTGTCTCTGGGTATTTAAAGATCTAAGGCACCAAGGATATGCACCCAAAACTCAAGAAAGTATTTTGTATCACATTTATAAACCTATGCTTGACTGGATTATTATTATTATTATTATTATTATTATTATTATTATTATTATTATTATTATTATTATTATTCTTTAACAGTTCTATCATTTAAAACTGAGGTACTGTCAATAATTATCAGCTCCTAATAACAATGTTGTCATACTCTTTTTTTAACATCATTCATTAGCCCTTTTTTTAATAAGAGTGACTACAACTTTCAACATACACTCTTCTACTAGAACAGTATATGTTGGGGATCCCCTTTCCAGGAAGAAATGGTATAGCTCATACCACTGGGTTTAAACTGGACCGAGATTCTGCAGTTATACATGCCAATGGAAATCTGTGCTTATTAAACCTCCCCCTGACCCTCTGCATTGGTAGGTAGCAGTCTTGGTAGAAGTATCCCTGTCAGGAAAGAAATGGTGCCATGCCTCCAGTCCTGATTCTGCCATGCTATAAAGATACAATTGATTCCACATAGACTCTGCTTACCCAGCTTCTGGGTCTGAATGTAACTGTGGCCGTACAGGATTAATTTAGGTAGAGTCTTCTGGTAAGGTGACACCAACCTACTGTGCCACACCACGCTACTCTGTGTGAGGATTCTGAAAGGTGAGCGGCCATCGATTCCTTGTAGACTTCATACTTCAGGCATGTCGAAGCTTTAATATTTGCAGGAGGCTGATTCAGGTGTTCCTACAAAAAACAGTTAATTTGATACAGTGAAGACACTGCAGTTCATGAATGTACTTGGAAGGCAGGTCGGTTTCATTGTTGGTACCTATCATGGATTGCATGCATTTCCGAGCTATATCTGTAGGGATGTTAATGGTTTAATCCATCAGAAGAAGAAGAAGAAGAAGAAGAAGAAGAAGAAGATTTCACAGCTATGATGTCAACAAAGATTCAGTTTAGAAGTAATAGTCCTGTAAACAATTTTTAGGTGGCAGTAGTAATGAAAAATGTGTCAGGAGACTGCTAAAAGTACTTTGCAAATTGTAGTAATAAATTTGTATTATTATGCCTATTCATAATTTTGTATGTAAAATGAAAAAGTACAGTAGGGCAGATTCACAACTATTTGGTATCTGTTTGCTGCTGGTTGAGAATGATAAGGCCATGGTGAAAAAAAAATGTTAGATGGATAGTTAATTATTTCTTTATTGCTGTTGTTTTAATTAAACAAAATTCAGTTTGAATTTCAAGCTCATAAAATAGAGCATTCTCACTCTGTAGAATAAATGCCCCTTCACACTTGAAAAGGATGAGCAGGCACAGTAATTAACCTGTTTTGGTATAAACAGTTTCACCCAATTTCCAATTTGTGTGCATTGTCTCCCTTTGCCTCGCTGGATATGACAGCAGTTTTCATCCATATGCTCCCTCTGTCAGCAGCCAACAATGCAAACATTTAACAGCTCAGTTCAGTCCTACTTCTACACTCAGTAATTACATGTACTAATAACATTGTTTAGTTTTTACATATATTAAAGACATTTTGCTCACATTTTTAAAGAGAGGTTTAATGCTTATTTTACCATTTTGCATCCCTCATTTAAATAATGCAATGTTGCACTTGGGTTACATACTTGGCTATGGTATTAGGTTTGTCGTCATTGTAAGCATGTATAAGCAGACAATGGAGACAAATGACAGCTACTCTGAAACTGCAAATCCAAAAAAGATCTCAAGAAGTAAGTAAAAGACCCTGGATTCCTGATTAGATGTGATAGTGCAGGACTTGCATGATAACAAGGTCTGCCATCCTTAGGGACTAAAAACAGAAGCAAACAAGCATGCAAGAGAGGCATCTGTCAGATTTCATAGAACAGGTCGCTAAGCTGAGCTCTCACTGAAGACCCTTTCCAGTACCTGTCTTCCACAAGTGATGTCGCTCCTCTGAGAAAGCATGTGCTGAACAGCTGCAGAGGAGGATGGTTACAGAATACCTTCACCAGCAGCTTGGACTGTTCACTCAGTTGAACCTGCCGCCTTCATCCCCAGGCCTTCACAGTGAGGATTGTGCATGGCCAGGTGTACCGTCTTGATGTTGGAAAGGATTTCTGGCTCGGAGGAAGCGGGCACTGGCTGGACACTGGCTTCACACTAGCGTGACACTGGCTTCACACTAGCGTGACACTGGCTTCACACTGGTTTGACACTGGCTTCACACTGGCTTCACACAGGCAGGGGCATGTCTGATGTTTATGCGCTGCCCTTGCTTCAGTGCCAAATCATCTATTGATTCTCATCTTTCTCTGCTGAGACCAGTATTGCTCTGTTATCCTAGCATCTGCTGAATTTTGATATTGCAGTGATGGCCATATAGCAGGTATCTTATTAATCTTGGCCCTAACGTGGAGATTGTGGAGCTGATGAGTTACATAGTGTAACTAGCAGCAGCTGGTGACCGAGACTTTCTCCAAGCAAGCATCACAACAAAAAGATCAGACACCTTTAAACTATTCATTATGAAGCTTATGTCTTATTATCTCAGCAGCAGTTTCAGCAGAATCGGTGACACTAGCTTATGTTGCGTTCTAAACCACAGTTGGAAGACCAATTGTGCTTGTACAGTGTATTGTTTATGTTGCAGAGAGGGGTTGCTTTACTGCAACCATGTTTTAGTTTATACAGAAGCAAGTTATCTTCAATTAAATGTTTTAATTAACTCATTGTAATGTTATTGTTATTGGAAGTGGTAAGAGTTGCTAAGGCTTGTGCAACACAAGGGTGAAATTAATTTCTTAACTATTATACTAATTAGACTTATCTGTTTCAAATGCTTTATTTCCATGATGACTTTTAATTTGACTAGATTACAGGGCTAGTAATTCAATTGAGTTTTGATAAATTGTTGCACTGCAGTGGGTTCTCCAGTGTTGGATAATAGCTAACTGGATGCATCACGCACATAGGTGACTACTGAATCAAGGAAGGGAAAATTAAGCTCTTAACAATGATGCTAAAGGTACAGAACAAAAAATCATCATGAATATTCAGCGCAAGTCACTTGTGACCTATTTTCAACTTAATTGCTTTTATTGCTGGTTTGATGCCTGAGGTGTCAAAGTGAATGGCACAAAATATAGGTTATTTTGTCAAATTGAGTCTACAGTATAAAACTGTAATTATGGAGAACTTGTGAAAAAGCAGGAATAGATTTTAAATTGTTTATGTGCAGTTTCCTCTTATCAATAACCCTTGGATAATGTACAATACTGTTATTCCAAGGGGGGGGGTGGGGTGGACATTGAATAGACATTTAGGCAAGTATCAGTACCAAATACAGTGCTGGCCTTGTTCATGCTCAACTCACTGATTCAGGTATTATGTTGCATCTGTAATACAATAAAGGAAGGTGGCCTACCATTTTGACCTTAAATTATGGATGGGTGGTTGTAGGAGGGAAAAATTGAACCATTGTAACATAAGCCCCTAGGGCCACAAATTGGGTTTTGGTCCAACTTAGAGCGTTTTGACAAGAGAATATCCAGTAATTCATAATATAATCTTTACAGAATACCCGTGTGTTTGTTTTATTCATAAAATACTGCCTCTGTAAACTGTAAGGCAAGCAAATACAGTTTAAAGATGAAAATGCATTCTTTGGGCAGAAATGTTTTGGAAGACATGCCGTAAGTATGTATAACAAAATAATTCAGACTATATTGGGTTAGTCTGCTTAAATCACATAGGAATGAGCACCACATGCAGTCCTTGGGTAAATGCACTGTGTCCGAGTCAGAAGGAAAATTGTGAAACTATGAAATGCGACCTGTGTTTTAAGTGCAACCATATTTGTTTAATTTCGTTCCAGAGTTTGTGTTCTGAATAAAACTCAAGTGCCAAGAAAGTTAAAGGGAGCCGTACACCACAAAGTGCCAGTTCTGTGAGTAAGTACAGTACATCTTTTTCCATTTTGATATAGTTTTGAACAGTTTGCTTTTTTTTTCTTTCCTTCTGGGATACAAAGAAGTGTTCTTCTTTATGGAGGGGTGGTGATTCAAATCCTGCCTAAAAGTGGGACTCACTGCCAGCAACTCATCTACCAGCCCAAGTAAATGTTGCCCATGGTAAAGGTGCACACTCAATCTGCATGTGAATTACTGTAGTATATCGCAGTCTAACCTGTTGTTTAGTAAATGATCCAAATGGATGTCAGAACAGACAGAAAAGGCTGGTATTTATTTAGCATTATCATATTTGAGCGTGTCATTTTAATGTTTTTAATATTACAAGGCTTTGAAAATATATAGAATACATAAGAATAAGCATATACATACATTTTGTTTAAAAAAAAATGTGATTATTTAAATAGTTCAGGTTACTTCATGTAGCTATTGAATATATTAAATAGAAATCAGATCTAAGGTAGACTTGTATGTCCCCCTAAACAGCCAACTGTGTTTCAAGACCAGATTATTATCATCATCAGTTCTCAGATGCAGCATGTAGTATTCTCCGTATTTGCTTATTATACCAGAATTCAGAGCAATTCAAATTAGACCATCTCTCGCAAACATACAGGTCAGGTTTACAATGAAATCAACTTTATCAAATAGGTAAGTTTAGAAATGGGGGAGGCTGTGCAGTTGAAACACTCCTGAACCTGGCCAGTAATCAAGTCGTGCTGTATTGAAATTTATTGCAATTGAAATCAAGTTTGTGCATTTTAATTTTTTTATTAGAAATGGATAATTCACAAATATCTTGCCATAAATGGAGAAAGTAAATATTTAAAAAAAGAAATTCTTGTCATATTGGTGTCTATTTTAGTGATCTAAACAGTGACGGGTCCAAGTACTGCTGCTGTTTAACACTATAATCCTCCTGCTAATTAACTTTACGCTGAAAATCTAGTTTCTAAATTTGATGACCGCGGTATTACGATCTGTCTCTCTGTTTCACAATAAGCAAATACAGTAGAAGAAAGGGGAAAGCCCTGTTCCAACTTACCATCTCTCCTCTGCTATTTGATTTATACAGTGTGATGGGGTGTTAATATTGCAATTGGATTTATACACGGTGATAAGTGGTTTTAATATTGCAGTTTGATTTACACACCGCAATAGGCTCCCTGCAGTTTTAACCTCACTACACAGGAGTAACCCTGCTGAAAAGCAATGCCTGTAGCCATCCCAGGAGGGTCGACTTTCTACCAGTGTAAATACATTTCATAAAAAATGGATGTGTGTTTGAGCCCCGTCTAATTGGGCTGCTTGCCTTCACTGTCACCCGCCTGAAATTAAACCGCATGCACAACCTTTGTCCCAATCAGTGTTGCTGACGGATGGTATTATCTGCTTTCTCTAAATTAGCCAACTAAAGTAACGCTGTAATTACTTCCTCGGTTTTGTCTGAGAAAAAGTTGGTAGGTGACCCCTGCGCCACGTTTGAGCTGTCCAGGAATCACCTTTAGAAAGAAAGTGACCTTCACGTCAATCATCTGGCTTCACTGTGTACCTACTAAACACAAACTGCCTCATTTAGTACTCCATAAATGCCCCAGTGAAAGGACCCGTGGGCTTCACACATATTAACTTAAGTTTGCTCAGTTACCGAGGACAGTACAAACCGCTTAGTGCTGGAAGGATTAGATTTGAGTATTGCGTTGAGGTCTATTCATTATTAATGCTGATTAGGTTAAAAAACAAAGTGTGGAAATTGTCAGGAATACTAATGTGTACTTTCTGCAGGGTACATTACATATTAACTCAATAGGAATTCTTGTTCTTGCTCACTATATGTGCTGTAGTTCCTATATATATATTTTTTTTCATCAGGTAATGGAAAGTATTCTAAACTATGTGAGAGAAAATGTGAATGAGAGTACAGACCCTGCAAGACAACAGGTAGGAAGGCATGTTTTATTGCATAGCCATGGCTCTTTTCCTGGTTGACAGTTTTACGCAACGGCGTTCTTTAGAAAGAGAGTCTTCAACAGGACGGTTTTCTGTCTTGTTACCTTGTCCCCAAGCAATTTAGGAGCTAAATAGCGATTGGGAGACTGTAGTTTTTGTGTCTTACTCTAATTGTGAGGCATGGTTCAGGACTGATTCACATCTATTCTAAAACCTCACTTTTTTATTAAAAAAAAAAAAAAAAAATCAGCAGTAACATTCCTTGAACAGTAGATACTAAAAGTAATTCCAATTTGGACACTTGGTGATTTTGTACGGAGATTTTTTTTTTTTGCAAGCACTGTGGCAACTCTCTTTGCTAAGTGGTGATGTGATGTCAGACTGGCAGAGCACCAGCATTACATTCACACCAGTATAACCAGCTGAAACGCCACACAGATGCTTGCAGGGGTATCGCAGCAGGCAAGGGAATGAGAGGCTGTTACACTAATCGGTGTTTAATAGCAGACGTGACACGACATGCTGTAAAAGCTGGCAGAAATATCTCAACTGAAAAGGCCCCTTATTGATTTTTTCTCCTTGCTTCTACTTTGCCTTGAAATGAATACAACAGATTCATTTGACCAATAATATTTGCACCACACTAATTTAAAACTGCCCTTCCCCCAAACAAACACACTAAAAACACATTTATTAAGAGCACATTAGTATTGCTGTTACCAATATTGTGAAAAGGACATGCTGTGTTAACCTAAATTGTGTGGAATTCTCTGTATTTTTTAAGGGATTTTCTGGTAATTCGTCTTGAAGTGGTATAAGGGAATAAGACTAGGGATACTGATTCTTGAAATGTATTTTTGTTTACGACTGTAAGTCACCCTGGATAAGGGTGTCTGCTAAGAACTAAATAATAATAAAATAATTATAATATAGGTACTGTGGTTATCATAATTATGGTAACAATTTAAAATAATGGCCGCAAATTCATAATGAATTCCGGTTGAATATCACAGGAATAACAGCTGAATATCGTATGCACTTCCACTGAGTTCTATAGTCAATCATTTTGAATTGAGCCCTGTTAATTCATCATGATTAAAAAAACATTTCCCCTTTCCCCTCCATCCATTGATATTTTTTCTTCATACCCTCTTACTCACCCACCAGGGGATTGTAAAAAGGGTTAATTCATGCATGAATGCATGCCTTACACATGTGAGCAACATCATGTGTTACAAACGAACATGGAATGAATACGGGTAATGAAATCCCCACAATTTAACAAGGCTGAATTAAAAATGAATTACTTTAGGGCTCGGACTAAGTGCATAAGATATTCAGCTGCTATTCCTGTGGGATTCAGTCGGAAATCATTATCAATTTGTGGCCACTATTTAGGTGGTCATTATTTGCATATGGATACAGCTCTATAGGTATAAGTTCCAGCCACGGACTGGTATATGCAATTTAAACTAGTTCCACTGGGAACGGAAGAGGGCATTGAATTGAATGATAAATAATACAAGCCTGAATCACAGACTCACACATCTTTTTTTCAATTTGTACACAAGAGTGTTTTTGCTGGAGCAAGGAAACAAGAGAAGGGAAATAGTTAAAACACGAAAAAAAAAAAAAGTAATTTGATGTTTCTGTCTTCTGATTTAATGTTCTACGTGTGTAATTTGTTAATTCATGGTATTTGGAGCATCACTTTTAAAATGTCAGTTCCAGAATCCTTTTTCAAGATGCTTATTTAATATTCACGATTTTAAACCTCTATGCGCGCACACACACAGCTGTAATTCATTGAAATGTAATTTAAGGTAAATTAGGATGCTGTAATGTAATTAGAACACCCTTACATGGAGCATAAAACTAATTGACTGTCATGTCAAGCTGCATCCTATGTCCTCGAATTT
Organism: Acipenser ruthenus; assembly: GCF_902713425.1. Lineage (NCBI taxonomy): Eukaryota > Metazoa > Chordata > Actinopteri > Acipenseriformes > Acipenseridae > Acipenser > Acipenser ruthenus. Next base: position 4,456,844 of record NC_081201.1, on the reverse strand, counting down.
AGATGCTGTTTAACACAGACTGAATTAGCAAACAGCTTAGGCTCTAATGAAATACTGAAAACAAAGATTATTGTGTAAACGAAACTACCGCAATCAAAATACCCTCCTCAAAACCATGGCTTATTACTGAATTCATAACCACAGATCGGTGATACTAATTTGATATTAAATTGAATTTCAGATAAAAAATAAATTACGCTACTGTACACCGGGCTTGAAAAGTTATTTAATAATACTGTAATATAACTATGTGATTGGGAAAATAACTTAAATACAGTACATGTTCTTAACGTATGTAGTTACATCCTCACATTCACTGTGTGTGCCTTTAATAAATACAAGTAAAATACAGTGTAACTATGTAGTGCTGTACCTTTGTTTTGAAGGGTGGGTTTCTCCAGTATATTGACATATGCCTAGATTTTTTTTTTTCTTAAGAAAATTGTCCTAATACTGTTTCAACTGCATGGGAAAAAATTGCATAAAATATTGAGAAAGTATGACTGCTGTTTTTAAAATTGCCATACAATCCTAGTGAGATTTAGCGGGAGTCTGATTTTTTGTTTGTTTGTTTGTTTCTATAGAAGCTGTAACTTTCAAATCCCTTTATGTGCAGGCTAAGTATATATTGTGTATGTTTATGTATGTGCACAGTTTGAGGTAAAATGTGATCTTCTGCTGGGGTGTCTCCCATACACAGAATGGAGGTCTCTCTCTGCAGATGAAGGGAGTGTGTAATACTCTCCAGAGTGACTGATGGCACAGGTATGAGCTCGGAAGCTCCCCCTTTATACTCCCTTCTGTGTCTGTGTCAGAATGATAAACACTGGGTGACAAGTAACACTGTTAGGGAGCTTCTCTGTTTGCACACCAGCTTCTAATTCCCTTAGTGAAACACACTGCAGTGTTGATGTACAATACCCCTCAAATAAAATTAAAAAAGAAGCATCATCGTTGAGTTGTTTTTAAAGTTAACGCACCTCCCTCCTCAAGCTCCATTTGAAGATTGTCGTTTTGTTTTGTTTTAAACCTGAACGTGAGGGTTTGTCGGTTTGCTGAACATTCCCTACTTGTTTTATCAACATCTTTGAAAATTGGAGGTTGCACATTTTAAAAATACAATTCATTACTGGAAATACAAGGCTCCAGTGTGTGAACATCCCCTAAAAAAAGGATTTAATTCTGTAAAAAGTATATTACGATATATTACATCACTCCCTCCACGTTCTGTATAAAGAGATGCCACAGGCCATGTTATATCAGTCACTGTGGTTCAAGGACAAAAGGGATTTGTATCTTGCCAACGCAGATTGCAACAGTGCCATCTAGTGTTCAGACTGTTCCCTACATACAGCTAACAACCCTGCCTCTGGAAGGAAATGTTGAATAGTGCCCACTGTTGTTGTCAGTATTGCCACTATTATAAAATGCATTGTCGAGGTTAACAGCAAAAAGGGAACCTTTTTTGTTTGTTTGTTTCTGAAGAACTGATGTAAATTTTTTGTTCTGAAAATGTTTGATTTCACTGTGGGTTATTTTATTATTTAGCCATTTTCTTCTACTATAATATGTATGTGTATATATATATATATATATATATATATATATATATATATATATATATATATATGTTTTTATTTAACATGCGCCGTTAAGCAAGGAAATTAATAGAAGAGGAAGGATTAATTAAATTACCACTCATTTTATTCCATGGAGTAAAACAGTCTAATAGTCTTGTCTAAAATGGAGAACGCATCTATAATTTTAGAAGCAACAGAGCCATGTGCTTTTTTCTTTCTTTTTGTACATTTATATTATATATGCATACAGCAGAAAAGCTGAAAAGTGTTTTTTTGTGCCCGTGGATAATTCTGAAACAGAATATTCTCTCCTGTGTAATCTGCTGAGTTGTAACTTCTGTGTTACATTAAGCCTCCAGCAGCATTGCAGGCGTGGATCTCAAATGACCGCCAATGTGCCTTGAATTTAAATGAGAAGCAGCAGTGGTGCAGGTTTCAACTTTTCTGGCAAACCGAAAACGATACTTATTTGTTGTTAATGCGAGCAATTATCAGCGCGGCGGATTGAGAACGCCTTGCTCTGAACCTGTGCCATTGCTTAGGCTAATTGAGAAATAAACAGTTATCTGCGGGTTGCGCCCCGCAATGCTTGGAGGGACAAAGCCGCTGTTGTGAGCCCGACAGTAGCCTGACATTACAAAAGCCCAATTAGGAATCTAGCAGCAGCAGCAGCAGTAGTAACTAGGTCTCAAAAAAATGTGTTTTGCCCTTTCCGTTTTAAAACGACAGTTTATCACAAAAAGGTTCACTTTTGTTTCGTAAATGTGCAAAAAAAATAATTTAAAAAAACTAATTTTTTGAGGTTTTCAGGCCTGCTATCATGAGGCAGTTGTTTTTAAAACTGTATCCCTGGTGGGGAGCTGGAAGGGCACCAGAATGGATGTGTTTTCCTGGAGGAGACACAATGGAGGATGTGTCTGCTCTCTGTAACATGGCAGGGAATTGTTTTATAAGAGCAGGGCGCGGGCATGCCGAATCGCACTTTGCCCGGTGTGTGTGTGTGTGTGTGTGACAGCGTGCAGATTGATAGGGGAGCAGCCATGGAATTGCAAGGAGCGGTATTGGTTTAATCATTAACAAAGGACTGTATTCAAATGAAGTTGGCATACTTCCGAGACGAGGTGGCTCATAACAGAGAAGAAAGGCGTAATAAATATTCATTAAAATCTTGGCATCTCTGCAGCCGCTGCGGTTTCACACAGATCATTTCCCCTTCATTTTTATTTGTATTTTGATGCGCATTAGCAATCTGTTTTAAAATATGACATGAATTAATGAATTACAATGGGACTTGTAAAGTACTCATTTTAGGGACTGATCTCTCCCTCCGAGGACTTGACTGTAGACACTTCGTATCAGGAGTACTGGCTCAATCACGTGATTCATGACCTTGGTCATGTGGTAAAGACAACATGTGACCCTTCCCTGATACGTGAGCGCCCCCCCCCCCCCAAAAAAAAAAAAAAAAAAAAAAAAAAAAAAGGAATGCAAAAAATAAGCTCTGCTTTCTTATTTCACCTGCACTTCTTAGTTTATTGCTTACCTTAGTGTTGCAGGGTAGTCTTTTAGAAAGCTCTCTGCCACAGTTAGTCTGACAGAAGCTGCTAGTGAGAGCGTGCCACGAGAACTGCGCCTGAGAAATCCAGCCGTGTACTGTCGCGTCGCGACTTGCAATTTGGTAAGTTAACTGATACTTCGAGCAATTAATTTGCACAGCTTTCCCAGAGTAACTCATTAGCATGCACGGTGCAGAGCCTGGTGTAAATATGCGTGCAATTTCATCAAATAAATGAAGGCGCACTGTCAATAGAAGCCGCTGTCAAGCTGAGCGAGAGTGGAGGCATGTTTCGTTTCAGACACTAGATTCGCTTTAGAAAATCCGTCTATTGATATTTATTATGATAATATAATTCTTGATCTTTTTCTCCTGATTTATTCAGCTTACAGTGCAAGGCTTGTGGAAGTGTTGTTTCTGTATGTACTTGGCAGAAACCTTAACAGTGGGATCTGTACAGTATCTCTGCGAAGCATGACTATTTCTTATTTTCTTGCCTTATTCTGTATTTGCCGTAAGTTATCTGAATAGGTGGATGGCAAGGTTCTGTGTATGACGTTTTTTCATGCGGTATTGTTAGAAAAAAAGATTAGCCTTGTTACAGCGTAGCAATGGAAGGTGTATTGTATCTGCTTATTGATTGTTGCGTGTGCTTTTTATGTAGCGAATAGATGAAACTCGTGAACGGCAATATTTTTTAAAAGACTCCTTTATTTTCCTCACCCAGCTAAAGTCCAGAGCAGTCACAGACGCGTTCATGTTCGTGATTAGTATCCCCTCGGAGCCCGAGGTGGGCATTTACTTTTGGTTGTGTTTGAAGCATAATGAAGTACCACGCCAATGCAAATTTGCTTGACGAAGAATAGGGAGCGCATGAATGTGTTTTTATTATTTTTCCCCGTTAAGTGCTATTATCCAGTGGCGGACTGAGTTCAAGTTTAAAAGTAATACCAAGAAGACCCGCGATATTCCAGTGTTTTTTTTTTTTTTTTTCCTCCCTTGGCTCCCAGGCAATACCAGCTTGAGCTTCATTAGGATGCAAGTCCACTGCCGTCACCGTGGAGACGATGGGAAAGCAGGACTTTGTTGAATTAGAGTCTGGTAGGACGCAGCCGTGCTGTGAAAGGGGCAGCTGCGTGCACACGGTGATGGGGGCTGATGAATTACTGCCCCTGTTCAGACACAGCCCTTTGTTCCCAGTGTATTGTCAGAAGAGAAGTCGGGTAGGAAAATAAAATTAATCAGGCACGATTTGAGATCTGGGGAAAGAGGGAAAAAAGCTCTCCGTGTTCCCTGTTCTCTGTGCTTGCTGTCCTTGTGCATCCTGTGGAACCTGCAGATTTGTGTTTTGTTTGATATTTCCCCCCCCCCCAGTGATCCTGGAAGTTCTGAGGAAATACTGTAGACTTACAATGCCACTGTAAATGACGTATTTGTTTATTTTACAGTTACATTGCCTTTATTGATTGATTGATATTTTGAATACAAATAACATGGAGCTTGCTTTATACACTGTGCGATTGTTACAAGCATGCAACGTTATTAGCTGTTGTCTGCATCCTGCTTTTAAAATCTAGTCTCAAAATACAGCATTTAATGCAAATGTCCTGTCCATCATATTGCTGACAATATATTTTACTGTTCAGTATCTGTTATATTGCTTGATAAGTGTTAAGCATTAATGTTGTTTTTTTTACCCCTAATGAGGGGCATTGATAAGTGTGTGTGTTACAAAAAAATATTCCTGATATTTAAATGCTGTATTAACATTCTTTCACATGCTCGGATCAAGCCCTGCGATTTTCAGTTCCGCTGCAACTTTGATTCAGTGTGGGTAGGTGGATAAAAAAAAAAAAAATTAATCATCTTTGCAAGCGTCTGCGACATTACAGTGCCAGGAGAGCAAGCGCCAGGCTAGATGGGAGACCTGGCATCATTAATGTCGCTGTGTCAATCACACTAGAAACTGCTAACCTCGTAATATTGAGAGTCTCGCTCCCAGAATTCTCTTTTTTTTATTCTCCCTGGGTTCATCTACCAATAGCAAGGTTTCTTCTTCATGATTTCACAGTGCAATCATCCTTGCCAATTAAGTGCCACTACTGGATAAATGATTATTCTAGCTCAGAGAAAAGGAGGAGGCAACGGGATCGCACAAACAGTATGCAGACAGTGGTTGGTTTATACAACGTTCTACAGGGAGAATTCGGTTGTTTTACATTCTCTTGGTTCTTGATGGTATTGGTACAAACGGGAAGTTCTCACAGAGCAGCTTTAGGCAAGACCGTTTTAATAATGGTTTAGGTGTTCCAGTGCTCGTTGACCAATGCTTGCCACAGCCTGGCAGATTGCGAGCCAGGAAAGCTCTCCCACACAAAGACTGGCAAATAATAATCATCACCCAACCTGAACAACGCCCCTGCCCGGCTGCTCTGTCCTGGGTCGATCAGTGCTTGAGAATTGTATCTAATTGTGTAGAATCAGAGGTTTGGTGATGTGGGACAAGAATTGCAGAAGTGCATTGAAGTTCACTTAACCCACTGATTTTAACAATGTCAGCAGATATCAAACTTATAATGACAACTGCTAACAACCTGCTAATCAAGCCACACTTGACAGCCAAGCACCTTCAAGGGCACCCAATCTCCGCAAAAAAAGATACAAAATACAGTAATAATATAAGAAAGAAAGAAAGAAAGGACTGGGAAATAAATGATGCATAATGATTCTTGATGATTTATTTAGACTGTCTGCTGTCACCATGCTTTTCTGAGTGCCCTGAGGACCCAATCAGAGGTAATGATCCACACTGGCAGACTTGCTTCAACCATTATTTCAGACCCTGGTCATTACTGTGGGTTTTTTGTGGGACTGCAGAAGTGTAGTAGACTGTACTAAGAGTACTGTACCTACAGTTCTAGAATCATTTAGACCCACTTTAAGTTGTTTTGGAGGGGCGCGATTGTCACCATTGTATTTTGACTATAGTTAACATTAAAGGTACATCATCTTTGACGTTGAGGTTTTAGTTTAAAGGGTACATAAGGACCTTTTTATTTTATTGTGTTACATGTTCCCATGTGTTGCCACAACTGTTTACGTAAGGTGTGTGTTTTAAATTTTTTTTTTTTTTACATTTTGACCACTTTTCTCAGAACTGCATTTCCCATCATCCTCCTGCTCACATATGTAACTGAGATGGATTTACCAGTGAGCAAGAGGATGCTGGGAAATGTAGTTCTGAGAAGTCCGTGCGGATACATGTGAAGCCATCTTGAGGCAGAGGATGCAATTTAAAAGTTTGAAAAAGTGGTCAAAATGTAAAAAGACCCCCCAAAAAACATACACACACCTTATGTAAACAGTTGTAGCAACACATGGGAACATGTAACACAATAAAATAAAAAGGTCCTTATGTACCCTTTAACATCTTCAGTGTTACTCAATGTTTAACATAGACTGAATGGCTAAGGCTTGGATGAGCTGCCTGTTATTTTTGTACACAGTTTTAATTTTCCAGCAGTGCAGATGGTGTAAGAAACCATGTCCAGTAAATAAATACCCAAGGGTTTGACCATTGTGCCTGTTAGGGTCTAGACTTTGGTTGCTGAGTTTTATTAAACCTACAGAAACCCCTGACGGGCCAGGTATAGTGCTATCATTAAACCTGCTGGAACAGTAGCTTCAGGTGGTGTCATTTGGACTATTTAACAGGAGCAACAAGGGGCCAATTACTGTGCTGACTTTGAAAGGTAAAATTGACAGTCCCTCCAGTATGGCACCTCAGCAAACACTCACAGCGAAGGATATGGTGTAGTATGCCCTATTGATACAGTGTCACACACAGGTGTGATGAGATCCCAGAACACGCTCACACTACAATGGGTTTGGCACAGTGTCAAAGTGGTCACCGCAGGCGCTCACACACGCAAGAACAAAGCTGAGACTTTCTTGTGGAATTAGAAAGTAATTTGTCAAGTCACATTAACAAATGGGCAGCTATTAATGAGAGAGTCAACAAATGGCCTTTTTTTCTGCCAAAACTACAGGGTGGGGGTGTGGTGGAGCTGTTGGCTATCCTGTACTTTTACAATTAAGCAGCATGACGCATCTCTCCTGTGTCAGATACCATAATACAAACCTGACACTTTTCGTACAAATCTTGTTATACAGCAGGCTTTTGGAGCACAGCAGCATTGATCTTGTTTCAGCCACCTGTATGTTTTCTGAATTGGTTTGGCAAAGGATACAGTCCTTCCTGCCGTTTTACAAGAGCCCAGCAGTGATATCCATCGAGATAGATGGTAGAACCGAAGTATACTTACTATGCTTGCACCAGGAACCGCTTGTGCTGTTGTTTAGATGATGGGTACGCTTAGTGTCAAAGGGTTTCTGAGAGCACCTTGGTTTTTTTGTGGTGTCATGTAATGAGCTGGATTCAGAACTTTTCCACTTGCTTAGCACATCTGCTGTATGTAAACATTCTCAGAAATTCAACTAATCAGGTTAGCGCTTTTGATAAGAACCGTGGACAAAACAGATGGTGTTCCAGGATGTTTAATACTTCTGATGCTGTACTGAACTCACTTTTGAAAAGGGGGGGGGGGGGGGGGGGTTACATATGGATTACAGTAAAATATTTAACAACTAAAAATATATATTTATGTATTAACTACTGTGTAAAATAGAATAGATTCCATATTAATATGACCAAATTAATTAATATGACCAAATGTCTATTATATTTAAGAAAGAAAAAAGACAGATAATTAAGACATCAGTAAGGTGGAATATTTGTATCCTGAGGGCATCACCTAGGGCAGAGGTTTTCAACCAAGGGTACGTGTACCCCTGGGGGTACTTCTAAGGGTCATAGGGGTTACACAGAACGACTCAAATAAAAATGCAAATTCAAGTAAAAGAAAACAATGAATTGATTTTTTAAAACAGTATTATATATTATCTCCAAACCAATTTGCATACTTTTTCATTTTTGTTTAGCAGCTCATAGATTAGTATAGACTTTTATTGAAACAACGGTAATATTAAATAGTGAACATTTTAAAGGGGTACTTAGGGTTGAGAAACACTGACCTATGGTATTGTTAGCCAGATGAGGGCAGCTTTTAGCAGTGGATTCTTTCATCTCCAGTGACAGAAATATAAAAGCGTGTGTCTCTGAAATATTAGCATGTGTCACTTTCTATAGAAAAGGGAATGTATGCCGATGGCTGCAGCACTCATTTATTTTCTAGGCTTGATGATTGATTTTTCATTTTCCGAGGAAAGTTTCTGACACTATCATATATTTCCCTCGCAGTCTCTTCAAGTAAAATGCCAGCGTGGACATCTGATGTTAATTACACATGATGAAACATGCCTACCTTTTTTATTTTGAGAAATTGCCTTTTTTGTTGTTGTTGTTTATTTTTTTATAAATAGAATATTGATGTAATGTTATTTGTAAACACCGTTCCCTGGCAATCGGGAGTAATTTAATTACATGACAAGCAATATCTGATAAAACAACAGAGGCAAGGCCAGTGTCTTTTTAGATAATCTTTGTAAATGCTGCTCTATAATTAAGAAAGCTACAAATGTGATAACTGGAAATCATTTTAATAAAAAGACAAAATAAAACCCTTTACCGACCTTGTTAATTAAATTAAAATTGCAGTGCAATTAAAATGTTCAAGGTAGGAAGCAACTTGAATATTAATGCGAATGCTAATCTTTGTTGCCTCGCCCTCAAAAAAAAATCTTTAACATGAGACTATAGCAAATTGGCAACATGCCAGCAGGCTACAAGGGATATTGTTTCATCACATGCTCCTGCATTTTAGCCAATCACCCTTTGTTTTTTAAACTAAGTAGAATAATTAATTCTGCATAATGATTAAGTTGCCAGATACAAATTGATTACATCCGCAAATAACAAAAATAATTTGTAATCTCAAGGTGTGTGCTGGATCCCTGATTTATTTTCAAAACTGTAAAAAGATTTTGTAGTTTAGTTAGTAGGCTGAGAAGGACAGGGGTACAGGGTTTTTTTTTTTTTTTTTTCATGCCGAGAAATGGTATATAAATATTTAGCTGGATAGCCAAGCTGTTAAAACACTGTACAGTGTAAACAGACACCGTATTAAAAAAGAAAGCAGATTTCATTTCTACGCTTGTTAAGTGTGGGTCAAGAACAAGAGCTTATTATTTCATTTTGATGCAAAGCTACGCACAAAGAAAATAGTAAACAAAGCAGACGTACAGTTGTGGTTCGGTGTTTGAGTAGAGTGCCTGTCTCCACTGCAAACAAGGATTATTTGAGAATCTCCAAATGAACCGATTTCTCTCTGGCCTTTTCTGAGAGTTCACCGCAAATCCTGGTACCATCAAATTGTGTACTGTGAGTGTATGCACTAAATGAATATAAAAGAAATTCCAGTTGGGCTTTTTATATGCCTGAACATGTTGAAGGATTGTAGTGGGGTATATATTTATTTCAGCCCATAAAATGTCATCTTCCAACATCTCAAATTCTGTTGATAATTGACAAGTTCCTCGTGTCTGACGTCATTAGACAAGCTGTAGTATTTAATGACTCCTACTTAACAGCGCCAGCACGTTCAAAAATGAACCCCTGGGGACTAGTAATAAATACATTAAGAAGGAGACTGCTGGCTGAAATGTATTTTTTTCAAATGTGAAATACCTAGCATGTGATATCAATCAAAGGCCGATCTAGGAATGAAACAGAAAGGTAGCTTATGTAAAACAATATATCTGTGCATTTATGATTATGTCACACGTTTGATGCTGGAACCATAAATACATCAGCAGTAGGGAATGCTCAACTTGCCTTCAGTGAAAGATGGATTTTTCCTTGCCGCTCAGAGTTCTGGAAATCAATTTGAAGTGTTAATAATTCATAATTAAGTTGGCAATTACAAATAGCATGTGTGCGTGTGAAAGTAGAGTTTAGGCTTGCCGTTGACGTCTCTTAAACCCCTTAACTAGTACTGATCCCCCTAGCAGCACCCTGTCTAACAGTCACTGGGTCTGGAGGCTGTTCAAAGAATGTGTGTGTGGGGGTGCTGTGTTTTTATTTAAATGTTCTTTTTTTGATCTGGCAAGTTATCATCATTTTAAATAATCCCGTTCGGTCATTCCTGTTCGGACAAGTCCAGCCATAGGATTCTTCATGCTTCGTACAGAGGATGGACAGCACAAGTCAAACCCTTACTAGCACCTGTCACTGCTGAGCACAAAATTAAAGCTATCCTGTCATTATTCGTCCGTTTATGAATCAAAGCATGAATCACGTACAAAATCACATGGGATAATCATTTAATAAAGGTGTTTAATGTGCTTTTATTATTTGAATTGTATTTTAATCGTAATTTTCGCTACTGGTCTTATGTTCAAGAGCAACCTTGAGACAGACAGATATTAATGTATTTACCCTGTCATCCCTTCTTTTATTTAATAACGTATGTGCTTGTTTACAAATGGAGGGGTTTATAATGAAAGTCTTGAGGCTTCGCAGACAGTATTGGTAAATATGATGGAAGATTTGTGCTCTGGGTGAAGGCAATCAGCTGTGAACTCCACTGTGTGTAGCGTGCGTACAAAACAGTGGCAGACTATAAAATTTTTTACATTTTAAAGAGATATTTAAAAAAATATATATTTAATAACATTTGGAAATGTAAAAAAATATATATCTATATATATATATATATATAATATATGTATAAACGGCATGAAGGTTTTAAAAAGATATGCTGTGTTGCGGAGTGGCTTTCAATTACTGTGAAAAGGGGTGAATACAAAAATATAAAGGTTAAAACATGTTTTCAAAGAGCATTCTTGACCTGTAATTAGAGAGGTCATAGTGTGTTTCTCTATTAAACACTGCTCAGTTTACAAACACTTCATGGCAATTGGTGCAGAGACCGAAGGAATCCGATAACCAACGATGTCCAGAAAGGTGTTAAATACACTGTGGTCCTCCTTATTCTTGGGTACTAATTACAGGACTCTTGACGTTGTGTTTCCTTTGAGAAAAATAGGAAGGTAGCTCAATGAATCTCAATGGGCTTATGCTTCTGATGGTGCCCATCTTCTCCACAGCAGGGTGTACAAAATTGAAAAAAAATATTTTGTTCCCAAAGCTGTGTTTAATCAAGGGGTGATCAGCCTACTCCATACAGACTGACTTTCTGCACTGCAGTCTGCATTTCATAGACCAGGTCAGCTCTGTTCCTTGAGATCTGAAAGACCAGAAGAATTACCCTGGAGTCTATTTGAATGATTTGCATAACAACAGATCTAAATACCTGTGACTATTATTCCATCTGGTTTGTTCCCAAAGGGGTGATGTATTGATTCTCTAATTAACATCACTGGATACAATTATATTAGAGACCCACTGCTACTTATTAGATCATCTGGCGATCGCGTCTGGTTCAATGTGCAATGGTCATTGTGTTTTTTGATTATAAGTGATGAATATCTCTAAAATAAGCTGAAACTATTGATCTGGCCCATGTATTGTATGGGGTCAGATTCTTTGTAAAGGACAGTGCTCTGCTATCTATGTATCTATGTAGTCAGATGGAAGGTCTGTGTTTTTGTTCCTGTAGTGCTTGCAATGATAACCCTGAATATGCAATTTTGAAGGTCAGTACCTCATAAATCCCTTCAAGGTCACGAATCACCCAACAACAGCTTCCAGTGCAAACAATGCTACAGTACTAGCAGAGGCTACACGTCTGTCTCTTGTCCTTTTTCATTTAACATTTTCCCTTTTTTTATTTCTTTATTTTAACTAAAATTTCTGTTTTTACAAGAGTAGAAATACAAGCAACACTCCTCATTTCTCAAAGCTGAACGGAAAGTTTTATATATTGTATTTCTATATCGGACAGACTAGAGTGCATTCTGGTCTAAATTATCTTCATTGGAGAACCACGTTAGGTATTTGTGTCAATATTTGTTGAATAGGAGAGAGACTAAGCTACCCTAATTTAAATTCTGCAATTCTGAGAAGAAATCTCATCAATATCACCCTAAATATGTTTAATAAATGAATACAAGATAACTGCGTACTGTTGTATGTACAACAGTTATTTAAAAAAAAACAACCAGTAAATTACAGCTTCATACAATACTAATACATAGCTGGTAGATTTATTTTCTTTTATATTATCTTTTATATATTCAGTAACACAAACTGAATCAGGTTAGCATTTGTAAGCCATTCTGCCCACCAGCCCCGAGGTGGCTTACAAACAAACCTGTAACTGACAGCTGAGTATTTGAGTATAACTGACAAAATGTAATACTTCTGGCAAGCCTGGGAGCTACACTGAATAAACTCGGTAGCAGCAAGAGTTGTTTTCATTTTCTATTGTTTTTGCTTGGGAGAAGGTTAACTGCCTTCTCCCGCAGATTTAAAACCTGCTTATCGCGTCATTAAAGAAACGGTAGCGCAAGGTATGCTTTAGTTTGCAGATACGACAGGTTTAATATTAGATGTTGCTGCGGGTCAAGAAGGGCTAAAATAGTAAATAAAATAATAAAATCGAAAGCGTTCCTGGCAAGGACACACGGCTCAGAGCAGCAGGAAAAAATAAAAAGTGTCTACAGCTGCTCAGTGCTAATGTAACTGAATTACTGTAACACAATGAAATAAAGTAGCAGTCACTTCATAAAACATAACATTTTACCTACTGCTCTCCTACAGTAACCAGGCAGGGACTCACACAAACAAACAAACACACAGAAGATAAACAGTGCAATGGTGGTGCAGTGAAATGGTTATTGTTTGATATGCTCAGTCTTCTTTGTCTTCTTCATGGTGGTGTAAGGCAATTAATAGAAATAATGTTTTCTGGTAAAGGAAGAAACATATTTACCACTGTACATGGAAAGACAGATGGTCAGATTTGTTTTTCTGTAATTGGGTGCCATCTTTTTATTTTTGTTTCCTGTTTTATGCCATTAAAGGTGACCTGAAAAATCTGGCAGTGTATTAGATTACAGGTTTGCAGATGGCCTCTTATGGGTGCATTAGTGGGTTAAAATATGTTGTAATTACTGAGTTTCATTTAGGGACGTGCAAAACAGACACTAGTGTTGTTTTTTCATGTTGTTCCAATACACTAAATACATGAATTCATGAATAAAAAAAAAATACATTTCTGGAATATTGTGCATGGAAATAATTAGCTCATTTAAATATTAAAATAAAATATTTTATTTTTGGTAAAAAAAAAAAAAATTGTGTTCACTAAACCTGTTTTACTATTTTCTGTTTAAAGAAAGCAACTAGCTTATGTAAAGGGAATAGACTATGCATTTTTATGAATGTACATTATTTGTTTAGTAGAGAAAGAATATTGGAAACAACTCAATGGGGTTTCCTAGTACATTTATACATAAATAAACAAATACATGTGTTAAACATATATATATACACATACAGCTATGACCTTTTTATATTTTATTTATGTGAATGTAAATAATGAATGGGTGCGGTACAGTATGTTCTCATGCAGTATGTGCTACTGCTAGCATATTTGAGCACTGTATTATTACAGTATAAACAGTTTCATGAGCTAATAATCTAATGTATAATGAATTTGAGCACTAATTGTTGCTATCCATGCCCTTGAAAAATGTGAACAATAAGACCTGCCTTATATATATATTGTAAATTAATATTACCAACTGCTACAGAATAAATAAGACCTAATTACTGTTCCGGCTATTTCATGCATAAATGCCAAGCCGCACGATCATAGGCAAGCACCACCAATAACGGGAAATGAACAAGATGCTGGCTGAAGGAAAGTGTAATTACAGAGGACAGACACACTGTGAGCTATTTATGATAATGAAGTGGTGCATCAAATCAAATTAACCTTACTTATTTTACACAAAATGCACTAAGGAAACTACAGATGCTAAACATAAAAATGTAATCTCTTGTGGTCTTGCACGGGTGGGAGAAAGAAAACAAAAAATTAAAGCTGGATTCAAACAAAGCCACAAAAAAAAAAGAAAAATAGAAATCTGCAGAAATGACAGAATGAAAATGGTGGCTGCTGTGTTATTAATGTTAATTATGGCACTGGGGTTGTGCTGGAGAGACGGCTGCTGGCTGATGCAATGGGTAAGGCCAGCTTAGATGGAGAATCCTCGGAGCTGCAGAAGCCAGCGTGGGAGAAAGCTGGCTTGCCGGATACCACCAGCCTCTCTGCAGATGGGTAATCTTTCGTCCAAGGCTCCTCTTTGCTGTCTCATTCACGCCGACCTACTGCAGCTGCTGCTGCCACCTCCATTTTGTCTTAGCGTTAAGTTTTTTTTTTTTTTTGTCTTGCTGTTTTAAATTTTGATTTCGACGACTGCTGCTGCTTCTGCTGCTGTTTTCTCTGTAGCGCAGGTTCTCATCTCTACCAGCTGCACTGCTCTTGACTTTGGAAGCAAGCCAAGTAAAGGTCAGTATCCTCACTGCAGGAGGAGTTAACAAAGCAGAGGAATGGTTTTCATTAGCCGCGTGTTCCTGCCTACTAGAGCAAATTGCCAACATGCTAATGTGTGCCCCGATTGGCACGGGCCACCATGCTCCGAATTTCATGTTGTTAAGCTGAAGGATTCGGATGCAACTCCCATACAGTACTAGTAGCATGACATCAAAGTATGTTCATTTTAGTCTGCAACAGAGCTATTTCCTATTGCACGTGCACCTTCACTTAACTTGCATACTGGAGGAAATTTGTATGTAATGCATTTCCTGTGAGACTAGTTGGTAAGTGGCTGACAAACATTATTGCTCTGAAAAAAAAAGTTGCTTATGATATTAACTGTTTACTTGCTATAGAATGCATGGATTAAAATGTGTAAATGCATATATATGCATGTGTTAAAATCCATAAATATATAGATAAAAATATATAGATTTTTATATTTTATTTTAGGGTTAAAAAATGGCCATTCAGACATGTGCATGCAAATGTCTCACTTTGTATATTTAAAATATATTTATTATTATTATTATTATTATTATTATTATTATTATTATTATTATTATTATTATTTTAAATATAGATAAATGTTGCTTAACTTTCGTTTGTCATTAAGTTAATCAGTTGCAAGCTACATTTGAAGTGGAATGTGCTGGAAATAATAGCATCACTTTAAAATGTACCCGTCTCTTTTCGTTCAGCTATCCAAGTGTTGTGCAGTTGCATGTCTGCTTGCTTAACAAAGTGCATTACTGTATTATCATCATAAAGGAGACAGAAGCCACTACATTCCATTGCAGTTAAATGTTTTATATTTTAAGGCATGTCGTGTAGGCTGTTGGGTAGCTAATTCCAGTATCCAGTAACAGCTGGCTGAGTATCATTTTAACAAATTGCAATATAAAAAATGAATGTTGCTTTAAACACTCAGACTAGTTGTTTTGTTACTTCAATGTAATTTATATTTTAATAAAAATTCAGCACCTAATAAACATGTGCATTGTATTTCCTTTTGGTAGTACCTGCGTACTATAAGCAAGGTTTAATAAAATGAATTATGAGTATACCAGCACAAGAATATGCAGCACTGTAGTCCTTTAGTTTCTACAGATTTTGTGATAACCAGGCTCTTGCTACAGGCATTACGATAATGTAGTTGAATGACCGATTCATTATGAACTCATGAAATGCGGCTGTTTTAAATAAACTGATTTGAAATGAAGCATTGTGATTTTAGATGTTGGCAAAACTGAATATTTAATTAATGAGCCTGAAAGTAAAATGTGTTTGTAGCAGAGTGCTGCAGCTTAAATTCCATTGCTTGACCAATTGCAGTAGTCATTCAGTTGCAGGTCTCTTTGGCTATATTACCTTCTTTACTGTTAGATTGACACTTTTGACTAATGCAGGGCTTCCCAAACCTGGTCCTGGGGGCCCCTGTGTCTTCTGGTTTTCATTCCAATTGAGCTCTCAGTTACTTAACTAAACCCTTACTTGAACTAAAAATGTGCTTAATTAGACCTTTTTATTGTTTTCAGCTCTTAAACAATTGCAGATTTCAAATTAGCTATACGCTTTTAAGGTGGCACGGTGGCGTAGTGGTTAGCGCTGCTGCCTCACAGCGCCAGGGTCCTAGGTTCGAATCTGGCCTAGGGTACTGTCTGTGTGGAGTTTGCATGTTCTCTCCGTATTCGTGTGGGTTTTCTCCTGTTACTCCGGTTTCCTCTCACAGTCCAAAGACATGCTGTCCAGGTTGATTGGTTACTCTGTGTGAGTGTGTGTGTGGTGCCCTGCGATGGACTGGCGTCCCGTCCAGGGTGTAGTCTCGCCTTGCACCCTGTGTATGCCGGGTTAGACTCCGGCTCACCGCGACCCTGTAAAGGAGTAAGCGGTTAACGATAATGGATGGATGGATATACACAAAAGTAACTTGAAATCGGCAACTTTTTAGGAACTGTGCTGTGCTTAAGGAAAGATTTAGACCTACATCTTTTTAAAAAGTTACTGAAATTAATAGTTTTAATATTTTCCTGTGGTAAAGTAGTTGTAGTCCTGCAGTGTCATTAGCAGATTTCCTGGCGACTCAACCAGGCATCTTCAAGACACACAGTAGATTATGTGACAGACAGTTGTAATGAGTTCCAGTCATGCTTAGTTAGTGCTGTGTTAAAGCTCTGATGTGATGAGCCCTGAATGATGTATACAGGCGTCTTGTGCAAAGACCTGATAGGCCAGTGTTGCTCATGTATTTTAAGATAATGTGTCTATATTGCTCTTATACAACATGATATATATGTATAGTTTTTGCTTAGAAGAGTCAGCGTTTTGGTGTGTTTTAACATTCCTTTGTCAAGGGGAAAGTGTGTTTGAAAAGTAGAGGTAGGCTTGTAATGCCATGATAACTTCACTAGATATACACTCATTATCTCTATCTATCTATCTATCTATCTATCTATCTATCTATACACATTTGTATATATCATTTCTTTATATATATGAACAAAAGTATATTTCCTCATGCACAGAGAACAGAAGAAAAGCTTGTACCTTTAGTACCCATTCATACATCAGTTTAGGACAGAATCTTTGCAGCAGCATTGGTTAGCAACTGACACATGATGTACAACAGTCTGCAAAATGTGTCAAAATCTCTCAGATGTAGTCATATTGTAGTAAGATCCTGACTAGTTATTAGTTATCAACACAATCTTTATTGAATTAGCAGACATGAAAATGTGCTGGGATGGCGCCTGGTACTTAATCAGCATTAGGACAGTGGTGAATGGGAGATGAGGTTCCTCTAATCTGCTTTAAATGACTTCCAAATGGGGATTCCAGAAGAGATGACAAACGACAGACGTGATTAAACTAATTTAGCTGAGGAAGTCGCTGTGGATGTGTCTCTTGCAGAACAGGTGTCGCCTCCGGGCAGCAGGGCGGTAGTTATTGTGATAGCGAATACAAACCTCACATTAACAACACGTTTCACTTTTCTCTACATTTTAATTAAAAACGTCACGCTGCACTTATTTCAGGTTAATTTACAGCAATGCGAATATTTCAACTGTATGTGGAATATATTTATAGCTGATTAGCTTACATTGAGCCAGGGCTTTGATTGTGATATAACCACATTATTGTAAAACTGGAAATTCAAAATCTTCAGAACCTGTAGTGAGCTTTTTAATGAGGATTGTTACCAAACCTCACATTGTCAGCTAAAGATAAACAAATATATATTTTAATATTAGATTTAGTTTGGCATTCTAATGCTGGATTTCACTGGAAATGCCTGTACAAGAGGTCATATTCATAAATAATAAATGTGTAATCTTTCCAGAACCACGTTGAAATGCATTCAGTCTTCTTGTGCCATCAAACCCCATTTAAATTCTTTCATAGCATGCCTCAAGCACAGCATTTTATGATTCTGATTCATTTTGCTCAGATAAAATAAAGCCCAGGGTATGCACACAAACCAGAATTATTGACAGAGTCACACAGAAAACAGCTGAGCTTCAGAAAAGTTTTCATCAATGGAAAATGACATTTTGGCAGTGTATATTGTTTGGAAGCCCATCTCCCTGCTTGGTTCATCCATATTCCGTGGAGAATGGAAATATCAGTCACCTACAGCAGGAGCTGAGCGTCTAGTTTAATTATTCCAGGTCATTTGAGCCAAGAAGGGGATTGAAAGCAGCCGTGTAACTGAATTCACGCTGCTTAACAAGTCGGGTTTTTTTCTAACCAAGGTGATAATTAAAAGTAAAAAAATATGATGATGGGTCAAATGAGATGCACTGCAGGTAGTGTCAGACATGGAGCAAGAGAAATGCTCTTGAATCGTTTGTTTGTTCTCTTGCAGGTTACTTGTGTGCATCTCTCGTTAGACCCCAACCTTCCACTCCAACTGTGTAGATGACATAGTTAATAATATAAGATTATAATTAGAATCCTGTCACCTTGCAGAAAATGAGATCCTGGTCCAGTCCCCACTTCATTAATTAATTGATTGATTTTGTTTATTTATTTATCAGTTTTAAAAATCTTAATAAATACGTCTTGAAGCAGATTTCTGTATGCTGTATGTAGAAAAGAAACAAACAAAAATGAAAAGGTCAAGTGGGATCAGCTGGTTTTGACTTACTAACCCAAAGAGGCTCTTGTGGCTGTTTAACCATCTGTAAATAATGTGACCGGGTCAGCTGTAATACATCGATAGAACAGCATCAGAGGTTATCTGTATTAACAACATGCATATTAAAGATGCTCAATAACTTCCAAGCAGCTAAACATAATCATATTGAATACCTCATTGTTTCTACCCCAGTAACAAAGGATTTTTTTTTTTTTCAAAAAAAAATCCAATAAAAAAAGAGCAGATTTCCTGCACTCTTATTTTATGGTACTGCTTGCAAATCCGTATTTTAACAACCTGAATAATGAGAGTTGATCCCTTGATGTAATTGAAACTGCAAACAGCATGTAAATACTACTGCCACTGTGATATACTGTATATAGTTTGGCTAACGCATCTTTAATTTCTTTATTTACCAGTAAAAAAAGAGCATTTTTTAATGTCGTTACCTCCAAATAAATCATTGCATTTCAGTATGGTCTTTTTTGCAGGACTGGTATAGAAATCATCTGGACGCTGGCTCCCATCCATCACTGGCTGTGCCGCAATCAAGACGGCATTGTGGCGTGCCCAGCAGTACAGTCCACACTATGTGAGGTTTAATTGAATGCAGCCTGTCTCGTGATTTTTCCAAAACACTACCGCTGTGCGTTCAATGTGCCTAGCAATCAGACAGCTCTCTGCATCTGTAAACTTGGGCACGGGTCTCTATGTCTGCCTGAAAGAAAGGAAAGGAAAGACGTTGAAAATACGAGCGGTGCCTGTGGGCTTCCTAAAATATTTCAAACTAATAAATAACTGGGAAGGGAGAAACACAGTTGTAAATAAAGCTTGTTCATTAGCACAGTTTTATATACACAAAGGCATACCTAAAGATTGTAAATGACCACAAGTGCGCAAGACAATATTGCATTCTAGAGGCTATTATACCAATGCTGAAAGCCTTCAGGGGGCCAGAACCTCAGGATAATGATGTAACAATACGTCTTCATTCAGTGAGCAGCAATTTATTTTCATCTCTAAATAACTAATGTTTCCACCTACCAGTGCAGTGAAAAGCTCAATAAGACACATGTACACACACAGACAGATAGAAAGCGTCTTAAAAAAATTCAGCTCTGTCCCGTGTTTCGTACTGTATTTGTTATGACAGCTGATTAATAAAACATCACTTGTGTCCATCTTGATTTTGTTTAATTACCAATGGTGTTATTAATGTCTCTGTGGGACACTATCAGGCAAAAACAGCTTGATGTATTTTGTATGGAATCTAGGGCAAGATTTTAACAGAATTACTGCTTTGTACTTCTAGAACATATACTGTGCTGAAAAGGTTAAACTTGTGAGACTGTTCAAATCAATTACAGCAGCCAAATGCACTAATTGTGATTAATTGATACATGCATCACTTTTGTTTAGCATAAATATTTGCTTACATTAAAAAGGACTGATCTATTATTGCATAAATCTTTCCATATTAATTATTAATGTATTATGTTAAAGCATGGATCCTTATTATCTGAAGTACTGTAGTGAACCTACAGTACTGTAAATGGGGTTTACTAAATTAGTAGTTAAGAACTACTTTTTTATAACTTAAATATTTATTAAAAAAAACAAAACAATGACAGAAGTATTACAATAATTAATGCCAGTATTCAGTATACAACTTCTGCAAATTATTTTAGCTGTATTGCAAGTTGGTTCTAAGAATAGCATTTAATGTTTGCTGTAGTCTGAATTTGTAGAGATCCAGGTTCATGATACATTCTTCCTCTGTGTAGGGGAGTAAGCAGCCGCAGTGAACTGGAATTTACGGGCTTCATAAATTACGCTCGGTGGACATAGTTTATTTTTCAGTCCCTCAGATGTGTACAGTATGTAATTTGTTTAATTATCCCACACTGTGTGGTCAATTTTAATTTCTCCTTCCCCATCCCTCATTTTGAGCAGGCCTCTCCTGTGTTTTGCGGCTGATCTGCATCATGTTTAAACCCGCCTGACGAGACCTCGGTTTGGGCAGTGTCCCAGGGAAACAGGCCAAACCTTACAGATATAACAGGGAGAGTGTTAAATAGAGATCAGAAATATCACAAATGCAAATAAGATTAAGCACTCTTTCTCAACTAATTGTCACTGTCATCAGGGCTCTGTTGCATAGTGCTAATTTTCAGTTGCTTGTTTTCCCTGTAGAAAGGGAGGGATTCAGTTGTCTATACTGTAGCAAGTGAAATTGTATTTACTTTGTTAGAGTTGCAAATCAAAACGGGTCAAGTTATAATAAAAAAGGAGAAGACACATAGGTGTGCTTTCTAAAGTTTAATGATTTGATTATAGAAAGAAAAATCCAAATTATTATTCTGTTTGTCCTCGAAAAAATGGTGCAGACACAGTTAATCTTGAGTTGGTTTTGGACAGTTTTGTAGTGTTGATGCACTTTGTTCCCTCGTAAACAGAACGGGAGTTTGGCTCAGAGCTGTAAGCAATACCAGATCACTATCTGTGCATTGATTACGTGTTTAACATGCTTGTTTATTTTATTTATTTGTTGCAGGTAGGGGAAGACATCTTCTCCTATAAGTACCACCGAGATATCCATTTCCCTGCTGTCCAAGAAGAAATCAAACAGTAAGTGGGAAACATTGTTTTGCTGTCGTTTCATCTTCCATAATTATCTGTGTTCCATGCTGTATTGTCCTTTCATCTACCGTCTCCGTGATCTTGTTTCCTGTTGCGTATTATGAGGACCACCTGTGAGAGTGGCTGTATAGTACAGTACTTGGGAATCCCGTTGGTTTGAGTGGTTACTAACCAGAAACAAGAGATGTCTGATGTGTGTCTATGTTTTGATGCAGTGGCTACCAAATGATGGATAATGTTATAAAGTTGGCTGTAGTTTGATGTTATTGTGGACTGTGGTATAGTGAGATTCAGTTAGACCCGGTGAGCTGGTGACCAGCTGAGAGTTGTGAATTGGAAGAAACTTTTACTGACCTCTTACTGGGAACTCAGCAGTTACAGTATATAAAATACCATAACATTATTAATTATAGGGATGTAGAAAACGAACAGTTGACTTTCAATATAAAGGGATTTTAATTGGACCTATTTTCCAGATCCTCAACCAGCATCAATTCTGCTGAACCAGCAGGACCAGCTGAAAACCTGCAAACCACCAGCTCTGCCCAGTATACACCAGTGCTAGTTGTTACTGGAACTTCCCTCAGGGGATCTACAGAAGATCTTACTTCTGTCCTTCTTTCTTTCTTTCTGTCTTTATTTCTTTAGTTTTGTTTTAAATATTCAAATAGGAAAATGATTTGATCTTGCAATATTGTTGCTGGAACTTGAATCATGTTTGTAAAAAAACAACTCACAAGCTGCTGCTGTTCAGCTTCAAACAGTCTATGGGTAAAAGCGTCATCAGCTATTTTCTACTCATCTTTGAATGCAAGTCATTGTAATGTACAGCAGAGGCCAGAGCAAAGCTTGTGTAGTAAGCCCAGAGGAGCTGGCTAGTGGATGAGAGAGGGGGCTTGGTAGTCTTTGTAGGGTAAACAGCCCTGCAGCACAAAGAGAAGGTGAATCTGGACACTTGAAGGTGAAGCAGGGTGTAGTGCATCAATAGGACACTCTGCAACTGAATCCTGGCTTCATTTTAGTGCAATAAATGAATGAATGGAGCATCCCCTTCACAACCTTAAATAGCACCTCCATAACAGAGAGTGGGCAGACTGGCATCCGTGCCACCCACATACACTCTCAAACCAGCAGATCAGAAACTAGAAATACTGGAACACGCCATAGCTGGCCATCGAAGTTTTGTACTGTCGTGCGACAGACAGTTGTGGAATGTTTTGAGAACTGTTGCAGTCATAAGGTGTGTAAATAAATAAATAAATAAATAAATAAATAAATAAATAAAAGGTCTTTGAGATTATAAACCTGAACATGTTACAGAAGTGTCTTTCACTGTTAGCTGTAGCCCCCACAGCAACCTTGAAACGGCCTTGTCTGATCACAGACAGCGTGGAAGCTGTTATTGTACTCATTTTAGAGCTGGCAGCTGTCTCTCTGTTCTGCGCACTAATTGAACCCAGCCATGGCCCATACTGGGAAAAAATCATTTAATAGCTGAAAGTAAATATTTTACAATAAATTTGCACCCCTACAGTAAATGCTGTCTCTATCCCCATGTTATGAAAAGGGGCCAAATTTGTAACATGTTAATATATTTATTATGCAAAGCACTGTAGGCCTATGTTAGGTGAAATATATTAAATACAGTATGGGGGATTACAAGCTGTGTGATAAAATGCTGATACACACTCATTCATTTAACTTTATTAAAACAAACAGGCAGGACATCCCAGGAAATTAACATTGCCTATAACTATTTGTCAGACAAAGTTAAAACGGGATCCTCTGTAACATAGTAAATAATATTTGTATGTGATGTCTTTATGGAAAAAAGGGGCTATGAAGCTATTCAGTTTTATTATTAGCCGTGCAATCTCTCTGGATCTCATTTTATTAATATTCAGCTCTGGAGCATTAATAGATCTCAGCTAGTGGGATTATTACAGAACACATAATACATGTAAATAATGGTGCTTCCAATTTAACTGTACGTGTAGAGTTTGATGGGGTCAACGTTTAAGTTGAAATGTTTCTTACCAGTTGGAGAGCAGTCCATTGAGCTATAAGTACTTTATTTATTAAAATAGATTTTATCAACTATGCTCCGAATTACAAAACATTTTTGAAGGTGAAGCTAAATGGTGTTCATCTGTAATGGGTACTGATTTATTTCATAGAATGAAGTCAAGCCAAATCAATATGAAAACTGTAAACCTTGGATTGTTCAGTACAGATTTACACAATGATACAATAGTTCGGATTTCACCCCTGTAAATTGCGTGTGCCCTATATGTTAAGGCATTTAGCAAAACAATCCGCGAGACAGACGCGTGTGTTTGTAAACAATTGCAGAACCAGCCGTCCTGTGCTCAAATGTGGACTATCCGAGTCTGAATTATATACATCATGCATTTGTTTGCCATTTCCATTCCCCTCAACCATCTACACACTTACTGAAGCATGGGACGAACAGATTCTAATAACTAGGGGGACTGGGAAAATATGGTATAATTAGGCAACATGTTGTAATCTGTTTGCCTTCCATCTGTTGCAGCAGAAGCTGTAGTGTATCCATCAGCTTTGACAGGCCAGGCCATAGCCAATGATTAATCCACCCAAAGGTTTCCAAAACAATTAACAAACCTGACTAATTGCTGCTTTGACGATGGGGGATGTATGCAAATCTGGATGCCAAGTACTGTAAAACTGAGTGCTGTTTTATGGCCCAACCCAAAGACCTTGTTGTTGAGTAACAAGGAGGGTCTCTTTAGCAGGAGATATTCCCTACTTAATAATGCTCAAGTATTTTAGGATGATGTTCATTTGTAGAGTATGTTGATACCAGAATTAAGATGGTTTAAATATTTAGCATGATCTGAAATTCTGGTGAATTGGTCGTCAGAGGGACTCTCTTATGAATAGGGTATAAAATAACACACTTAAGATATGCTGTGGTTTTAAGACCTCATGTTTTATGAGTAGTGGCCATAAGCTAAAGATGTACCCATTGCAATGCCCGTAGACAGCTTCCTCATTGTGCACTGAACTGCATGTCAGGCTTTAGATCTTTTCACACCCTGTAAATTACTGAACCTTTCCGTGGTTGAGCACCAGTAAACACTCAGGAGGATAATGAAGTCGCTGCCTTTTCATGATTATTCTTTGCCCTACCGTGTCTGATTTAATCAAACCAATATTAAATGCTTTTTAATCACACGTTATATTCAATCCAACTTCAAGACAGCGGGCGGTTTATTTTATTAGCAGTCATTAACATTATCTGAAGCACCAGTTACATCACTTTCAGGGGTCCTATTAGAAAACACATTATGCTAAAAAGCGCATTTCAAAGAGCTGTACTCTACAGTGTACTCGTCTGGTCATCAGAGAGACCCATCGATTTTTCTTATCATTTTTCGATTATTTAAAATCCTCATCCGATGCGTTTGCCCTTGCATCGCTGAATATTATTCCCATGGCAAATGTTAAACAAACTTCAATTAGTAAACAGCGTGAACCAGCAATAACTCTTCAATGGAAACTATTTAAAATTTGAATTATGTTGCCTCAATCATTTAGGCTTATTGGCATTGCTTGAGTAATTTAATCAATTTAATTTGCTGTTCTGTCCTACTTATCAGTCAATATAATAATAGAATAATTCCCTCTCTAATAAAGGGAATGCATGTTTATACATACCAATTAGGATTACTTCATGTTAATCCTCATAAGCAAATTAGCCTCCAATGCAGGTCAAGTCTGCGTGTTTGTGTTCTGAAAGGAGTAAAGGAAAAAGTGTCGAGTTTGTGAAAAGATTATAGAACAGTGGATTATTCCAGTGCCAGTTCAAGACTTTGAGATGCTTACGACAGTTAAAAAACTTGAACTGAACTGAAATTGATCAAATGAATGATGTTTGTAATTGACTGGCTTTCAGTTATAAAACTTGTTTGTTGTTGGTTCTTTGACTAATACTTAGTTTTCAGTTGAATCACAGTTCTCAATCGTCATGGTCTCTGCCATCTATGAAAACAAAAGTATCCGAAAATATTAATTAGACATCAGTAGAAGAAACTTTGTACTCTATAGAAAATATCACACTTCAGCACTTCTTACCGGATAGCAGTCTATTTTCAAATGTGACCAAGAGGCCACTAACAGATAACAGAGATGACAATGGAGAGCAGAAGCTCAAGCAAGCACGTTGGGTGAAATTTAAAACCGTTACTGGTAAATACTCTGTGGTCGAGTTTATTAAGCATTTGTTTAAATGTAATGCTGAAAATAAAAAGGAATAATCTGCCCTCAGAAGCCTGGAATTAAAAGAAGAAAATGAACCATTACTCAAAGTGACTGCAAAAACTTAATTTGGTAGGATCAAGGATACCGAAGGAAAGTGGGTCCTTATCTACATGGTCATGACGGCAAGACAGGCCGTAATTACACACCCTTTAAAACTGGCTGTCGTCAAGGCATTAGGAGAGGAACATCTTCATTTGTGACTGGTGCGGGTGAGAGTGTTGTTAATATACAGTTTAATTGTGGAGCGGTTTGCTGTGGCTAAGGTGGTTATAGCACAGGTCCTGTGGCAGTGGCTGTTTAGGCTGTTGCCCAGTCTCTTTGTAAAAACCAGGGATTCCCTGGATATTTAATATAAAACACACACTGAGCCATTTCATGAAGCAATGATTTATTTTATTTTTTTTCTTAAATTTAGTCGTTGCCAATTATTATTATTATTTTTTTTTGTATTTTTTTCTCCCCAATTTGAAATGGCCAATTATTTTTAGGCTCAGCTCACCGCTACCACCCCTGCGCTGACTCGGGAGGGCGAGAAGCAATGATCTTTTAAACAAAAAAGAGGGTATTACAAATTATGGAGGGCTTCATTTGGTGCAGAGGTGAAACTAGTACATATTATATAGTACAAAATTGTGCTTTTGTTTTAAAAGCTGGTAGAAAGATTTATAAAGATTTTTTTTTTTTTCTACCAGTTTACAAACCCTGCGTTACCTTGGGAAACAATTTTTTTTACACGTGTTAAAATAGCCCTATGAGTATTTATATATGAAGTCCTAGCAAATTAATTGAGAAGTCCTAGCAAATTAATGTTTGACCAACAGAAACAAACAGCAATACGGGCTGATTAGTCAATTTGTCAGGGCAAACGAAACATTTCGAATTGAATTGCAGACGGCTACAATTGCCCATTGTTGTTTTAGTGAGTGTCACTGCAAAACCGTTCGGAGGAGGGCTGGGCTTTTCATCGGCTGTGCAATAGCTTTACAGCAGAGCACCTATACAGATGTAAATGGCAGACATTGCTGTGCATGCATTGTCTGCAGAGCCCAGACTCGAGCAGGGCATGGTTATGTAGGTGTCTCCCTATTAATTGCACTGTGGGGCACTGCTGCTCAGAATTATTACACTTTAACTAGGTGATTCTTAACTAATATATACTGTGTGTATATAGATAGATAGATCCTTTTCTTGAAAGATGTGCAGCTCAGTCTGCTTACAGCAGGTACTGAATGGGCTTTGCCTCCACTGGCTTCTTCACAGCTGATGCCAGATAATAAAGGCGAGATGCAGGCAGACCTTGTAGAAATCTGCAGCTCCTGAGTTCCCTTCCCCTTTGTCACAGTCTCTTTGTGCAGCACTGTCCCGTTGTATTTGGTTCCCAGACAATCTGCTGCTGTCTCGTTGCAAACCCACAGCCCTTACCAGTCTTGTGTGCTGTGACCTAGACTGCAATCATTTTATCAATTAAACACTAGTCACAGTGCACGAAACCTACTGACAATTCAGCTCGGAGATCAATTAACTGGGTCCGCCTTAACAGGGTAAGAGAGAAATCAAAAAGAAAGGTAAAATAGGAAGGGGTCCTCCATCAGACCCCATTCATGTCAAACGATGTTTATGCCACAAGTCTTTGTTGATGCGACGGCTCCTGTTCACTATTTTCTCCCAGCAATGCGACAATACAACAAAATAATATTTTATTATCTTGGACATGTTTAATTACTCCTCCTTTTCCAAAGTGGTAATTTTGTGCCAATTCATTATTTTGGTTTGAATCGCAATAGACTGTTTTTGTATAGGGGGGGGGGGCACAGAACAGAATTAAAAGGGGTGGACTGAACGGTGCTTCAAATAGCAAGGGTTGCTGTCTCTGCCTGCTTTTCTATTTGTTAATTTCAGAATCATTATTACGTGCATGCTGGGTGCTTTTGTCCTTGGCTAATCCAGCTCTTTGGGAAAGAAACAGGAGGGTAAGAAGTCCAGTTGGCCATTCACAGCCCTATTATGCAGACCCTTGAGAATCTAATCCTGGGGTTGCTGCTGCAGAGAATAGAATGCCCTGTGCTGCAGCACTTGATATGTGTTCATCTGCATGTCTGACACAGAGACATCAAAGATCTAAACTAAACGTTTAGTGTGTTACCTAATTTCCCCTTTTTTTAATTTTCTTTGTTGGTTTCATACTGCATTCAATTTATGTTTATGTTTTTTGCGTGCTGTTAATTTGAGCTAATGTTGCTATGAATCGATAGCTGTACTGCATACAATGTATTAAACAATGCAAGAGTTGTACTGGGCTCATTTTGAGGTTCGAGAAATTTGCTAAAAAGTCGAGGTGAATAGAGACTGCCAATTTGAATTGGATCAAAATGTTTGTCCATTTTCTTTAGCAAAGTGGGGGAAAGCTCGATGAGACACTTTAGCTGTCAAGAACATTCCCTGAATGCTGCACTAGAAAAATATAGCATTACACGTCCCCAGGTGTTGCTACAACTGTTTAAATAACGTACTTGTAATTTTTCTGTTCATTGTTAACATCCTGACAACTTTTTACACTTATAACTTTAAAGTCTGTTTCAGAGCTCTTTTCAAAATGGCTGCTCAAGTGCACTGGTAGTGTAAGGATTATTGCCCACATTGTCAAACAGGTAACAGAGTAATAACAATCCATGATGTGGTAGGGAACAGAAAAGCCAGAGCACTTGCTGTTTTTTTTTTTTTAAATCGCTCTTCCTACAGTGATTTTAGAGCAGTGGTTTTCTACCCTGGTCCTGGGGCCCCCTGTGTCTGCTAGTTTCCATTCCAACTGAGCTCTCAATTACTTAAGTAGACCCTTCATTGAAATGATAATTTGCTTAATTAGACTCAAACCCCAGTGCGCTAGAGTGGCCATTTTGAAAAGAGCTTTGAAACAGACTTTAAAGTGTAAAAAGTTGTCAGGATGTTAACAATGAAACGACAAATTACGTTATAGCAGCAGTTGTAGCAACACGTGGGGACGTATAACGCTATATTTTTCGGAACCCCACTACTTACTCTTTAAGGACAGCTGACAGTGAGATTAAATATTTTAATAGGGTCGTCTGCCAATTCAAATTTAACATCAGATAAATTGCACTATTTTTGTTCCTGGGTAGTAAGTGTTACTTCCTAATTGCTTATGCCTCAAAAGTATAGAAAATGGCTATTATTCCCCACAAACTTTGCTTTTGTGACCAGGAGTGATATTTTGAACTTTACCTATTTCCAATGAGAAAACGGACAAATTTGTGTCTTTTCGTTCACATAAAGTCAGAAACAAACAACATATGAATCCAAATTAACATGTATTTATACTAAAGTAATACAAAAATGACTACAAAAGATTAGAAGTGAGTAGTTTTTCGAGATTTACGATTATACTGTAAATCACTTTCATGAATCAGCCCCCAAATGTAGTCTCCCATCATGTTCTCGTTATACTGTCCTTCATTGACAGCTCATCCAGGAGCCTCAAAGCCGTGCTGCTCCATAATGGTAACAAGTACCCGTCTCTTCCCCTGGCTCACTCGGTGCAACAGCATCAAGACCTTGCTGGACGCCTTGAAGTATGATGAGTACGGCTGGGACCCCTGGAAGGTGCTGATGCCACCACTGCACATCAAATTGGGCCTTATGAAACAATTTGTCAGAGCTCTAGATAAGGAGTCGGCAGCCTTCAAGTACCTTCAAGACTTCTTCCCTAAGCTGTCTGAGGCAAAGGTCAAAGCCGGTGTCTTCGTCGGACCACAGATAAAGAAGATCCTGGAGTGCAATGAATTCCCCAAGAAGCTCACTAGTAAGGAGAAAGCGGCTTGGAACAGCTTTGTCGCAGTGGTTCGGGGCTTCCTGGGCAATCACAAGGCCGAAAACTATGTGGAGCTGGTTGAGACTCTGGTGAAGAACTACGGCACAATGGGCTGTAGGATGTCCCTCAAAGTTCATATCCTTGATGCTCATCTTGATAAATTCAAGGAGAACGTGGGAGCGTACTCGGAGGAGCAAGGCGAGCGCTTCCACCAGGATATACTGGACTTTGAATGCTGCTACCAAGGACAGTATAACGAGAACATGATGGGAGACTACATTTGGGGACTGATTCGTGAAAGTGATTTACAGTATAATTGTAAATCTCGAAAAACTACTCACTTCTAAATCTTTTGTAGTCATTTTTGTATTACTTTAGTATAAATACATGTTAATTTGGATTCATATGTTGTTTTTTTCTGACTATGTGAACGAAAAGACACAAATTCGCCCGTTTTCTCATTGGAAATAGGTAAATTTCAAAATATCACTGTCCTGGTCACAAAAGCAAAGTTTGTGGGGAATAATAGCCATTTTCTATACTTTTGAGGCATTAGCAATTAGGAAATAACACTTACTACCCAGGAACCAAAAAAAAAAAAAAAAATGGTTACACGGTGTTGTCAGGAGCAAGCGGAAATTCATATTTGACGAACACTAGGGTATGCAAATACCAAGATAAGTACTTAATTGAGATAAGGATTTGACTTCAGCAGTCTGCTAAAGCTTCAATACCCTGTACAGTTTAGGTAGCCAGCGGTATATAGTACTGGACTAGAAAATATATGTTTTGCTAGTAAATATAATAGGCTGTTTCTCTTTGATGGGAGTCGATTGGTACGGCTTGTTTGTTCACACTAAAGAACAATCTGGAAATTAAATCTTAACAACATCCCTTGGAAACAAAACCCTGTGACCGAAAGCTGCATCAGCAAACAACCCTCATTGAGTTAAATGTAATGAAATAATTCAACCAACAAATGCATTTTTTGATATATAAATTAATCAGAATATTTTATTTCGTGGTGGGGGTTTTACATTTCTTTTTATTTTATTTTTTTGTTGCAAGATCTCGAATGATCGGGAGCTGCCCTCTAGATATTTTCTGTACACATCAATAAATGCAAGGAGAAAGGGGAAAAAAAAAAAGATAGATAGGAGCATGAATATTTAAATTAACATCTCACCAAAGCAATAAAAAATCTGCATGCCATGCTCAAGGTCTCCTGACAGCATGCTCTCTAGTGCCGTGCCCCCCCCCCCCCCCCCCACACACAGTAGCAATTCCATCTACACTTCTTTTATTAAATCTGTGGCTGGAAAAGAAATTGAGTTGGACTGGAAAAATACTACCATCAACTGAAACTGATGTTCTTTATTAAATAGATGATGCATTGCATCTTAAGCCTACTCTGCTGTTGCCAAGGCGATGGTCATCAGAGCCCCTCACGTTCGCCCGTCACACACAGCGCTCAGCTCTAATTAGCATTTGGCACAGTGCCAGCCTTGTTCTGACTGCACTGCAGTCTTGGGTTGTGTCTCTCTCTCTCTCACTCCTGCTCACACATCCTCTCTCTCTCTTTCTTTCCGTTGCCCTAGTTTGCCCTCTGTATTTCTCTCTTTCTCTTGCTCATTCTCGATTCCCTCTCCCTCACGCCCTCTTGCCCTCTCTCACTCCCTTATGTTATTATTCCCATTGGGACATTCATGCAGCTTGGCTCACCCTTTCCTTCCCCCGTCATCTCTCCCTTCTCTGTCTGTCTGTCTGTCTGTCTGTGTCTCTCTCTCTCTCTCTCTCTCTCTCTCATTCGCCTTACATCTCCTATCCTCCTAGTCTTTCACTCTCGTTCCTTCTCCTCTCTCATCCTTGTTTTCCATCTTTTGCCATAAATCACCCACTTGCCCCTTCTCTCCCTCTGTTTTTCACCATCCCCCATCACATTTCTCCCTATTCCTTCTCCCTATTTCTTCCCTCTGTCTCGCACCTCCATTCCCACTAGGCCCTGCCAGCGGCAGCAGCAGGAGCAGCAATAAAACTTCTGTGGAGAGAGGCTGACAGACGCGCTGCTCTCAAATTGATGGCAGCACAACAAACATTTTGCGATGCTCCCATCCACACGATGCCATGGCGTCGGCTTCTCTCCCCTTCAACTTTTTAAAGTTATTCTTTTAAACCTGTTTATGTGTATAAATAAGACACCACAAAGAAAGTGGAAACCAGCCGTCTCATCTCTCTCCTTCAGATGAGCTTACTTGTTTTACAGACCAGCCTCTTTTTTTAATATCCTGTGCAAATTCTGTGAGAGCTTTGGGGGTCAATATGGAATGTATTCTATTTAAAGAAGGCAGATTCTTTATTTGTATTGCTTTCTTTTGTTTGTTAGTTTTTTTTGGGGGGGGGTTGAATTGAGTGCAGTGGAACTTCTTGCAGAAAATAAATAATTTCCGAATTGGTGGGTTAGTTAAGTTCTGTTTTATTGTATTAGGCCTGTCATTCTGCAAATGCCTTTATACTTGTCGTTGTGTGTGTGTATATATATATATATATATATATATATATATATATATATATATATATATATATATATATATAATTTATTTCTTAGCAGACACCCATATCCAGGGCGACTTACAATTATAACAAGATATCACATTATTTTTACATACAATTACCCATTTATACAGTTGGGTTTTTACTGGAGCAATCTAGGTAAAGTACCTTGCTCAAGGGTACAGCAGCAGTGTCCCCCACCTGGGATTGAACCCACAACCCTCCGGTCAAGAGTCAAGAGCCCTAACCACTACTCCACACTGCTGCCCATACTTTCCATATATATATATTATAAGTGTTAGATATTATTTTAAAAGAATATGCCAAATAAGTTCAATGCATTTTAATTCTATGAAAGTTTAATTTTCTACTAAATAAATAAATAAAATCCAGCAAAAGGATGATGTGGTAATATTCTAGATCATATTTTCAACTGAAAATCGACAGAATTTACAAATAAAAAAATGTTGAGCCAAGTCTCGACTGAATGCCAAAACCCATTGTTTAATGTAGCTTGATGTAATAAAAGATTTATGGGGGCTGCTGTGTTAAATGCATTATTGAGCGTTCATGAATTTCAAGAAGATAAAGTTCTGCACTGCATAAGCATAAATATCTTCCCACAAAAGTGACAGTATTGGTAGAGAGCTGTGTGTTTGGGGCGGGGGGGGGGGGGGTTAAAAAAATCAGATTATTTCAGTGTTTGGCCTTTTGATCAATATGTTTTTATTGCTTTTTATCTAAATGTCTTTGATTCTCGCAGCCAGCTCATTTGCATATGCTGGATTGGAATGCCTATCTCTCGGCTGTCATTTGATCACCAGTATCTAAATATTGCATCTTTTTAAAATGCATGTATGCAGAATAATATGCAAAAGTCGGCAATAAAACAGGCAGTCTTTTATCATTTTTTTTTTTTTGTTGTTGTTTTACTGTGCGGACTGCTGCCGTGCTATTTTCTGAGGAGATATTGAGATGGATGATGCGGGCTCTGCTCATTAGAGCGGATGGCAGGGTGAGGTGCTCGGAAGCCTTCATTTTCAGGAAGCTCCTGGAGAAGGACCTCATTAAGCTTGTTGAAAGAGTGGCACCCGTTGACTCATTTCTCTGCTACTCGTGGTTCTTGTAGTTTTGCCAAGCTGGGGTGGAGAACAAGGTGAAAAAAAAAAAATATGAAAGAGAGAGAGAGAGAGGATTCCATCACTGTGCCATGCAAACCATTGTCAGGTTGATTTATTCAGAAGTGGTTCTGGTTTCAAGCTAAATGTAGCATGGCTACAGCATTCCTTCCATTGTTTACTTGCTTTGTGATTTAGATAACCTTGTCCATGATAATCACACTGTCCTTGAGAAGAAGGGGGTTTTGCTAAATCTGAGGAAGGTGAATAATTGACCTGGTTTTGATATGGCAACACAGTTAGGGTCCAATCCAATTATCTTAGTTAGTTAGGAAAAGGAAAATAAACAAATCCATGAATGGACATTGAGTTGGCCCCTTAAGCTCATTCACCTCTTCAGTATCATACACGCGGCTTTGCAGCATGCATTGCTTTCTCTATCTTTTTGGACAGTTAATTTCATGGCAGCCATCATTCCTGTACAGGAGAATACGCAGGTGGGCTGCAGTGTAGAATGTCCTGTGTGTTTATCCCTTAAATTGGCAAGGCCTTAAATTCACAAAAACCTTGGGGCCCATGGCAAGTCAGAGTGACCAGAGAACTCGATTTCATTTCATCTTTTAAAGAAATGAAAAAGATTCTTCTTCTTCTGGTTCATTTCTAAATTTTTGTGCTACTATTTAATTATGAAGCAGTCAGGAGAACAAAAATATATGAGCCAGTCGACATGAAGCTGTGATACAATTAGGGCAGTTCAAATTGAACACTGCTGTCTTATCCAGTTAGGGTTGACACCTCTTTCCTATTTACAATCATATTGCACCAGATTAAGAGATTTTATACTCCTGGCTGCCTGACTTTTACAGCACTAGGAAAGCAAGAGAAAACACCAGTGCTGTTGGTTTAGTTTACAGAAGTATAACAAAGAGCCTTGCTAAAACACCCCTGGTAATCACCACAGTCTAAACTCCCAGGGTATCTATCATGCATAAAAAAAAAAAAACGTCCTTTTACCTTTACAACAGCATGTTTACTGGAGCAGTGTTAGGATTAAGGTTTTGTTTTTTGTTTAAGAAGAGAAGAGAGTTCTTGTTTTGTTTTTCCTTGACCCTCTTCTAATTTCACAGGATCTTCATCCTACTAGTACCCTAGTGAACTAGTACAGTACAGTCCTGCAATCTCCTTGATTTCATATTTTGATGAAACGTCATTTTTCATAATAAATGGAATTGGTGCCGAAGATGGAAGCCCAACCAACTTTGAGGTTAGCAATTAATAATGGAAAATTAAATAATGCATAAACTGTGCATATTATCTCCTAAAGGATTTGTTTTCTGACTCCATCCAACACGGCACTGCTCCAAGGCAACCAACCCAACATTAAATCCAATGGAATAACAAAAAGAAAATTATTTAAACACAATATAACAAATTGATTCTCTCTCTCTGTCTCTCTCTCTCTCTGTCTCTCTCAATTCAATTCAATTCAATTAAATTCAATTCAATTCAATGGTGCTTTATTGGCATGACTTACAATAGCAGGTGTTGCCAAAGCAATTATACAATACAGACATGTATATATACAATGCATCATGAATACATATATATAAACAAACTGATTTATAAAGTACAGTAAAAAAAAAAAAAAAAAAAAAAAAACACATATCACTACTAACAATAAACATGTATCAGGACAATAAGTATTTACATAATACATACATGCCTACATTCACAACAACATACATACTGTATATACATACTGGGCTGCTAGTTGGGCTGTGCTTCCCTCCTCTCCCAGGAGGACTGGGACTTTTTCAGGGTTGGTCATGTTTGGGAAGTTTGGGAGGGAATTTGCAAATTTTTTAAAATAAGTTTGTCTATTTTCTGAGTATTTCTTACATTGAAGAAGGAAGTGCATCTCTCTCTCTCTCTCTCTCTCTCTCTCTCTCTCTCTCTCTCTCTCTCTCTCTCTCTCTCTCAACAAAGTCATGATGTAGATGGCTGAAGTTTTATTGGTTGTTACAAGCAGGTAATTCATAACAGGAGGATTTTTATTTATTTAATTTATGAATACAAATTACTATTTTTTTGCACCTCATCAAACCAGTTCTGTAACTCTGGCTCCAATTGATACAGGCTTCTGTTTCAATAAAGTACGAGCTTTAATGGGTCTGTTGTTTGCCAAAGAGTAACAGTGAAACAATTTTCTCCTTTAAGTGGCAGGAATTTAAATATACTGTACTGTCATTACAGATGGTACAAGCTAAAATATTATTACCTATTTCGATTATTTAAATTCCAAAGTTCCAGTTAATTTCCAATT